>NC_053040.3:375888266-376513266 GCF_002575655.3 Aegilops tauschii subsp. strangulata
GTAGTTGGCTCGCTTTTCCTTAATCGAAGTTTTCCTTTTGCGTTCCTTGCTGATTTGATTCCCTCGCCTCTTACCGCATTTTCCGGCTCTGGTTTGCTCATGTTCTCTCTCTAGCATACCTCGCGAGGGGGCTAGGCAGGTGCCCTCACGAGCATTTTTTCTCCTTTCTGCCTTCTCGCGAGCCACCCTCGTTCGAGCCCAAAAACTGGCGCACCTCTCCTAGTCCGTGCCCCACGGGTACCGCAATACAAAGCGCCAGGTCAAGGCTCGAGTGGACGGCAAATCTTCTAGCGCACCTCCTAACGAATTTTTGCAGTTCCTGAGCAAACACAGACCACGAGGTCAAGATGGACACGAGGAAACAAATGCCTCGTAAGGAAGAGGGCGTCCTGAACGCATCAGGTTAAGTTATCTTTGCACAAAATAACAACACGGCATGGGAACAACACGCACAGTGCAATAACCAAGGAACCACAGTTCGATACACGCCCCTTTGGGCCCATATTGGTTTCATTTTTGATGCAGGAAAAAGAGCAAAAAAAAAGCGGCGTTGCAGTGATCCGCGGAGGCAGGGCCCTAGCGACACCCCGAGCCTAGCCACACCCTTCCTCGCGCTTCACGGAGGCGCGGCGACGAGATGACCCGCTGCCACCTTCAAAGCAGGTGCAGCGGCTGGTCGTAGCCACCACTGCTGGGGCTGTCGCCGAAGGAAGAACCGCCATAGCTGGATGAGACACGGTCGCCGCCGAGGGAAGGCTCGCCCTCATCCTCGTCGCGACCGTCACCAAGGCCGAGCACCTCCTCGCCGTCGTTCGCCTCGGGGCAGCACCCAGCGCAGCGACCATCTTCCCCAAACACCCTCACATAGAGGGTCGATCCACCATCGTAATTGAAGTGGAGGGTGCATCGCCTGCCTAGGCCGCGCGCGCGGGCGAACGTCTGCTAGCCACGGGCCAGGGCTATGTTGCCCGCGGCGGAAGTCTCGACTGCGACCCAAGAGGCCTTGCTGCAGCAACCGTCTGCCTGCAACCAGAGTCCGCCTGGACCGGAGGCCGGCAGTTCGCCGGTGAAGAAGCGCGGAAGCTGGAGCCAGTTGCCTGTCGGGTTCTCCGACCAGACGACAAACTCCGGCGACACCTCCGCCGAATGGAAGCACGGACGGGGAGGCCGCGCCACCACAGCACGCCTCCCCTCGTCGACTGGACCGCCATGGCTGGGACGACCTCATCCGCGTGTCGCGGTGCCGCCACCACAGTGGGCCACGGCGGGGGTCGCGGCGTGCTTGCGCGGACGGCCGCGTCCGCGCTTGGGCGCCGGGGAGCCGGGTCCCTCGCGAGGGGCCTTCCCCTTCTTGGCGGAAGAGAACTTCCTTCGTGGCGCCATTGGTGGCGCTGCTGGCGGTGGAGCAAGGAAGAAGAAGCAAGCAAGCAAGGAAGACATGGGCGACGGGGGCTCCGCCCCCCTCCCCATTTATAGCGGAAGGAGGCCAACCGACGCCCCCACGATTGCAGGTAATGATGGTTTTCCTTGCATGTCGCACGGACTTGCCAAGTCGAACAGTTGCCGAGGCAGCGCGGGGAAGTGGAGACGCCCACGTCCAATCAACCGCCACGCGTCAACCGAGGACGCAGGCTTTTGGGGCCCGCGGTGCTCCGTACTTGACCCTTGGCTTCGCCGCGAAGCCAAGCCCGAGCGCACCTTGGGCCCGGGGGCTACTATCGGCGTTCTGGGAACGGGGGTCCCCAGACTTGCCTACCTGCGGCCCACGGCGTGGCTAAGTCAGCGGGCCGTACGGCCCATCTTCATCAACGAGGCATCCAAGACCCTCGCGAGGGGCCAAGCCCCACGAGGCGGACGATGCAAGACCTCCTCAGGAGTGGCCTGGCTAGGCAGGCTCACGAGGAGCGGAGATATCAAGGCGGGGCAAACCTCACGAGGCTCTCGTGACGTGAGCCATGACGATCGAGACCAGGCGGGCGCCAGCGCGCGCAGCATCCTTGTTTCCTCTTTGGTGCTAAGGAGGCCAGCGCAGGCGAGGAGTACCGAGGCATCAGACAAAGGTTGCCTTATTGGTACAACAAGACCAAGACCAGAAGGACGGCAGGATGGAGGTCATCGTGGAGCCCAAGACGGCGTCACCACCAGAGCCTTTCACGGGCGAAGACCACTTTTGTCAGGATAGCTTGTACTAGCTGCCCCCCCTTCAAATTTCCCGCCGTTGTTGGCTTCCTTCCCGCTCAATATTTGGGAAGAGGACCAGGGCCTATATAAGTAGAGCTAGCCACCACCGTAGGGAACGACTGACTGAGAGGCATCTCACCCACACAAGCTGGTCGAGCACAAGAACACCACAACCTCAGGAGGTTGTTCTTCCCCTTGTACTGTTCATCATCAGCCCAAGAGGCAATCCACCACCACCACACTGGAGTAGGGTATTACACCACAACGGTGGCCCGAACCAGTATAAACCTCGTGTCTTTCTGTGTTGCGAGTTCATCGAGTTCGTCCGTGACATCTTACCGAGCTAGGGCGTGGATTGGTAGGAGGGAAAGACTTTGCGCGCACCCCAGAGTTTGAACCTTAAGGGTTTGCCGGAACCCCACATCCGACAGCGCCGACCAGGGCCTGGCCCACCTCTCTCTCTCTCCTAGGTGGTCTCAACCTGCCCTGTCGCTCCGCCACAAAGTAACAGTCGGAGGCCGTCGAGAACCCAGGCCCACCTCTACCGGGATGGAGCCACCTGCCCCTTCAGCCCCCATCTCCGAACAGTATCATAAGTAATGTAACAGTATAAAGTATATAGCATATGCCCGTGATCACCTCCCGAAGTGATCACGGCCCAGTAGTATAGCATGGCAGACGAACAAGAGTGTAGGGCCACTGATGGAATACTAGCATCCTATACTAAGCATTTAGGATTGCAGGTAAGGGTAACAACTGTAGCAACAATGACAGGCTATGCAGCAGAATAGGATTAACCGAAAGCAGTAACATGCTACACTACTCTAATGCAAGCAGTAGAGAGAAGGAATAGGCGATATCTGGTGATCAAGGGGGGGGAGGGGCTTGCCTGGTTGCTCTGGCAAGAAGGAAGGGTCGTCAACACCGTAGTCGAACTGGGGGTCGCCGACAGTCTCGGGGTCTACCGGAAAGAAGTAACGGAGGAGGAACACGATAAATAACAGAGGAATCAAAGCATCACAAAGTGTAACATGGCATTACGCGGTGCTAGAGGTGACCTAACGCAGTAGGAGGTGATACCGGCGAAGGGGGAAACATCCGGGAATGTATTCCCGGTGTTTTGCGTTTTCGGGCAGATGAAACGGAGGTGGATTGTTGCATGTTCGCTATGCTAGGGATGAGTGGCGGACGAACGGGCTGCGTATTCGGATTCGTCTCGTCGTTCTGAGCAACTTTCATGTATAAAGTATTTTCATCCGAGCTACGGTTTATTTTATATTAATTTAAAAGGATTTAATTAATTTTCAGAATTATCAGAATTTAACTAGAAAAGGCAATTATGATGTCAGCATGACATCAGCAGGACCAAACGTTGACTAGGTCAACCTTGCAGGTGGGCCCAGTTCACCATGGTCACAGGTTAATTAAACATGGTTAATTAATTTAACTAGAGGATTAGGTTAATTAAACATCATTGATTAAGTTAATTAATTAATTAATTAACTAATTATTTTAATTATTATATTTTCTTTTTCTTCTTTTTTTATAAACTTTCTGGGGGTGGGCCCCGGCTGTCATTGGGCCAGGGCCATAGCGGGCACAGGGGGATGTGGGCGCTGGGCACTGCGGGCGCCCGACCCGTATGAGGGCCGAGCGGGCGACGGTGCGTCGTCGGAGGTGGCTGCAGCCACGGTGGAGCAAGGGGGCATCAAGGTTGGGCCGGCGGAGCCGCGACGAGGCAGCGAGCCGGAGGAGGGGAGGCGAGCGGCGGAGGCGGGCGCTAGCAGCAGGCTGGAGTGGGGCGGACGTGGCCGGCAGGGACGGGGACGCGGGGCGGCGCTGCCTGCGCGTCGTCTACGCGGGGCGGAGCAGCGGGGTGGCGATGGGCAGCGACAGCGAGCGGTGGTCCGCGGCGAGCAGGGGAGGCCGGTCGGTGGCATGGCCGCGGGGGCCAGGCAGGGCTTGGCCGATGCGGGCGCGCGGCCAGGGCGCCGATGCGGGCGATGGCCACGGCGAGGAGCGCGAGCGGCACGACAGGGCGATACTTGTTGACCGCGGCGACTACGGGAGGGAGGAGGCAGAGAGAGGGGGTGGCTCACGGACATGGCAGGGGCCAGGGGCGGCGAGGCTCGGGGAAGCGGCTCGGGCAGGGGACGAGGAGGCGCTAGCGAAGACGGTGGGGCGGTGCCGGACGACGTCGAGGCGGCGGGGATCGGTGACGGGGTCGGGGCGCCGAGCGTCAACGACGTGTGACGAGGAGGAGGATGAGGACGACCGGCGGAGTCGGGGAGACGGCACCGACGACGACGGGTAGCGGGGCGGCTCCGGCGGGGGTTCCGGGCGGCGACGTAGCTACGGGGGCAACGGGTGGCGGCGGCGGGGTTGGTTACCCCCGATCTAGATCGGGGGGAGAGGGAGGAGTGGACTGTGGGGGGAGTGGGGATCGTGGGTTAGGGTTTGGTCGCCCAGGGGGATAAGGGAGTGAGGGTCGGGGCACGGTTGGGCCGGCCTGGTTGGCCCAGTTGGGCTGGTGGCCAGCTGGGCCGGAGCCTGGGGGTGTTTTCTTTCTTTTCCTTTTATGCATTTTTCCTTTTCTGTCTTAATTCAATTTAAAATATTGATGCATTTTCTAAACATGTGTTTTCTTCACCATAATTAACTATGTAATATTTGGCACAAACCGAACATTTTTGTTTTTATGTTTGAAAACTTTTATCGTTTGACCTAATTTCAAATTTGAATTTGAATCGGTTTCGAACTAACGCGAGATTAGCAACAGTAACCGTGGTGACGTGGCATCATTAACAGAGGTTTACTATAGCTTAATTATCCAGGCGTCACATCTGCTCCAAAAAAATCCTCAAAATGTTTCGCTGCGTTTGGACTCCATTTGGTATTGATTTCCTGCGATGTAAAAAACATGCAGAAATCAACAACCGGCACTTGGCACTATGTCAATAGGTTAGTACCAGAAAAATGATATAAATGACTATAAATTTTTTATAAAACATCCATGAATGATAATATAACAGCATGGAATAATAAAAAATTATAGATACATTGGAGATGTATCACAGACCTACTGCAGGAGCAGATGCAAACGTTATGAACGTTTGACAAGCTCGGTATGATGACTTCTTGATAGTTTAGTGCACCATGCTTTACGGCTTAGAACCGGGACTTCAAAAATATTTTGAACACCATGGAGCATATGAGATGTTCCAAGAGCCGAAAATGATATTTCAGACTCATTCCCGTGTTAAGAGGTATGAGACCTCTGACAAGTACTTTGCCTACAAGATGGAGGAGAATAGCTCAGCTAGTGAGCATGTGCTCAGAATGTCTGGGTACTACAATCGCTTGAATCAAGTGGGAGTTAATCTTCCAGATAATATAGTGATTGACAGAGTTCACTAGTCACTATCACCAAGTTACTAGAACTTCGTGATGAACTATAATATGCAAGGGATAACAAAAACGATTCCCAAGCTCTTCGTGATGCTAAAATCGGCGAAGGTAGAAATCAAGAAATTGCATCAAGTGTTGATGGTTAACAAGACCAGAAGTTTCAAGAAAAAGGGCAAGGGAAAGAAAGGGAACTTCAAGAAGAATGGCAAGCAAGTTGCCACTCCCGTGAAGAAGCCCAAAGCTAGACCTAAGCCTGAAACTGAGTGCTTGTACTACAAAGGGAAAGGTCACTGGAAGCGGAACTATCCCAAATACTTGGCGGATAAGAAGGATGGCAAAGTGAACAAAGGTATATTTGATATACATGTTATTGATGTGTATTTTACTAGTGTTCATAGTAACCCCAGGGTATTTGATACCGGTTCAGTTGCTAAGATTAGTAACTCAAAATAGGAGTTGCAAAATGAACAGAGACTAGTTAAGGGCGAGGTGACGCGATGTGTGTTGGAAGTGATTCCAAGGTTGATAAGATCACCATCGCACACTCCCTCTACCTTCGGGATTAGTGCTGGACCTAAATAAATGTTATTTGGTGTTTGCGTTGAGCATGAATGTGATTGGATCATATTTATTGCAATACGGTTATTCATTTAAGTCAGAGAATAATTGTTGTTCTGTTTACATGAATAAAACCTTCTATGGTCATACACCCAATGTAAATGGTTTATTGAATCTGATTGTAGTAATACACATATTCATAATATTGATGCCAAAAGATGCAAAGTTGATAATGATAGTGCAACATATTTGTGGCACTGCCGCTTAGGTCATATTGGTGTAAAGAGCATGAAGAAACTCCATGCAAATGGACTTTTGGAATCACTTGATTATGAATCATTTGATACTTGCGAACCATGCCTCATGGGCAAGATGACTAAAACTCCGTTCTCCGGAACAATGGAGCGAGCCAATGACTTATTGGAAATAATACATGCCGATGTATGCGGTCTGATGAGTGTTCAGGCACGCGGCGGGTATCGTTATTTTCTGACCTTCACAGATGATTTTAGCAGATATGGGTATATCTACTTGATGAAACACAAGTCTGAAACATTTGAAAAGTTCAAAGAATTTCAGAGTGAAGTGGAGAATCATAGTAACAAGAAAATAAAGTTTCTACGATCTGATCGTGGAGGCAAATATATGAGTTACGAGTTTGGCCTTCATTTAAAACAATATGGAATAGTTTCACAACTCACGCCACCTGGAACACCACAGCATAATGGTGTGTCCGAAAGTCGTAACCGTACTTTATTAGATATGGTGCGATCTATGATGTCTCTTACCGATTTACCCCTATCGTTTTGGGGTTATGCATTAGAGACAGCTGCATTCACGTTAAATAGGGCACCGTTTAAATCCGTTGAGACGACACCGTATGAACTGTGGTTTGGCAAGAAACCTAAGCTGTCGTTTCTTAAAGTTTGGGGTTGCGACACTTATGTAATAAGGCTTCAGCCTGATAAGCTCGAACCCAAATCAGAGAAGTGCATCTTCATAGGATACCCTAAGGAAACAATTGGGTACACCTTCTACCACAGATCCGAAGGCAAGATCTTTGTTGCCGAGGTGGAACCTTTCTAGAGAAGGAGTTTCTCTTGACAGAAGTGAGTGGGAGGAAAGTAGAACTTGATGAGGTAATTATACCTTCTCTCGAATTAGAAAGTAGCACATCAGTGAAATCCATTCCTGTGATGCCTACACCAACTAGAGAGGAAGCTAATGATGATGATCATGAAACTTCAGATCAAGTTACTACTGGACTTCGTAGGTCGAACAGAGCATATTCCGCACCAGAGTGGTACGGTAATCCTGTCCTGGAAGTCATGTTATTAGACCATGACGAACCTACAAACTATGAAGAAGCTATGATGAGCCCAGATTCCGACGGGTGGCTTGAGGCCTTGAAATCTGAGATAGGATCCATATATAAGAACAAAGTGTGGACTTTGGTGGACTTGCCCGATGATCGGCAAGCCATTGAGAATAAATGGATCTTCAAGAGGAAGTCGGACGCTGATGGTAGTGTTACTATCTACAAATCTCGACTTGTCGCAAAAGATTTTCGACAAGTTCAAGGTGTTGACCACAATGAGATTTTCTCACTCGTAGCGATGCTTAAGTCTGTCTAAATCATTCTAGCAATTGCCGCATTTTATGAAATCTGGCAAATGGATGTCAAAACTGCATTCCTTAATGGATTTCTTAAAGAAGAGTTGTATATGATGCAACCAGAAGGTTTTTTCAATCCTAAAGGTGCTAAAAAAGTGTGCAAGCTCCAGCAATCCATCTATGGACTGGTGCAAGCATCTCGGAGTTGGAATCTACACTTTGATGAGTTGATCAAAGCATATAGTTTTATACAGACTTGTGATGAAGCCTGTATTTACAAGAAAGTGAGTGGGAGCACGACAGCCTTTCTGATAAGTATATGTGAATGACATATTGTTGATCAGAAATGTGAAGGAAATATGCCCTAGAGGCAATAATAAAGTTATTATTTATTTCCTTAAGTCATGATAAATGTTTATTATTCATGCTAGAATTGTATTAACCGGAAACTTAGTACATGTGTGAATACATAGACAAAACATAAGTGTCCCTAGTATGCCTCTACTTGACTAGCTCGTTTATCAAAGATGGTTATGTTTCCTAACCATAGACATGTGTTGTCATTTGATGAATGGGATCACATCATTAGGAGAATGATGTGATGGACAAGACCCATTCGTTAGCCTAGCATTATGATCGTTACAGATTCATTGCTACTACTTTCTTCATGACTTATACATGTTCCTCAGACTATGAGATTATGCAACTCCCGAATACCGGAGGAACACTTTGTGTGCTATCAAACGTCACAATGTAAATGGGTGATTATAAATATGCTCTACAGGTGTCTCTGAAGTTATTTGTTGGGTTGTCATAGATCGAGATTAGGATTTGTCACTCCGTGTTTCGGAGAGGTATCTCTGGGCCCTCTCGGTAATGCTCATCATTATAAGCCTTGCAAGCAATGTGACTAATGAGTTAGTTGAGGGATGAAGCATTACGGAACGAGTAAAGAGACTTGCCAGTAACGAGATTGAACTAGGTATGATGATACCGACGATCGAATCTCGGGCAAGTAACATACCGATGACATAGGGAACAACGTATGTTGTTATGCGGCTTGACCGATAAAGATCTTCATAGAATATGTAGGAGCCAATATGAGCATCCAGGTTCCGCTATTGGTTATTGACCGGAGATGTGTCTCGGTCATATCTACATAGTTCTCGAACCCGTAGGGTCCGCACGCTTAACGTTCGATGACGATTTTATTATGAGTTATGTGTTTTGATGACCGAAGTTTGTTCAAAGTCCCAGATGAGATCACAGACGTGACGAGGAGTCTCGAAATGGTCGAGACATAAATATTGATATATTGGACCATGCTATTCGGACACCAGAAGTGTTCCGGATAGTTTCGTGTAAAAACGGAGTGCCGGAGGGGTTACCGGAACCCCCCGGGGGAACTAATGGGACACCATGGGCCTTATTGGAGAGAGAGGAGGGCCGCTAGGGCAGGCCGCGCGCCCTCCCTTAGCAGTCTGAATTGGACAAGGGAAGGGGGCGGCGCCCCCTTTCCTATTCCCTCTCCCTCTCCTTCCTTTCCCCTCTCTTCCTTGTGGAGGAATCCTACTAGGACAAGTAGTCCTAGTAGGACTCCCTCTCCTTGGGCGCGCCCCTAGGGCCGGCCGGCCTCCCCCTCCCTCCTTTATATACGGGGGCAAGGGGGCACCCTAGAACACACAAGTTTCTCTTAACCATGTGCGGTGGCCCCCTCCACGGTTACACACCTCGATCATATCGCCGTAGTGCTTAGGCGAAGCCCTGGGCCGGTAACATCATCATCACTGTCACCATGTCGTCGTGCTTACGGAACTCACCCTCATCCTCAAATGGATCAAGAGCACGAGGGACGTCATCGAGCTGAACGTGTGCTGAACACTGAGGTGCCATACGTTCGGTACTTGGATCGGTTGCATTGTGAAGAAGTTCGACTACATCAATCGCGTTACTAAACACTTCCGCTTTCGGTCTACGAGGGTACGTGGACACACTCTCCCGTCTCTTTGCTATGCATCTCCTAGATAGATCTTATGTGATCGTAGGATTTTTTTAAAGTACTGCGTTTCCCAACAGTGGTATCAGAGCTAGATGTTATATGCACGAGTAGAACACAAAGAGTTGTGGGTGATAATAGTCATACTGCTTACCAGCAACGTCTTACTTTGATTCGGCGGTATTGTTGGATGAAGCGGCTCGGACCGACATTACATGACCGCGTTCATGAGACTGGTTCTACCGACGTGCTTCGCACACAGGTGGCTAGCGGGTGTCTATTTCTCCAACTTTAGTTGAATCAAGTTTGACTACGCCCAGTCCTTGTTGAAGGTTAAAACAACACACTTGATGAAAAATCGTTGTGGTTTTGATGCGTAGGTAAGAACGGTTCTTGCTAGAAGCCCATAGCAGCCACGTAAAATTTGCAACAACAAAGTAGAGGACATCTAACTTGTTTTTGCAGGGCTTGCTGTGATATGATATGGTCAAGACATGATGTGATATTATTTGTTGTATGAGATGATCATGTTTTGTAACAAAGTTATCGGCAACTGGCAGGAGCCATATGGTTGTCGCTTTATTGTATGCAATGCAATCGCCATGTAATTGTTTTACTTTATCACTAAGCGGTAGCGATAGTCGTAGAAGCAATAGTTGGTGAGACGACAACGATGCTACGATGGAGATCAAGGTGTCGCGCCGGTGATGATGGAGATCATGACGATGCTTCAGTGATGGAGATCATGAGCACAAGATGATGATGGCCATATCATGTCACATATTTTGATTGCATGTGATGTTTATCTTTTATGCATCTTATTTTGCTTAGAACGGCGGTAGCATTATAAGATGATCCCTCAGTAAATTTCAAGGTATAAGTGTTCTCCCTGAGTATGCACCGTTGCTACAGTTCGTCGTGCCGAGACACCACATGATGATCGGGTGTGATAAGCTCTACGTTCACATACAACAGGTGCAAGCCAGTTTTGCACACGCAGAATACTCGGGTTAAACTTGACGAGCCTAGCATATGCAGATATGGCCTCGGAACACTGAGACCAAAAGGTCGAACATGAATCATATAGTAGATATGATCAACATAGTGATGTTCACCATTGAAAGCTACTCCATCTCATGTGATGATCGGACATGGTTTAGTTGATTTGGATCACGTGATCATTTAGATGACTAGAGGGATGTCTATCTAAGTGGGATTTTTTAAGTAATATGATTAATTGAACTTTAATTTATCATGAACTTAGTCCTGATAGTTATTTTGCATCTCTATGTTATTGTAGATCAATGGCCCGTGCTACCGTTCCTTTGAATTTTCATGTGTTCCTAGAGAAAGCTAAGTTGAAAGATGATGGCGGCAACTACATGGACTGGGTCCGTAACTTGAGGATTATCCTCATTGCTGCACAGAAAAATTACGTCATGGAAGCACCGTTAGGTGTACCACCCACGCCAGCAACTGCAGACATTATGAATGCCTGGCAGACGCGTGTTGATGACTACTTGATAGTTCAGTGTGCCATGCTTTACAACTTAGAATCGGGACTTCAAAAACGTTTTGAACGTCATGGAGCATATGAGATGTTCCAAGAGTTGAAGTTAATATTTCAAGCAAATGCTCGAGTTGAGAGATATGAAGTCTCCAACAAGTTCTATAGCTGCAAAATGGAGGTGAATAGTTCTCTCAGTGAACACATAATCAGAATGTCCTCTGGGTACCATAACCACTCGACTCAGCTGGGAGTTAATCTTCCTGATGATAGTGTCATTGACAGAGTTCTTCAATCACTGCCACTAAGCTATAAAGGCTTTGTGATGAACTATAATATGCAAGGGATGAACAAGACAATTCCCGAGCTCTTCGCAATGCTAAAGGCCGCGGAGGTAGAAATCAAAAAGGAGCATCAAGTGTTAATGGTCAACCAGACCACTAGTTTCAAGAAAAAGGGCAAAGGGAAGAAGGGGAACTTCAAGAAGAACGGCAAGAAAGTTGCTGCTCAAGAGAAGAAGCCCAAGTCTGGACCTAAGCCTGAAACTGAGTGCTTCTATTGCAAAGGGACTGGTCACTATAAGCGGAAGTGCCCCAAGTATTTGGCGGATAAGAAGGATGGCAAAGTGAAAGGTATATTTGATATACATGTTATTGATGTGTACCTTACTAATGCTCGTAGTAGTGCCTAGGTATTTGATATTGGTTCTGTTGCTCATATTTGCAACTCGAAACAGGGGCTACGGATTAAACGAAGATTGGCTAAGGACGAGGTGACGATGCGCGTGGGAAATGGTTCCAAGGTCAATGTGATCGCCGGCACGCTACCTCTACATCTACCTTCGGGATTAGTTTTAGACCTAAATAATTGTTATTTGGTGCCAGCGTTGAGCATTAACATTATATCTGGATCTTGTTTGATGCGAGACGGTTATTCATTTAAATCAGAGAATAATGATTGTTCTTTTTATATGAGTAATATCTTTTATGGTCATGCACCCTTGCTGAGTGGCCTATTTTTGTTGAATCTCGATCGTGATGATACACATGTTCATAATATTGAAGCCAAAAGATGTAAAGTTGATAATGATAGTGCAACTTATTTGTGGCACTGCCATTTAGGTCATATCGGTATAAAGCGCATGAAGAAACTCCATGCTGATGGGCTTTTGGAATCACTTGATTATGAATCACTTGGTGCTTGTGAACCGTGACTCATGGGCAAGATGACTAAAACTCCGTTCTCCAAAACAATGGAACGAGCCACTGACTTATTGGAAATAATACATACCGATGTATGCGGTCCAATGAGTGTTGGGGCTCGTGGCGGGTATCATTATTTTCTTACCTTCACAGATGATTTGAGCAGATATGGTTATATCTACTTAATGAAGCATAAGTCTGAAACATGTGAAAAGTTCAAAGAATTTCAGAGTGAAGTGGAAAATCACCGCAACAAGAAAATAAAGTTTCTACGATCTGATCGTGGAGGTGAATATTTGAGTTACGAGTTTGGTCTTCATTTGAAACAATGTGGAATAGTTTCACAACTTACGCCACCTGGAACACCATAGCAAAATGGTGTGTCCGAACGTCGTAACCGTACTTTATTGGATATGGTGCGATCTATGATGACTCTTACTGATTTACCGCTATCGTTTTGGGGTTATGCTTTAGAGATAGCTGCATTCACTTTAAATAGGGAACCATCAAAATCCGGTGAGACGACGCCTTATGAACTGTGGTTTGGCAAGAAACTTGTCATTTCTTAAAGTTTGGGGCTGCGATGCTTATGTGAAAAAGCTTCAACCTGATAAGCTCGAACCCAAATCATAGAAGTGTGTCTTCATAGGATACCCAAAGGAAACTGTTGGGTACACCTTCTATCACAGATCCGAAGGCAAAATATTCGTGTCTAAGAATGGATCCTTTCTAGAGAAGGAGTTTCTCTCGAAAGAAGTGAGTGGGAGGAAAGTAGAACTTGATGAGGTAATTATACCTTCTCCCGAATTGGAAAGTAGTTTATCACAGAAATCAGTTCCAGTGATTCCTACACCAATTAGTGAGGAAGCTAATGATGATGATCATGAAACTTCAGATCAAGTTGCTACAGAACTTCGTAGGTCTTCCAGAGTACGGTCCGCACCAGAGTGGTACGGTAATCCTGTTCTGGTAGTCATGTTACTAGACAGGTGAACCTGTGAACTATGAGCAAGCGATGATGAGCCCAGATTCCACGAGATGGCTTGAGGCCATGAAATCTGAGATGGGATCCATGTATGAGAACAAAGTGTGGACTTTGGTGGATTTGCCCGATGATCGGCAAGCCATAGAAAATAAATGGATCTTCAAGAAGAAGACCGACCCTGAAGGTAATGTTACTGTCTACAAAGCTCGACTTGTTGCAAAAGGTTTTCGACAAGTTCAAGCAATTGACTATGATGCGACTTTCTCACCCATTGCGATGCTTAAGTCTGTCCGAATCATGTTAGTAATTGCCGCATTTTATGATTATGAAATTTGGCAAATGGATGTCAAAACTGCATTCCTGAATGGATTTCTGGAAGAAGAGTTGTATATGATGCAACCAGAAGGTTTTGTCGATCCAAAGGGTGCTAACAAAGTGTGCAAGCTCCAGCAATCCATTTATGGACTGGTGCAAGCCTCTCGGAGTTGGAATAAACGTTTTGATAGTGTGACCAAAGCATATGGTTTTATACAGACTTTTGGAGAAGCCTGTATTTACAAGAAAGTGAGTGGGAGCTCTGTAGCATTTCTAATATTATATGTGGATGACATATTGTTGATTGGAAATGGTATAGAATTTCTGGATAGCATAAAGGGATACTTGAATAAAAGTTTTTCTATGAAAGACCTCGTCGAAGCAGCTTACATATTGGGCATCAAGATCTATAGAGATAGATCAAGACACTTAATTGGACTTTCACAAAGCACATACCTTGATAAAGTTTTGAAGAAGTTCAAAATGGATCAGTCAAAGAAAGGGTTCTTGCCTGTGTTACAAGGTGTGAAGTTGAGTGAGACTCAATGCCCGACCACTGTAGAACATAGAGTGAAAATGAAAGTCATTCCCTCTGCTTCAGCCATAGGTTCTATCATGTATGAAATGCTGTGTACCAGACCTGATGTGTGCCTTGCTATAAGTATAGCAGGGAGGTACCAAAGTAATCCCGGAGTGGAGCACTGGACAACGGTCAAGAACATCCTGAAATGCCTGAAAAGGACAAAGGATATGTTTCTCGTTTATGGAGGTGACAAAGAGCTCGTCATAAACGGTTACGTCGATGCAAGCTTTGACACTGATCCGGATGACTCTAAGTCACAATCTGGATACGTATTTTTATTGAATGGTGGAGCTGTCAGTTGGTGCAGTTCCAAGCAAAGCGTCGTGGCGGGATTTACGTGTGAAGCGGAGTACATAGCTGCTTTGGAAGCAGCAAATGAAGGAGTCTGGATGAAGGAGTTCATATCCGATCTAGGTGTCATACCTAGTGCATCGGGTCCAATGAAAATCTTTTGTGACAATACTGGTGCAATTGCCTTGCCAAAGGAATCCAGATTTCACAAGAGAACCAAGCACATCAAGAGACGCTTCAATTCCATCTGTCATCAAGTGTCGGAAGGGGACATAGAGATTTGCAAGATACATATGGATCTGAATGTTGCATACCCGTTGACTAAGCCTCTTCCACCAGCAAAACATGATCAGCACCAAAACTCCATGGCTGTTAGAATCATTACTTTGTAATCTAGATTATTGACTCTAGTGCAAGTGGGAGACTGAAGGAATATGCCCTAGAGGCAATTATAAAGTTATTATTTATTTCCTTATTTCATGATAAATGTTTATTATTCATGCTAGAACTGTATTAACCGGAAACATAGTACATGTGTGAATACATAGACAAAATATAAGTGTCCCTAGTATGCCTCTACTTGACTAGCTCGTTTATCAAAGATGGTTATGTTTCCTAACCGTAGACATGTGTTGTCATTTGATGAACGGGATCACATCATTAGGAGAATGATGTGATGGACAAGACGCATTCGTTAGCCTAGAATTATGATCGTTGCAGTTTCATTGCTACTGCTGTCCTCATGACTTATACATGTTCCTCAGACTATGAGATTATGCAACTCCCGAATACCGGAGGAACACTTTGTGTGCCATCAAACGTCACAAAGTAAATGGGTGATTATAAAGATGCTCTACAGGTGTCTCTGAAGGTATTTGTTGGGTTGGCATAGATCGAGATTAGGATTTGTCACTCCGTGTTTCGGAGAGGTATCTCTGGGCCCTCTCGGTAATGCTCATCATTATAAGCCTTGCAAGCAATGTGACTAATGAGATAGTTGCAGGATGAAGCATTACAGAACGAGTAAAGAGACTTGCCGGTAATGAGATCGAACTAGGTATGGTGATACCGATGATCGAATCTCGGGCAAGTAACATACCGATGACAAAGGGAACAACGTATGTTGTTATGCGGTTTGACCAATAAAGATCTTCGTAGAATATGTAGGAGCCAATATGAGCATCCAGGTTCCGCTATGGGTTATTGACCAAAGATGTGTCTCGGTCATGTCTACATAGTTCTCGAACCCGTAGGGTCCGCACGCTTAACGTTCGATGACGATTTGTATTATGAGTTATGTGTTTTGATGTAAGAAGTTTGTTCGAAGTCCCGGATGAGATCATGGACGTGACGAGGAGTCTCAAAATGGTCGAGACATAAAGATTGATATATTGGACCATGTTATTCGGACACCAGAAGTGTGCCGAATAGTTTCGGGTAAAAACGGAGTGCTGGAGGGGTTACCGGAACCCCCCAGGGAACTAATGGGCCACCATGGGCCTTATTGGAGAGAGAGGAGGGCCGCCAGGGCAGGCCGCTGACGTTGCCCTGGACTAGGGGGTACTCACCACATCGTCTCCTGACTAGGTGGATCAGGCCGAGGACCCCCATGGCGGTTCACTCATGGGCCACTTCGGGTAGCCCATGCCGCATACAAGGAGTATTCCACAATACTTGGTGATCAAGACAAGGACTCCTCTCCACCAACGTATTCCGCTAGGACTCTTGTTATCCTAGGCCTCTGGTGCATTATATAAGCCAAGGCCAGGCTAGTCGATAGATGATTATGCCATTATCATCATATCCTCAGGTTTTAGACCACAACATATGATCTCATGGTAGATCAACTCTTGTAATACTCATATTCATCAAGATCAATCAAGCAGGAAGTAGGGTATTACCTCCATAGAGAGGGCCCGAACCTGGGTAAACATCGTGTCCCCTGTCTCCTGTTACCATCGACCTTAGACGCACAGTTCGGGACCCCCTACCCGAGATCTGCCGGTTTTGACACCGACAATGGTGCTTTCATTGAGAGTTCCGATGTGCAATCGGCAAAGGGTCAATGGCTCGTCTGCAGATCGACTGCGACATCGGCATCTTCATTGCCGGCTCAACTGGTCACCTTGGCTTGACCGAGGACTGTGCCCTGCCTCCGATCATCATATTCGGACGCGGGCCTCCATCAACATCAACTCCGATCCCTATCATGATCATGGAGAAATCATCCTTGGAGCTCGGGGGCTCAACGTCAACATTGCCTTCGGGCGACCGCGCTGTTTTTTCCGAACTGTGAACTTGTATCCGTTGCCACCACCTCCTCGAGCATCGTTTTGACGATTCCTTTGGTGGAATTGTGCGGAATTAAGTCTACAACAACCATGCAAAATTTCAGCAAGTTCCGATGGAGGAATCTCCGGCAATCTACGATATACCGGAGCCCTGTCAAATCTGGACGAGTTTAGGGCGTGGTCTCCAGCACCTAGCTCGGACGTCCTTTGGAAGATCCAACCGTTGATCGGCTGCGGAATTCCTATATCTACCACCCCTCAAAATTTCAGCTCGATCCGACCATCCAAACTTCGGGAACCTTCCGATTAGTGCATCACTTTTCGGATCTGTTTTCTGCGTGAATACGGATCCGACCAGAATTCATGTTTCTTTATGAACGTGATATTGGACGACCTTCTTAAAGAAATTTTCTTCTTGGGTATTGTGCTTGGTTCTTAACACGTGCCCATAAAAATTTAAGCCTTCTCTGAGGCACTCTTCACCATCGCGCTGGTGTCAAACCAGTCCGGTAACATCGTTCCACGTCTGCCGACCTGCGCTAGACAGATTGTCGCTTCATCGAGCCGAGCCTAACCTTATCGGATCATCAGATCGGCAAGCCGAACAAGAGTTCGGCATCGCGAAGGATAAATCATCACCAACACCATCGCCCCACAGATTGCACGGGTCGGGCGCACCGACATAACCGCCCGGTCACTTCATCAATCCGGCATTGACCGCGTCACAAGTTATGACCAGCGTCAGCATGGCCGCACTGTTGCTTCTTCAAGTCGATGTCCATCACGCCGAACTGCTTCAACACCCCGGCTGACATGGCAGCTGCAACGTCTCCTTACTGACCCGCTCCGTCATCTCGGCTAGACCGGGTGATACGTCTCCAACATATCTATAATTTTTTATTGTTCCATGCTATTATATTACCCGTTTTGGATGTTTATGGGCTTTATTATACACTTTTATATTATTTTTGGGACTAACCTATTGACCGGAGGCCCAGCCCAAAATGATGTTTTCTTGCCTATTTCAGTATTTCGAAGAAAAGGAATATCAAACGGAGTCCAAACGGAATGAAACCTTCAAGAGAGTTATTTTGGGAACAGAAGCAATCCAGGAGACTTGGAGTAGACGTCAGGAAGCTCCGAGGTGGCCACGAGGCAGGGAGGCGCGCCTGCCCCCCTGGACGCGCCCCCATATTCGTGGGCCCCTCGTGGCTCCCCTGACCGACTTCTTTCGCCTATATATGTCCATATACCCTAAAAACATCGAGGAACACAATAGATCGGGAGTTCCGCCGCCGCAAGCCTTTGTAGCCACCAAAAACCAATCGGGACCCTGTTCCGGCACCCAGGCGGAGGGGGGAACCCTCATCGGTGGCCATTTTCATCATCCCGGCGCTCTCCATGACGAGGAGGGAGTAGTTCACCCTTGGGGCTGAGGGTATGTACCAATAGCTATCTGTTTTATCTCTCTCTCTCTCTCATGTTCTTGAGGTGGCACGATCTTGATGTATCGCGAGCTTTTCTATTATAGTTGGATCTTATGATGTTTCTCCCCCTCTACTCTCTTGTAATGGATTGAGTTTTCCCTTTGAAGTTATCTTAACGGATTGAGTCTTTAAGGATTTGAGAACACTTGATGTATGTCTTGCATGTGCTTATCTGTGGTGACAATGGGATATCACATGATCCACTTGATGTATGTTTTGGTGATCAACTTGCGGGTTCCGCTCGTGAACTTATGCATAGGGGTTGGCACACATTTTCTTCTTTACTCTCCGGTAGAAACTTTGGGGCACTCTTTGAAGTTCTTTTTGTTGGTTGAATAGATGAATCTGAGATTGTGTGATGCATATCGTATAATCATACCCACGGATACTTGAGGTGACATTGGAGTATCTAGGTGACATTAGGGTTTTGGTTGATTTGTGTCTTAAGGTGTTATTCTAGTAGAACTCTATGATAGATCAAACGGAAAGAATAGCTTCGTGTTATTTTACTACGGACTCTTGAATAGATCGATCAGAAAGGATAACTTTGAGGTGGTTTCATAGCCTACCATAATCTCTTCATTTGTTCTCCGCTATTAGTGACTTTGGAGTGACTCTTTGTTGCATGTTGAGGGATAGTTATATGATCCAATTATGTTATTATTGTTGAGAGAACTTGCACTAGTGAAAGTATGAACCCTAGGCCTTGTTTCAACGCATTGCAATACCGTTTGTGCTCACTTTTATTACTTGTTACCTTGCTGTTTTTATATTTTCAGATTACAAAAAACTATATCTACCATCCATATTGCACTTGTATCACCATCTCTTCGCTGAACTAGTGCACCTATACAATTTACCATTGTATTGGGTGTGTTGGGGACACAAGAGACTCTTTGTTATTTGGTTGCAGGGTTGTTTGAGAGAGACCATCTTCATCCTACGCCTCCCACGGATTGATAAACCTTAGGTCATCCACTTGAGGGAAATTTGCTACTGTCCTACAAACCTCTGCACTTGGAGGCCCAACAACGTCTACAAGAAGAAGGTTGTGTAGTAGACATCAAGCTCTTTTCTGGCACCGTTTCCGGTGAGGTGAGTGCTTGAAGGTATATCTTTAGATCTTGCAATCAAATCTTTTAGTTTCTTGTTTTATCACTAGTTTAGTCTATGAAAGAAAATTACAAAAAAAATGGAATTGAGGGTACCTCATATGCTTCATCTTTTTAATATCTTTCATGAAAATAAGGATTCCGATAATTGTGCTCAATTGCTAGAGGAAGAATGCATTAGAATGTTTGGCACTAAATCTTTGAATGATGAGCATGATTGCAATGTTGTTAGTATGAACTCATTGAATATTCATAGTACTAATGATGATTGCACTAGTCATGATGAAAATGTCTCTTATAAGCATGTCAACTTTTGTGGACTGCATAGAGTTTGCAAGTACACACCAAACAGGGTAGATAGATTTTGCAAGAGGCATAAGTATTTGGAAACTAAATGGTTGCAAGAGAGGCTAGATGTTTGTGCTGAAAATTTAAAATTACTTTACCCTACTTGTGAACTTTGCAAGGAACGTAGTCATTTAAATCTCCAATGCAAATTGTTTCATGATCGAATCATGTCCAAAAATTGTGATGACTTGATTTCCCTTGCACATCATAATGAACTTAGTTTGCTTTTGGGTTATGAACAAATGAAACGTAGAACTAAGCATATTCCAGAATATAACCATGAGAAATTCCTCGATATTGATCTAGAAGAATTTTTATGTATTGTGCGGTGAATTGCATTGAAAATCCTTATATTGCCAATTACATAAAGAAAAGAAAAGAGATAGAATATGAAGAGAATACTAATGAAAGGGAAGAGATTTCCCAATATTCTCCTATTATTTCTTATGATGAATCAGGTAACGAGGAGGAGCCTTTTATTCAACTAATCTCATTAATAAGGAGCTCCAAAAAGAGGACTGAACCCACACATAATGCGCAGAGGAAAAAGAAAAGACGGAGAAGCAAAGGTGAAAAGGTATCCCTCCCAAATGATGTTGCTCCTATTACTCACTCTGATGATGATAATTGCTATACTATTGGTGCTATCCATACTGTTAGTGATGAGAGTGATTATGCTTATGATATGAAAAGGCCCAAGCATGGGGATGCTATGTTTGATGAGAATGACAAGTTTGAGAATATATTTGCTGAAATTAATGTTTGTCCCAAGCTTGGGGATGCTATGTTTAATGAAGATGATGTTATTAGCCTCCCAAGTTTTGATATGCAAATTTGTTATGATAGCATGCCTCCTACTTATGATGATTATATTGATGAAAGTGGGTTTGGAAGAGTGTCAACTTTAGGAAGTAATGATCCCACTATTTTGGAGGATGTTGAATCTTATTGTGATAATTATGTAAGTGGATTTGGAGAGGTCATGACTTTATTTAGTGATGAATCCACTATTTCGGAAGAGGATTCAATTGATTATGATGAGAACAAAGTTGCTATTTATGATGATTATTGTGATGATACTTATGCTATAAAAAGTAGTGATGGTTATATTTATAAAACTTGTCATGATTATGATTACCCTTTTTCTGAACATTACTCTTTTAATGTGGAAACAATTTATAGTATTCGAGTTTCTTATGATACTCCCACTATTCCGAATAAGAAGAATTTTGCTTATGTAGAGAGTAGTAAATTTTCTATGCTTGTAGATCATGAAAAGAATGCTTTAGGTGTTGTTTATATTTTTGAATTCATTCATGCTGCTACTGAAAATTATTATGAGGGAGGAATATATACTTGTAGGAATTGCAATAATATCAAGTTTCCTCTCTATGTGCTTAAAGTTCTGAAGTTATGCTTGTTTTGCCTTCCTATGCTAGTTGATTATTGTTCACATAAGTTGTTTGCTCACAAAATCCCTATGAATAGGAAGTGGGTTAGACTTAAATGTGCTAGTCATATTCTTCATGATGCTCTCTTTATGTTTCAATTCTTATCTTTTATGTGAGCATTATTGAAATCATCATGCCTGGCTAGGGGCGTTAAACGCTAGCGCTTGATGGGAGCCAACCCAATTTTATTCTTTACTTTTTTCTCCTGTTTAGTAACAAATAATTCATCAAGCCTCTGGTTAGATGTGGTTTTATGTTTTAATTAGTGTTTGTGCCAAGTACAACCTTTGGGATGACTTGGGTGAAGTCTTTATGATCTTGCCGTAAAAAACAGAAACTTTAGCACTCACGAGATGTGCTGCCAATATTCACTGGTGAGTGCTTTTAGGTCGAATCTTTTTGAAGATGATTAATAGACAAATTACTCAGGTCCACCAATTTATTTCAGAATTTTTGGAGTTCCATAAGTATACGTTTGATACAGATTACTACAGACTATTCTGTTTTTGACAGATTCTGTTTTCTATGTGTTGTTTGCTTATTTTGATGAATCTGTGAGTACTATCGGAGGGTATGAACCATAGGGAAGTTGGAATACAGTAGATATTACACCAATATGAATTTAGATTGAGTTCACAACAGTACCTAAGTGGTAATTTATTTTCTTATACTAACGGAGCTTACGAGTTTTCTGTTAAGTTTTGTGTTGTGAAGTTTTCAAGTTTTGGGTAAAGATTCGATGGACTATGGAATAAGGAGTGGCAAGATCCTAAGCTTGGGGATGCCCAAGGCACCCCAAGGTAATATTCAAGGATAACCAAGAGCCTAAGCTTGGGGATGCCCCGGATGGCATCCCCTCTTTCGTCTTCGTTCATCGGTAACTTTACTTGGAGCTATATTTTTATTCACCACATGATATGTGTTTTGCTTGGAGCGTCATTTTATTTTATTTTGTTTTGCTTGCTGTTTGAATAAAATACCAAGATCTGAAATTCTTAAATGATAGGGAGTCTTCACATAGTTGCATAATTATTCAACTACTCATTGATCTTCACTTATATCTTTCGGAGTAGTTTGTCGTATGCTCTAATGCTTCACTTATATCTTTTAGAGCACAATGGTGGTTTTATTTTGAAGAAATAGATGAACTATCATGCTTCACTTATATTATTTTGAGAGTCTTTAGAACAGCATGGTAATTTGCTTTGGTTATGAATTTTGTCATAATATGATGGGCATCCAAGATGGGTATAATAAAAACTCTGATATAAAGTGCATTGAATACTATGAGAAGTCTGATTCCTTATGATTGTTTTGAGATATGAAGATGGTGATATTAGAGTCATGCTAGTGATTAGTTGTGAATTTGGGAGATACTTTTGTTAAAGTTTGTGATTCCCGTAGCATGCACGTATGGTGAACCGTTATGTGGTGAAGTCGGAGCATGACTTATTTATTGATTGTCTTCCTTATGAGTGGCGGTCGGGGACGAGCGATGGTCTTTCCTACCAATCTATCCCCTTAGGAGCATGCTCGTAGTACTTCATTTCGATAACTAATAGATTTTTGCAATAAGTATGTGAGTTCTTTATGACTAATGTTGAGTCCATGGATTAAACGCACTCTCACCCTTCCACCATTGCTAGCCTCTCCATTACCGTGCACCTTTCGCCGGTATCATATACCCACCATATACCTTCCTCAAAACAGCCACCATACCTACCTATTATGGCATTTCCATAGCCATTCCGAGATATATTGCCATGCAACTTACCACCGTTTCGTTTATTATGACACGCTTCTTCATTGTCATATTGCTTTGCATGATCATGTAGTTGACATCGTATTTGTGGCAAAGCCAGCTTCATAATTCTTTCATACATGTCACTCTTGATTCATTGCATATCCCGGTACACTGCCGGAGGCATTCACATAGAGTCATATTATGTTCTAAGTATCAAGTTGTAATTCATGAGTTGTAAGTAAATAAAAGTGTGATGATCATTATTAGAGCATTGTCCCATGTGAGGAAAGGATGATGGAGACTATGATTCCCCCATAAGTCGGGATGAGACTCCGGAAGAAAAAAATAAATAAAAGAGGCCAAAGAAGCCCAAATAAAAAAAGTGAAAAAGAGGCCATAAAAAAGAGAAGGCCCAGAAAAAAAACAAAAAACAAAAAAAGAGAAAAAGAGAGAAGGGGCAATGCTACTATCCTTTTACCACACTTGTGCTTCAAAGTAGCACCATGATCTTCATGATAGAGAGTCTCCTATGTTGTCACTTTCATATACTAGTGGGAATCTTTCATTATAGAACTTGGCTTGTATATTCCAATGATGGGCTTCCTCAAAATGCCCTGGGTCTTCGTGAGCAAGCGAGTTGGATGCACACCCACTTAGTTTCTTTTGTTGAGCTTTCATACACTTATAGCTCTAGTGCATCCGTTGCATGGCAATCCCTACTCACTCACATTGATATCTATTGATGGGCATCTCCATAGTCCGTTGATACGCCTAGTTGATGTGAGACTATCTTCTCCTTTTTGTCTTCTCCACAACCACCATTTTATTCCACCTATAGTGCTATATCCATGGCTCACGCTCATGTATTGCGTGAAGATTGAAAAAGTTTGAGAACATCAAAAGTATGAAACAATTGCTTGGCTTGTCATCGGGGTTGTGCATGATTTAAATATTTTGTGTGATGAAGATAGAGCATAGCCAGACTATATGATTTTGTAGGGATAACTTTCTTTGGCCATGTTATTTTGAGAAGACATGATTGCTTTGTTAGTATGCTTGAAGTATTATTATTTTTATGTCAATATTAAACTTTTGTCTTGAATCTTTCGGATCTGAACATTCATGCCAAAATAAAGAAGATTACATTGATGACTATGTTAGGTAGCATTCCACATCACAAATTCTGTTTTTATCATTTACCTACTCAAGGACGAGCAGGAATTAAGCTTGGGGATGCTGATACGTCTCCAACGTATCTATAATTTTTGATTGTTTCATGCTATTATATTACCCGTTTTGGATGTTTATGGGCTTTATTATACACTTTTATATTATTTTTGGGACTAACCTATTGACCGGAGGCCCAGCCCAAAATGTTGTTTTCTTGCCTATTTCAGTGTTTCAAAGAAAAGGAATATCAAATGGAGTCCAAACGGAATGAAACCTTCGGGAGAGTTAGTTTTGGAACGGAAGCAATCCAGGAGACTTGGAGTAGACGTCAGGGAAGCTTCGAGGTGGCCACAAGGCAGGGAGGCGCGCCCCCCACCCTCGTGGGCCCCTCGTGGCTCCCCTGACCGACTTCTTTCGCCTATATATGTCCATATACCCTAAAAACATCGAGGAACACAATAGATCGGGAGTTCCGCCGCCGCAAGCCTCTGTAGCCACCAAAAACCAATCGGGACCCTGTTCCGGCACCCTTCCGGAGGGGGGAACAATCACCGGTGGCCATCTTCATCATCCCGGCACTCTCCATGACGAGGAGGGAGTAGTTCACCCTCAGGGCTGAGGGTATGTACCAGTAGCTATGTGTTTGATCTCTCTCTCTCTCTCTCGTGTTCTTGAGGTGGCGCGATCTTGATGTATCGTGAGCTTTGCTATTATAGTTGGATCTTATGATGTATCTCCCCCTCTACTCTCTTGTGATGGATTGAGTTTTCCCTTTGAAGTTATCTTATCGGATTGAGTCTTTAAGGATTTGAGAACACTTGATGTATGTCTTGCATGTGCTTATTTGTGGTGACAATGGGATATCACGTGATCCACTTGATGTATGTTTTGGTGATCAACTTGCGGGTTCCGCTCGTGAACATATGCATAGGGGTTGGCACACGTTTTTGTCTTGACTCTCCGGTAGAAACTTTGGGGCACTCTTTGAAGTTCTTTGTGTTGGTTGAATAGATGAATCTGAGATTGTGTGATGCATATCGTATAATCATACCCACGGATACTTGAGGTGACATTGGAGTATCTAGGTGACATTAGGGTTTTGGTTGATTTGTGTCTTAAAGGTGTTATTTAGTACGAACTATATGATAGGTCGAACAGAAAGAATAGCTTCATGTTATTTTACTACGGACTCTTGAATAGATCGATCAGAAAGGATAACTTTGAGGTGGTTTCGTACCCTACCACAATCTCTTCGTTTGTTCTCCGCTATTAGTGACTTTGGAGTGACTCTTTGTTGCATGTTGAGGGATAGTTATATGATCCAGTTATGTTATTATTGTTGAGAGAACTTGCACTAGTGAAAGTATGTAACGCCCACGATGCGGCTATATCTCCCACGTGGTGAGGCACGACTTAGAGGCATAACCGCATTGTGGTATTGTCGCAAGAAGGGTTATCTTCACACAATCCCATGTAATGAACAAGAATGGGATAACGAGAGTTGGCTTACAATCGCCACTTCACACAATACATAAATTAATTCATACATCATCCAAAATCCACACATAGACCGACTACGGTCAAATCCAAATGAAAAATAAGATAACCCCAAATGCTAGATCCCCGATCGTCCCAACTGGGCTCCACTACTGATCATCAGGAAAAGAAACATAGTAACGACCACGTGCCTCGTCGAACTCCCACTTGAGCTCGGTTGCATCATCTGCACTGGTATCGTCGGCACCTGCAACTGTTTTGGTAGAATCTATGAGTCACGAGGACTCAACAATCTCACACCCGCGTGATCAAGACTATTTAAGCTTATAGGAAAGGATGGTGTAATGAGGTGGAGCTGCAGCAGGCACTAAGCAAATATGGTGGCTAACATACGCAAATGAGAGCGAGAAGAGAAGCAACGCAACGGTCGTGAAGCTAGAAATGATCAGGAAGTGATCCTGAAACTACTTACGTTCATGCATAACTCAAGTCGTGTTCACTTCCCGGACTCCGCCGAAAAGAGACCATCACGGCTACACACACGGTTGATGTATTTTAATTAAGTCAAGTGTCAAGTTCTCTACAACCGGACATTAACAAATTCCCATCTGCCTCATAACCGCGGGCACGGCTTTCGAAAGATAATACCCTGCAGGGGTGTCCCAACTTAGCCCATGATAAGCTCTCACGGTCAACGAAGGATAAACCTTCTCCCGGGAAGACCCGATCAGTCTCAGAATCCCGGTTTACAAGACATTTCGACAATGGTAAAACAAAACCGGCAAAGCCGCCCGAATGTGCCGACAAATCCCGATAGGAGCTGCACATATCTCGTTCTCAGGGCACACCGGATGAGCAGTCCGTACAACTAAAACCAGGCCTCAAGTTTCCCCGAGGTGGCGCTGCAAAGGCCTCTAGTTTGGACCAGCACTCAGAGGAACACTGGCCCGGGGGTTTAAATAAAGATGACCCTCGGGCTCGCGAAAACCCAAGGGAGAAAGGCTTAGGTGGCAAATGGTAAAACCAAGGTTGGGCCTTGCTGAAGGAGTTTTATTCAAGGTGAACTGTCAAGGGGGTCCCATAAATCACCCAACCGCGTAAGGAACGCAAACTCAAGGAACATAATACCGGTATGACGGAAACTAGGGCGGCAAGAGTGGAACAAAACACCAGGCATAAGGCCGAGCCTTCCACCCTTTACCAAATATATAGATGCATTAATTAAATCAGAGATATTGTGATATTCCAAAATATCCATGTTCCAACATGGAACCAACTTCAACTTCACCTGCAACTAGCAACGCTATAAGAAGGGCTGAGCAAAAGCGGTAACATAGCCAAACAACGGTTTGCTAGGAAAGGATGGTTAGCGGCTTGACATGGCAATATGGGAGGCATGATATAGCAAGTGGTAGGTAGCGCAGCATGGCAATAGAGCGAACAACTAGCAAAGCAAAGATAGAAGTGATTTCGAGGGTATGGTCATCTTGCCTGCAAGGTTCTCCGAGTTGTCGAAAGCTTGATCCTCGTAAGCGTACTCAGCAGGTACCTCGTTCACGAACTCGTCTCCCAGCTCTACCCACAGCAAGAACACAAGCAATGGAACCATAATCAATCACGGGAAATGCACAAGCAACATGATGCAATACATGCATGATATGCAAGATATGATATGTGATGCGTATGCGTGCTCCGGAAGAAAAAGGATGTACAAGGCAGTAACTTGGCAAACCAAGTATGCCACTGGAAAGATGAGAAGATTTCGGACGAAATCGATATAAAGATCACCGGAAACGGATGCGCGGTTTGCAAATGGCAAGCAAAACAAGAATGACACGATTCTGCGATTAACAGCAAGATAGCACTAAGAGTACATCAAGTAACTATGCTACAGCGCTCCAACATAGCAAAAAAGCATATGGCAGTAATCTATAGGAGATTCTTGACAAAATATGAACACTGAGCTACAGCTAGATCACAACATAACAGGTTCAAACAAGCATGGCAAAAGTGCAAAAGATATCAGGTTCACAGACTTGGTAAAAATACTGGACATGGCAGAAACAGCATCAGGTAGTAATGTTCAGAGCAAGAAAAACACATGCTACAGGAACTTAACATAGCAAAACAAGGCATGGCGTGAATTTACTAAGTGCATAGAACAAAAGTCCCTCACTGGCCATGAGCCAAAAAGGATAATAAGATATGATGGCACCCATGTAAACATAGCAAGTTTCGTTAACAGGTTTCAGACTTAGCAGAAAACAGAACATGGCATTAACAAAAATTATGAGGGCATCTTGATGAGCTTGATTCACTCATCATAAAGCAACGCATGACAAAACAAGCATACCTACATCAAGCTGGCATGTTTATGAAGCTAACCATGGCAAGATCAGGCTCATAGCATGTATGGATCAACTACAACAACCTTGGCAAAATTGAATATCATGTTAACAATCTGCCAGAAATATTTTATAGCAAAAGTAGAGCAAGATTAAGACATGCTAGGACACTCCATAATTGCAAACAGGGGCATGGATGGATAGAGAATAACTATGTCTACAAAACATCCTTACTGAACATGCTCAAAAGAATCATGGATCTCACTGTAGACCCATGGATACATGGCAACAAAATAACAGCAGTAACAGAGTGAATTCTGTCCCTGAAAACAGAAACATCACGAAGCCTAGTTTGCATGCTTGTGCTAGTCACCACATAGATCCCAAAAATACATGGCATACACCTCTGCAAAGATGGCATGGCATAGATCAAAACACCTGTAGAGCACATGCTCATAAGATGCACACATCAAATGCAACAAAAATAACAAAACACCAAGTTCTGATAAGTAGCAGCAGTAAACAGCATATAGCACTCTTGCACCAGAGATTTGGGCATTGAGATGGACTCAAACGAGCATGGCACGATGGAACAAAATGAAGAGCATCTCGTGACGAACATTCCGATATATCATGCACGCAAAACGGGGTAGTATACAATGAGATATGATGCGAAGAACATGAGCACATAATGTGAAAATATTTGAGACTTGGGGGATTTTCGGGGTCAACCTCGCTGGATCTGGATCTGGCACGGAAGCCGAGTTTCACCGGCATTTCGGCCGGAGTTGGGGAAGAGGAGGCCGGAGCTTGGAGAGGTCGCCGGGGTACTTGCCAGAGAGGGGAGAGGAGGCGCCAGCGGGCGAGGACGGACGCGGGCACGGACGGCGGCGGCGCGGGCGGCCGCAGGTGCGGGCGGCGGCGCCGGCGGGAACGGCGGCGTGGGGCGCGGCGAGGACGGAGGAGCGGGAGGACGAGGGCGGCGGTGCGGGGCGCGGGCGCGGCGGTCGGGCCCCGCGGGCCAGACTCGGGTCTCGCGGGCCGGCGACGGGCGCCGGTGGAGCTGCCCACGTGGCGGCGTCTGATAGGCTCGGGCGGCGGCGGCCATTCGTCCGGCGGCGGCGGACGTGTCCGGTGGCGGCGGAAGGCGAATTTTTAGGTTTTGGACCCGGATTTCGGAGGGGAAGGTGTTTCTATAGGCATAGGGAGCTAGGAGAGTCCAAATGAGGCACGGTTTTCACCCACACGATCGTGATCGAACGCCCGAGAGCATGGAGGGGACTTAGATGGGTTATTGGACTGTTTGGAGGGGGGTTTTGCTACAACACATAAAAGGACTTTGCGGTTACCCGGTTAACCGTTGGAGCATCAAACGACCTCCAAATGGAACGAAACTTGACAGGTGGTCTACCGGTGGTATACCAAGGCCACTTGGCAAACCTCGGTCCATTCCGAGAATGTTTAACACCCGCTCATGAAAAGAAACAAGAGGGGTGCGCCGGTGCACGTGGGAGTGTCGGATTGCAAAACGGACAATGGGGAAAATGCTCGAATGCATGAGACGAACACGTATGCAAATGAGATGCACATGATGACATGATATGGGATGCATGACATGAACAAAATGCAAAACGAAAGACAAAACCCAACCACGGAGGGAATATCATAACACATAGCCAAAAATGGCAAGAGTTGGAGTTACAAATATGGAAAGTTACATCCGGGGTGTTACAAAGTATGAACCCTAGGCCTTGTTTCAGCGCATTGCAATACCGTTTGTGCTCACTTTTATTACTTGTTACCTTGCTGTTTTTTATATTTTCATATTAGAAAAACCTATATCTACCATCCATATTGCACTTGTATCACCATCTCTTCGCTGAACTAGTGCACCTATACAATTTACCATTGTATTGGGTGTGTTGGGGACACAAGAGACTCTTTGTTATTTGGTTGCAGGGTTGTTTGAGAGAGACCATGTTCATCCTACGCCTCCCACGGATTGATAAACCTTAGGTCATCCACTTGAGGGAAATTTGCTACTGTCCTACAAACCTCTGCACTTGGAGGCCCAACAACGTCTACAAGAAGAAGGTTGTGTAGTAGACATCACCGGGGACTTTGCTATTTCTTCATCAACCTACTCCGGTGACTTCGGCGTCACCAACCGACCTGCTTCGACTCATCGGCTGACATGGAGGCTTCGACACCTCGGCTGGACCGGGGACTTTGCTATTTCTACATCAACATATTCCGGTGACTTCGGCGTCACCAGCCGACCAGCTTCGTCACGTTAGCTGGACCGGGGGCTTTGCCTCGGCGAGCCCACCTCTGCCAGCATCGCCATGCCGTTGCTTTATCGCCCATCAGGCAATGGGTGTGCAGATCGAGTCCCAATTTTGGGAGTAACCTTTCTTCAGATTGCTACTACAGATAAACCAGGTGCTATTAATCCTAGTATTTTTTCTTGCTTGGGTTTATTTTTTCCGAGGAATTATTACTCTGGTTTGTTTCATCATCTATACACAGGTCTATCAAATGGTGGTCGTATTAACGACGATCGCGTGGTGGTTCGGTCAGTTTCCGCATCCAGAACTCGGACCGGCCTATGAATTCAAGCTTTGCCACACCTTCACCGCGTCACGCCGACGCCCTGCATCGCCATTGACTTTGGCGCCAGGCCACTTCTCTTTAAATAAATTATTTTTGCAAAAAGCAATTATCCTTTTTGGACCGCACTATTTTATGTGCGTAGGTGTTCGACTTCGACTGCATCACGCAGTCACTTCGGCAAGCCGACGTCGTTGTCCCAATCGGCATAAATCGGCTCGCGTGATCACCTTGTCGGTCAAATCGCCATACCGACATGTTCGGTTGCCTCGGGGACTTCGGCATCGCTGAGAGAGCTCTACCTCATACAGTGTTCGGCACACGGGCCATATTTCTTCTATTACTCACTTTGCATAAATTATAATTATGCAACAATTTTTTAATTTATTATTATTCCTATTATCTCCGGCTTGCACTATTTTCTATGCACAGGTAAAGGATCCGGGTCGGGCAGCGCTGTCACCTCGGTCTTGGGGCGTTACAACACTCCACCACTACAAGAGGATCTCGTCCCGAGATCTAGGATATCACCGGAGATAAACGGAAGGGGAAGAGAAGAGGTAAAACTAATTGCTTCTTTGACAAATGAGTGAAACCAAAGAACCTTGAGAGGTCGCAAATCTAGAAGAAATGACACGACAGAGGTGAACAAAATTTAAAACACTCCGTTCAGCAAGAGGAACAAGGAACATTGCGAGAACCTTTGTAGGTTGAAGAATATGAAACAAGATCAAAAGGAATATGAAAGCACACCGGTAGAAAAGAGAAACAAGGAACAAGAATGACATAATTAGGACAGCACTCCGATGAAAAATGGAAGGAATGAACATGATCTTGACAAGATGAGAGGACACTCGATGAAATTAACAACACATTGCCTCCGGAACTAAAGAAAGAATGACACAAGGGGTAAGAAAGATTTCAGACAGCACTCCGGTTGAGGAAGGAGACAAAACTTGATAAGATGAGAGAACTCGAATGAAAACACGACACTCTGGCTAAACGGATAAGAAAGGAAAAATTACATGATCTTGACAAAACAAGATGATTGGTCGAAGAGAGCAACATCACAATGCCTCCGGAAGAAATAAATAATGGAAGACAAATCCTTGAAATAAGAATGGAGAAGAAAATGCCAACTTCTGCCACAAATGAGCTTGTAAAGCACCCTTTGGAGAAGGTTAGAACAGAATTGTTGGAAAAAACCAACAACGAAAAGAATAAGCTTGTAGTGGGCTTATGGAAACACTTTCTCAAAATTATGAGGTGACAACCCGCCACTAACGGAAGCAATTGCTTGCTTGAGATCAACGAAGAGATGAAAACTTCTCTCGCCGAGAGGATAGGAGAAAACTTGGATCATTGTTAGACACCACAATTAGCAACATTCCTTAGGGAAGGCTTTAGGTGAAACATGACACAAGATAACTCCAACAAAGAGATTGGTGGATTTAAAATATCACATTCTTGACAACATGTGAATCATGAAACACGAACTCAATTGTCAAGAATAACATAACACCACCTCAAATGATAAGGTAGAACGAATTGCACTTTAGAATGCAAGATGAAGAATGCTTGAACTCCTCAAAACAAGACATGTGTTGAACACCATGTTTATTTTAGAGTATAGTTTGGCGGATCATAACTTCAAGAAAAATCTTGAAGAACAATTGTAGAATGAAAGGAATCCTTGACGAACCACCATGTAGAGCCTCCATGAAGAACTCCGGTAATAAAAGAATGATCACATGAAATGGAAAGTTGAAAAGAACTCCGGGAGAAGCCTTGCAATGATTTAGATGGAGCTTTGAAATGATATAATTGAAATAACTTGGAGCTCCGGAAAGAAAGATGAACAATTGAAATCAGGAATTTGATATCATGAACGAACTCCGGAAGAAGGAATTAATCACTTGGAGGAAACAAGAATAAGAATTACATTACGCGTATCCTTCACCAATTTAGATTGATGACAAGCAGCGGATTTGGCATACTACTTATTCTCGTAGAAAGGATTAAGATAGATATAGCGCAAAACTTGAGAAAAGTCTTCAACGATCCGCCGGTAGGATTTGGAAAGAACTAATGAATTAATATGATAACCAAGAAAGAGAACTCTTGAACGAACCACCGTAAGAATTGAAAATGAACGAAGAAAAGACAAAAAAACATCGGGAAGAATTAGAAAATGAACGAAGATACTTGGGGAAATTTAGATACAAGAGAATGAAGAGATCACGAGCTGACTAGAGAATACTTGAATGATGCATCGGTAAGATTTGGAGAACGAGAGCTGAAAACTTAGAACGAAGAAATCTTCTGAAATGATGGCCTTCGGAGAAACAAACTGAAAATACTCCTGAAATGCTCCGGATGGGTGAAAAGAATTCTCACAATCAAAAACAATTATGAGAGGATGGCAACAAGCTAGAACCATGAATCTTCAAGAGAACGGACCAAGATTTAGGAGAAATACTTCTTGGGTCTTCAAATGTTGAGAATGATGATGCGAAACACCACCAAGAATTATTGAGGCACTCCGGAATGACAAATTAGAAAGGTTGAACCAACGATGAAAAGAATTTGAAAGCGATCTTGGAGAAGAAATATGACTGATGATAACTCATTCTTACGTCAAACTTTGAAATGAATTTGAGAATAACTCCAGAAAAATTAGAAGAGTCGGGTAAGATCCTGGGAAATAACCTGTGGGTTAGGTCCCACTCAAAAGAAACACCGTTGAAATGATTACTTGAAAAGGAGATTGCACCGGTTGAATTAAATGGCTCAAAAGAGATAACAACCTCGAGATAGCTTGAACGGATTGGGAATGGAAATGCGAGTCTCCTGAGATATCTTCGGCACTCCAGAACAAATGAATGACGAGAAGTGGATGATTAAGAGGTGCACCGGCATGAGAAAAACATTTGAAACGATGAAAAGAATACGATCAACACTGAAAGCTTGAATTGAATTCACCGGAGAAGAAAAAAAATGAAGAATGATAAACTTGAAGAACAACTTCATGAGAACCACCGGGTAAGCACATTGATTGAAAAGAATGAAGGGGCTTCACATGAATAAAAATGGATAATTGATTAAGAAATCTGAGTCCTTGAAGAAAAAGGGTGGGAGAGCGGGAAAACAAAGACAACTTGGGTCGGATGAAACGAACACCATTGAGAAAAAGCTTAGAATTGATCTTGCGAATGTCGGAATGACTGGATGCACTTGAAGAGAAACACGCCGGTTGGAAAGAATTAACATGACGACCTCGATGATCAAGAAGTATTAGTATTCACATAGCAATATGAGAACACGGTTTAGGAAGGGTATGGATTCAACATTTGACTTCGAAGCAACTCGAATACCACAAAACAAAACAAACAAAGGATTTGGCTTGCGGAATAAGCCGGAACAAACATATGATAGAGATTTCGTCCGAAGTTTTCATGGTGGGGCCCACACGGGCTCGATCGTACAGCACCATCATGTACAAGGCTGTGCACATGACATACGAAGCGTCCCCGAGTCGGCATAGCCAAGGACTCTTTAAGACACTATGAGATCACTGTAAAACCAACCGTGTACAGGCGGACCACTAGACGTCGAACCCCAATCTCATATCATGCGTCCGTCGGAAAGATATCCTAAGAGCTACTTTAATTCCCACTTATAAACTCCCGAAACTTTCTGGTTATGCAATCAGGTGTTGGGGATACAGGGGACACAAAATATATCACCCAAACTAACAATACCTAGATCCAGCTGTATCCATCCGTCAACACATAACCAAGAAACCTTCGGAAATCGTTTACCTCAACCTTCGAAAAGCATCCGTTATACGAGTTATGGCAATACTCCGGAACTCCTGCCCCAGTACTAGGTGGCGTCGAGGTGATCTCACCAACAACTGCATAAAAGAGATTTCGATGTCGGCGAAACTCAGGTATTCCAGAACTGCAACGATAAAATTGTGACGACAACACCTCGGAGCTCAACTCCCCGGGACACTGCCACAACCCCTAAATGTCAGGAGGCACCAAGAACAATGCTCTCGTCACAAAACCATCGGAACGATTCCAAGATACCCGCGTGATCCTAAATTTTTTTTAGTGAAATTTGAGGAGAGAATAGTCAAAACTTCTACGTCAGGAGACCTCACCAGAGCGACGAAGGGACTGAGGAGTAAAAAGAATCCTACTCTCCGATAAATATAATCCTAAGACTCAAAACATTTTTTTTCTAGACTCAACAACGCCAGCGATTCGATCAAGCAGGGGGCTCCTAAGTCGGGGAAAGCTCTGATTACCAACTTGTAACGCCCACGATGCGGCTATATCTCCCACGTGTCGAGGCACGACTTAGAGGCATAACCGCATTGTGGTTTTGTCGCAAGAAGGGTCATCTTCACACAATCCCATAAATAAAACATACATCATACAAAGTACACACATAGGTCCGACTACGGAACCAAAAGAAAAGAAGACAACCCAACTGCTAGGTCCCTGATCGTCCCAACTGGGCACCACTACTGATCAACATGAAAAGAAACAACACAACGAACAAGATCTTCATCGAGCTCCCACTCGAGCTCAGTTGTGTCACCTGCACTGGTATCATCGGCACCTGCAACTGTTTTGGAAGTATCTGTGAGTCACGAGGACTCAGCAATCTCACACCCGCGAGATCAAGACTATTTAAGCTTATAGGAAAGGATGGGGTAGTGAGGTGGAGCTGCAGCAAGCACTAGCATATATGGTGACTAACATACGCAAATGAGAGCGAGAAGAGAAACAACGGAACGGTCGTGAACTAGCAATGATCAAGAAGTGATCCTGAACTCCTACTTACGTCAAACATAACCCAGAAACCGTGTTCACTTCCCGGACTCCGCCGAGAAGAGACCATCACGGCTACACACGCGGTTGATGCGTTTTAATTAAGGTCAAATGTCAAGTTCTCTACAACCGGATATTAACAAATTCCCATCTACCGCATAACCGCGGGCACGGCTTTCGAAAGATAATACCCTGCAGGGGTGTCCCAACTTAGCCCATTATAAGCTCTCACGGTCAACGAAGGATAAACCTTCTCTCAGGAAGACCCGATCAGTCTCGGAATCCCGGTTTACAAGACATTTCGACAATGGTAAAACAAGACCAGCAAAGCCGCCCGATGTGCCGACAAATCCCGATAGGAGCTGCACATATCTCGTTCTCAGGGCAACACCGGATGAGACATCCTACGAGTAAAACCAGACCTCGAGTTTCCACGAGGGGGCCCTGCAGTCTACTCAGTTTGGACCAACACTCGAAGGAGCACTGGCCCGGGGGGGTCTAAAATAAAGATGACCCTTGAGTCTGCAGAACCCAAGGGAAAAGGGGATAGGTGGTAGCAAATGGTAAAACCAAGGTTGGGCCTTGCTCGAGGAGTTTTATTCAAGGCGAACTGTCAAGGGGGTCCCATAAATCACCCAACCGCATTAGGAACGCAAAATCAAGGACCATAACACCGGTATGACGGAAACTAGGGCGGCAAGAGTGGAACAAAACACCAGGCATAAGGCCGAGCCTTCCACCCTTTACCAAATATATAGATGCATTAATAATATAAGAGATATTGTGATATCCCAACATAAACATAATCCAACATGGAGCAATCTTCAACTTCACCTGCAGCTAGCAACGCTATAAGAGGGGCTGAGCAAAGCGGTAACATAGCCAAACAACGGTTTGCTAGAAAGGGTGACAAAGGTTAGAGGTTCATGGCAATTCGGGAGGCATGATATAGCAAGTGGTAGGTAGTGCGGCATAGCAATAGAGCGAACAACTAGCAAGCAAAGATAGAAGTGATTTCGAGGGTATGGTCATCTTGCCTGAGATCCCGCAAGGAAGAAGAACGAGTCCATGAAGAAGACAAACGGATGTAGTCGAACGAATCCTCACAACTCCGGAACGAAACCGAAGCTAACGAGAGAAGCAAACCGGAAAGAAACAAACAACATAGTAAACACACAATCATAAACATGGCATGACGCACAATCAAGTATGATGCATGTCCGGTTTAATGAGGCATGGCATGGCAAAGTGCACAAGCAAAACTACAAGTTAAGTGGAGCTCAATAGGCAACGAGTTGCATATTGACGAAACACCACATCAATTATTTAGTTCTCTCTCATTATGTACCCAACAATATTAAATGTTGATTAACATGGTAAGAGGTGAAGCATAATTAAACAACCTATCTAGGCAAGTTTAAATGAGGCCGGAAATAACAAACGACAATACCGAAAAATCCCCATATGTCATTTAGCAATTTTAATGCAAACATCAATTTTAGACATTTTAAATGTTGTTATCATGATGCGGATGACATATGCAAGGTATATGCAATTTTATGAAAGTGTTGGTATAAAATGATACGAGGCATTTGTTACCGTGGTGGAAGAAAGGGGGTGCCACGGCAACGAATCCGAAAATGATGCCACGGCAACATAACGGTGATCCGACAACTCGTCGAGATGTCGGTGCAAAAGAAACTGTGGATGAACGGAACATGCAAACGATGGTGGGGTGATCCCGGTTACCGGGTTCCCACATGACGGTGGCAAGGAACGTGCAAGGACCAATTCGGACATGGTGCAAACACGGGCATCTCATACAACACATCACAAGCGCTCGTCCACGGGTCATCGTCTCAGGGTTATACCTTCGAAGCGTGCATTTTTGGAGTAGATCGGGTTCGACGGTAGTGGAAGTAGTTGTTCACGAGTCGCCGAGGGAAGTAGTGGTACATGGCGACGGTAGTGGTACACGTTTTTGTAAATGTTCGGGGTCGTCGGTAGAGGTACTTGACGTCCACGGAGTCTTCGAAGGTCGACGGTAGTGGTACACACACTGTCGGGGTACTTGTCCGTCCGGTCTTGGTGTAGATGTGCATGGAAAACGTAGTGGTACTATGCATCGGTCATCGGGGAACTTGCCGAAATCCACGGAGCTGGTGTGCTTGTTCGGGCGTCGGTCTTGCCGATGGGGTACTTGGCGAATCCATGTAGTCGTACACGGGTCGAAGTGGTACTTGGCAAATTCCACGGGGCGATGCTTGACGGTCCGGGTACGGGTCTTGGCGTCTCATCCTTGCTGATCCAAAACAACGCGAGACAAAAGGCCTCTGGTGGTAGCAGCAAGGCTGGGCGGTGCGCGAGCGGCGACAGGAAGTGGGCACGGGGCTCATGGTGACAACGACGACGAACAGGGGCGCGGCGCCGTGGCGGGGAGGCGGCGTGTCTCCTCTTGTCCATGGCAGGAGGCCATGGCGGCAAGTGGTGATGTGCAGAAGGTAGTGAAGGACTTGCCGTGATGCAGGGGCGACGGCCGCAGGACTTGGCGCGTGGAGGAGGCTGGAGGCGCGCTGGAGGTGGTGGTGCTCGCGGGTGCAAGGCGGCCGGTGCTCGGGCTCCGGCGAACTCCGACCAAAACAGAGGGAACGAGCGGATGCGGGCGCAGGTGCTCGAGGAGCTCCTCTCCTCGAGCGCTCGGGCGACGGGGCTTGACGAGGAGGACGTGCGGTGCGGCCTGGTCCTGCAGAGGGAGACGCGGCGGCCATGGCGAGGAGGCAGAGGGAGGACGCGGCCAAGGCAGGGCCCGACGAATCCGGACGGGGGCGGCGCTTGACGGCGGAAGGCGACGCAAGGCAAAGGAGGAGCGGCAGCGGGGTCGCGAGGGGAGGAGGCTGCTGCGGGCGGCCGGTGCTCGAGGAACTCCTCTCCTCGGGCGCTCGGCGACAGGGGGTCTCGCTCCTCTCCTCTCTCTGGGTGGCGGTGCAAGGGAGAGGACGAGAGGAAGAGGGTGAGGGGATCGGGAGGATGAGACAGGGGAGGCTGGCGGCGCTGCAGGGGAGATGAGGGAGAGATCGAGAGGGGAGATGTCGCTAGGGTTAATGGGGCGCGGGCTGGTGGGCCTGGGTGGTGGGCTGCGGGAGGCCGCGGTGGCCTGGGCCGACTGCTGTTGGGAGGCCCAGCTGGGCCGACTGGGGTCTCTCTCTTCTCTCTCTCTCTTATTTCTTTTAGCAGAAGAGAACTAGAGAGAAGAAAAAGAAAGATAGGGTTAGGGAAAGAATTTGCACATGCGGCTAATTTTCCCGGACTCACAAAAATATGCTTGTTGCAGGAAAAATAGAGGCGGCCTGATTGGAAGATTTAATTTCAAACTCATTTGAATTTAATTCAAATGGTTTGATAGAGTTCAAGGTATTGAGGAGTCCAAAATGTTGGGAAATTAGGAAGAGCCTCGATAAATGGGAAAAGAAATATTGGCAAGGTTAGAGAGATCGACTCAAAGCAGAAAAGGCATAGGATTAATTTGCACGTGTGTTAAGGTGAACTCCAATTAATGGAATATTCATAATAGCTCCATAAATATTAGGATGATATGTTATAAAGAGAAATCACCATGTGAATTCCCTCGATTTAAATAGATCGAAGATCCATGCAATTTACTTGGTTGAGTTTTAAAAATTAAATGACATGATGGCATGATGACATGATGCAATGCAAAAATAAAAGAGCAAGCACAAAAGAAACACACGGCGATCACGAAAAATATGGAAGTCTTCTGAAGCGTCGGTCTTGGGGCGTTACAGCCTTGCTCCTGTGTTTACCCCTACGTTCCCGATTATTCGGCTAGGGAGTAAAGGGAGCACCTCTGCGATTGTCATGATCGGGTCATCCGAGCTCGGACCTCAGACTGGGTGAAGCCGAAAGCTAGCGCTCTTATTGTTTTCAATCATGGTCGGCACACAACGGAACTCATGAGTACAAAAAATCTATTGCACAAGTCTCATAGTAACAATGAGAAACCGAAGAAAGGTATCGGTGGGGGTACTATTTTCTTCGAAGATGCTTCTTACACTTCGTCCGTAATATAGCATAAGTTCCCTAAACGCGCTTTGTCTGTTACATCCTTATGGCATGATTTCCTGGTTATCGGAAACACCGTCGATATTCTCGACAGGTGGAGTACATAACACTTTTCGGCCCTTGACCGAAGAGGGAGAAGCCGACGGTCGGTTAAGACACGTTTCAAGTTCGGGTAACACAGATCTGATAAAAGTACTTCGGTGCATACAATCGTTACACATAAAATTCTTTTACCGAAGTCACTTGGGGGCTCTTAAAATTTACATGAGCCATTTTATAATAAGTGTTTTCTTCTTAGTCGTTGCAAAGTCTTTTTCTATCACTCCTTTTTTCGACGCGAGTGTGCGGTCAATAGCCGGGGAGCCTAATTTCTCTCTCAAAGCCGCTAGAGTTTAGTTTGCTAAACTGGCCTAACGAGAAGAACTCCGCCTTCGGGATAGGAGGTTGAAGCCGTAGGCTGACCTGCTTTAAGTCTTGAGATAGGATGTGTCATGTTAAAGCATGACAGAAGCACAATTTTTTTTCTAAGGCCAATTTTTGGATTGGCACCGAACACTTGATCTAGTTTGGACGTCAAGTTTTTACTGAAGTTTTTTTGGTCTTCCAAGCCTATGGAACTTTTAAACTATTTGTGTGTTTTCAGCATAAGTCTCGCAGTGCAACGCCGGACACCTTTAGAGATTCGGCAAAAACATTCTTGGATATTGCTATATATGCATCGGTTTCGAATTGTGTCTTCGGTCAATAGTTGGGTTGCCCGGCTCCTGTGCTTGCCTCCTACGTTCCGCTTTGTTCAGCTAGGTGCGCAAAAGGAGAACCACTGCGATTGCGCTTCCAGCTAGCATGGTTAAGCGCCTCAGTGGAGAAAGCCGAAACTGACTGTCACAATATGCGTAAACGGGTCAGCGATCCGATGACTGTATTAAACTATAAGATCGATAGAGGTCACCCCGTGTTAAATGATGGTCCGTTCATAACATTGGCTGAAGTGTTTACGGCTTGACCTCGACCGTCGCCGAACACTAACCGGGGGCTATTAACTGGCCTCCCAACTTTAAGCTCCTATGACTAAGTGAAAGTTATAAAGCCCGCATATCTGATTGCCTTGTCTCCACTAACACAACTACCTTTGGGCACCGAGACATCGGCTAAGGGTTGTTTTGTTATTGCGAAAACATCCTGCGTAGCATCTACAAGGGGGTGGAAGCCGACGATGGGCCACTTTCAACTGATAAACGGTCGCAATGGAGTCAAAATAAACATATCATCGGCGTTTGTATTTAATATACGAGGGCCGCCTTCGGCAATCATCGTTATAAAGCCATAAATATGCATCAATTTGACTTAAGATTTTGGCCAAGATGGGTTGCCTGGCTCCTGTGCTTACCCCTACGTTCCCGATTGTTCGGCTAGGCGGTAAAGGGAGCACCTCTATGATTGTTACTACCGTGTCATCCGAGTTAGTACCTCAGACTGGGTGAAGCCGAAAGCTAGCGAACTTAAAGGATGTAATTGGTCGGCAACAATGGAAGTGAAAATTTCGGTTCATTAATACCATAGAGTTCGAAAACTTTCTCCGAACTAAATCCTCAATATTTTCCTCCCACATTGATCAGAGGTGAGGTTTCATGATCATGGTCAGGATGACAACCCAAGGAAAGGAACCGATAGCGGGACTATTTTCCTTATGTTTCTTACATTAAAAAAAGTAATATAACATATCTCTCTGCATACCTTTGTTTATAAAACCGTATGACCGGATTGCCTTGTTTGCCACCTTTGCCCTTATAAAGGCTTAATAAAGTAGGACAAACACTCCCCAGCTACTGGCCGAGGAGGTTGAAGCCGATGGTCGGTCAACAATGTTTTGGACAATGTGGATCTGAGCATTAATGATGTCAAGTACTTGGATACATAGAATCATTACACATAATTTGTGATTTTACTCCGGATATCGATCCTTAATTCGGCCACCCGTGCCCACATTAAGGCTCGGGGGCTACTGGGCTTCACTCTCATTATTTATAAATATTAAAGGGGCACATCGATCCCCTGATCTGGTGTTGCCACCCGACCAGTGTCTCGGGGGCTACTGCATTGGCAATCCAATGCAGAAAATTTAAGTGCAATATAGTTTTCGAGGAGATTATGATCCTCAGGTTGGTCGGCCGCACCCAACCTGAGTCTCGAGGACTTTGCACACCGCTTTTTGTGTCACGAAGTATTCTACCAAGCTAGGAGTTGATCCTCAGGCTGATTTTGCGAATCAACCTGAGTCTCAGGGGCTACTGGGATCAGCGGTCTTATGTCATCCTTCAGGTGCATCTCGGGTTTTCGACTGATACACACCTTGAGGGCTACTGGCTATATATCTCGGCAGAGAATAAATTGCACCGATCAAAAATATTAACAAAAAATCGGCCCACAGTCGGGGTGGTGCACCACCTCGGAAGCAGTCCGGCATAAAGCTCGGGCGCCAGTGGCTAGCTCCATAGAGGGCATTTCCGGCATTAAGCTCGCCTATACTCCTTCAACTTTTTTGAACCAAGGTGATCTATGCCACCTGGATATAGTCCGGCGTTGGAGCTTGGACATAGTCCGGCGTTGGGGCTCGGATACATTCCGGTGTTGGAGCTCGGAAGCGGTCCGGCGTTGGTGCTTGGCTACAAAAGATAGCTCGAATACAGTCCGGCGTTGGAGCTCGGAAGCAAGAGGACACTGCCGCCCGGGAACAACTTCAAACCCGAGGTGTGGCATAAAAATAACAAGGCATTGATAAAGGTTGATAACTTAAAGGGGCTCCTCGGATAACCGACGTGTAAACTCTTCGGATTTACTTCGGCAATCCTCAAGATCGAAGATGAGAAGATTTGTTGAACCAGTTTTCAAGACCGATGACCGAAGATGAAGAACGGTTCGGAAGGATCGAGGAGCGTCCCCAACTTGAAAACCGGTTCAGGGGGCTACTAACGGTGTCCTGGACTAGGGGGTACTCACCACATCGTCTCCCGACTAGGTGGATCGGGCCGAGGACCCCCGTGGCGGTTCACTCATGGGCCACTTCGGGCAGCCCATGCTGCATACAAGGAGTATTCCACAAGACTTGGTGATCAAGACAAGGACTCCTCTCCACCAACATATTCGGCTAGGACTCTTGTTATCCTAGGCCTCTGGTGCATTATATAAGCCAATGCCGGGCTAGTCGATAGATGATTATGACATTATTCATCATATCCTTAGGTTTTAGACCACAACATATGATCTCGTGGTAGATCAACTCTTGTAATACTCATACTCATCAAGATCAATCAAGCAGGAAGTTGGGTATTACCTCCATAGAGAGGGCCTGAACCTGGGTAAACATTGTGTCCCCTGTCTCCTATTACCATCGACCTTAGACGCACAGTTCGGGACCCCCTACCCGAGATCCGCCGGTTTTGACACCGATAGGGCGCGGCTGTCGGTGTCAAAACCGGCGGATCTCGGGTAGGGGGTCCCGAACTGTGCGTCTAAGGTCGATGGTAACAGGAGACAGGGGACACGATGTTTACCCAGGTTCGGGCCCTCTCTATGGAGGTACACCCTACTTCCTGCTTGATTGATCTTGATGAATATGAGTATTACAAGAGTTGATCTACCACGAGATCGTAATGGCTAAACCCGAGAAGTCTAGCCTGTATGTCTATGGTAATGAGTATATATCCCCCTTTCCAGACTAAGTCCTCTGGTTTATATAGACACTGGGAGGATCTAGGGTTACACAGGGTCAGTTACAAAGGAGAAGAATCTACATATTCGGTCGCCAAGCTTGCCTTCCACGCCAAGGAGAGTCCCATCCGGACACGGGTACAGTCTTCGATCTTCGTATCTTCATAGCCCATCAGTCCGGCCCATGGCTAACAGGCCGGACGCTCGAGGACCCCTTAGTCCAAGACTCCCTCAGTAGCCCCTGAACCTGGCTTCAATGACAAGGAGTCCGGCGCGCAGATTTGTCTTCGACATTGCAAGGCGGGTTCCCTTTTCCAAACTCCAAGATAGTCTCCGGACGTGATGATTGTATCCGGACCTGCAACACACACCGCACATAGCCGCAGAGAGAATACGATATTCCATGGGTCCAATCCGCTGATGACGTCATATCTGTTCGGTTGTAATTTTGAACCGTTTTTCGTCTGCCGTTCCACGTTCCGAGACGCGGTTGTCATTGGCACGTCTTGTCAAAACAGAGATCATGTCCCCTTTTTGCGGGATTCTTATCAATACGGGCGTGGGTAACTCAACCGCGCTGTTTACACAATCCTTGGGAATAAGCGAGTTTTAGGGCGAGGGGGAGTCGTTTGACATTCGCGGCCTTTATAAGGGGATAAGGATTCGCCCTCATTCACTTACGCCTTCCCCTTCCTCTGCCCATCCATTCTTGAGCTCTAGCGCCCAAGCTCTAGCTTTCCCCGCCCGAGAAAACACTCCAACCATGTCCGGATCCGGAGCTGGAGGCAAGTGGATGGCCTCCTCCGTTAAGAAGAGAGATATCAAGGAACTCCGAGAGGCCGGATACCTGGCCAAGGAGATCGTTCACCGACTCCCGGCCAAGGGACAGATCGTCCCTACCCCCGAGCCCCATGAGAGGGTGGTGTTCCTCGCGCATTTTGTCCACGGGCTGGGATTCCCTCTCCACCCGTTCGTCCGCGGACTGATGTTTTACTATGGGCTAGACTTCCATGATCTAGCCCCCAACTTTATCCTCAACATCTCGGCATTTATAGTCGTGTGCGAGGCCTTTCTCCGCATCCAACCTCACTTCGACCTGTGGCTGAAGACCTTCAATGTGAAGTCGAAGGTGGTGAGCGGTCAACAAGCAGAGTGCGGAGGTGCCATGGTGGGCAAGATGCCCAATGTCACCTGGCTTGAAGGCTCCTTTGTGGAGATGGTGAAGGGGTGGCAATCAGGGTGGTTCTATATCACCGAGCCGCGCGATACCAACTGGGCGGCAGCCCCCGAATTCCGATCCGGAGTTCCGATGCGGCTCATCTCCTGGCAAGAGAAGGGCCTGACCTGGGGTTCTTTGAACGAGCAGACTGGGCTCCAGACGTGCATCCAGAACATGATAACCAAGAAGATCAAACTTGTTAATGTGATCCAGGTCATGCTCATTCGCCGGATCCTCCCGTGCCAACGCCGGACCTGCTATTTGTGGGAGTTCGATCCAGCCAAGCACCAGACACTGCTAGAGCTCTTCGGCACGACGCACGAAGACATCTGGAAAGTGCTTTTCAAGGCCGGCGAGACACCACCGCCCACGACCGAGGATCGTGGGCTTAGCTTAAAGCGCCAGGCTAATTCGGTAAGCTCTTTCATGTTTTCAAGGTATAGCCTTTACTAGCATATTTTGAGGGAGGAGTCTAAGCCTTCCTATCAATTTCTTTTAGGCCTGGACCAACGTAGCAGGGCGGATTAACTGTCCAGCTCCGCTACCCGAAGATGAAGAAACCCCACTCCTGACGAAGATGCTATTTTCGGCGCCTTATGATGTGCCGGAAAAGAAGGCCAAGAAGACGGCCAAAGGAACCAGGAGTGGCCTTCGCCGAAAGGGTGCTTCGGACATGTCGTCTATAGACGAGACTGAGTCCTCGGCCACCGAAGACGACGGCGAGGAGGAGGAAGAAAGCGGTTCCCCCCTGAGGGGGGAAGGAAGAAAAGGGGGGCCGCCACAAATCTGGAGGCGAAGGCGCCCAAGAGGGGGAAGGGCTCCCTTGCATATAACTCCGCGTGGGATGTCGATAGCAGTCTGGAGCGAATGCCCCGGACCAAGCCTCGGGCCGCCTCGTAAGTACCCCAAATCTTATACACATCAGATGTCTGGCCTTTCCGCTTCGTAATATTAATATGTTTAAATTGTGCCATTGCAGTCTGGCCCGCGATAGCTCCCCGCGATCCTCAATAGAGGGTTCGCTGGACTCGAAGGAGATGGCTAGCATGTCCCCGCCGCCCGCTCACTCCGTCTCGCCCAAGGGTGATGACGAGGTGGTGTCCCAAAGGACCTTCCCAGACCGAGGCGAGGTTCCGGAGATCGTCGGGAGGGCGCCACAGGATGACTCCTCGGCCGGCGGACACATGGGGGAAAAAGCCCCCATGGGGGCTGGTGATGGGGGCCAAGCTCCATTCAGCCCCCAGCCAGATACCATTCCAGAAACCTACACGGCTCCGGAGTTAAGCGAACGGCCTTCCCTGAAAGGAGGAGGTGTACCTGTTCCGCCGGTGATCTCTGTTCAACCAGAGGCATCGGATAATTTGCTGGAAGCGCTGCGAGGCGCCTCCATTGTGGATGAACACCGTGCCCTTATGGGTACGGTGATCGAGAAGGTTTAGTCCGCCAAAAGCGGACTGACCGAGGCCTGCACTAGCCTTTTAATAGGCTTTGAGGTAATAATAGTAGAAAGAGTGTCACAGTGTAGACAGTAGCCCCTGATGCTCTGTTCGGTGTTCGGAAAGAAAAAGCCGAACTGAGGATCAAAACGATTTTCGCAGGAGTCTAACATGATATGTCTACGTGAATAAGCAAGCGTCGCTGCTGGCTGCTGCCGCTCGTACTGCGGAGGTCTTTGGCCTGAAGCAGAGCCTGGAGCGGGCCAACGAAGAGCTCGGCCTCGTAAAGAAGCAGCTGGAGGACAGGCAAGGTATGCAGTAACCTGCGCGCATATTTGAGGAAGAATGAATGTTTCGTGCAGACTAAAGCGTCATGAACTTTGTTAGGGGCCGTGACCGAGGTGGCAGCCCTCAAGAAGGCATTAGCTGAGGCAGAGGACAAAGCGGCCAAGGAGCGCGCCGCGCACGAGAAGCACGAGGCCCGGATCAACGAGGTCCAGCAAGAGCTCCAGGACGCCGTCAAGAAGTACGAGTCATTGGAGCGTGATTCTAAGACGCAAGCGTCCGAACTTGCGAAGGCCCGCCAGAGCGCACGAAATGCCTGAGCCGAAGCCCAGAGCGCCCTCCAGGAAATCCAGGCGCCCAAGAAGATCACGGCGGGTAAGGCTTTCATTATGCAAAGCGAGTCTGTGAAGCAAAAGTTCCTTTTACTTACCCGGATTTGGAGCTCTCCAGGGACGTTTACGGACTTGCTGCACAGCATATCGGATGTTGCCGAGTTCTATCGAGACGAAGAAGGGAGTTCTTCAAAGAAACTATTCTAGTCTCAATACTTCGGACCAGAACATCCGGTGCCCTTCAGCGACCAGCTGAAACAGTTGGTCGAGCTGCACAAAGTGGCCGAGCTAGCCATGAAGGACCTAATAGTCCGGCTATGGCCTGCTGAGCCGATGCCCAGCAGCTACTTCGGACTGGTGAAGCAGCTTGTGAGTGCCTGCCCGCTGCTTGAAGTCATAAAGCGGTCAGTCTGCATTGAAGGTGCACGGATGGCCTTCGCCCGCATCAAGACGCACTGGGTGAAGATGGATGCCAAGAAGCTGATGACCGAAGGGCCGCCTGAGGGCAAGGAGCACCGCCGACCCGAGCTATATTTTGATGGTGTCCTGGAGGGATCCCGCCTTGTGGCGGAGCAATGTGCGAAGGATGTTATATTCCCATGAAAACATTAATGTTATCCTGTCTTGTAACCATGAAACAAGGTTTTTATAATGCTTGTGACTCTTAAAATTTACCTCCTGTGCGGCCGTTTATGTAATCTGAGGGTTAACCAGTCGTCGGCTTCTGCCCCCACGTAGATACTACGGGGGTGTTCGGGATAAATCTAAACACTCTTTACTCCACATTCTGGTCCTTAAAGGAGGTGTTTAGCGCAACGAACAAGGTAATCAGACTATACAGCTTTTATCGCCCTCACGTAGCCATAGGGGTTTGACAATAAGAATCTTGGCGAAGCCCCTGGTATTCGGAAGACCGAGCTAGGGGCGCTATACGCCTGATCGGATCAAAACCGATTCCTCGCATGAAGCGGAAAAAATCTCTAAGGATTTGAAACCTCTCGAACAGCTGACCAGCTCTCGCTGCATCATGACAGTCAGTTTTCGGCTTTCTCTACTGAGGTGCTCGTCCGGAAGAACCGGGACACAATCACAGTAGTTCTCCCTTTACTACCCTAGCCGATATAGCGGAATGTAAGGTAGTAAGCACAGGAGCCGGGCAACCCAACTATTGACCAAAGACATGATTCGGAGCCGATGCATATAATGTTATAAGTTCGGGGTGCCGAACAACACTGAAAAAAGGTGTTCGGACTTTATTGCCGTACTGCGGGGCGAAAGATCCCCTAGTGAAGTAAAATGTACCAGAGTGTACGTGTGCAATGAGTAATGGATACAAAGGTAAGGAAGAAAGGTGAATTAAGTAATAAGCTGACGCTACCACTTGTTTTACCATTTGTAATGTGAATAATATGTCGAGGCGTACTTGTACGAGTGATGCGATAAGAAAGTAAGGCAATGTAACATGCCAAGACCAAGAGCGAGCTGCGTGCAGGTATGTAAAACAGGTATAGCAATCAGAGACCACCTGGGGGTTCCCTTGTACGCCAAAACTCCTTGCCTCCTTGGTGTGTCCCACGAACGGGTTGTCAGAAGAAACCTCGAAAAGAGAAAAACCCAAATTGAAAAAGGAAAACATAAAGATGTGCGAATCCTAGGGTCGGCCGAGCCGCACTGTGGATCGCGAGCTAGCTCCGCCTCCGTCGATACCCATGGGATTTTGAGTGCATAGTTATGTACGCGCGGTACGAATGCCACTACCTGATCGGGGCTGGGACGGAGGCCAAATTGCTACTCGAGCTCTTGATGAGCCGAGTTGTTCTGTTGCAGCATAGTCCGGACCCTCTTTACGATGTCCAGGGGCTCGGCAGCTGGATTACGGTTCTGCTTGAGAAGGCCGCTCTATACTTCTGCTGCTAGGGCGGCGGTGTGTTCCTCCGTACGGAGGGAGCGTTCGGTGTTTCCATTGACCGTTATGACGCCACGTGGACCGGGCATCTTGAGCTTGAGATAAGCATAGTGCAGCACCGCGTTGAACCAAGCAAATGCAGTCCGTCCGAGCAGTGCGTGATAACCACTTCGGAATGGGATGATGTCGAAGATTAACTCCTCGCTTCGGTAGTTGTCGGGGGACCCGAAGACAACCTCTAGTGTGATTGAGCCCGTACAGTGGGCCTCTACGCCTGGTATGACTCCTTTAAAGGTAGTCTTTGTTGGCTTGATCCTTGATGGATTAATGCCCATTTTGCGCACTGTGTATTGGTAGAGCAGATTGAGTCTACTGCCACCGTCCATAAGGACGCGCGTCATGTGAAATCCATCGATGATTGGGTCGAGGACTAGTGCGGCTGAGCCGCCATGACGGGTACTGGTCGGGTGGTCTCGACGATCAAAGGTGATCGGAAATGACGACCATGGATTGAATTTTGGGGCGGCTGGCTCTGTCGCATAGACGTCCCTTAGTGCGCGTTTGCGCTCCCTTTTTGGGATGTGTGTAAAATATATCTTGTTTAGTGTTTTCACTTGAGGGGGAAACTTCTTTTGTCCCCCTGTGTTCGGTTGCAGGGGCTCCTCGTCATCGTCCTCGCTCTGCGATCCCTTTTCCTTATGCTCGGCGTTTGACTTGCCGGCTTGCTTAAAAACCCAGCAATCTCTGTTGGTATGATTGGCTGGTTTGTGCTGGGTGCCATGGATTTGGCACGGACAGTCAAGTATGCGGTCCATGCTAGATGGTCCCTGATTGTTTCTTTGATACGACTTTTTTCGCTGACCAGACTTGGAGCCGCTGAACCAGGCGTTTACAGCAGTTTTATCGGTGGTATCGCCATTGCTTCGGCGTTTGTTTCTGTTGCGTTGGAGTTTGCTGCTGCTATTTTTGGCCTCGGAGGGGCCTGCCTCGCTGGCCGTGTTTTTACTACGAGCCAGCCAGCTGTCCTTGCCCGCACAAAAGCGGGTTATGAGGGCCGTGAGGGTGGCCATGGACTTCGGCTTTTCTTGGCCGAGGTGGCGGGTGAGCCATTCGTCGCGGATGCTATGTTTAAAGGCCGCTAGGGCTTCTGCATCCGGACAGTCGACTATCTGGTTCTTTTTAGTTAGGAACCTAGTCCAGAATTTCCTGGCTGACTCCCGGGCTGTTGAACTATGTGGCTTAAGTCATCGGCGTCCGGCGGCCGGACATATGTACCTTGGAAGTTGTCGAGAAAGGCTTCTTCCAAGTCCTCCCAGCTGCCGATGGAATTTTCAGGCAGGCTGTTTAACTAGTGCCGAGCTGGCCCTTTGAGTTTTAGTGGGAGGTATTTGATAGCATGGAGGTCATCTCCGCGGGCCATGTAATGTGGAGAATAAAATCCTCGATCCATACCGCGGGATCGGTTGTTCCGTCGTATGATTCAATATTGACGGGCTTGAACCCTTCGGGGAATTCATGGTCCATTACTTCATCAGTGAAGCAAAGAGGGTGTGCGGCGCCTCTATATCAGGTCGCGGCGCGACGTAGCTCTGATGGAGTCCATCTATGGTTATCGGCTTGAGCGTGACTAGGTTTGTCCCGTCCGAATAGGTAGCCGTCGTCGCGTATCGAGGCACGTCCTCGTGATCCGTAGACCAATCTTGTATGTCCTGCTCTACTGCCCAGGGTTTGTCGGAGGTCATATGTATGACCCCGAACTGTTTTGTCTCTATTTTTTCGTGGCGGCAGGGCGGGCTGTTCGGCTTGAATTTCCGCTCTATCCCGACCACGAGGTGGTCGATCCGCCACACTATCCTGACCGCGTAGTGTTCGGTCGGCCGCGTTACGCGAGGGAGGTATGGGCTCCGGCGCCTCTTCGTCGAACTGAGGTAGCAACCTTCGCTTTGGATAATTCTTGGCTGGGCGTCCGAGGCTGTCTTCTTCGGCTGCCAGGACATCAGTCCATCTGTCGACGAGCAGATCTTGGTCAGCTTGAAGTTGCTGCTGTTTCTTTTTCAGGCTCCTTGCGGTGGCTATTAGCTGGCGCTTAAAGCGCTCCTGCTCCAGAGGCTCCTCTGGCACGATGAAGTCGTCGTTGCCGAGGCTTGCCTCCTCCTCGGATGGCGGATGGTAACTGCCATCCTCCGAGTCTTCTTCCATTGCCTGTTTGTCAGGGCTGACTTGCCCATCTTCCTGATGGTCTTGTTCGGCAGTTTGTTCATCGGGTTCTTCCGTGTCTTCGGCACCATCCGGAGTGTTATCGTCTCCTGTGCTGGTGTTGTTATCCCTGCTGCGGCGGGATTTAGAGCGGCGCCGCTGACGCCGGCGCTTTGGCTATGTTTTAGGAGGGTCCTCCTTTGCTGAGTTTCTTGTCATCGCCGCTATCATTTTTCGGCATATCTACCATGTAGACGTCGTATGAGGAAGTGGCCGTCCATCGTCCAATGAACAGCGGGTTTTGGGCCTCCTCGTCTCCGGCATCGTCGTCCATACCGTCGATGTCTTTGGAGTCATAGTCGAGCGCGTCGGTTAAGTCTTCGATAGTGGCTATGAAGTGGGTGGTGGGTGGGGAGCGAAATTCTCTTTTATCATCGGCCCCCAGCTCGAACCAGACATAGTTTGGCTGTGAGTCCCCCGCCGAGGAGAAGTTTCTTAACGAATTTAGCACATCGCCCAAGGGCGAATGCTGGAAGATGTCTGCGGCGCTAAACTCAAAGATCGATAAGCGATCCAGTTCGGCGTCCGCGGATGCACATGGCTCGGAATTTGTGACCAGAGACGAGTCCGGAGTTCCGGTGACAAGGACGTCGTGTGACTTTAGGTCTATGTTCAGCTCCAACGCCGTGGAATCTACGGCTTCTGCGATGGGGTTGAGCCTCCCATCCGCGGATGGCGCAATATGCTCCGGATCTAAGGCCGGAGCAGTTACAGGAGCAATCTCTTGAATGCGGCCCGATGACAGATTTAGGTCATGTTCATCGGGGTGACAAGGAGCAGTTGCCGCGGTCTCGAATCCGGCGAAGATCAAATCTCCACGGATGTCCGCAACGTAATTCAAGCTCCCAAATCTGACCTGATGGCCAAGGGCGTAGCTGTCGATCTGCTCCAGGTGGCCAAGCGAGTTGGCTCGCAGTACAATGCCGTCGAACACGAAGATCTATCCGGGGAGGAAGGTTTCCCCTTGGACAGCATTGTTGCTGACGATTGAAGGGGTCATCGAACCTTTTGGGGACGGCACAGCGGAACTCTCAATGAAAGCACCAATGTCGGTGTCAAAACCGGCGGATCTCGGGTAGGGGGTCCCGAACTGTGCGTCTAAGGTCGATGGTAACAGGAGACAAGGGACACAATGTTTACCCAGGTTCGGGCCCTCTCTATGGAGGTAATACCCTACTTCCTGCTTGATTGATCTTGATGAATATGAGTATTACAAGTGTTGATCTACCACGAGATCGTAATGGCTAAACCCTAGAAGTCTAGCATGTATGTCTATGGTAATGAGTATATATCCCCCTTTCCGGACTAAGTCCTCCGGTTTATATAGACACCGGGAGGATCTAGGGTTACACAGGGTCGGTTACAAAGGAGAAGAATCTACATATTCGGTCGCCAAGCTTGCCTTCCACGCCAAGGAGAGTCCCATCCAGACACGGGTACAGTCTTCGATCTTCGTATCTTCATAGCCCATCAGTCCGGCCCATGGCTAACAGGCCGGACGCCTGAGGAACCCTTAGTCCAGGACTCCCTCACCCCCCCCCCCCCCCGTTAGCAGTCCGAATTGGACAAGGCAAGGGGGGCGGCGCCCCCTTTCCTACTCCCTCTCCCTCTCCTTCCTTTCCCCTCTCTTCCTTGTGGAGGAATCCTACTAGGACTAGTAGTCCTAGTAGGACTCCCTCTCACTACAAAAAATACACTTCCGTGATGATACGTGTTTGTCACAGTAGGTCGCGTTTTTTGTCATGCATGTACATCCATGACGATTTTATGACAGAATCAAGATAGTCATACTTGTGCTGTCGTAGAAGTGCTCCATGACATTACCAAAATTATCATCACGGAAGTGTCCACTTCCATGACGATAAATCGCGCGTCACAGAAGTGCTTTCGTCAAGGGTGACCGACATGTGGCATCCACCGTAACGGAACGCCATTAAGCTATCGGGTCTGGTTTTGGATTCGATAACCCGTTAACAGCCCTGACCAATGGGAAATTTCCATGTGTAAAATTCTTATTGGCCGGACGAAACACGTGTCAGCTCGTCAGTGGGTCAGATAGGTGCCTATGATATGTCGACACGTGCCACGGCCCACCACTGGCCCATTTAGCTTACAAAGCCGGCCCGTTTGACTTGGTCAAAAGTTAACGGGCTGGCCCATGAAAAGCCTGTTAACGGTCTCTTCGCAAATAGCCCATTTTACGGCCCGTTAACTCGTGGCCCGTTAGGCCCTAAAGGAAATCGGCCCAACAACGTCATGTGGGCCATCGAATATAACACCAGCCCATTTCACTTTCGGCCCATGTATGGCCCACGACGTCTTTCGGCCCATATGAGGCCTTCGTATCTTTCGGCCCTTTACAGGCCCACGGTGACTCTAGCCCATAATGAACAGTAATTTTCTTTATACCCGTTAACGGCCCGTGATTTACATGGGCCGTTTCCAGCCCGTGTTAGCTTTCGGCCTATTGACGGCCCATACGTTCTTGGGCTCCTTTTCGGCCCTCGATTACTTCCGGCCCGTTACTGGCCTGTTCCCCTAATGGGCCAAATTCGGCCCATGGCAAGAGTCGGCTCGTTACTGGCCTGTTCCCCTAATGGGCCAAATTCGGCCCATGGCAAGAGTCGACCCGTTACTGGCCTGTTACCCTAATGGACCAAATTCGGCCCATGGCAAGAGTCGGCCCGTTTCTGGCATGTTAACCCGTTGCGCCGTTTCCAGCCCGTCCTATATTCTGGCCCATTAACGACCCATTATGCCTGTGACGGAATTAAGCCTTTGCTGTCCTATGGCCTGTTAACAGCCTGTTAGCATGCTGGGCCGATACCAATTACGCCCGATTACGGCCCATGTAGACCCATTTATCCGACGGCCCGAGGCCCACCGATTACAGGCCCATTTATCGATGGCCCGTAGGAGACCCATGGATCCTACGGCCCGTATATGGCCCATGGTAGTTGCGGCCATTAGCAAACCAGGGAAAAAGAAGACTAGGAAATAAATAAGGCCGAAACTAACGCTAGGCTATTAAGGCGATTGACAGATTACATCCACTCGGCATTAAAGATCGCCACCAGTGCAAATATAGGGAACACCCTACACTATACAAAAATGGCTTGCTGTTTTCTTCAGCCGGTGGCTGCACGTTAAGAATAAATTTTGTATCGCACCAAAACAAATTACAACTATATAACAAAAGGAAGGTTGGCATAAAACTTAACAGTCTAGCAGATAAATGCACCACCAGAAGTTCAGAAGCTCAGTTCATTTGACCTGACTGTTACGTTTTCATGCTGTTTTGTCCGATGGAGCACCATAACCCTCGCCTTCATTTCCCCTAGGCTCCTGAACAACATAGCAAATGTCTGATAGTCTGGTTTCAAAACCATGCATATCTTGACGACATTGAGCAATGTTTCTCCTTGTTTCACAAAGGGTCTCTGTTAGGGAATGGACTTGTGTCTGGAGCGCAGATACAACGTTGCTTTGAGCTTGCATATCTTGATCATGAGGCAGTTTGGACGATATTGCCTTAACAACCAACCCAGTATTACGCAGGAACGTGCTTTTGGCACTGTTAGTGGACAGGTACTGACCCACTGCAGCAAGAGCTGACATTGCGTTTGTAGTTGCCTCGCCACCTTCAGAAGGTGGTGGTTCCACCATTTTTTCCATAGCTCACTGAAAAGTTGAGGTTTTACATTAGTAGTACCAGAACAGAAGATATTAAGAAGGCAGCAAAACCAAACAAAATAGCTTTGGTCTATATACAGAACTTATTCTAGTGAACCCATGTAAAATATTAGTTGTATTTTATTGCAAAGTACATAATAAAACCAGGTTCCAAACATATGACCATGTACCATCACTAATGTATTGTCTATTTCTTCACATTGTATTGAGGACTAAGGATAAAGAGACGAAGTTTATAAACGGTAAGCATAGTTGACATCATTCATATCACAAAACAACTGAAAACAGACAAACAGGCAATTGTAACGTTGTGTGGGCAAGTCCAGCACGGAACTAGATTACGGTCAAGATCAAAGGAACATCACTCCTCTCTTTTAAACCTTGTAAGGTGCAATGATACGCTAAGACAATTGTGTATAAAATTGAAAAGAGTAATAGACATTGGCTGCAAACCATGCAGTTCAAGGCACAAGTCAGAGTAAGTAGTAGTTAAAAGGCATGAGGATTAAGGACTTACAACAGCGGCTCTGACTGGTGTAGTCATGCCCTTCTTCTTGCTGGTGTGACAGTCCTTGAAGATTTCCACAGCATTTGGTTCAAGTACTTTTTGGTCCTTGCGGGCTTTCCTCTGCATTTCAAACAAGTCAATATAGATCTGATAATATGGTACAGCAAAAAGAGTGAAACAGCAGCTAATTACAAGAGCCTCGCAGTGTGCAATATAGCTACGAGATCCTGTCGTCTGTTGGAATTTCACTTTCGTACGGTTGGCCTTGTTCTTTGAACAGTTCACCTACAAGAAGATAGATTTGTGTGGCACATGCGTAAATAGGACTTCAACATGTGATCTGATCACATATATATAATGTACCTGATACTTCGGATCAGACCAGTGTTTAACAAGGCCCCTCCAGTCTTCATCCGATATATTTTCCACTGGAGATGTTTGGGAAAGTTCACTGTTAGCCTTGCCTTCAAAGTGAGTTTTCCTCAAGTTATACTGATACAGTCGCAGAGCAGACTTGAAAACAGGGGTGCAAGCTTGTCTGGTTGCATCATCTTGGCTATCCAACTTGAACCTCATCTGTTGAAAATTATGGGAGTCTCATTATCAGCAACCTAGAAAGTATGGGACAGAGCAAGACGATATTACTAGTTTCCATACATAACCATACTTACAGATAAATGGTCGAGGAAGGTGTTGAACTGGGTTTCATCTTTGTCATTCCTGTACTGAATCCATGTTGGGAGGATACGTACATGACACCTAACGGCAACCGCTGCCTCTGATACTAACTTGGCTGACTCTGTAGCATCATGTGGCCTTTTTAAACCTGCCTCAAAACGGATCTCCATTCTTCCTCCTCTAGATTTAGTTAACCTATCGAGCATTATCCCTGATGTTTGTTTCCACTTTCGCCTAGGTGCTAGTCCAACAACGAACATAGGAAGTGTTAGTGTACATCAAACTGTGAGACTACATATAAAGAAGCATGCAACTGTAACTTGACTCCAGCAACTACCTTCTTGCTGTTGAAGCTCACAAGGTTCGTCTGATATTGCCAACTCGTCTTGTGTCAAGAGTGCTTGGGAAGTAGTGTCAGGTGGCAAGGGAGCTTGGGAACGTGCAGCTAGCTCAGTTGACGCACGAGTAAGTCTTGCAGCTGGTAGTACTGTGGTAGGTGTTGCAAGAACTAGGGCTGTCTCTGCTTGTTTGGTGGCAGCTATTTGTTTCTGTTTGGCTTTTTTTGCAACTCGTGTAGCATGCGATGCCGTGTTTGTAGAATTTTCCGCTGGACTTTGACCTTCTATTGCACCATCAGTACCAGCAGAATCTGCAGGATTCATCCGCTTCTCATTCCCTGCCATTCTGTGTTTCTTCCTCTTTCTCTGTGCCATGTTAAGTCAAGCCGACAAGAAAAATGAATAACAATTTAGTTCTTCAGAACAAATTGATGTGTGATGCAGATGAACTGAACTTTGATGTTAGACAACCACATGATAGGAGGATGTAATATGTATGAAAAACAGGACGGAAGAGATAACCAGAACTATGATGTGTAAACTAAGAAGAAGACATTTCACCAAATTAGAAGCAATGCAATGGAAGGTAGACACCATATGAAAGATGCTACAAATATCGCTCTGCCAAGTTAACAGTGTCTCATCATAAATGGCGTTTAAACAAATGTGAAGCAGTACAAGAAATAAATCATATGCAAGATGCAAACAACATCACACTACCATGTTAGAGGTCTCTCGTCATTAGTGCCATTGCATATTCACAGCATTGCATATTCACAGCTTATGATGTGTAAACTAAGGAGAAGGCATTCAAACAAATTAGAAGCAATGAAAGCTAGACACCATATGAAAGATGCAACGAATATCACTCTACCAAGTTAAAAATGTCTCATCATAAGTGCCATTTCAACAAATTAGTAGTACAAGCAAACGTGTCTTATGATAAGTGATTGTTGCAGGTTACACAACAGTAGTAATTTGATGTAAGAACATGGTGTGATAGACAGATATTGTGTGTTCTAGAAACAGGAACACGTGTCTTATTCAAGTATAATGTGTAAAGTAAGCAGATGGAATTTAACAAAATTAGAAGCAATATAAGCTAGACATCACACATAACATGCAACCACATATAACAGTGCCAAGTTAGAGGGAGCACCGGTGATGCTGCACTAGGGGAGACGTGCTCATCATAAACACAGCTTTGTTGAGTGTCTATGCATGTGTTGTCTTGGAAATCATCTTGGGGGTGTGGAGGAGTAGAAACTGTAGAGGCCCTCCGTTCGGAAGGAGCACCTTTATCCACTGCCTTGCTAACTTCCTTCCGCTTTATTGATTTTGAATTGTCAAGTAAAACCGACAAGAAAAAGCAATAAAATTCTCTCTTCAGAACTCATTCATGCATGATACTGGCAATCACTACTTTGATGTAAGGCAAACACATGATACCAGGATGGAATATGTACGAAAAACAGGACGGCATGGCATGTTCACAACTGTTTGTGTAAACTAAGCAGAAACCATTCCAGCAAATAAGAAGCAATGCAAGCTAGACACCACATGAAAGATGCAACCAATATGACTCTGCCAAGTTAAAAGCGTCCCATCATAAATGGAATTTCAACAAATTAGAAGCAGCGCATGCTATAAATCATATGAAAGATGCAACTAATATCGCACTGCATATACTAAAGGTGTCTCGTCATGTTGATTGATGCGGGATACAAAAAAAACAATAGTTTTATGTAAGGACATGCTTAATAGACAGATGTACTATGTACTAAATACAGGAAGGCATATCACATTAACAGGTATAATGTATAAGCTAAGCAGACTAGCACATGCAGTTTAACCAGATTGGAAGAATTACAATCTAGACACCATATGCAACATGCAACCACATATCACGCTGCCAAGTTAGAGCAAGCACCTGCGGTGCTAGTGTAGGGGAAATGCTGTAATCAACTACAGAGCTACGTTCACTATCTTCATCTAGCATTTCTGTTTCTTGAGAATCATGTCGGGAGGCTGACGCTGCATTCTTTAAATGAGGAGTAGTCCCCTTGCCTGCCTGCCTTGTCATAAGTGATTGATGAGGGATACACAAGAACATTAGTTTGATGTAAGAACATGGTTAATACACAGATGTACTAGTATGTACCAAAAACAGAAAGGCATGTCATATTCAAAGGTATAATGTGTAAGCTAAGCAGATGCAATTTAACCAAATTGGAAGCAATACAAGCTAGACATCCGGCTGGAGTGGTGAGCATGATCATCTAGGACCTGAGAGCCTGGTGGGAGGCGGGCTGCTTCGCCACCATCGCAGCTTTTTAGTTGGCTTCCAGGTGATGCCTATCTTTGCTGGGCTTGTCACTGGCTCGGCCAGTGCCCTGACTAGCTATTTGTCTTCTGGTGCTCATGGGATGGTGGTTCATGTAAAAAAAGTATCTTTCCTTATCTTATCGACTTCGGCCTTTCGAATACAAGCTAGACACCATATGGAACATGCAACCACATATGACACCGCGAAGTTAAAGCAAGCACCTGGGATGGTGGTTCATTGCGAGCGAGGTCATCAACTCCAGAGCTACGTTTACCATCTCCATCTGCTGACACTGCACCCTTTATAGCGCTGTAACATGTCTTGCCTACCCACATACGAAGCTGGAGCGACTTCTCTCTTTTCTTTTTGGCTTCTCTCATGGTAGCAGAGTCTGAAATACCCTTGCATAAAAACACAAGTGAGAGTAAGGGTGAAGTGTGTGCAGAACTAGTGCACTGTGAAAGTAGCAGATAGCAGGTGGCTGAAAAATAAATGACAGGAGACATATGATAGCTCTACAACATTGCATGGCAAACAAAATTAGATTCTACTCCGTATGATTTTGTAATATATGACCACAGGAAATGCAGGTACTCCTCCAGCACACCACCACATGTGGTCATATCTAAGATAACAGTCGACTAAAAATAAATAGGTCAGTCGATTTTTTTAATGAACCGTCCAATCTATAAGGAACGGGCAGATGGCCTTCGTCTACCTCCCGCCAGTCACTGTTGACGATCTTTCTCGAACCACCAGCGACCACCGGCCCAGACCCCTGCCTCCGCCACCCCGCCCTCCCATCGACCTCACACCACCGCCGTGCTTGGCAGCGCCCCCAGGCCATCCCTTTAATCCCCGCTGACCTCCAGATCGGGCGACAGTAGCTCTAGGCCGCACATGCCCCTAAGATAAACACCAAGGCGCTGCTTCCCCGGCGTAATAGGCGTACTAGCGCCTGTTACGCCGGGGAATGCTTCCGTTAATTGGGAATCAACTGGACAGAAATTGAAATTCAGGGGGGCGACGGACCTCTAGCTAAGGTGAAATAGTATATGAGGAGAAACCTTGTGCATCGCGAGTTACTAGGAACATCTAGTATCAAGAAGAAGCGGTCAACTAGTGTCTTCTGTGGGATGAATACCGTGCAAGCAGAGACGTAAGATTTGCACGAATAAGGGAAGAGGAGTACCTTTTTCGGTTGCCGGTGTGGTCACCTCCACATGTCGCGCCGATCTTCTTCTTTTTACCGGGGAAACCGATGTTCTGGAGGGTGCAGGCTTGGACGAACCCATGGCCAAATTGTTGACTATGTTGCCGTGGCCGTATGTCGGCGGAGGGGAAGAAGATCCGAGGCGGCGAAGGACGGCGTAGCAGGAACAGCTTCGGTGCGGTGGAGGGTGGCGAAGTTGGAGCGGCAGCGGTGAGGCGCAGGACGGCATGGTTGAACTGGCTCGGGCACGGACGGCTCGGCCTCGGCTTCAACTACTAGCCGTCGAGGGCGTTGCGGTTGAGGTTGCGGTGGACGACGACGTCGGGGTATCGGCTCCGGCGTGATGGAGGAGGGCGGCGGTTGATGGGTGGGATGGGGTGGCGGACGGAGGACGCCGGAGTTTCGCGGCTGGTGGAGAGGTAGTTTTGGCGCCCACGGAGTACGAATGGGGAATCGGACAGGTGGGGGGGAACCATGTTTCAGTCTGGGACGCGCTTGTTTTTGGCTTTTTTGAACAGAAGATGGGACGTGCTTGTTTGAAATTTGGGGAAAGTACAAACTTTGCCCCCCTCTTAAATTTCGGACCTACTGCGGGTCGGGGGTAGGATGGTAATCCATGGTGTCCCAAATAGTGGGCGGGAGCGATTTCGGCCGCGTGCATGTGTGCTTAGGCGGCCATTGTGTATGAATGTTTTTCGGATGCGGTTGCGTGGCGTCTAGATGAAGCTACAAACCTACCCCGGTTTAGACCTTTGGACGTCGGGCCGGTAGGTTTCACGGGTCGGAGTTATTAGAAAAGTAATTTCCTTGTACTACCAAACATTGGTCTCACGCGGTTTCGGGCGAGTAGAGGCTCTTTTGGCGCTTCGTTCAAAATTTTGAACACAAGCATTCACGTTTAGAGTACTCTTGAACTATGAGGATTGACCTAAATAGACAATGTTATATTTGACCTTGTATGTTTGAAAACCTCATTAAATTATCAGCTTCTTTTTGAAATTTTGACACTTGAAAATCCTATAACTACGATTATTTTGGAATGGAGGAGCTAAATTTGAATCTATTTTATACACGACTACATATGCTATTATGTACAAAATCAGAGCAAAGATTGGTGCCCCCATAATTTAGGTATGGTTTACAAATGCCATGATATCAAATTCAAATAATTGAATGGACTTCATGTTGAATTCAATTTTTTTAAACCACCTTAAGTTGAATTCAAATGTATGCTAGTTCATAGGTAGCTATTTATAATGTCCATTGTGTAACTTTCGTATGTATAATGTGCTTTACACACACAACATGAACTATACTCATGTTTATATTTGATTGCTAAAGCGATGCATTGTCTGGAGTTCAAAATACTAACTATGTGGATCAATTGTGTCGAATAATAACATAGACATGCTCAAATTCGATAGAATCTAGATGTCTGATGGATCAATGACCGCTCCTTACGCGAATTGAAAATATCATGATCCCATCCTAATATTTGGATACAATTTATATCTTTAATCAATGTGTAGAGCAGTCTTTTACGTGCAGTTTCACTCTTCATCGGTGGTCTCTCACACATGCTCACACACTCTCTCCCGAGGTGTCTTTCTCGCACACATGCTCTAGATATAACCCTCCCTCCCTCTCGTAACCATTTACAACTTTTTTCACTAACCTTTATCACAAGCACTCTTCCTCTCGCAAACATACACACGCACAATCCTCATCGACCCTTTCTATATACATGGACCTGCCTACGTGTCTCATGTACGCACATTATCTTTACGCCTGTCTCTCACGCATTGTCTCACACCTCTCTTCCTAATCGATGAGTATGATTCTAGCAGAGCATTCTGTAGGATGCCCCTTAAAGTTAGGTTGGATGAATAGTAATATCAGAGATAAAGGGGTTACCTTAGTCCGAGAACCTAGGGTTACAAATCCTAGCCGGCTTTGTCAGTGGACACAGAGTCCTTCACAATTCTGCTATCTTTGTCTTGTACGACTAGTCATCCATGGGTCTTCCTAAATGCGTCACGGGCCGACCAATGTGGCACAGGACGGAACCGAACGAAGGGCCTCACCTCGACCCACCGGACCTCACGCGGTGACACACCCTCTGCCCCCACGTCTCATTATCTTCTCACACCCACACATACCAACACAAACACCACACACACCGAAAATTTCTCCTGGTGCCTCTATTCCCTCCCCCTTGCATATACACACTCAAGGGAATGGAATCTCTTGTCGTGACGTCATATTCGTCTCTCTCTCTCTAGACCACTCTCATTTCTCGTGCTATCTCTCCCACGCCCCCCCCCCGTCGGCCCCTCTATCCATGCCTCTCTCGAATACATAATACACACACATACCTCTCTAGGCCCCGCCAAATGCATCAACTACACATTCACACATGTTACATCACGTACCCCATTAATCTAGAAAGCCCTCTCTTCACGTTTATTTCGCATACAACATTCCTTTTGAATAAAGTGTGGCCAAAAAATTATTTTAGAGTTTCTACATATATACAACATTACAAAGTTATATGGAGGAGTACGAACGCTAATTTGCATTGCATGGTGCCCACAATGATATTTATTCCGCACTATGGATTTGTATATTTTTATACTATATACAAAGTTAGTCATAATAAAGAGAAACGAAGAGCATCTCTCTCTCCATCGCATACCCCCCATGTACGCCCCTTTCACGTATGCACACAAAACTATCTCCAGGTCCTCTAAAAGTAAGCCCCCAGAAAATTCACGCATGTTTCATCTTTCTCTCGCGATATATGCAATGACGATCATTGTATTTGAAGCGAAAGCACGATACGTACATTGGACTTCAGAATCCACTCATTATGGTCACCATTTACGTTTAGTGGTTATTATACAGTCACGGGCTCACCGTACAACTCTGTATTTGCTCATGACATGACTAGTTGACCAGTTAAAAGCTCCACGTGGCACCTCTAGTGTTGCATCACATTATCTCACTACCATCGTGCCCACCTATCGACTTGTATCTACTCTACATCTACACTCTTATAAAATACATAAAATACACTCTTATAAAAAACAGAGTTGGTGATGATGGTGTGCCTGCCATCCTGCAATATAGGCCGTCCGATTTATATCTGACGGATAGGAAAGAAACTATGGCAATTTTGCAAAAAGGTACCCACACACCTCTCCTCATTTGCAAATAAGGCCTTCCATCATTCATCCTTTTCTCTCACAAGATAAACAAGTCATACAAATGCATCTTGATGTTACGTGCAACGCACGGGCATCTTGCTAGTAAGAATGAAAACAAACGACAAAAAAATATTTGGACGGTGGTTCGAAGTCATGACCGCGGGCACAGCGGACAAGGTGGCCTTGTATTGGTATGTTGAGCCGTCTGTTTTAACACACAGGAGCTGGTGTGGTGATTATACACACACACGCACGCATGCACACGAACTACATCCACGCAACACTCACACAAACACATGCACCCACGCACGCACGCAACACTCACACGTACACACGCAGCCACGCACGCACGCACCACTCACACGCACACACGCACGCATGCATGCACACACCAGTACACCACACGACCAACACACACTCTCACGCTCAAGTGCTCAACCTACACGTGAATGCGCACACATCAGGCCCTGACAGACACATACACAACTAGGTGATTCCCGCGCACGGGTTAGAGCCTTGTCACGCCTGCGTAAATTTGTGTTTATCTGACCTTTTGCCTATGCGAACTGACAGTTGGGACCCACAAGGAACGTGTTCAATTTAACTAGTCAACATGGCGCCACGCAAACTATTTGGCCGGTCAACAGAGTGCAATCCGATGCTGAACTGTGAGCAAGTGACCGTATAATCACCGCAAAACGTATATAGTGACCGTAATCAGCTTATTCTGAAGTTCGGTGACCGTATTACGCTTCTCTCTCTGTAGGCCCTCCAAAACTACATCTCTACACGTTCTCGCATGTTACATCTAACAACTATGCAATATAGCACTACTACTACACTCTAACATAATAAATCATATGTGTTTTTAGTTTTACTAGATATCATATTGTTACTTATAATTATTCAGTTTGCATACATTAAAATTGCCTTTGAAATGTATGGCCAGTATCATCTACCGCGTGGGAAAAATCCCGCCCTTTCCTGTTTAATCGGGTTTGTATCGATGGATCGTGCGAAACAGCAAACTATAGTACTATACAGTACAAGTGACAGTTCACTAGGCCGTCGTGTCGTCTACTCCTCCGTCGTAAGAGTGGAGCGCTCGCTTTCATAAATCTCGTTGGAGGGATGAAGCAACCATCATTTCACTCGTTGCTGAATCCGCTTCTCCCTCATCTTCTTCAACTTAACCACGTGTTGCTTCTGCCGTTGTTCTGCCTCATGTGGGACGCGGATCGGCTTGGTAAAGCACTGACACATGGGACCGCATGTTAGCAAACCGCCAGGACAACGTCCTCCGAAAATAAGAAGCCTAATCCTAGACTTACAAAGGGCTACGTAGCTGCTACGTATACTTTCCATCTAATCTATATATGCCCCCCTGATTTTCAGGTGGGGTGGGCCTAATCCTCTCCTTTAATCCTATCAAATAGTCCCACATCACATTAGTTCATAACTTTACGTAAACCATTACGTGGATGTAGCATTGCTCAAATAAGAAACCTCCCCCGCCATCCACGCGGCAAAATCACCTCCTTTTTACTAATCTTGATTCTATAATTTTTTAGATCAATATAATTGAGATTTGTATAGATAGCCCACAGGAGCAAAACCAAGTGGTACGGTTAAGGGCATCCACAATGTGTAGCCAAATGTGAAAATAGCTTTTGGCATCGTGGGAACCATTGTGGACGGTGTTGCCAAAGCGAAAAAGATGGAACCGAAGCTCCCTGATTGATTGATTGAAGGAATGGAAAAATGCAACATCTCTCCTCTTTCTCCCATGCTTGGACGCATGTAGTACAGTATAGAGCACAGAGTCTACTCCCCTGTCTCTTCTATCACAAATCACAAAGCAGTGAGGCGTCAAATCACAAAAGCACGGACGAAGCAACCATCATTTCACTCTTCGCTGACTCCGCTTCTCCATCGTCTTCTTCGAGAAACCATCTCACCGCACTAGTACTCCTAGTAGTACTAGTAAAGGACTTCCTGGATGCAAATAAGGCGGTTGTCTCGGCTTGCAGGCGGCACTTGCGAACGAATTACCGTGGTCTCCCTCAATGGTGTTCTCCGTCGAATGCACTTCGCCAAACCACCAAAAAAAGATATCGTCGACGTCACCGCAATGGGGAAGAAAGTCAAATATAGTTAATACCTCCATTTTTTGTACACAAGGCCAGTATATCAAAATTACAATTGCAAAGGGCCACTAACACTAATCGAGGCAAAATTGATGGGGTTAGCAACCAAGGACATTAATATCCCCTGCATGCATGTGGAAGTGAGAAGGTTGTTTGCATGGCGCTGCATTAATCAAGTGATGAGGAGTGAGATGGTTAGCTCTTTGGTCTTTGGAGAAAAAAATACGCATTAATTGACACATGAAACGAGGATTTGTATCGATTAAATCCCGCGAAGGAAAACCCCGCCTTTCTTTTTTAACACTAGTACTCCTAGTACGTACGTACTTATCCTGTTTGGGTCTAGGCCTTGCATTGCCAAACTTCGCCACACATTTTTGCCAAGCTTGCCTAAAGTTTTCAAAATGAGAAGGAGGTACACTTGCGCACGGCTGTCGCGGTCGCACCGCACCCTCACACGGTCGCTCTTGCACGCCGCGGTCGCACCGCACCCTCACACAGTCGCTCCTGCACGCCGCAAACCCAACCAAGGGAACGCACCCTCACTAACACGTGCTGTCGCATGTGAACAAACCAAACTCAGCCATCCTATCGCTGACACATAATTTTCGTTCATAGAGTATGTTTATCCAACCGCATGTTGGGGAGTATCCGTACGGCCCGTGCGGTGGTCTGTTGGGGAAGAAGAAGAGGTGAGGAAGAAGGAAAGAAGGGTTAGGAGACGTAGGATATTCATCCAACCGCCTGAAATGGTAGACTGACCCAAGTCAGGCGACTTGCATAACAAATATATGTTTTTACACAGCAAAAGATCCATAAAAACAACAACATAAAGAAAACTATCACTGGTCGCGGAAAGAGACGGCCTCGTCGTCTTTGGCTGCCGGCGCGAACCAGCCGTCGCTGCCGACGTGTGTCTCCGCACCGTGGTTGTCCTCGGCCTCCAGCTACTCGTTCAAGCGGAGTGTGCGGGTGCTTTGCACGGACGAAAGCACAGCCCGGTTCAAGTCGAGGACATCTGGTTCCGCCTGCAGGAGGTCCTCGATGGCAGCGGCATCCGCGCGCTCCGCGTCGAGTTGAGCCTCCGCCGCCCGGTTCAAGTCCAGGACGTCCGGTTCCGCCTGCAGGAGGGCGTCGATGAGAGCGGCATCCGCGCGCTCTGCGTCGAGTCGAGCCTCTGCCGCCCGGTTCAAGTCCAGGACGTCCGGTTCCGCCTGCAGGAGGGCCTCGATGGCAGCGGCATCCGCGGGCTCCGCCTCAAGTTGAGCCTCCACTGCCCGGTTCACATCCACGACATCCGGTTCCGCCTGCAGGAGAGCCTCGATGGCAGCGGCATGCGCGCGCTCCGCGTCGAGTTGAGCCTCTGCCTCCCGGTCCTCCTTTAGTATCGCCATGTTGAACCACTGGTCTGCCTACACCATGGGGGACTCGGACGCCGGCACGAAGTCGACGTCCATCGTCTCATACCCATCGGGGGCCTTCTGCGCCGCGACCTCCGCCATGAACATTGGATCGGCTTCCTCCTCCTTGTAGCTTGGCTCCAGAGAACTCGAGGATTGGCCCGCCGCAAAGCGAGCTTGGGAACGGAGGTCTGTGGCGCCGACCGCCACCGTGATTTCTGCGCGGCGCTCCGGCGTCAGCATCTTGTAGTAAGTGATCTTGCGGTGCACCATGGCTTTCCGGCGAACTAGGGGACGCTTGATGCGGGCTAGGGGATCGAAAAGTGGGGGAATGGGCTGGAGATTTGGTGTGGTTTTAGGGCAGTGGCTGGCGTAGGCCGAGCAGCGAAGGTTCTGGTGTGAATAGTGGTTCCGGTGACGACCGGTCAATCGGTTTTGACTGTACATCGCTCTTGTCGCGTTCGCGTTGCAGCCCGGCACGCTGGACCCTCCACGTCGCTCACCGAATGGAACGTGCTTCGTCTTGCGTTTTCGCTCGCTTGTGGGACCGCAGTTGAGAGCAAACCGACGTCCCTCCCCCTCCCCCGCCCGCGTCATTTATTATACCACCACTCCCTCTGTTTTATGCGGAGTAAATAAAAATAGAGGGAGTATACTACGGATGAGGATCCCCTGACGTGGCCGAACCCATTGAGTAACTGACATGCGGGGCCTAGCAAGCATGGGGTCCACCAGTAAGTGACCGAAAGGGAGGGTAAGGCAGGGATACCTACGTCAGAGGATCCACTTCCACTATACTACTTTGACCAAATGTTAGAGTAATAATATATGACATGCAACTTACACAAATGTTAGAGTAATAATATATGACATGCAACTTACACAAAGCATACAGGGTCAAATGCATTTTTCGAGGCTAACTTTGACCAAATGTTAGAGTAATAATATATGACATGCAACTTACACAAAGCATACAGGGTCAAATGCGTTTTTCGAGGCTAACTTTGACCAAATGTTAGAGTAATAATATATGACATGCAACTTACACAAAGCATACGGTCAAATTCGTATGTGAAAGGAGTTTCCAATGATATAATTTTCACATTATACATCTCATGTACTATTAATCTTGTCAATAGTCAAATTGGAAACCATCTCGAGTACAAATCTAGGAGTACGTACGAATCTAACAATATTGATTGGGCGTTGTTGAATGTTGATACCTTTTTGATCAAAGTAGAGATACTTTGACTACACATAAAAAACTTATATGTAAACTAGAAAGGATAGGGGGAGTATATTGTACGTTCAAAAACGAAACGAACATTGAATACCCTTTATATATGATTTGCGGATGCTATGATCACCAGTTCAAAATTTTGAATCCGCCTTAGGTATCACGTGCCCCCACTCGTTCCCTCTCGATTTCATCTCGGGGTCCGGAAAAGAGGACTAGGGTGGGTACATGCGAATGATACTCGGCGGAATGTTCAAATGAGGCATGCGGGAGGATGGACTCGACTGGAGGGCGACATGATCGATGGAGAAGAGGGTTGGAGAGGAATGAGAAATAAGCAAACGCCACATGATTATACTTGAATGGCTCAAATAAACAATAAGTTGTCTCGCTTGCCTACATAGAGAAAGGCCTAATGCGCAATGCGGAGCACTGACGCTCGAATATGGCCGGGAAAACAGGGAAACCGACATGTCGGGCACACCCGTCGGGACGACGTAGCGCGGACTAGTCCAATGGAGGAGCTGGCCCACGACCTCCTCGCCACCGACAACCGTTCATGTGGGTCGTTGGGGCCAACAACGGGGCGTAGCTCCAGCACCACCTCTGGACACGGCGACCGCAGTGAGCGACACGCTCATATCGTCGCTAGACACGGTCGGTTTCAGTGTGCCGAGGGTGGCGTTAGTGTTGTGGCACGACCAACGGTATGTTTGGTTTGTGCCCAAGGTTGCCCCATCAAAGCATTTGGTAGCCAAAATTTTGGCTGAGGTATTGGTTGCCCATGATTTGGCCGACATTGGCAAGAAAAATGAACTATAGTTGGCTAGAGTTCATTGGCATGCCAAAGAAATGGCAACCATCCAAACAAAGACCAATCTTTGGGTCATGACCAAAATTTTGGTTGAGGTATTGCTTGCCCATGATTTGGCCGACATTGGCAAGAAAAATGAACTAGAGTTGGCTAGAGTTCATTGGCATGCCAAAAAATGGCAACCATCCAAACAAAGACCAATCTTTGGGTCATGACCAAAATTTTGGTAAGGTGCACTTTGGCCACACCCCAACACCCGGCTCGTCGAGGATGCACGGGGCGCCGCGACGCGTCCGCGGAGTGGTGTAGCGCGGCCAACTGCATCCTCTGGACCTGAGACCATGCCGGGTCGTCTTGCTTTTTCAATGACATGCGGGGATCGCATGTGAGCAAAGGGCATCTCCAACATTGCCACGACCGCAGCTGACTACCCTAGCACACCGAAACCCTCGTCCCTCGCGCCGTTGCGCGGTGCGTTCCCAGCCGGCACCAGCTGCCCGCATTCATGCCGTCCGTTCGTATGTCGTCGTTAAGAGGCTCGGTGCCCGAGGAACCAACTCCGGCGACTTAATGACGCACCCGGACGCTTGGCCTCACCGGAATGCGCTACTTAAAGCGGCAACGCCCAGCTAACCTCCACACCATAGCACATCGTCCTCCTACCTGGCACCACATCCGCCATGACCGCAAGTGCGAACGCTCTGCAGGAGAGCTTGTCTTCGGGGATGAAGCTCGAGGTCGCCGCCCTCGCTCAAGTCGCCTCTCGCGACGCAATAGCGGCGTAGCCGGACGCGACCGCACAAGCGGTGGCCACGCTGGCGGCCGACGACGGGAGCACCGTCAGCCACGCGTCCTACTTGCCGCCGTCCATCGTCCGGCACCGCCGAGGTCGGGGACTCCTCCGAGGATGAGTAGGGCATGGGAGGCGGCAGGGCATGGTGTGCCAACTGGCCGGTCCGTATCCCGTGTTCTACTCTTCCTCGCCGGAGACCGCACCTTCACTTCACGGGTCTTGAACCCCGCCCCGTACATAGAGATCGCAGATGGAGGACATCGGTCGCCGCCGTAGAATAGGTTTAGGGTTGGGTTTCTTTTATTTTTCTGTCCTATAAAAGTTTGAAATGTAATGAAAATCTGTCGTGTTTGCATTAATCTCGGCCGGTGTATATGAACTTTCACAATAATATACATATTCTAGGAGTACTAGCAAGATGCCCGTGCGTTGCACGGAAGATCAAGATCTTGTGGGAGAAAAGGATGAACGAGGGAAAGCCTTATCTGCAAATGTGGAGAGGAGTGCGGGTAAATTGTCATAGTTTCCTTCCTATCCGTTAGATATAGATCGGACGGCCTATATTGCAGGATGACAGGCACACCATCATCACCAACTCTGCTTTTTATTGAACCGAGACAAATCTAACATGCGAAGTAAAATAAACGCATAGGGTCTATACATACACAAATTATCTTAGGCACTCCAATAGTACGTCCACTACACATTCACGCATTTCACATCTTTCTATATCTACGGGAACCTACGAAAGGGTTAACGTAAATTGCCTCTCTCTCCTCCCCTGATTTTCATGGTGGTGGGCCCCTCCCTCCCCCCAATCTACAATCAACAGCTCACACGTTTCACATTACGTTAATTACGTAACTGGGATTACGTAGGTGTAGCATTACTCGTCCTAAAAAACCCAACTAAGCCAACCTCCCAGCATATCGCGCGGGAAAAGACCCGGCCGTGCCGTTTTAGTCAGGATTACCGGATTACTAGTAGTAGTATCGATGGATCGCGCGAAGCAACAAATTTTTTTTTGAGGGGGCGAAGCACCTAGTTTAAAAGGAAAAAAGGCGGTACACTCACAACACTCCTGTCGCGGTCGCATTGCACCCCACACACGTTCGGTCCTGCACACGGCTCACGCAAATGGAACGCGCTTCGGCTTGCCTCTTCACTGGCACGTGGGACTGCACTTGGAGAAACCAACCATGCGCCAAACTCCCCCCGCCCACCGTGCGAAAATCCTCCCCCCCCCCACACCCAAAAATTCCCCCAAATCCGATTCAACCGCCCTTCGGCCAACTAGCCAATAATATTCCCCAAACCCCCCTCCCCCCTGTCCCCCTCCACTCCATTCGTTCCGCCAAAGCCTCCCTCCCCGCCACGCTGATACGTCGGCGCTGCGGTTCGGCGATCCTCTCGCTCCCACAGTACGCTCTAGTAGACTGTCGTCCTCTAGCCGCGCCGCCACCTCTGGCTACGTTCTTGTGGAGGCGCACGACGGTCAGCGCAGCCACCATTGGCGACGTTCGTGTGGAGACGCACGGCGGTTAGCTTCTCCCACGGTACGTGCATTCTAGACTGAGGCCCCGTTCATGTCAGTGTAGCACTGAATGTTAGCTGATAGATGCTGTTAATCTCACTGTTTGCCGAAGTAGTTTACTGTCAATATGCTCTGCTTAAGAAGCTTCCTTGCCCTGTTTTGCACTCAATCTGCTTAGCTAAGATGGCATGCCAAGGCCGATTAGTTGCTAAAATATCCTGCCATATATTTATTGTGACGTAGATTGCCATGGTCTAGTAGCCAATCTGTTAGGTGAAATAGCTCTACACCGTTTTATACTCGATCTTTGTTGCTACGATGGCCTTCGATAGTTTGATGGCTGTGTGCTCGGCCTCATTGACTGCTGAAACAGCCTGCCATAATTTGGCACTCAAATCTGTTTGCTGAATTAGCTTTACATATATTTCGTTACTTAGATCTGCTCGTCCAAATATCTTGCCATAGCTTTAGACATCGACCTAGGTATTTTTTTTTCTGGACTTCACAAAAAAGCATATATGTTTTTCCTGTAATATCTAGTAGAAGAACTAATTTGTATGTCTAACAGATGGATAGGACTTGGATAACTTCTGCTCGAAGATTCTCCGTTGCATATGTCGAGGGGGTTGAAAACTTCATGAACTTTATCAAAGCTGAGTACGGTGGTCCGAAATCAGATGTGCTCTGCCCGTGTAGCAGTTGTATGAATTCAGTTACAAGACCCCAGTCAATTGTGCAAAATCATCTACACTTGTATGGGATGTCGGTCACATATACTAGGTGGGTTCATCATGGTGAAGCTGTGAACGTCAACGTTATTGACTACGTGGAAGCAACAGATCACCATCTTGATCTGCCTGATGCTCAGGTGGAAGAGGAGGAGGAGGTGGTGGTGGCGGAGCCAGTGAGTTTGACCAACAATGAAACAATCATACGAAATGCTCGTGCATTCCATGAACTTTCACCTGCAGAAGAAAAACAGTGGGCCCGCATGTTGGAACAATGCAACGTTGCTGTCACCCCAGGAAATAAGCTGTTAGTATTCTCAGCTATGGTCACCTTTCTTCAGGTAAATACATCTGAGCGGATGACCAACAAACCATTCGATGCGATGTTGGCTGCTTTCCGCAAATCTTTCCCAGATACGTCTGAGCTGCCACACACCTACAGTAAAATGAAGAATTTCCTTCGTGCAGTTGGAATTGGATATGATATGATCCATGTTTGTAAGAATAATTGTGTTATGTTCCGGAAGGATTATGCCAACTTAAGTGAATGCCCGAAATGCAAATCATCAAGATGAAAAGATGGCGATGCTGTGAAGAGGATTCCTCATAATGTTCTAAGACATTTTCCAATTACACCAAGATTACAGAGGTTGTTTCATGATGCTGAAACAAGAGAGGATGTACTGTGGCATTCTAGGAACCAGGAGTACAGAGATCAAAATGTAATGAGCCATCCATCTCATGGTAGTGAGTGGAAAAGCTTCAATGATAAACACAAAGAGTTTGCTGCTGACCCGAGAAACATTAGACTTGGCTTAGCTTCAGATGGATTTAACCCATTTGGCCACCAGAGCGCCACATATAGCATGTGGCCAGTGCTTGTTATCCCTTACAACATGCCTCCAAATGTCTGCACCAAAGAATCAAACTACATGATGGCCTTGCTCATCCCAGGTCCAAAAAGTCCTGGAAAGGATTTTGATTTGTTCATGGAGCCTCTTGTGGAGGAACTTCAACAGCTATGGAAGGGTGTTCTCACTCGAGACCTCTATAGCAGCCCACCAGCTGATTTCTTTCTGCGTGTTGTTATAATTTGGTGCATCCATGATTATCCGGCTTTGGGCACTATGTCAGGGCGAACGAGACATGGTTACAATGCATGTGTTTGCTGTGACAGGAATCCGCTGTCATACGCAATATTTAGCAAGATTTGTTACATTGGACACCGCCGTTTCCTTGCCAAGGACAAGCCGCATCCTAGAAAATACCGAAGACATGTGTTCAATGCAAAGCATGAAAACCGTGATGCACCAAAGAGGCTCACCGCCAATGAGTTGCAAGTGGAATTAGAGAAGGTCAGGCATATTACACCAGGAAACCATCCTGGTAATGGTAGCGGGAAAAGGAAGCGTGGCAGGGTAGAAGAGAGATTATTGTTTACCCGCAGGTCCACTTTGTGGGACTTGGAGTATTGGAAAGATTTGGATCTGCGGCATAATCTTGATGTGATGCACATCGAGAAAAATATATGTGACAGCATTATCGGCACACTTCTTAATATTGAAGGCAAGACGAAAGATACCTTAAAATCTAGGATTGATTTGACACACCTGGGTATCAGAAAGGATTTTCAGGTGCAAGATGAAGGTAAACCACGGGATATGGCACCAGCTGTGTACGTCTTGGACAAGGTAAAAAGAAAAGAATTCTGTGAGGTCCTGTCACGTGTGAGATTCCCACATGGATTTGCTTCCAACCCTGAAAGGAGAGTCAGTGCAGATGGAAACAAGGTACAAGGGTTGAAAACTCATGACTGCCATGTCCTATTTCAAAGGGTTTTACCTGTTATCCTTAGAGGATTGGGCCGCCCTGACTTATACAGAGCAGTTGCAGAGTTGGGACAATTCTTCAGGGAACTCTGCAGTAGGAATATCAGGATAGATGCTTTGGAGCGTCTTAGAGACAAGATACCAACTATCCTATGCGACCTTGAGAAGATATATCCTCCAGCCTTCTTTGATGTGATGGTGCATTTGGTTGTTCATCTACCTGATGAGGCACTACTTAGAGGTCCAGTACAGTATGGCTGGATGTACCCTATTGAAAGGCGGCTAGGCACTTTCAAGGGCTATGTTAGGAACAGAGCTAGACCTGAGGGTTCCATTGCAGAGGCCTGCATTGCTACAGAAGCGTTGACATTCTGCTCAAAATACATTGAAACAGCTTATCAGCTTAGCAAAGAGGTGGGTGAAGACAATCCCGGGTTCAATGTTTTTGATTATTCTGTTCGAGTTACAGGGAAGAGTCGACAAGAGGACAAACCTAAAGATTTGGACAAAATGGTTTGGTATGTGTTGAATAACTGTCCTGAGATACTACCTTATATCAAGTAAGTGCAGTACTGCAGCTTATACATCGTAATCTACTAAACTTGCAGCACATTCTTATATATTTAGATGTTTGACGCGATCACTATGTTGTGCAGCATCTACAAGAGGAGTTACTGCCGCAAAATCCAAGAAACATTGACAAACTGGTTATGGCAGGATTTGCGAAATGGTTCAAGAACCATGTAAGCTTTTGAAGTGCACTGTCAGTTTTTTTAATATATTGAGTACATAAGATGATCAGCTTGTCTATTTTCTAACCATAGGTTAAGAAGATGCGGGAGGATGGGCAGGCAGTTGATGATGCCCTTTACTCACTAGCAATGGGTCCTGATACTCGGGTAAGACATTATGAATCTTGCGTTGTTGGAGATGTGCGCTACAACACCCTTGCACGAGACGAAGGCAGGAAGACACAAAACAGTGCCATCATGAGCACGGATACGTATGACAAAGAGACAACTGAAATGTATGCTAACATAACAGACATTGTTCAGTTGCAGTATATCTCTAGTTTCGAGGATCATCGGTGTGTGGTTCTGTTGTGCTGTCGTTGGTATAACCTGTTTTCCAGGATCGCAAAACCCAGAGCTGATGATTATTTCAAATCCATCAATGTCAAGGCGGCGTACCAGACCAACGAGCCTTTTATTTTGGCAAATCAAGCAACACAGATATTTTTCTTGGAAGACACATTTGCACGTAGCGATGACTGGAGAGTATTGCAAAGGTTTGAGCAGAGGAATTCGTTTAATGAAGTTGCACAACAAGATGATGCTTACACTGCTCCTGATGTACAAGATAACACAGATGTTCCTAATATCTTTGAGAACCATCACGTCAATGACGCCGGCAAAAAGATTGCCTGTCGTGCTGTGGACATACAAGACTTGATCAAGAAGAAGCCAACGTTCGAGGACGTTGAGGACGAAGAAGAAGATGACACCGTGGGGAATTACGATTCAGACTGATACACATGGCGAAGACGTTGACGCTGCTGCTGTGGATGATGATTACATTGCTTTTGTCGTATTTGCCTGTCAGAAGACGTTTTTTATCTACTATGTGAAATTGTGTTTGCTATGACAACTGAAACCTGATGAACATGTTGTTTAGTATTTTGCTGTGAGAACATCACTTGTTATGTATGCTGATTTGTGTTTGGTGATTGTATGACAACTAAAACATGATGACATTGTTGTTTAGTTGTACTCATATTTGGCTGTGAAACTTGAATTTGATGACATAGTTTGCTGTTGGACTGCAATTTGCTCGACGTCTTCGAATGAGAACAAAGCTGACCCGACAGGGCCTCTGCTGTTTATTTATTTATATGAGCAAAAGGGGATACCCCCTGATTTCCGTTAATAGAAATCATTAGATGTTCACAACACTACGCCCAGCCTGCTACACAGGTTTCATTCATTACTAGTTTCAGCAAAGTGCTCATGTCGTAGCCACTGAATACATCACAAGTGCTACATACACTGCAAATAAAGAGACAATCATCCTACAGAGCACATCGATTTTGCCCATTATCTTCACAAGCTCTTTCATCTCCTCATTGCTGTCAAGGTCGTTCAGCAGCTGTTGCTTGGCCATGATCAGAGGAGCTGCATCTTTAACCTTCTGCTCTGCATCTTCCTCTTCTGTCGTTCCTTCAGTTACTTGTCCAACACCCCAACCTGCCGGTATTGGGATTCCTCGGCTAACCAAATAATCAGCGTAGTTGCATTCCCCCACATCAGCAACTTCCCAGAAATACAAATCACATGAATCTTCCCTTTTCTACACGAATAAAATTGGAAGATCATCAACCAAACTATTAAAAAAAATCAGCAACTAAAAGCAGCAGAACAACACTTAAACATATTATTACCCCATGATTCGGGCATTTGTAGAAGACTCGGCCAGGGTTGCGGATTGTGGTTGAGACGCGACGGATGACTCTGCGTGATTTGCAGCAGTGGCACCACACCAACGGCAGCGGGTTGCGATGAGCAATCGGCTGTGGTGCGCGTGCCAGCGGGGGTGTGATGAGACCCACAGGCGATGGTACAGGTGGCGACTTGGCGCATATATGGTTGTTGCCTGCTGAAGAGCAGGTGGACGAGCAGCCAGCGGACATGGTTGCTGCGGCCAGAGCTTCTGATGCTAGGCAGAGTAAGTAGAGAAGAGGAGAAGCGAACGTTGGATATGTAAGTTTCATTACTTGCGGAGTAGCATAGCACCATATATAGTCATAGTCTAGGTTTGGATTCGAACCAGCTATAGAAGCACGTCTTTCTTTTTTCTAAAACTCGGCAACGTCTCTTTACTGGTACACTAGCTTGTTCTGTACGCCTTCCCAAGTCTTTGATTTTATTTCCCTTTTTTTGCAAGGAAGGAAGGAGGACAAAATTGAGAGTTCCTGGGACTCGAACCCAAGACCTCTCGGTTGAAAACCAAGGGTGCTAGTCACTTATGTGGCGAACGTTCCCTGTGAGGAGGACGGCAGACGAACGCATTTTCCTCGCAGTTTTCTTCCTATATATAAAAAAGTATGCTACTTGGTGTCCGCTTAGTCAACAAACGATTGTGACAACCTTGACCGTTGGATTGACATTCAACGTCTGTCGCGTTTCTTCAGTCTCTTCTTCCTCGAGCCGCCAAAGCCAAACCAGCACCGGCGGGACCGCCTGCTCCCGCCTCCCACGGCTGGCTGTGATCTTCCCCGGCTCCTGTTCGTTCCCCTCCGAGGCCTCACCATCGTCCTCCGCCTTGGTTCGCTCGCCGCGGCGCCGCCCTCCGGTGTTGTCAACATGGTCAACAACCGAGAGGAATAAGGAGATGACTGTACATGGTGAGGATGACAGTAGGGACCCAGCAGCGCGCACAGTAATTTTGTTTTTTCGGGACGGAGAAGGGTATCAACTGGGTTGTGCGGGACCCATGGCATGTCTAGCCCAGGCTTTTATTTCATATGTTTAGCACATGACCAGCCCAGTTTTTTTTTCCTTTCTGAAAATGGCTAGACAGCTATTTTGTTTTTTGCAGAATAACCAACGTAGGCCTACTTGCTTTTCTACGCCCTGCTGGGCCGGAAATCTTTCAAGACGAGGAGGGATGCATTTTGCCCAGAAAATGGGCTATAAGTAATAAGAAATGGGATATAAGTAATAATAAATGGGCTGTAAAATGAAAAAATATAGCAAACAGGCAATTAGTTCCAAAATACTGTTTTCTTTCGGATTTTGATATTTTAAATTTCATTGTTTTTGTGCGGGTAAAATTTCATTGAATTTAAATTAAGGTGTATTTAGATTTAAAATTAATTTGAATCTGGCTAGAAATTTCGGGTTGTATGTTGTTTGGGACAGATTTGGAGGCTGACTTGTGGGTCTACTAGATTGATGTGTACTTTGGCTTTGTCAACTTAGTCCACAAACGATTCTAGCAACATTGACCGTTGGATGTTAATCCAACGGTCGTGCTGCTTCTTCAATATCTGATCTCCCAAACCAGCTCCGGTTGGACTGCCTGCTCCCGCCTCCCGTGGCCGGCTGTGCTGCCGCACAGGCCGCACCACCCCACCCTACTTCATTGCTGGCCAGGTCATTCCTCTACTCACCCACACCTCCTGTTATTTTCCGGCGACGGCAGCCGGACCAGTAAACCCTCGTACTCTCCACCGCGTGGGCAACCATTGTCGAGTCTTCCCCGGCTCCGTGTCGTTCCCTTCCTAGGCCTCGCCGTCGTCCACCGCCATGGTGCTCTCGGCGCGGCCTGGTCAACATGGTCAACAAACGACATCCATCGGCCGTGGACTGTACGTGCAAAATAATGATTCCTCCACCTGACAGCTGGGACCCACCGGAAGGGCCTCTGTATTTCGCGAAAAAAACGTTCCCCCGCTGACATGTCGGACCCACCAGCTATATCTTCGCACGCAAGGAAGTGCCTCCTTATTACGCACAAAAAATGAATACCCCCCTGCTAGCTGGGACCCACCATAGTGGGAGGATGACTTGTGGGCCAACTAAGTTGACGGGGACGGAGGGCTTTGTCAACTTAGTCAATATGAACAATTCCAGCTCCAGTGACCGTACGATGTCCATCCAACGGCCGTAGTGCTTCTTCAACCTCTGGTCTTCTTGCTCCAGCCGCCCAAAGCAGCGCCGGTCGTGCCGCATGCTCCTGCCTCCCGTGGCCAGCAGTGCTGCCGCGGAGGCCTCACCGCCCCTACTATTCCCACCGCTGGCTAGGCCCTGTGGCGACGACAGCCTCACACCGCAGCCGAACCAGTGAACCCTCGTACTCCTCTCCGCGCGGGCTTCCACTGCCGCGTCTTCCCCAGCTCCGCGTCGTCCCCTTCCTAGGCCTCGCCGTCGTCCACCGCCGTGGTGCTCTCGGCGCGGACTGGTCAACGTGGTCAAGGAACGACTTCCATCAGACGTGGACTGTACGTGGAGAGGCTGACAGCTGGGTCCACGGCCGCAGCAAGGAAGTGCCTCCTTATTACGCGGAAAATAATGATTCCTCCACCCGACAGCTGGGACCCACCGGACGGGCCATTGTATTTCGCGGAAAAAAAACGTTTCCCCCTGACTGCTGGGACCCACCAGCTTCATCTTCGCACGCAAGGAAGTGCGTCCGGGAAAAAATGATTCGCCCCCCTGACTGCTGGGACCCACCAGCTACACCTTCGCACGCAAGGAAGTGCGTTCGGGCAAAAAAACGATTCGCCCCCCTAACTGCTGGGACCCACCGGCTATATCTTCGCACGCAAGGAAGTGTGTCCGGGCAAAAAAAGATTCGCCCCCCTGACTGCTGGGACCCACCAGCTACATCTTCGCAGGCAAGGAAGTGCCTGACAGTCGGGACCCACCTGGTCGAAGCGTACGTAGCGTTGTCATTCTGGTCGCGAACGTGTACGTACATACTGGTCGATGTAGAGGCGCGCACGTGTCGTAGTAGAGGCGCGCACGTAGCATGTACACGTACGTACAGCGGCCAGGGTGCAAGAAAGAAAATACGGCCACGTATGTGTACATACGGGCGGGGTCTCAAACGCCTACTCGCGCATATGTACGGCCAGGGCTCGTGTACATGGCTGGGTCGGAACGGAGAAACAGCATCGTCGTCGTGTTCATGGGGAGGCAACGGAATGCGTCTTGTTCATGGGGAGGCAACGGAATGCGTCGTGTTCATGGGGAGGCAACGGAATGCGTCGTGTTCATCGGGAGGCAACGGAACGCGTGGGAGCCAACCGGCTGGGTCGGAACGGAATGCGTGGTCGTGTTCATCGGGAGGGCTTGGACGGAACAGGCGATGGAAACGAGGCCTGGCGTACCGCAAAATGGAGGAAACGGACCTCCTACGTTCGGAACGGGGTCCTGTTGATCGGGAGGGGTGTGGCGTGCCGCAAAACGGAGGAAACGGACCTCCTACGGTCGAAACGGGAGTCCTGTTGATCGGGAGGGGTGTGGCGTACCGCAAAACGGACGAAACGGACCTCCTACGGTCGAAACGGGGGTCCTGTTCATCGGGAGGGGTGTGGCGTACCGCAAAACGGACGAAACGGACCTCCTACGGTCGAAACGGGGGTCCTGTTCATCGGGAGGGGTGTGGCGTACCGCAAAACGGGACTCCACGGGATACTGTTCATCTCCACCGTCGACCTCCTCCAGCCTCCACGGGCTACTATCGACCTCCTCCAGCCTCCACGGGCTCCTGTTCATCCAGCCTCCACCGCGCGGTACTCCACCGGCTACTGTTCAACCACCCCTCCACGGGCACCCCTCCACGGGCACCCCTCCACCGTCTACTGTTCATCCAGCCCTCCACACCACGGGGTCCTGTTCAACCACCCCTCCACGGGCACCCCTCCACCGTCTACTGTTCATCCAGCCCTCCACACCACGGGGTCCTGTTCATCCAGAGGCAACGCCACCGCTCACTGTTCATCCAACCCCCCCCCCCCCGCAACGCTCACTGTTCATCCAATCGATCGGCTTCAGTTAGCAGCAGTAGTGAAGGAATCGCTCGATCGGGTTCAGTTAACAGCCATCGATCGATCGCTCGGGTTCAGTAACGCGTAGCCGCAGTGCAATCGCTCGGGTTCAGTTAGAGCCCAACGCCTCGCTCGGGTTCAGTTAGAGCCAACGCCTCGCACACACGCGCGTACGTGTACGAGAGAAACGCGCATCGCTCAGCCCCCGACCTCCCACCGTAACCGGGAACTCCCTGAAATTTTCCTCCCCCTCGCTTCTACCACGGTTTTTTCCATCATGGACGGCCCAAAGAATGTCATGCAGCTGCGTCTCCGGCCCGCCCAGGGCGAAAAGCCCATTTTCTGTCATGATTTTTTGTCATAGAAGTAGGAGCCCACCACATCTATGATGATACCAGGTTTTGTCACAATTATCGTCATAGAAGTGTCATATGTATGACAGAAAAAAAAATCGATCGGCCCAAAATGTCACGGATGTGTCTTTTTTTTGTAGTGTCTCCTTGGGCGTGCCCCTAGGGCCGGCCGGCCTCCCCCTCCCTCCTTTATATACGGGGGCAAGGGAGCACCCTAGAACACACACGTTTCTCTTAACCGTGTGCGGTGCCCCCCTCCACAGTTACACACCTCGATCATATCGTCGTAGTGCTTAGGCGAAGCCCTGCGCCGGTAACATCATCATCACCGTCACCATGCTGTCGTGCTGACGGAACACACCCTCGTCCTCAACTGGACCAAGAGCACGAGGGACGTCATCGAGTTGAACGTGTGCTGAACGCGGAGGTGCCGTACGTTCGGTACTTGGATCGGTTGGATCGCGAAGAAGTTCGACTACATCAACCGCGTAACTAAACGCTTCCGCTTTCGGTCTACGAGGGTACGTGGACACACTCTCCCCTCTCGTTGATATGCATCTCCTAGATAGATCTTGCGTGATCGTAGGATTTTTTTGAAATTACTGCATTTCCCAACAAAATGATGTAGAATTTTCTGGAAAGCATAAAGGAGTGTTTGAAAGGAGTTTTTTCAAAGAAGGACCTCAGTGAAGCTGCTTACATATTGGGCATCAAGATCTATAGAGATAGATCAAGACGCTTGATAAGACTTTCAATGAGTACATACCTTGATAAGATTTTGAAGGAGTTCAAAATAGATCAGTCAAAGAAGGAGTTCTTGCTTGAGTTGTAAGGTATGAAGTTGAGTAAGACTCAAACCCCGACCACGACAAAAGATAGAGAGAGAATGAGAGTCATTCCCTATGCCTCAGCCATATGTTCTATAAAGTATGCCATGTTGTATACCAGACCTATTGTGTACCTTGCCATGAGTTTGGCAAGGGGTACAATAGTGATCCAGGAGTAGATCACTGTACAACGGTCAAAATTATCCTTAGTTACCTAAGAGGACTAAGGAAATGTTTCTCGATTATGGAGGTGATAAAGAGTTCATCGTAAATACTTATGTCGATGCAAGCTTTGACACTGATCTAGATGACTCTAAGTCTCAATCTAGATACATATTGAAAGTGGGAGCAATTAGCTAGAGTAGCTCCATGTGGAGCATTGTAGACATAGAAATTTGCAAAATGCATACGGATCTGAATGTAACAGACCCGTTGACTAAACTTCTCTCACAAGCAAAACATGATCACACCTTAGTACTCTTTGGGTGTTAATCACATGGCGATGTGAACTGGATTATTGACTCTAGTAAACCCTTTGGGTGTTGATCACATGGCGATGTGAACTATAGGTGTTAATCACATGACGATGTGTACTATTGGTGTTAATCACATGGCGATGTGAACTAGATTATTGACTCTAGTGCAAGTGGGAGACTGAAGGAAATATGCCCTATAAGCAATAATAAAGTTGTTATTTTATATTTCCTTATATCATGATAAATGTTTATTATTCATGCTAGAATTGTATTAACTGGAAACTTGATACATGTGTGGATACATAGACAAAACACTGTGTCCCTAGTAAGCCTCTACTAGACTAGCTCGTTAATCAAAGATGGTTAAGTTTCCTAACCATAGACATGTGTTGTCATTTGATGAACGGGATCACGTCATTAGGAGAATTATGTGATGGACAAGACCCGTCCATTAGCTTAGCATATTGATCGTTTAGTTTTATTGCTATTGCTTTCTTCATATCATATACATATTCCTTTGACTATGAGATTATGCAACTCCAGGATACCGGAGGAATACCTTGTGTGCTATCAAACGTCACAACGTAACTGGGTGATTATAAAGATGCTCTACAGGTATCTCTAAAGGTGTTTGTTAGGTTAGCATAGATCGAGATTAGGATTTGTCACTCCGAGTATCGGAGAGGTATCTCTGGGCCCTCTCAGTAATGCAAATCATAATAAGCCTTGCAAGCAATGTGACTAATGAGTTAGTTGCGGGATGATGTAGTATGGAACGAGTAAAGATACATGCCGGTAACGAGATTGAACTAGGTATGAAGATACCGACGATCGAATCTCGGGCAAGTAACATACCGATGACAAAGGGAATAACGTATGTTGTCATTGTGGTACGACCGATAAAGATCTTCATAGAATATGTAGGAACCAATATGAGCATCCAGGTTCCGCTATTGGTTATTGACCGGAGAGGTGTCTCGGTCATGTCTACAGAGTTCTCGAACCCGTAGGGTCCGCACGCTTAACGTTTGATGACGATTTTGTATTATATGAGTTATGTGATTTGGTGACCGAATGTTGTTCGGAGTCCCGAATGAGATCACGGACATGACGAGGAGTCTCGAAATGGTCGAGAGGTAAAGATTCATATATAGGACGATAATATTCGGACACCAGAAGTGTTCCGAGGGTACCGGGTACGTAACGGGTCACCAGAAGGGGTTCCGCGCATCCCCCCGGCAACTACATGGGCCTAATGGGCCAAGAAGGGGATAGACCAGCCCCTAGGGGACTGGTGTGCCCCATGTAGGCCAAAATAGGGGGAAGGAAAGAGGAGAAGAGGGAAAGGAAGGGGAGGGATTCGGTCTCCCCCTTCCTTCTCTCCTCCCTCCTCCTTTCTTCCCCCTCAGGATGAATATGGAAGGGGGGAGACCGAATTGGGAGGCGCCCAAGTAGGATTCCTCCTACTTGGGGCGGCCCCTTTGGCTTCCTCTCCTCCCCTCCAACCTATATATATGAGGGGGAGGCACCGCAAGAGCACACAACATTGATTCCTAGCCATGTGCAGCGCCCCCCTCCACAGTTTACGCCTCCGGTAATATTCATGTAGTGCTTAGGCGAAGCCCTGCATGGATCACTTCACCATCACCATGATGTCGTGCTGACGGAACTCTCCCTCGACACTTTGCTGGATCAAGAGTTCGAGGGACGTCATCGAGCTGAACGTGTGCAGAACTCGGAGGTGCCGTACGTTCGGTGCTTGATCGGTCGAAACGAGAAGAAGTTCGACTACATCAACCGCGTTGTCAAATGCTTCCGCTTTCGATCTACGAGGGTACGTGGACACACTCTCCCCCTCTCGTTGCTATGCATCTCCTAGCTAGATCTTGCGTGAGCGTAGGAATTTTTTTGAAATTGCATGCTATGTTTCCCAACAGTATGAACCATGAAGAAGTTGGAATACAGTAGATATTACACCAATATAAATAAAGAATGAGTTCACAACAATACCAGAAGTGGTGATTTATTTTCTTATACTAACGGATCTCATGAGATTTTCTGTTGAGTTTTGTGTTGTGAAGTTTTCGAGTTTTGGGCAAGGATTTGATGGACTATGGAATAAGGAGTGACAAGAGCCTAAGCTTGGGGATGCCCAAGGCACCCAATGGTAATAAGGACAACCAAGAGCCTAAGCTTGGGTATGCCCCGGAAGGCATCCCCTCTTTCGTCTTCGTTTATCGGTAACTTTACTTGAGGCTATATTTTTATTCACCACATGATATGTGTTTTGCTTGGAGCGTCTTGTATGATATGAGTCTTTAATTTTTAGTTTGCCACAATCATCCTTGTTGTACACACCTTTTGAGAGGGACACGCATGAGTCGTGATTTATTAGAATACTCTATGTGCTTCACTTATATCTTTTGAGCTAGGCAATTTTGCTCTAGTGCTTCACTTATATCTTTTTAGAGCACGGTGGTGGCTTTATTTTGTAGAAATTATTGAAATCTCATTTTTCACTTATATTATTTGAGATTCTTTCTACAGCATGGTAATTTGCTTTGGTTATAAATTTGGTCCTAATATGATAGGCATCCAAGAGGGATATAATAAAAAAATTCATATAAAGTGCATTGAATACTATGAGAAGTTTGATTCCTTTGATCGTTTTGAGATATGAAGATGGTGATATTAGAGTAATGCTAGTGAGTAATTGTGGATTGGAGAAATACTTGTGTTGAGGTTTGTGACTAAACCTGAGAATAGTTTGTCATCCAAACTAAATCCAAGCCAAACTATAGGACTGCATGTCCATCATCGAAACCAAATCAAACCAAACTTTGTTGACTAGAGTCCAGACCAAACCAAACTGTATGAGCTTTTCACCCAAACCAATCCAAACTGTTTCCTATTTTTGGATGGAATCCACAGATTCAAACCATAGACAAATCCATATGCACATGTGTATCTAACGGACTGGTACTCTAGTAAGAATTCTATACTAGAATCAGCGAGCGCAACACAGGGGAGGTAGAAGTAGAACCAGCTGATTTCACACGCCATCAAGCCGCTAGTGACGTCAAGCGTCGCCAGCCGACCTTGTGCAGTTGCTTGTCTCGCTGCAGTCGCGCATCTGCGGCGTCGACGTCCCATCGTTGCCATGCACGTTGGGCCATGTGGTGCCATCAGGACCTCATCTCCTGGAGCTCCAGGATGGACGCCACTGTCATCGCACTCCGCGCTGCTCTGAGACACCGAGGGCTTCGACCGCCGGGGACACGCTCGCGGCAGCCTCCACCTCTGCCGGGTGCGAACACCGGAACAAAAATGAACTCGCAGCATGCGCTAGGCCTGCATCGTGCACAAGTGCGCCCCCATCCCAAAATACAGTTTGGTCACTGGATTTGGTCTTTGACCGTGGGTTGAAACAGTCTGAAACCATTTTGTTTGTGTCCAAACCGAACTAAACTAATCCAACAATACGCACAACCTAGACCACACCAGATTACGCTAGGGGCTCAGCCCATTCAATCCAATCCAAAGACAGTTTTGTAGGAAAACCGAACTGAAACTAAGGTTTCAATCCAAACTATTCCCAGGTTTATTTGTGACTCCCGTAGCATGCACATATGGTGAACCGTTATGTAACGAAGTTGGAGCATGATTTATTTATTTATTGTCTTCCTTATGAGTGGCGGTCGGGGACGAGCGATGGTCTTTTCCTACCAATCTATCCCCTAGGAGCATGCGCGTAGTACTTTGTTTCGATTACTAATAGATTTTTGCAATAAGTATATGAGTTCTTTATGACTAATGTTGAGTCAACGGATTATAGGCACTCTCATCGTTACACCATTGCTAGCCTCTCTAGTACCGCGCAACTTTCACCGGTGCCATACACCCATCTTTTACCCTTCCTCAAAACAGCCACCATACCTACCTATTATGGCATTTCCATAGCCATTCCGAGATATATTGCCATGCAACTTTCCACAGTTCCGTCTATTATGACACGCTTCATCCTTGTCATATTGCTTTGCATGATCATGTAGTTGACATAGTATTTGTGGCAAAGCCACCGTTCATAATTTTCATACATGTCACTCTTGAGTCATTGCATATCCCGGTACACCGCCGGAGGCATTCATATAGAGTCATATTTTGTTCTAAGTATCGAGTTGTAAGTAAATAAAAGTGCGATGATCTTCATTATTAGAACATTGCCCTATGTGAGGAAAAATAAAAGAGGCCAAAGAAGCCAAACAAAAAAAGAGAGAAAAGAGAGAAGGGGCAATGTTACTATCCTTTTTCCACACTTGTGCTTCAAAGTAGCACCATGGTCTTCATGATAGAGAGTCTCCTATGTTGTCACATTCATATACTAGTGGGAATTTTTCATTATAGAACTTTGCTTGTATATTCCAACGATGGGCTTCCTCAAATTGTCCTAGGTCTTCGTGAGCAAGCAAGTTCGATGCACACCCACTTAGTTTTCTTTTGAGCTTTCATAAACTTATAGCTCTAGTGCATCTGTTGCATGGCAATCCCTACTCACTCACATTGATATCTATTGATGGGCATCTCCATAGCCCGTTGATACGCCTAGTTGATGTGAGACTATCTCCTTCTTTTTGTCTACTCCACAATCACCATATTATATTCCACCTATAGTGCTATGTCCATGGCTCACGCTCATGTATTGCGTGAAAGTTGAAAAAGCTTGAGAACATCAAAAGTATGAAACAATTGCTTGGCTTGTCATCGGGGTTGTGCATGATTTGAATATTTTGTGTGATGAAGATGGAGCATAGCCAGACTATATGATTTTGTAGGGATGAGCTTTATTTGGCCATGTTATTTTGAGAAGACATAATTGCCTTGTTATTATGCTTGAAGTATTATCATTTTTATGTCAATATTAAACTTTTGTTTTGAATCTTATGGATCTGAACATTCATGCCACAATAAAGAAGATTACATGGATAAATATGTTAGGTAGCATTCCACATCAAAAATTCTGTTTTTATCATTTACCTACTCGAGGACGAGCATGAATTAAGCTTGAGGATGCTTGAAACGTCTCCAATGTATCTATAATTTTTATTGTTCCATGCTATTATATTAACTGTTTTGGATGTTTTATATGCATTAATATGCAATCTTATATTATTTTTGGGACTAACCTATTAACCTAGAGCCCAGTGCCAGTTTCTGTTTTTCCTTGGTTTTGAGCTTAGCAAAAAAGGAATACCAAATGGATTCCAAACGGAATAAAACTTTAGGATGATTTTTCTTGGACCAGAAGACACCCAGGAGACTTGGAGTTCAAGTCATAAGAGCCACGAGGCGGCTGATACGTCCATTTTGCATCATGTTTTCTTACTGTTATTTATAATGTTTTTATCCATAATAATGCTATTTGGAGTAATTCTAATGCCTTTTCTCTCATAATTTGCAAGGTACACACAAAGAGGGAGAATTCCGGCAGTTGGAAATCTGGACCTGAAAAAGCTACGTCAGGCTACCTATTCTGCACAACTCCAAATGAGCTGAAACTTCACGGAGATTTTTTATGGAATATATAAGAATTATTGGAGCAAATAACTACTAGAGGGGGCCCACCAGGTGGGGCACAACCCACCTGGGCGCGCCGGGGAGCCCAAGGGCGCCCTGGTGGGTTGTGCCCTCCTCGGCCCACCTCCGATGCCCATCTTCTGGTATATAGGTCATTTTTACCTAGAAAAAAATGAGGAGAAGACTTTCGGGACGGAGCGCCACCGTCTCGAGGCGGAACTTGGGCAGGAGCAATTTTGCCCTCCGGCGGAGCGATTCGGCCGGGGGAACTTCCCTCCCAGAAGGGGCAATCATCGTCATCATCATCACCAACAACTCTCCCATCTTGGGGAGGACAATCTCCATCAACATCTTCAACAGCACCATCCCGTCTCAAACCCTAGTTCATCTCTTGTGTTCCATCTTGTTACCGGAAGTATAGATTGGTACTTGTGGGTGACTAGTAGTGTTGATTACATCTTGTAGTTGATTACTATATGGTTTATTTGGTGGAAGATTATATGTTCAGATCCATTATGCTATTTAATACTCCTCTGATCATGAACATGTTTATCATTTGTGAGTAGTTACTTTTGTTCTTGAGGTCATGGGAGAAATCATGTTGCAAGTAATCATGTGAATTTGATATGTGTTCGATATTTTGATAGTATGTATGTTGTTATTCCCTTAGTGGTGTCATGTGAACGTCGACTACATGACACTTCACCATATTTGGGCCTAAGGGAATGCATTATAGAGTAGCAATTAGATGATGGGTTGCGAGAGTGACAGAAGCTTAAACCCTAGTTTATGCGCTATTCCGTAAGGGACCGATTGGACCCTAAAGTTTAATGCTGTGGTTAGAATTTATTATTAATACTTTTCTCATACTTGCGGATGCTTGCAGGAGGGTTAATCATAAGTAGGAGGTTTGTTCAAGTAAGAACAGCACCTAAGCACCGGTCCACCCACATATCAAATTATCAAGGTAGCGAACACGAATTAAACCAACATGATGAAAGTGACTAGATGAAATTCCCGTGTACCCTCAAGAACGCTTTGCTTATCATAAGAGACCGTTTTGGCATGTCCTTTGCCTCAAAAGGATTGGGATAATTTGCTACATATTTTTTACTACTATCGTTACTTGCTCGTTACAAATTATCTTGCTATCAAACTACTCCGCTTCTTACAATTTCAGCACTTGCAGACATTGCCTTACTGAAAACTACTTGTCATTTCCTTCTGCTCCTCGTTGGGTTCGACACTCTTACTTATCGAAAAGAGCTACAATTGATCCTCTATACTTGTGGGTCATCAAGGCTATTTTCTGGCGCCGTTGCCGGGGAGTGAAGCGCCTTTGGTAAGTGGCGGTAAGGAAACATTTATATAGTGTGCTGAATTTTTTTGTCACTTGTTACTATGGAAAGCAATCCTTTGAGGGGTTTGTTCGAGGTATCTTCACCTCATACGGAACCACAATTAGCTACCCCTCAACCTACTGCACCTACTGAAAATATTGAATATGAAATTCCTTCGGGTATGATAGAACAACTGCTAGCTAATCCTTATGCAGGAGATGGAACCGAACATCCTGATATGCACTTGATATATGTAGAACAAATTTGTGGATTGTTTAAGCTTGCAGGTTTACCCGGAGATGAAGTTATGAAAAAGGTTTTCCCTTTATCTTTGAAGGGAAAAGCATTGGCATGGTATAGGCTATGCGATGATATTGGATCATGGAATTGGAATAGTTTGAAATTGGAGTTTCACCAAAAAATTATCCTATGCATCTAGTTCATCGTGATCGGAATTATATATATAGTTTTTGGCCTCGTGAAGGAGAAAGTATCACTCTATCTTGGGGTGGCTTAAGTCAATGTTATATTCATGCCCCAATCATGAGCTCTCAAGAGAAATTATTATCCAGAACTTTTATGCTCGGCTTTCTCGTAATGATCAAACCATGCTTGATACTTCTTGTGCTGGTTCTTTTATGAAGAAGACTATTGAATTCCGGTGGGATATTTCAACTCTGAAGATTGGGAACTCGGCGAAGGTAAAGAGTCAGGTATTAAGCTTAAGTATGATTGTGTTAAATCTTTTATGAATACCGATGCTTTTCAAAAGTTTAGCATTAAATATGGACTTGACTCTGAGATAGTAGCCTCTTTTTGTGAATCATTTGCTACTCATGTTGAACTCCCTAAAGAGAAGTGGTTTAAATATCACCCACCTATTAAAGAACCGGTACCAGTTAAAGAAGAAACTATACTTTATAATGTTAATCCGATTGTCCCTTCTGCTTATATTGAGAAACCACCTTTTCCTGTTAGGATAAAGGAACATGCTAAATTTTCAATTGTGGTTAACAAAAGCTATATTAGAACACCTAAATCTGATGAACAAATTAAAGTAGAACCTAGCATTGCTATGGTTAAAGATCTCTTGGAAGAAGATACAGATGGGCATGTTATTTACTTCTGTGAAGAAGCTGCTAGAATTGCTAAACCTGATAAAAAAGATAAACATAGACATGTTGTTGGCATGCCTGTCATGTCAGTTAAAATAGGAGATCACTATTATCATGGTTTATGTGACATGAGTGCTAGTGTGAGTGCTATTCCTTACTCCTTATATCAAGAAATTATGAAAGACATAGCACCTGCAGAGTTAGAAGACATAGATGTTACTATTAAACTTGCTAATAGAGACACCATATCACCATTTGGGATTGTTAGAGATGTTGAAGTCTTGTGTGGGAAAATAAAATACCCTACTGATTTTCTTGTTCTTGGTTCCCCACAAGATGACTTCCGTCCCATTATTTTTGGTAGACATTTCTTGAACACAGTTAATGCTAAGATAGATTGTAAGAAACAAACTGTGGGTGTTAGTTTTGGTGACGAGTCTCATGAGTTTAATTTTTCCAAGTTTAGCAGAAAGCTTCATGAAAAAGAATTACCTAGTAAGGATGAATTAATTGGTCTTGCTTCTATTGTTGTGTCACCTACTGACCCACTAGAACAATATTTGCTAGACCATGAAAACGATTTACATATGCATGAAAGAAATGAAATAGATAAGATTTTCTTTGAACAACGTCCTCTACTTAAACACAATTTGCCTATTGAAACTCTAGGAGGTCCTCCTCCACCTAAAGGTGATCCTGTGTTTGAATTGAAACAATTGCCAAACACTTTGAAATATGCTTATCTTGATGAAAAGAAAATATATCCTGTTATTATCAATGCTAACCTTTCAGAACATGAAGAAAAAAGATTATTGAAAGTTCTAAGGAAGCACCGAGCTGCTATTGGATATACTGTTGATGATTTAAAGGGCATTAGTCCACTCTATGTCAGCACAAAATTAATATGGAACCTGATGCTAAACCCGTTGTTGATCACCAACATCAGTTAAATCCGAAGATGAAAGAGGTGGTAAGAACGGAATATTAAAACTTCTGGAGGCAGGTATAATCTATCCCATAGCTGATAGTAGATGGGTAAGTCATGTTCATTGTGTCCCTAAGAAAGGAGGTATTACTGTTGTTCCTAATGATAAGAATGAACTTATTCCACAAAGAATTGTTATAGACTATAGAATGGTAATTGATTTTGGAAAATTAAACAAAGCAACTAGAAAAGATCATTACCCTTTGCCTTTTATTGATCAAATCCTTGAAAGATTATCTAAGCACACACACTTCTGCTTCCTTGATGGATATTCTGGCTTTTCACAAATACCTGTTTCTCAACCTGATCAAGAAAAGACCACTTTTACTTGTCCTTTTGGAACCTATGCTTATAGACGTATGCCTTTTGGTTTATGCAATGCACCTGCTACCTTTCAAAGATGTATGACTGCTATATTCTCTGATTTTTGTGAAAAGATTGTTGAGGTTTTCATGGATGACTTTTCTGTTTATGGGAGGTCTTTTGATGATTGTTTAAGCAATCTTGAGCGAATTTTGCAGAGATGTGAACAAACAAATCTTGTCTTGAATTGGGAGAAGTGCCACTTTATGGTTAATGAAGGTATTGTCTTGGGTCATAAAATTTCTGAAAGAGGTATCGAAGTGGACCAAGCTAAGGTTGATGCAACTGAGAAAATGCCATGTCCTAAAGATATAAAAGGTATTCGTAGTTTCCTAGGTCATGTTGGTTTCTATAGGAGATTTATCAAAGACTTTTCTAAAATTTCTAGGCCTCTCACTAGTCTCTTGCAAAAGGATATTCCCTTTGTGTTTGATGATGATTGTTTAGAAGCTTTTGAAACACTTAAGAAAGCCTTAATTTCTGCACCTATTGTTCAACCACCTGATTGGAACTTGCCTTTTGAAATTATGTGTGATGCTAGTGATTATGCTATTGGTGTTGTTCTAGGACAGATAGTTGATAAGAAATTGAATGTTATTCATTATGCTAGTAAAACTCTAGACAGTGCTCAAAGAAATTATGCTACTACTGAAAAAGCATTCTTAGCAGTGGTGTTTGCTTGTGATAAATTTAGACCTTATATTGTAGATTCTAAAGTAAATGTTCACATAGACCATGCTGCTATTAAATATCTTATGGAAAAAAAGATGCTAAACCTAGACTTGTTTGATGGGTTCTCTTGTTACAAGAATTTGATTTACATATCATTGATAGGAAAGGAGCTGAGAACCCCGTAGCTGATAACTTGTCTAGGCATTTACATATCATTGATAGGAAAGGAGCTGAGAACCCCGTAGCTGATAACTTGTCTAGGCTTGAAAATGTGCTTGATGACCCACTGCCTATTGATGATAGTTTTCCTGATGAGCAGTTAGCTGCAATAAATGTTTCTAATGGTACTCCTTGGTATGCTGACTATGCTAATTACATTGTTGCTAAATATTTACCACCTAGCTTTACATACCAACAAAAGAAAAAATTCTTCTATGATTTAAGACATTACCTTTGGGATGACCCACATCTTTATAAAGAAGGAGTAGATGGTATTATTAGACGTTGTGTACCTGAGCATGAACAGGGACAAATCCTACGGAAATGTCACTCCGAAGCTTATGGAGGGCATCATGCTGGAGATAGAACTGCTCATAAGGTATTGCAGTCTGGATTTTATTGGCCCACTCTCTTCAAGGATGCCCGTAAGTACGTCTCATCTTGTGATGAATGTCAAAGAATAGGTAATATCGGTAAGCGTCAAGAAATTCCTATGAATTATTCACTTGCTGTTGAACCATTTGATGTTTGGGGATTTGATTACATGGGACCTTTTCCTTCCTCTAATGGGTATACACATATTTTGGTTGCTGTTGATTATGTCACTAAATGGGTAGAAGCTATTCCAACCAGTAGTGTTGATCACAACACCTCTATTAAAATGCTTAAGGAAGTTATTTTCCCAAGGTTTGGAGTCCCTAGATATTTAATGACTGATGGTGGTTCACACTTTATTCATGGTGCTTTTCGTAAAATGCTTGCCAAGTATGATGTTAACCATAGAATTGCATCACCCTATCATCCTCAGTCTAGTGGTCAAGTTGAACTTAGCAATAGACAAATAAAATTAATTTTGCAAAAGACTGTCAATAGGTCCAGGAAGAATTGGTCTAAGAAATTAGATGATGCACTTTGGGCTTATAGAACAGCATATAAAAATCCTATGGGTATGTCTCCTTATAAAATGGTTTATGGAAAAGCTTGTCATTTGCCTCTTGAATTGGAACATAAAGCATTTTGGGTAGTTAAAGAACTCAACTATGATTTCAAACTTGCCGGTGAAAAGAGGTTATTTGATATAAGCTCATTAGATGAATGGAGAATCCAAGCCTATGAAAATGCAAAATTATTCAAAGAGAAAGTTAAAAGATGGCATGACAAAAGAATTCAAAAGTGTGAGTTTAAAGTCGGAGAATATGTTCTTTTGTACAACTCTCGTTTTAGATTCTTTGCAGGAAAGCTCCTCTCAAAATGGGAAGGCCCATATGTTATCGAGGAGGTTTACCGGTCTGGAGCCATCAAAATAAATAATTCCGAAGGTACTAACCCGAAGGTTGTCAATGGGCAACGAATAAAGCATTATATCTCAGGTACGCCTATTAATGTTGAAAGTAATATTATCCAAACTTTGACACCGAAAGAACACATAAAAGAGTCCTTCCGGAACACTCCGGAATCATGAAAATAAGGAGGTACGTGATACGGTAAGTAAACGGACTCCGAAAATCCGCAAAAATATTTTTATCAGTTTTGGAATATTTTAGAATTTTGGAAATAAAGAAACTCTCAGGAAGCGTCCCCTAGTGGGCACAAGACACCAGGGCGCGCCACCTGGCGCTCCCAGGTGGGTTGTGCCCACCTGGGACACCTCCCGGACTCCGTTTTTCTACAGCTTGCTTGTCCTCCAAGATAAAAAAATCTATATATACTTCCCGAACCTGTTAACCACCGTATCGTGAAGAAATCCTCTGTTCTCTTTTCTTGCTGTTTCCGATCTGATTTGTCAAGCCAGGCATCATGTCTTCCTGCTCCTCCAACAACATGGAAGAAGATGCTTGGCTGATGAAGATCGAGACGAAGAGGGAGGAGCCTACGGACGCCGTCAAGGGAGACAAGGGCAAGGAAGCTACCATAGATCCATCCCAGGTGGCAGCACAAGCATTGCTGGCCGAGGAGGAGGAAGAAGATATCCTCAAGCCCTATCTTACTCATCTTACTCCTGCTGAGATTAAAGCTTTTCGCGTCATTGAAATAGTTTGCATACAAAATAAGTATCTCACTCACAGAAATATTTTGCATCAAGAGCATATCACCTATCTCCGGAGCGTCATCCGTCGGTTGGAGAATCTCTTGATCCTTAAGGATAGGATCGCTTCTTCACCACCACCATCTTCTTCACCACCAAAGCAGAACTGAGTATCGGGTATGGGCACTCCCCTTGGCTTCCGCCAAGCTTGGGGAGGTGCCCCGGTATCGTATCATCCCACTATCCTTTTACTTTTACTTATTTAGTTCGATCTTTTGCTTTAGAATGAATAAAAGTTTAGTTCGATCCTTTCTTATTTGAGAAGTTTGCTTAGTGATCTATCCTTGTAATCGTGTGCAAGTTATATAATAAAGTTTAGTTTGAGTTTTTGCTTTCTTTACTTTCATGTTGCAAATAAAGAAAAGAAATAAGAAAAGAAAAAGAAGAAAGTAAATAAATAAAAGAAAGAAAATAAATCAATAAGATCATATACTAATCCTATGGTAGATGATAGCACCACATAAGGAAAAGTATAGGTAGAAAATTTTATTACAGATTGACAAACATAGCATTAGTCAATGATGCAACTTATGAAAGAATTAATAAGGGAAGAGAAGATTCACATATAAATATACTATCCTATAAATATTTTGTGATTGTGAGCCCTCATCAAAATATTATATGCCAAAATTGTTGACGTTGGACAAGGAAGACAACTTAATGGTTTATGTTTGTTTATATTCACACAGAAGTCATATTGTCATAGATCCTTCAACATGTGGTGCTTGCCCCCTATATTTTCTAGCCAAAAATTCCGCACTAAGTAGAGATACTACTTGCGCATCCAAAACCCTTAAACCCAAATCTTATTTTCAAGTGTCCACCATACCTACCTAGGGATTGAGCAAGATCCCTCAAGTAAGTTGTCATCGGTGCAAAAAGGCAATAAAAATTGCTTCTAAATGTGTGAAATCATTTAGTGTAAGAGAAAATTGAGCATTGTACGAACTTGGATGACAAAGAATAAAAGCGACAGACTGCATAATAAAGGTTGTCATCTTAAGGGGCAATACAATGTGACGTTCTTTTGCACTAAGGGGTTGAGCATACAAACAAATAAGTGCATGGCAACCTCTGCTTTCCTCCGCGAAGGACCTATCTTTTACTTTTATGTATTTACTTTTACGCAAAGAGTCAAAGTTTTCCTTCTATTCCTTTTTATTTTTCTCCTTTGGCAAACATCATGTGGTGAGGAAAGATCTAGGCACATATGTCCAGTTGAATATAGATAGCATGAGTTATTATTGTTGACATCACCCTTGAGGTGAATATGTTGGGAGGCGAAACTATAAGCCCCTATCTTTCTATGTGTCCAGTTGAAGTGTTTTGCTCATGTGTACGCGGTGAGTGTTAACAATCATAGAAGACCATATGATGGTTGAGTCTGTGGACTTGTCTAAAGGCTCCGACACGTGACTCTTCCTGAAAAGATGATGAATTAAAGTTGCAAAGTTGACTGAGAACATAGTTTGTTGGTTTGTAATAGACTTTTTGCTTCATACTTCGATTATGTGATGAACTATTAGTTATTCATGAGAAGTGTATGATAAAAGTTCTATGATAAAAGTCCTATGTTTAAATTTGTTGCTGTTTTAATAATCAACATGATGCTTCTATGTCCGTATTTTGTTTTTATCGACACCTCTCTCGCAAAGCATGTGGACATGTTTTTTTATTTTGGTTTTCGCTTGAGGACAAGCGAGGTCTAAGCTTGGGGGAGTTGATACGTCCATTTTGCATCATGTTTTCTTACTGTTATTTATGATGTTTTTATCCATAATAATGCTTTTTGTAGTAATTCCAATGCCTTTTCTCTCATAATTTGCAAGGTACACACAAAGAGGGAGAATTCCGGCAGCTGGAAATCTGGACCTGAAAAAGCTACGTCAGGCTACCCATTCTGCACAACTCTAAATGAGCTGAAACTTCACGGAGATTTTTTATGGAATATATAAGAATTATTGGAGCAAATAACTACCAGAGGGGGCCCACCAGGTGGGCACAACCCACCTGGGCGCGCCAGGGAGCCCAGGCGCGCCCTGGTGGGTTGTGCCCTCCTCGGCCCACCTCCGGTGACCATCTTTTGGTATATAGGTCATTTTGACCTAGAAAAAAATGTGAAGACTTTCGGGATGGAGCGTCGCCGTCTCGAGGCGGAACTTGGGCAGGAGCACTTTTGCCCTCCGGCGGAGCAATTCCGCTGGGGGAACTTCCCTCCCGGAGGGGGAAATCATCGTCATCATCATCTCCAACAACTCTCCCATCTTGGGGAGGGCAATCTCCATCAACATATTCAACAGCACCATCTAAAACCCTAGTTCATCTCTTGTGTTCAATCTTGTTACGGGAACTATAGATTGGTACTTGTGGGTGACTAGTAGTGTTGATTCCATCTTGTAGTTGATTACTATATGGTTTATATGGTGGAAGATTATATGTTCAGATCCATTATGCTATTTAATACTCCTCTGATCATGAACATGTTTATCATTTGTGAGTAATTACTTTTGTTCTTGAGGTCACGGGAGAAATCATGTTGCAAGTAATCATGTAAATTTGATATGTGTTCAATATTTTGATAGTATGTATGTTGTTATTCCCTTAGTGGTGTCATGTGAATGTCGACTACATGACACTTCACCATATTTGGGCCTAAGGGAATGCATTGTGGAGTAGCAATTAGATGATGGGTTGCGAGAGTGACAGAAGCTTAAACCCCAGTTTATGCGCTATTCCGTAAGGGACCGATTGGACCCTAAAGTTTAATACTATGGCTAGAATTCATTCTTAATACTTTTCTCATGGTTGCGGAGGGTTAATCATAAGTAGGAGGTTTGTTCAAGTAAGAACATCACCTAAGCATCGGTCCACCCACATATCAAATTATCAAAGTAGCGAACACGAATTAAACCAACATGATGAAAGTGACTAGATGAAATTCCCGTGTACCCTCAAGAATGCTTTGCTTATCATAAGAGACCATTTTGGCCTGTCCTTTGCCTCAAAAGGATTGGGCTACTTTGCTGCATATTTGTTACTACTATCGTTACTTGCTTGTTACAAATTATCTTGCTATCAAACTACTACGCTACTTACAATTTCAGCACTTGCAGACATTGCCTTACTGAAAACTACTCCCTCCGTTCCTAAATATAAGTCTTTCTAGATATTCCATTACGGACTACATACAGAGCAAAATAAGTGAATCTACACTCTAAAGTATGTCTATATACATCCGTATGTGGTCCATATTGAAATCTCTAAAAAGACTTATATTTAGGAACGGAGGAAGTACTTGTCATTTCCTTCTGCTCCTCGTTGGGTTCGACACTCTTACTTATTGAAAAGAGCTACAATTGATCCTCTATACTTGTGGGTCATCAGCGGCGACAAGGGTGGAGGGCGTGCCCAGGGGGTAAGGCGCGCCCCCTACCTTGTGGGCCCCTCGGTGACCCCCTGACCTAGTTCTTCCTCCTATATATTCACATATATTCCCAAACCACCAGAAGCATCCACGAAAACACTTTTCCACCGCCGCAACCTTCTGTTCCCGTGAGATCCCATCTTGGGGCCTTTTTCGGCATCCTGCCGGAGGGGGATTCGATCATGGAGGGCATCTACATCAACTCTATTGCCCTTCCAATGAAGCGTGAGTAGTTTACCTCAGACCTACGAGTCCATAGCTAGTAGCTAGATGGCTTATTCTCTCTCTTTGATTCTCAATACCATGTTCTCCTCGATGTTCTTGGAGATCTATCCGATGTAATCTTCTTTTGCGGTGTGTTTGTCAAGATCCGATGAATTATGGATTTATGATCAGCTTATCTATGAATATTATTTGAATCTTCTCTGAATTCTTTTATGCATGATTTGGTATCTTTGTATTTCTCTTCGAAATGGTCTGGCCAACTAGATTGGTTTTTCTTGCAATGAGAGAGGTGCTTAGCTTTGGGTTCAATCTTGCTTGATTTCACCCAGTGACAAAGTAGGGGTAGCGAGACACGTATTGACTTGTTGCCATCGAGGATAAAAAGATGGCGTTTTCATCATATTGCATGAGTTTATTCCTCTACATCATGTCATCTTACTTAAGGCATTACTCCGTCTTTATGAACTTAATACTCTAGATGCAAGCTGGATAGCGGTTGATGTGTGGAGTAATAATAGTAGATGCAGGCAGGAGTCGGTCTACTTGACACGGACGTGATACCTATATTACATAATCATTGCCTTGGATATCGTCATAACTTTGCGCTTTTCTATCAATTGCTCGACAGTAATTTGTTCAGCCACCGTATTATTTGCCTTCATGAGAGAAGCCTCTAGTGAAACCTATGGCCCCCTGGTCTATTTTTCATCATATAAGTTTCCGATCTACTATTTTGCAGTCTTTTACTTTCAGATCAATAAACCAAAAAACCCAAAAAATATTTTATTTTTTGTTTAGATTTATTTATCTATCTCTATCAGATCTCACCTTTGCAAGTGACCGTGAAGGGATTGACAACCCCTTTATCGCGTTGGGTGCAAGTGTTTGATTGTTTGTGCAGGTATTGGTGATTTATGCGTTCTTCTTCTACTAGATTGATACATTGGTTCTTAACTGAGGGAAATACTTATCTCTACTTTACTGCATCACCCTTTCCTCTTTAAGGAAAAAAACCAACGCAAACTCAAGAAGTAGCATTACCTTAAGGCTCGAGTTCGACCGGGCATTTCCTATATGGCGTTTAAGGCGCCTGTTATAGTATAGTTTGCAAACGGACGCACACCCCCTCCCCGCCGGTCCAGCCCATCTACATTCTTTTTCTATTTTTAACCACCAAGAAAGCACGCACGAGTGTTACAACTCGAACACACCTCTGTCTCAAGTGCTAGCTACAGTAGCCAACAAGGCAACGCATCCAAATGTGTTTAGTTACTTCTTTTCATTCTTTCTTCTTCTTTTTTTTCTTTCTTTTTCTTTTTTTAAATGCGTGAACTTGTTCTTATCAAAATTGATGAACTTTTCAAATCGATTTTTTTTTCAAATTTTGGTTTTTTTAAAACCATGAACATTTTTAATTTGTTAAATTTTAATTTAAATTTGATGATTTATTTTTCAAAAATGATAAATTTTTTTCAAATCAATGATTTTTTTTTAAAATTGATGAACTTTTTACAAAATCAATGAACTTTTTCCAAATCTGTGAATTTTGTTCAAATTTAAGTTTTTATATACTTTTTTTTGAACTTTTTAGCTTCAATTTTTTTAAAAAAATTTACGACCGCTTCATTTTTTACAAAGGCAAAACAGTCAATGGTTGAGCTGACGAGCGACCAGCCTTTGTTGGTCCAGGCCCAAGAAGCCTTCGCGTGAGCGCCGCAATATAGAGACCTCCCGTTGGACCGACCCATTTCGCTACGACACTTGATGGGCTCTACTTGCGCCTCCTTTTGCTCAAAAAAAAAATACTTGCGCCTCCTAGGCGGAATGGACGGTTCGTCGACTTGTGACGGCGGCGGATTTTACTAGAGCGGAGGCGCCTTTTCCTTTTCGTCCTCTTCGCTAGTGGTAAGGCGCAACAGGTCGGAGGAGGAAGCCGTGAGAAGTTGGCGAGAGAGGAGATGGGGAAGGGCGGCGAGATGTGGGACGACTCGGCACTGGTGGACGCCTTCGACCACGCCATCGCCACCTACAAGGTACGCGCCCCCGCCCTCGCCCCCCTTTGATCCTCTGTCCCTTTCCCTTGCAGGGGAACCACAGGAGGGGGCATACATCTTGTGCCATGAACGCATTAAATTAAAAACACGAGAGTCATTGTTCTTACACACCCCTCCCAGTGGGCTTGCTTCAACCTGGTGCAGGAAAAGGAGCTAAATAAAGAGAAACCCTAAGGCGGAGAGCGGCCGTCCTCAGGGCTCCAGCGTGGGCGCCGACCGCGCCTAGTCGGAGTCTCCTCCTCGATCTTGACGCGGGGGAGTCGTCGTCGCTCCCACTCCCTCCAAGGAAGGAGTCGCCACTGCCGCTACCGTCGTCTCCGCAGGAGCTGCTGCCATCGTTGTTCTCCATGCAACAATCTAGGCGGCTGCCAGTGACCCAGAAGATCTTCACGAAGAGCGTAGCGGCTCCGTCGTACTTGAACAGGAGGACGTGGCCTCGCTTCAGGCCGCGGGCGAGGGCGAACGACTTCCACCCTGCCTCAGGAACATGAAGCCGGTGGGGGTGAACTCCGTCGCCACCTAGGAGGGACCATTGCGGCAGCCGTCCGTGTGCACCCACAGGCCCACCGGCGCTCAGTCCGCCATTGCCTCCGCAAAGGAATAGGGGAGCCGGGCCCAGGAGCATGGACGATGGTGCATGTCCACAAGGAACTCGCGGGCCGCCTCAGATGAATGGCTCCCCACCTGGGGAAGCATGGCTGCTGCGCCTCCTCGGCCGCCTCGGCCACCTCGGCCGCGGGCGGCTCGCCCCCCGCTCCCACGACCGCGGACGGCGCCCATCCGTAGCCGCTGGGTCCAACATCGACGGACGCCGAAGAACGCCCGCGCCCCCAGGGCGGCACCCTGGGTGACGCGCAGATGCGCGAGCGCGGCCCCTTCCCCTCGCCATCGCTGTCGGGAGTACTTGGATCAAGAAGCAGGAGGAAAGACCCGGAGGAAGAAGATGGACCGGGAAACCTTCCCCCTCGACCTTATATATAGCTCGCAAGGAAGGCGTGGCCTGCGCCCTTCGCTTTCAACAAGTGCAAGCCGGATGCGCGTAGGAGAAGCAATGATGGCCTCGCGCCTTGCGCAGGCAAGCTTTATGTCAGCACGGGCGGTTGCCGAGGCATCATGGGAGAAGAGGGGCATTCCATGTTCCTTCGTGCGCCACGCGCCACGCCTGGCCCTTTGGCGGTTGGGGCCCGCGCCGTTTTGCCCCCTCTTGGTGGAAGCATGCGCGCCGCAGGGCCGGGGGCTACTGTCGGGACCATGGACCCCAGGGTATCCAGGCCCATCTGCCTTTGGTCCAGGGCGCGGCGCATGGTGAAAGCCCAACTTAGCGGCCCACTAGCGGGCGTCACGAGCCAGCCTCTTCGTGAAGCCTTCGCCTCACTACCCCCCCCCATCTGGAGAGCTGGCGAGTTACCAAGATCCCGCGGCATTACCAAGAGCCTCGTGAGGCTGCCCCCGAGGCACCTCCCTGAGGCGAGCAGGTCAGGAGCAGTTCAGCCCGGCCGCGCGGGCCCGTGCCACCACATGGGTGACGCGTGCAACGACGAACGACGGCAGAGCCCACGCCAGCAGGCGCAGATGAGGAGGATTTCCCACTTTCGTGCTAAGGAAGCAAGGCAGCGGTCTAGTTCCCAAAGAAACCCCCCAAATGTTGCCCGTTTGGTGCAAGAAGACCAAGATGACGGACACGCGGGGCAAGAGGTCATCCCCGAGCCCACCAGCGCGTCATGGAGGGAAGCTTTGCAGACTAAGACCGCCTTTTGTCAGGATAGACTACGCTCCCGCCCCCCTTCAAATTTGCTGTTGTGGCAACCCTTCCCCACCAGCGCGTCATGGAGGGAAGCTTTACAACTAAGACCGCCTTTTGTCAGGATAGACTACGCTCCTGCCCCCCTTCAAATTGGTCGTTGTGGCAACCCTTCCTGCTATTAATTTTCGGGGAAGAGGACCAAAGGCACTATAAAAGAGGATAGGACACCGCTGTAGAAGTGGATTGGAAACCAGAGCCCCAACACTTGTACTCTCTCACTCACGAGCAATCCCAACCAAGCGAGTAGGGTTTTACACCGCAAGATTGCCCGAACCTGGGTAACCATTGTGCCACCGGTTCATCCTCGCTAGATCGTGTTAGCTGCGAGCGTCGCCGTGTTTGGCCGTTGGTTAGGACGAAGCGGGAGAAGGAGCTCACCCCAGTGTTAGAACCTTGGGTCTCCGGAGCCCCGATTATAGATCAGTAGCATGCTACCGCAAGCCTCGAGTTCGGCCGGGCATTTCCTATATGGCGTTTAAGGCGCCTGTTATAGTATACTTTGCAAACAGGCGCACACCCCCTCCCCACGGGCCGGCCCATCTACATTCTTTTTCTGTTTTTAAACGACAAGAAAGTGCGCGGGAGTGTTACGACTCGAACGCACGACCTCTTCCTCAAGTGTTAGCTATGGTAGCCAACCAGGCAACATGCCCGAATGTGTTTAGTTACTTCTTTTCATTCGTTTCTTCTTTTCTTTTCTTTCTTTTCCTTTTTTCTTTTTTTTGAAAATGCGTGAACTTTTTCTTATCAAAATCGATGAACTTTTTTTCAAACTTGATGAACTTTTTCTGAATTTGTGAACTATTTTTTGAAAGTGCATGAAATCTTTTTATTTTGATTAATTTTTATTCAAGTTCAATGATTTTATTTTTTAAATGATGAACTTTTTTCAAATTCGATGATTTTTTTCCAAATTTGATGAACTTTGTTTCAAATGTGTGAACTTTTTTTCAAATTGGACGTCTTTCAAAATCAATGAACTTTATTCAAATTTTATCTTTATATATATTTTTTACGAATTTTTCAGAATCATTTTTTTACAAAGCCAAAACAGTCAATGGTTTTTTAAGGGACAAAACAGTCAACGGTTGAACTAACGTAGGAATACTGCGTCCCGAGCGACCAGCCTTTGTTGGGCCTAGCCCAGGAAGCCTTCGCGTGCTCGTTCGACCGGCCCGTTTTGCCACGGGACTTGATGGGCTCTACTTGCGCCTCGTAGGCGGAATGGACGGTTCGTCGACTTGTGACGGCGGCGGGTTTTACTGGAGCGGAGGCGCATTTCCTCTTCGCTCGGGGGAAGGCGCAGCTGGTCGGAGGAGGAAGCCGTGAGAACTTGGCGAGAGAGGAGATGGGGAAGGGCGGCGAGCTGTGGGACGACTCGGCGCTGGTGGACGCCTTCGACCACGCCGTCGCCACCTACAAGGTACGCGCCCTAGCCCCCCTTTGATCCTCTGGCCCATTCCGGATTTGGTACCCCGTCGCCGCCGCTAGGGTTTAGGGTTTTGGGAGCTTATTCGCGGTCCGAGCTGGAGCATCTGGAGTAGGTCCGCGCGTTGGTTTGGTGGCTGGGGTTTGGGTCGGATGGGTTGCTCTGTCGAATTTCTTCGCCGCTGTGCAGTAGTATGAGTACAGCATAACTGTACATGATAGATTTAGTTTTCAGTGCATTTCTCTCTGGTTAGATAAATAGCTCGATTAAGTTTCCCCCTTTACTTGTTACTAGCTTAGTGCCCGTGCGTTGCCACGGAACAATAAATTTGCACGTCATTCATCATCATTGTTGGTGTTCCAACCTTGCCAGTTGTCTCCCCGTCAACTACAAACACACGGTCAACTCTTTGCTCTAACAAGCCCTCTGCCAAAAGCGCTCGACCCATAAAATAGTCGACATACATTCTTATCATTATGTGTAAGAGAAAATGTATCTCCATGTTCTCAATCAAATCTCTTATAGCTTAATGGATATTGGTCACCGTGGAAAATATCCTCACAATGCCACCAAATAATAAATTTAGGCATAGAGATCATGAGCTGTAGGCATAGTTATAAAAATATCTTGTACTCCAGGATGATGTGTCCGGTAAATTTTGAAGGGTTGATTGTCTATAATTTTCTACAAGTAGCACCATCCAAAGGGTGTAGCTAACAAGTCAAAATTATCTAAGTGTAGTAATGCAATGGTTGTCTTTCCCTTGCTGCTTCTGGATAGTATTGTTCGAAGACAAGTTCTCTCTAAAATCCACCAACATAGCCTGACTGACAAGCAAGCAGCAAGCAAGCTTGGTCAATCAAAATCATACAAAATTCGACCCTACCCACAACAAGGAAAATAACGGATTCATCGTCTCTTGTTATGACCTAATTTTCCTAGAAAATGATGTCGTAGTAGGTAGTTCCTTGAATATTCTCAATGCTAAAAGCACAAAGATACTACTTCTTACAACAATAACAGAGCAAAATCCAAGGAACGTGCTTCACCTTCAAAGCACTACAACACGGAAGAGCTCCTCAAGATCCTGCAAAGGATTAACTGAGGCATGTATCTGAAATAACTTGAGCAGAACAAGCCACATGTAGTGCTAAGCCATACATTCAACCTCCCGTCAAAAAAAACATCCATACATTCAACCTCTGTGTTTGACATAGAGAAACTCAAAATAAATAGGTACCTTAAAAACAAATAGAACCAAATTAGGGAGGGGGTTGGGGGGGGGGGGGGGGATACCAGACCATACCTAAAATTCCACCTATTTTATAAAGATATAACTGAAATTACATGGCGGTCTAGTATCCCACCCTTCATAATTTTTTTCCAGAAGGTATTTGGGTCCAACACAGTGGGATATAAAATTGTTGCTTTTCACATCTGTACCATCAACGATCGATCAACCTATGGCCAAATTTCATTTTTTTATCAACACTGACTAATTTAACCTGAGATGGAACTAACCCATTGGTACAAACCAGTAAACAAAATATTTTGTGTCTAGAAACACCCAACTCTTTGTAACAAATAATAAGTGGCAAAAAAATACCCCAGCTAAATTTTCTAGCTGGAGTTCACACAAAAAGAGCAGGGAACACTGGATCGTCAGATGAATCAATTATGTCGCATTATGTGTTTTCATCTGTACATGTCACAAATTAGCAGCCTTAATAATGTAATAGTGAAGAACAAAAGACCGTATACACTCAAGGTTTTGTAGAGTGGGTGAGGCAATTGTAGTACCAAAGAGCACCCAATAGCACTGGTATATTCTGTATCAACCTGAAAGAAAATGCCTCTTTTTATTAGATGTCTATCAAGTAACTCACGCCCTACAAAAGATTCTCTAGATCTGCTGCTTGCGCAAACTACAATGTTTTACCCGCAAATGTGGCTAGGGGTGAAACTGTAATTTAGAAAATTGAAAAAAAGCAAAGTATATGATCTGCTACCATACACATGGATTAAGCTAGATCCTCTTATACCTTTTTCACGTCGCACTGGCTAAGCTAGGCGATGAATTCTCAGCTTAAAAGTTCTTCTACAGGTTAATTTCCTTTCTTTTTAGACACTTTTCATCTAGTGGACAATTGACCAAGTGGTTGAATTATCAAAGACATATGCAGCAGTACAGCCAATGTCTTTCAAACTGGTGAGAATGTTACATACCTCACATTCATCACCTGGTAAGGAGCAATGCTGACCGCCAGCATCGTTGACAGTGGAAGCTCTAGCTCATCTGCAATAGACAGACACACGTGCATAAGTAACATATATCTGTTCCATCTCTTGTCAAATATCATACTTGATTTTAAGCAGGACGTATGGATCTTCGTTGTTACTCTACCTGGAAAGGGTAAGAACAAATGCACTGCAAGCGCAAGAAAAGCAGTCCACAGCCCATATTCACTCCTAAAATTTGGAATAGACACCATAGGATAAGTACGCCAAAAGTAAGTATTCCTGTCTCAAAAAGAATAAACATCCAGTAGAAATAGCAAGAAAAGAGGAAAAGGTAATAATTCTTTTGGGCCAAGTGGCAGAACCGTACTTGATCCATGAGATTACAGGGCTAGGTGCTTGCAGAACAAACAATGGCACGAGGAAAGATTTGTGTATGCCTGTGCCTTTAGCAAGCAAGAGCACTCTGCAACAGGCAAAAGAGTAATAAATAAAATGCTCAAATAATAGTCCAACATTTTATGACAAAACCAAATATGTCACAGAATGGAAGAAACTACATGGCAAATAGCAAGAGCTGAGTTTTCAAAGAATTATTACTACTTTTAGTTATTCAAGATTGCCGGTCCTCAAGAAAGAAATTACAATTTGGAGTCATGGCCTGAATAGCTCCAGTAACTCATCCAAGATCTGAAGCAAGATTACCACCTTGGTGTTGACAAGTTAGTATCGTAACATGAATGCGATCGATAGTAACTTATGATGGATCAGAAGCATAAAGTAACACTACAATTCTGCAGCAAGCTAAGCAAGTCACCAAGTGGTCCAAACGCTGAGTAAATTTCTGCATTCGAGTTATATGACATTCAAACATTTAATACAAAAACCATGCATTGCACTTTCCTGTGATACAGAGTGATGCTGCTGAACACAAGGTGTCATGTTCATGTGTAAACAGACTGAATATCTAGCAGCATTCGTCATCGCAGCATATGGTACTGCAAGTACACTGTCTATCTAGTTCTTGTGAAGTGTGTTAATGTTGCTCCTACCTCCTAGAGCTGTGGACATGATGCGTTTATTTTTTTACTTGCTGTGAAAATATCAGCTCATGTTTGATCAAGAACCAACTCCATCTAACAGTTGTTGTATGATGCCCTCTGAGTTCTGAACGAGTAACCATCGACAGGTTGCAGAATCTATGACAGGATCATGCATCTTACAATCTGACACCAGCAGTTGCGCAATTTACAGCTCTCGCAAGCAAAAGCACGAACAGATTCGGAGCCCGGATAGGGCTCATGCGTTTCTGTAGGAGCAAATTGCACCGGAAAAGGTACTTTTAGGTATCGCCAAGGAGATGAGGGGAGGCACTCACGCGGCGGCCGCGACGGAGACCCACTGCGTCGTGGGCGGGCTGAGCTACACCGACGCGTTGCACACGACGGCGCTCCCCCGGCTCCGGCACGGCCGGACCAGCGGCTGCGGCAGAGCGGCGTATCCCCTGCATACACGCACAAAGAGATCACCCGACGGCACGGTGAGTAGACGGAAGGCGGGCGCCGGGGGAACCCGGCGAGAGCGAGCAGCCTCACCTGAGCGCGTCGGTGCGCACAGCGGGGGAAAAGCCCGCATTCCCGGCGGGCCGCGCGCCTGCGGCAGCAGCACGGGGCAGGGCGCCGCAGTGGGGATCACGAGGCACGGCGAGATGGACATGGTCTCAGTCCTGTCACGGGTGGGCCCGTCAATGCAGGCGAGGGCAAGGGTTGGGTCGAGGGACTCCCAACCTCGTCTACGCGGCCAACGCCATCATCTATGTGTGGCCTGTGCTTGAGCGCGAGGATGGTGGTGAGCATGATTAATGGCGGCCTGCGTGAGCTTTGTGTACGTCGGTGCGGGGATGTACAGTGAGGAAAAGTGGAGGATGGGCCACGACCATGGGAGGGCGGGCGCTTGGTGGAGGAGGAAGCTCTAGGAGTGGACGGCGGCGAGGAATACGAGGGAGAGCGGCTGCTTCGGGCTGGACGGTTGTGGCGATTTTTTCAGGAGATAGATGAGATCGGGAGGAGCAAGGAGGTTGGGTGCCGACGGGGGCGTGAGACGTGTGTGCCTGATCGTTGCTTTTTGCATGCCATGCTGTGCGGGTGGCCTGACCGTGGGGGCGGAGGTTGATGGAAACGGCTCATTCGTTCGCTGGGTTTTTTCTGCGGGGATCGCACGAGATGGGGATAGCTATCGCACGAGGCGGGCGGGTGGAGAGGTCGAACCATCACGACGTTCGATCCTCCTTTAATAGTAGAGATGTGGAAGAACGCAGGGGTTCTCCCACATTTATGCGAATAGTTGGACTGCTCGTTTGCATTGTGCTAATTCATTGTGGTGACTTGTAGGCAATGCATGGCAAGAACAACCAAGGTGCTCCATCTGAGAAACAAGAGTCAGAAGATGTAGCTGCTGCTGCCGCGTACGCTGCCGCTGCTGTTGCAGAAGAACCTGTCTCTACTGAAGTGGCAGATGAGTAAGTAGACTGATGCTTGTGGCTTCAGATAATATCTTGTCCTGTTTTACTGGTATGACAGTGATTATCCTATGCAAAGATAGCAATTCTATACGTTACTCAGCTTGTTTATTGAAACTGGAGTCTGTGGAAACTAGAAAGGACGGTGCTATGTTCCTCTGTCTAACTGTCTTTCCTGAATGTTTCGTTTAGAACTTGACTTTTATTAGTGGGAAGATGTTAAGTGTGGGATTCATGTTATGGAACCGTCAACCAGTTCTACATGTGTGGTTAGAATTAAGGATTTAAGCTAGTACTAATGCTAGTTGAACCTGTCGCTGGAGTTTCACTGGTACTATTTCCGGCTACATATCTAGTGATTCCTTGCTAAATTCTCCAGTCTGTTGTTCAAACTTTGAATGCTCACTGTGAATCTATTTCAGCTAAGTGAGAACTTCAAACTTCAAAATTTTCCTTTTGCTTTAAAATGTATCAAGTGGTGTAATGGCCTAATGCTTACCTGTTTATTTTACCTGAACTTGTTTTATCCTTTCCATTCACATTTGTCAATAATTTACACAATTTTAAATTCTTGTTTTATTGTCCTAGAATTGATGAAGTATTGCTTTGTTTGTAAAGGCAAACAGAGAAAAATGACAGCTGCACTAACTTACCCATTGGTCCAGTGGAGACACCACAGCAGCCCTGTGAGGAAAGAAATACCGATAAGCAAGCTCCTCTTCAAGAAACTGATCTGGGCAAAGAGACAAAGATCTCTGAATCTAAGACATGCTTCTCAGATGTCACCAATACCGAGGGAAAGGATAGTTCAAACCAGCAGATAGAGGACTACAATGAATTACTCAGGAAGTACTATGAACTTGAGGTGCAAAGCCAGAAAGTTCTTGAGCAATTACATCAGACAAATTTTTGGAATTATCAAACCCCTGAACAATCTTCAGCATACCAACAGCAGCAAGTTCCTGCTTACATTGCCACAGCACCAGATCCAAACTCTTCAACCACTCAAACCTCATGCTGCTCCTTGAATGTTCCCATGGTTTCAATCTCCTGCTGTTCAACTGGGCAACAAAGTGGTGATTCCTCTGGTATGCCACCTAATGGAGGCTGCAGCATATCATTCACTTGTAAGTGCCTAGTTTGGTTAACCCTATATCCTTGTTTTCTTTGCCTATTACAGAGCTTTTAACCCTGTTCCTATCGCTATGGACCACATGATGTGCAGGTGATCATTGCCCTGGAGCAAGCACTACATATCCTACTGGTGCAGCCTTCACGCAGCTCCCAACTAAGGTATCTACTGGCGATGATCAAGTTGCTAAGGCTGCAATGATGACTGCTGAAGGTGCCATGAATTTCATGAGAAATACAATATCTGGAGATGCTGCCTCCTTTCCAAGTAAGCATTTTCCCTCGTATGAATGGTTGGTAGTTCTACTACTGTGCTTGTTCTGTGGATATCTTAAAGTTCTGTCTTAAAAGAATGCAATAGCTAGTTTCTCCTCTAGCACTCCTAATTTCCGCTTTTCAACTGTATATCAGATTGGTAGGACATTTTGTGCATGTTTCTTCAATGTAAAGGCTGACATTTAATTTCGTGAATGTTCATCAACTTGAGATCATAACATGCTAATACGTTTCATAGCACATATATATTTAATTTATCTCACCAGACACCTCTTCTCTTGATTAGACATAGGAAATGAAGGTGGAATTGGAAAGGAGAATAACACAACTTTGGGCATGAACCTGAATTTAGACACCACAGGAGCAGACAGTGATCTCGCTGTCGTACTGAATGCATGGTATACAGCAGGGTTTTACACTGGCAGGTAACCCTTGACCTCTCAATCCATAGTCCTCAGATTGCAAAGCAGCAATTTACTTTGTGGTCGTCTACATTTACTTTGTGATTCTCTTTTACTCCCTCCGTTCCTAAATATAAGCCCCTTTAGAGATTTCAATACAGACTACATACGGAGCAAAATGAGTGAATCTACACTCTAAAATATGTCTATATACATCCGTATGTAGTCCGCATTGAAATCTCTAAAAAGGCTTATATTTAGAAACGGAGGAAGTAGCACTTAGTTATTCTCCTTCCATAATGCAGAGAAACACGTGGCTCGCTCTATTGGCTTAGCACATATTGTATTGGGTTCCAACTAACAAGAGCTGAATTAAGTGAAGAACTTTCATGCTTGTACTTCACAGTTTTTCTTGCACCTGCAACTCAACCAATTGTCTTTAGTTCCTGTACACTTGAGTTTTCATCTCCGCAGTGGCTCATGCCATTTTGCCCCATGTTTTCTCATTAATCTGAAGTTTTTTTTTCTTCAGGTACCTCATGCAGCAATCGATGAAAAATCCCCGAGAAAATTGAGTGCCAAAAGCCATATAGAGGCTCACCAAGGATCCCATTCACTTCGGGAAGAACTGAAATATGCACTCAAATTATGATGTAACTGAACATGCTGATGGAGTTCTGCAACCACTGTTTTATGCCAGCCAGTACTTTTTCAAGCAAGTATTAGGGTATTCTTACATATGAATATGGATTTGCTGTGATTTGCAGTAAATGCTTGTCTGGATAGGTAAGGATTGGCTCAACCCCTTCAGATTGGCAGGAATTGTTGCCTGCCTATTCAACTAAGTTCCAAGTGGGTAAAGATGACGTATTCATGACCGTGTCGCCCAAATTTGTGAAATACAGTACTACCCACTATGGATATATATTAGCTGAATCCACTTCTCCAGTGTAATGAAAATTGTAATGTGTAAACTACTTTCTTCAGGTAGCCATTTGTGCCATGTGCACAGCTTTCATCAGCGCCTGCACTTGGCAGCTTCCAATCTTGACAGTTGGACGAAGAAGTCAGCCAAATTCGAGCAGAAAAGTTTTGGCTTTGATGATTTGTCCATGTAATGTGGCGGTCGCAGGACGGCACCTTTGGAATGTCGTGACTTGTATTCTTGTATGACCTGCCACCCCACGAGGCACGGGAGAAAAATATAGAATTATGGATATCCCGGTGAGAAGCAAAACCCACCCCCAACTCGAACGCACATAAAACAACAACGCATAAGAGCATCTACAGTTGTGGTCACCTAATTTTGGGCCCCTATATAGACGTGGGTGCTTCCATAGGAGGTGACCGGGCAAACGCATTTCTCATACTCCACAACCACATTGCTTGTATGTGAACTGTTACAAAAGTGAAATTCCAACAGACGATAGGATCTCATAGCTATATTGCATACTGCGAGGCTCTTGTAATTAGCTGCTGTTTCATTTTTTTTGCTGTGCCATATTATCAGAGTAAAGCCCGCAAGGATCAAAAAGTACCTGAACCAATTGTTGTGGAAATCTTCAAGGACTGTCACACCAGCAAGACGAAGGGCATGACTACACCAGTCAAAGCCGATGTTGTAAGTCCTTAATCCTCATGCCTATTTAACTACTACTTACTCTGATTTGTGCATTGAACTGCACGGTTTGCATCCAATGTCTATTACTCTTTTCAACTTTATACACAATTGTCTTAGCGTATCATGCACCTTACAAGGTTTAAAAGAGAGGAGTGATGTTCCTTTGATCTTGATATGTAACCTAGTTCAGTGCTGGACTTGCCCACACAACGTTACAATTGCCTATTTGTCTGTTCCTAGTTGTTTTGTGATATGAATGATGTCATACTATGCTTACCGTATTATAAACTTTGTCTCTTTATCCTTAGCTGTCAATACAATGTGAAGAAATAGACAATACATTAGCCATGGTACATGGTCATATGTTTGGAACCTGGTTTTATTATGTTCTTTGCAGTAAAATACAACTACTATTTTACACGGGTTCATCAAAATAAGTTCTGTATATAGATCAAAGCTATTTTGTTTGGTTTTGCTGCCTTCTTAATATCTTCAGTTCTGGTACTACTAATGTAAAAACTCAACTTTTCAGCAAGCTATGGAAAAAATGATGGAACCGCCACCTTCTGAAGGTGACGAGGCAACTATAGCCGCAATGTCACCTCTTGTTGCAGTGGGTCAGTACCTGTCCACTAACAGTGCCAAAAGCACGTTCCTGCGTAATACTAGGTTGGTTGTTAAGGCAATCTCGTCCAAACTGCCTCATGAGCAAGATATGCAAGCTCAAAACAATGTTATATCTGCGCTTCAGACACAAGTCCATTCTCTAACAGAGACCCTTTGTGAAACAAGGACATCCATTGTTCGATGTCGTCAAGATATGCATGGTTTTGAACCAGACTATCAGACATTTGCTATGTTCTTCAGGAGCCTAGGAGAAATGAAGACGAAGGTTATGGTGCTCCATCTGACAGTATAACATGAAAACGTAACAGCCAGGTCAAATGAACTGAGCTTCTGAACTTCTGGTGGTGCATTTATTTGCTGGACTGTTAACTTTTATGCCAACCTTCCTTTTGTTTATGGTTGTAATTTGTTTTGTTGCGATACAAAATTTGTTCTTAACGTGCAACCATCGACTGAAGAAAACAACAAGCCATTTTTGTATAGTGCAGGGTGTTCCCTATATTTGCACTGGTGGCGAACTTTGATGCCCGGTGGATGTAATCTGTGCAATCGCCTTAATAGCCTAGCGTTAGTTTCTGGCCTATTTATTTCCTAGTCTTATTTTTCCTTGTTTGCTAGTGGCCGCAACAACCACGGGCCATATACGGACCGTGGTAACCTTGAGCCTGCTACAGGGCGTAGGATCCATGGGCCTCCTAAGGGCCGTAGAATCAGTGTGCCTCGGGCCGTCGGACAAATGGGCCCACATGGGCCGTAAACGGGCGCAATTGGTATCGGGCCATCACGATAACGGGCCGTTAACAGGCCGGAAGACAGCAAAGGCTTAATTCTGTCATAGGCATAACGATTCGTTAATGGGCCAGAATATAGGACGGGCTAGAAACGGCGCAACGGGTTAACAGGCCACAAACCGGCCGATTCTAACCACGGGCCGAATTTGGCCCATTAGGGGAACATGCCAGTAACGGGCCGGAAGTAATCGAGGGCCGGAAAGGAGTCCAAGAACGTATGGGTCGTCAGTAGGCCGAAAGCTAACACGGGCTGGAAACGGCCCATGTGAATCATTGGTCGTTAATGGGTACAAAGAAATTTACTGTTCATTATGGGCCAGAGTCACCGTGGGCCACTAAAGGGCCCAAAGATACGAAAGGCCTCATATGGGCCGAAAGACGTCGTGGGCCATACATGGGCCGAAAGTGAAACGGGCTGGTGTTATATTCGACGGCCCACATCACGCTGTTGGGCCGATTTCAGGAAGGCCCTAACGGGCCGTAAATGGGCTATATGCGAACATACCGTTAACAGGCTTTTCATGGGCCAGCCCGCTAGCTTTTGACCAACTCAAACGGGCCGGCCTTTGTAAGCTAAATGGGCCAGTGTTGGGCCGTCGCACGTGTCGACATATCATAGGCGCCTATCTGACCCAATGACGAGCTGACACGTGTTCCCTTCGGCCAATGAGAATTTTACACGTGGAAAATCCCCATTGGCCCGGGCTGTTAACGGGTTATCGGATCCAAAACCGGGCCTGCTAGCTTAACGGCGACCCGTTACGGTGGATGCCATGTGTCGGTTACCCTTGACGAAAGCACTTCCATGACGCGTCATTTATCATCATGGAAGTGAACACTTCCGTGATGATAATTTTGGTATTGTTATGGAACACTTCTACGACAGCACATGTATGACTATCTTGATTCTGTCATAAAATCGTCATGGATGTACATGCATGACAGAAAACGTGACCTACTGTGACAAAAACGTATCATCACGGAAGTGTATTTTTTTTGTAGTGGTTCTTATGATGTTGTATTACCGAGAGGGCCCAGAGATATCTCTCAGTCGCACAGAGCGACAAATCCCAGTCTCGGTCCATGCGAACCAACAGATACCTTCGGAGATACCTGTAGAGCACCTTTATGATCACCAATTACGAACTGACGTTTGATAGCACACAAAGTATTCCTCCGGTATCCGGGAGTAGTATGATCTCATGGTCGAAGGAACTGATACTTGACATGAATAAAGCTATAGCAAATAACTAAATGATCTGATGTTAAGCTTACGGTTGGGATTGTCCATCACATCATCCAACCATAACCATCCTTAATCAACGAGCTAGTCTAGTAGAGGCTTACTAGGGACACGATGTAGTTTGTGTATTCACACATATTTTTAAGTTTCCGACCAATACAATTCTAGCATGAATAATAAACATTTATCATGAACGGAAAATATGATAATAACCACTTTATTATTGACTCTAGGGCATATTTCCATTACTTGATGCTCCATAGAAATTGTCATTTAAGACCAAAGTTTAGAGCAAAAATATCTTCATATATGTGGACTTCATCCTTCATTCCATCCAATATCCTTGAGGCACCATATAAGAACAATATCTTCAAATATATCTCGCTGAAAATATTAGTCCATAGAGATTGTCATTAATTACCAAAACCACAATTAGGGGCTACATGCACTTTCATCGGCGCTAAAGTATGTTTGCACCTGCTCCATGGTGAAGCCGTTGAAGGAAATGTGCCCTAGAGGTAATAATAAATTTGTTATTTACATTTCCTTATATCATGATAAATGTTTATTATTCATGCTAGAATTTTATTAACCGGAAACTTAGTACATGTGTGAATACATAGACAAACAGAGTGTCCCTAGTATGCCTCTACTTGACTAGCTTATTTATCAAAGATGGTTATGTTTCCTAACCATAGACATGTTGGGGAATGCAGTAATTTCAAAAATTTCCTACGCACACGCAAGATCCATCTAGGTGATGCATAGCAACGAGAGGGGAGAGTGTTGTCCACGTACCCTCGTAGACCGAAGCGGAAGCGTTTAATCAACGCGGTTGATGTAGTCGTACGTCTTCACAATCCGACCAATCCAAGTACTGAACGTACGGCACCTCCATGTTCAGCACACGTTCAACTCGATGACGTCCCATGAACTCTTGATCCAGTTGAGGTCGAGGGAGAGTTCCGTCAGCACGACGGCGTGGCGACGGTGATGATGAAGTTACCGGCGCAGGGCTTTACCTAAGCACTACGACGATATAACCGAGGTGTGTAACTGTGGAGGGGGCACCGCACACGGCTAAGATAAATCTTGGAGTGCCTTTGGGGTGCTCCCTGCCCACGTATATAAAGGAGGGAGGAAGAGGAGGCCGGCCCTAGAGGGGGCGCGCCAAGGTGTGGGGAATCCTACTAGGACTCCCTAGTCCAAATAGGATTTCCCTCCTCTTTCCTATTCGGAGTAGGAGAGAAGGAAAGAGAGGGAGAGGGAGAAGGAAAGGGGGGCCGCGCCCCCACCCCTTGTCCAATTCGGTTTGGGCAGGGGGGAGGCGCGCGCCACCTCTTGGCCCATCTCCCCTCTCTCCACTAAAGCCCAATAAGGCCCATTACTTCTCGCGGGGAATTCCCGTAACTCCCCGGTACTCCGAAAAATACCCGAATCACTCAGAACCTTTCCGATGTCCGAATATAGCCTTCCAATATATTGATCTTTACGTCTCGACCATTTTGAGACTCCTCGTCATGTCCGTGATCTCATCCGGGACTCCGAACAGCCTTCGGTACATCAAATCACTGTAACGCCCACGATGCGGCTATTTCTCCCATGTGTCGAGGCACGACTTAGAGGCATAACCGCATTGTGGTTTTGTCGCAAGAAGGGTCATCTTCACACAATCCCATGTAATGAACAAGAATGGGGTAACGAGAGTTGGCTTACAATCGCCACTTCACACAATACATAAATAAATTCTTACATCATCCAAAATCCACACATAGACCGACTACGGTCAAATCCAAATGAAAATAAGATAACCCCAAATGCTAGATCCCCGATCGTCCCAACTGGGCTCCATTACTGATCATCAGGAAACGAAACATAGTAACGACCACGTTCCTCGTCGAACTCCCACTTGAGCTCGGTTGCGCCATCTGCACTGACATCGTCGGCACCTGCAACTGTTTTGGTAGAATCTGTGAGTCACAAGGACTCAACAATCTCACACCCGCGAGATCAAGACTATTTAAGCTTATAGGAAAAGATGGTGTAATGAGGTGGAGCTGCAGCAAGCACTAAGCATATATGGTGGCTAACATACGCAAATGAGAGCGGGAAGAGAAGCAACGCAATGGTCGCGAAGCTAGAAATGATCAAGAAATGATCCTGAAACTACTTACGTGCATACATAACCCAGACCGTGTTCACTTCCCGGACTCCGCCGAGAAGAGACCATCACGGCTACACACACGGTTGATGTATTTTAATTAAGTCAAGTGTCAAGTTCTCTACAACCGGACATTAACAAATTCCCATCTGCCTCATAACCGCGGGCACGGCTTTCGAAAGATAATACCCTGCAGGGGTGTCCCAACTTAGCCCATTATAAGCTCTCACGGTCAACGAAGGATAAACCTTCTCCCGGGAAGACCCGATCAGTCTCGGAATCCCGGTTTACAAGACGTTTCGATAATGGTAAAACAAGACCAGCAAAGCCGCCCGAATGTGCCGACAAATCCCGATAGGAGCTGCACATATCTCGTTCTCAGGGCACACCGGATGAGCAGTCCGTACAACTAAAACCAGGCCTCAAGCTTCCCCGAGGTGGCGCTGCAAAGGGCTCTAGTTTCGACCAGCACTCAGAGGAACACTGGCCCGGGGGTTTAAATAAAGATGACCCTCGGGCTCGCGAAAACCCAAGGGAAAAAGGCTTAGGTGGCAAATGGTAAAACCAAGGTTGGGCCTTGCTGGAGGAGTTTTATTCAAGGCGAACTGTCAAGGGGGTCCCATAAATCACCCAACCGCGTAAGGAACGCAAACTCAAGGAACATAATACCGGTATGACGGAAACTAGGGCGGCAAGAGTGGAACAAAACATCAGGCATAAGGCCGAGCCTTCCACCCTTTACCAAATATATAGATGCATTAATTAAATAAGAGATATTGTGATATTCCAAAATATCCATGTTCCAACATGGAACCAACTTCAACTTCACCTGCAACTAGCAACGCTATAAGAAGGGCTGAGCAAAAGCGGTAACTTAGCCAAACAACGGCTTGCTAGGAAAGGATGGTTAGAGGCTTGACATGGCAATATGGGAGGCATGATATAGCAAGTGGTAGGTAGCGCAGCATGGCAATAGAGCGAACAACTAGCAAAGCAAAGATAGAAGTGATTTCGAGGGTATGGTCATCATGCCTGCAAGGTTCTCAGAGTTGTCGAAAGCTTGATCCTCGTAAGCGTACTCAACAGGCTCCTCGTTCACGAACTCGTCTCCCGGCTCTACCCACAACAAGAACACAAGCAATGGAACCACAATCAATCACGGGAAATGCACAAGCAACATGATGCAAAACATGCATGATATGCGAGATATGATATGCGATGCGTATGCGTGCTCCGGAAGAAAAAGGATGAACAAGGCAGTAACTTGGCAAACCAAGTATGCCACTGGAAAGATGAGATGATTTCGGTCGAAATCGATATAAAGATCACCGGAAACGGATGCACGGTTTGCAAATGGCAAGCAAAACAAGAATGGCACGATTCTGCGATTAACAGCAAGATAGCACTAAGAGTACATCAAGCAACTATGCTACAGCACCCCAACATAGCAACAAAGCATATGGCAGTAATCCACAGGAGATGCTTGACAAAAGATGAACACTGAGCTATGGCTAGATCACAACATAACAGGTTCAAACAAGTATGGCAAAAGTGCAAAAGATATCAGGTTCACAGACTCGGTAAAAATACTGGACATGGCAGAAACAGCATCAGGTAGTAATGTTCAGAGCAAGAAAAACACATGGTACAGGAACTTAACGTAGCAAAGCAAGGCATGGCATGAATCTACTAAATGCATAGAAAAAAGGTCCCTTACTGACCATAAGCCAAAAAGGATAAGAAGATATAATGGCACCCATGTATACATAGCAAGTTTCGTCAACAGGTTTCAGACTTTGCAGAAAACAGAACATGACATTAACAGAAATTATGAGGGCATTTGGGTGAGCTTCATGCACTCATCACAAAGCAATTCATGACAAAACAAGCATACCTACAGCAAGATGGCATGTTTATGAAGCTAACCATGGCAAGAGAAAGCTCATAGCATGTATGGATCAACTACAACAACCTTGGCAAAATTGAATATCATGTTAACAATCTACCAGAAATATTTTATAGCAAAAGTAGAGCAAGATTAAGAGATGCTAGGACACTCCATAATTGCAAAAAAGGGCACGGATGGATAGAGCACAACTATATCTACAAAACATCCTTACTGAACATGCTCAAAAGAAGAATGGATCTCACTGTAGACACATGGATACATGGCAACAAAATAACAGCAGTAACAGACAGCAAAAACCTAAGTCCCTGAAAACAGAAACATCACGAAGCCTAGTTTGCATGCTTGTGCTAGTCACCACATAGATCACAAAAATACATGGCATACACCTTTGTAAAGATGGCATGTAATAGATAAAAACACCTGTAGAGCTCATGCCCATAAGATGCACACATGAAAAGTAGCAAAAATAACAAAACACCAAGTTCTGATAAGTAACAGCAGTAAACATCATATAGCACTCTTGCAACAGAGATTTGGGCATCGAGATGGACTCAAACGAGCATGGCACAATGGAACAAAATGAAGAGCATCTCGTGACGAACATTTCTATATATCATGCGCATGAATCGGAGCAGTATGCAATGAGATATGATGCGATGAACATGAGCACATAATGTGAAAATACTTCGGGACTTAGAGAATTTCGGGGGGGGGGGGGGTGGGGGGGAATCAACCTCTCCAGTTCGGATCTGGCGCAGGGATCGAGGGTCACCGGAGGCTACTCGCCGGAGATGGAGTGGAGGAGGCAGGAGGCGGCGAACGGCGGAGGGAAGCGAGCGGAGACAGGCGAGGACGGCGGGCGGCGGCGCTGGGCGTCGGCGGGCGGCGAGGACGGCGGCGGCGCCGGTGGCCGCGGGCGGCCGCGGGTGCGGGCGGCGGCGCCGGCGGGAACGGCGGCGTGGGGCGCGGTGCCCAGGCGGCGCACGGGCGGAGTGGAGGCGGCGTGGGGCGCGGTGCCCAGGCGGCGCACGGGCGGAGTGGAGGCGGCGTGGGGCGACGGGGAGCGCGGGGACGGACGGCGGCGAACGGGCCCGCGGGCTTCGCGGGCCGGCGGCGGCACGGGCGGCCGGGAGGCCATGTGGCGCTCTCTGGTTGGACGGGTGCGGCGGCGGATGCGTCTGGTGCCGGGCGGACGTGTCCGGCGCGCGGAGGAAGGGGAAGACTAGGGTTTGCCCGAAAAATTCGGAGGGGGAGGTGTTTATATAGGCATAGGGAGCTAGGAGACTCCAAATGGAGTGCGGTTTTCGCCCACACGATCGTGATCGAACGACCGAGAGCATGGAAGTGACTTAGATGGGTTATTGGGCTGTTTGGAGGGGGGTTTTGCTGCAACACACAAAAGGCCTTTGCAGTTACCCGGTTAACCGTTGGAGCATCAAACGACCTCCAAATGGAACGAAACTTGACAGGTGGTCTACTGGTGGTATACCAAGGCCACTTGGAAAACCTCGGTCCATTCTGAGAATGTTTAACACCCGCTCACGAAAAGAAACAAGAGGGGTGCGCCGGTGCACGTGGGAGTGTCGGATTGCAAAACGGACAACGGGGAAAATGCTCGGATGGATGAGACGAACACGTATGCAAATGAGATGCACATGATGACATGATATGGGATGCATGACATGAACAAAATGCAAAACGAAAGACAAAACCCAACCACAGAGGGAATATCATAACACATAGCCGAAAATGGCAAGAGTTGGAGTTACAAATATGGAAAGTTACATCCGGGGAGTTACAACACTCCACCACTACGAGAGGATCTTGTCCCAAGATCTAGGACTGAAAGAACTCCGGATATTCGGAATGGAGGTGGTCCTTGCGTTCCCAGGTGGCTTCTCGGTCGGAATGGTGTGTGTTGAGGATATAAACCCTAGAGTCACCCGCCAGCCGGGGCCGGGTTACTCATAATGGTCATCACCTGAAGCCCGACGCCAAGCTTGAAGACAGTGGGCCAAAGATGGGCTTAAGACCCAGAGATGGTTTAAAGCCCGTAGTTACAATTATTATTATGGTAGAACTTGTAGTGTAAGGCAAGAATAGTAGAGAGTCCGAGCCGGACACTCTTATGAGCCGGCGAGGGACTCTGAGAGCTGCGGGGCGTCAACCTCTCTATATAAAGGGATGACCCGGCAGCGGTTTGGGGACAAGAAAGATCTCATCGAGAGCCAGGCATAGCGGTTAAGCTCCCTGGTCATCGAAACCCTAATCAATACCACCTCAACTGGACGTAGGCTTTTACCTTCACCGTAAGGGGCCGAACCAATATAAACCCTCGTGTTCCTTGTCCCGTTTAACCCCTTCAAGCTTCCTAGCGGCGATGGCTCCACGACTAAGTCCTAGCTTGAGGACATCTGCCGTGACAATTCCACGACAGTTGGCGCCCACCGTGGGGCCAGCGCACGGTGGATTTGAGTTCTTGAAGGGCAGCTTCGAAGGGCTCAAGGGATACGCTGTGGGCCGGATGACCAAGAGTCGTCGCGGCAAGCTCTACATCGACGATGCAAGCTGGGGCCCCAACGCCGACTCAATCGAGTACGGATACCGGGTCCCCTTTGGCGAAATTCATGTTTTCATTGGCAAGATTGGTGAGCCGGGCCCTGAGCTGGATCTCTGCGCCGATCTCGTCGAGACGGCTCAGCGCGCCCGACCCGCCCGGGCCCTGCCTGCCTTGAAGCATGCTTTTGTGGGATGTGTCCATGGAGGGCACTCTGATAGATCTGGATCTGGTGATGAGACGGCCGCCGGCTCTGACGGCGAGTCGACCACAGATGAGTCAAACTCGTTGTACCAACTTCAAGATGGTAGGCTCATGGGTTGTTCCGATGGTGACAGTGTTCCGGACCCGTTTGAGCCGCCGAGCCGGGTCGGAATCTTCATGGCCGGTGCGCAGCCCGTTCAGAACCCTGCTGCTGGGGCAGGAAACCCGGTGCCTTCGCCGGCTCAGGTGCTGATGGATCTCACGGACAAGATGACGGTCCTGTTGACCGCCGCGGTTGACCCGGCGGATCAAGCTCAGCATGACGCGGAGGTGGCGCAGTTAAAATTAGATCTCGTGAAAGCCAAAGAGGATCTGGCAGCGGAAGGGATCAGGATGGCTGCGGAGAGGGCGGCTCTCGACGCCCAAACTCAGTTGATTCAAGCGCAATCCTTCCGGCTCACGATGGATCAGAACGCATCCAATGAGGTCATGAGAAGGAGGCATCAAAAGGCCCAATCTCGACTCCCTCCGATTTACGATCCTCGAAACCTCTTCAACACGCCAGGTGCAGGGTCTAGTAACCCGCCAGGGGTCATAGTGCCCGGGTCTGGGACCCCTGTTCAGCCACAAGTGATGGGGCCTCCCCGGGTGAACCCTGCCCCGCCTCAGTATGTGCCAATACCACCGGGTCATTATGCTAACCCGCTGGAGAACATGGTCGCCGCAGCAGCACGGCTGGCGGCCCTCCCAATTGACGGCGACTCTCCGACGGCTATTGAAACCCGCCGGGTCAGGGAACTTCTTTAGACAGCACTGGCGCAGCAAGAGGCGTACTCTTACAGCCGGGATAGGATCCACTCGACCCCTCGTCCAGGCCGGAGCCCGAGTTACAGCAGACACATGGTCTCAGCGACCGGCTCAAGTAATGTCCGACGCCATGACCCGCCCCCTGGCCATGGCCCGGCTCATAACGGAGCCTTTCACGCAGCAGACCAAGACAGAGCGCGGCAAGAGGCGGAGCAGGTGCCTCAGTTGACGGCTTACCAGACTCCCCCGGCTTATCCGACAACTTCCGTCGACGCGGGTATCTCTACCAGGACTGGAGGTGTCCCTTGTTTAGTGCCGGCTCTCCGCAATGAACGTCTACCCAAGGACTTCAAAGGGCCTAGGAAGGTGCCTAATTACACGGCCGACTTACAACCCGGAGCCTGGATCGAGAGTTATGAAATGGCCATGGAATTGCTGGAGGTCAGTGAAGCAGCGATGGCCAAGTATTTCACCATGATGTTAGATGGGACTGCCCGCACGTGGTTGAAAGGGCTACCACCGAACTCCATCGGGTCTTGGGCTGAGCTGAAAGCCCGGTTCATCCAAAATTTCAAGGATACCTGTAGGCAGTCTATGTCAATTGTGGATTTGACTAACTGTAAGCAGCAGGAGAGTGAGTCTACGACACATTGGGTTCGCCGGGTTAAGGAAATAATACACTCATCTGATAAGATGGATGCCGGCTCTGCAGTTTTAATGTTGGAACAGAATTGTCGCTTTCTGCCCCTGAAGATGAAACTCGGGCGGCTCAAGCGTGATTGTAATGACATGGGTACGCTGATGGCAGCTCTCGTCAAGTATGCCGATTCTGATAGTACCAAGGACCCCGCTTCAGATGATGAAAGGACAGGGAAGGGAAAGAAGAATGGCAATGGCAAGGGTCCTCAGCATAACCCTGGGAACCAAGGAGGTGGCAAGCGCAAGGCCGACGGCAGCCTAGAGTTCGTGGCCAACGCTAGCTCACAGGGCAATAACCAGCGACGCAAGGGGAGGCCACCTCCCCGAGCCGGCGGGTCAGGCCCGACGCTGGAGCAGCTGCTGAATGAGCCTTGTCCAAGGCATGGCTCTAGAGAGAGGCTAGCTACTCATCTATGGAAGGACTGTGCAATCATGAAGGCTTTTAAGAATTCTGACGCCTTTAACGGCAACAATGGCCCGGGCGGTGGCTCAGGCGCCGGCGGCTTTCATGGCCCGGGCAGCGGCTCAAATTTTAAACCTCAGAACAGTCAAGGGGGCTTTAATCAGCAGTCCGGCCAGGGCCATCAACAGCAGCAGGGGGGTTATCAGACCAATCCAAAGCAGCTTAGCGGTGGACAGTACCATGTATTTACCACCAGTCTGTGTAAGCGAGATCAGAAGCTTCATAAAAGGGCTGTGAATGCTGTTGAGCCGGCGGTTCCACGCTATTTACGATGGTCTGAGCAGCCTATAGTGTGGAGTAGGGAGGATCACCCTCCCCGGGTGGATAATCCGGGTCACTTGGCCTTGGTGGTGGCTCCTCAGGTGGGAGGATATAAGTTCACTAAAGTGCTCATGGATGGAGGCAGCAGCATCAACATCCTCTATTATGAGACATTCCGTCGTATGGGGTTGATTGATAAGAACCTCAGCCAGTCAAACACCATTTTCCACGGTGTGGTACCTGGTAAGTCGGCTTACCCAGTCGGCAAGATCGAGTTGGAAGTGGCCTTTGGAGACAAGCACAATTACAGGGTGGAAAAATTGACCTTTGAGGTGGTCAAGATAAGAAGTCCGTACCATGCCATATTTGGGCGGCCGGCTTACGCCAAGTTCATGGCACGGCCGTGTTACGTGTATTTACAGCTCAAGATGCCGGATCATAACGGGACCATTACGGTTCACGGCAGCCGGAAGGTAGCCTTGGAGTGTGAGGAAGGCGATGCGGCTTATGCAGAATCTGTTTGTGCAACGGAAGAGTTGAAGTTTTACAAGGACAATGTTGACCCAACAGATATGACCTCTCTGAAAAAGCCGACTACGGAGCATGAGCCGGCAATGAAATTTAAATCGGCTGATGAGACTAAACTTGTTGATTTTGTTCCAGGTGATTCATCTCAGCAGTTTAGCATCAGTGCCAATCTGGATCCAAAATAGGAAAGCGCGCTCATCGAGTTCATCCGTGAGAATAGGGACATTTTTGCATGGAAGCCTTCTGACATGCCAGGTGTACCTAGAGAACTCGCTGAGCACACTCTCAATGTTGATCCGAAATTTAAGCCAATCAGGCAATTCCTTCGGCGGTTTAATGAAGAGAGGCGGAAAGCTATTGGTGAAGAGGTGGCCCGGCTCTTGGCGGCCGGGTTTATCGTTGAAGTCTTTCACCCAGAGTGGTTAGCTAACCCGGTGCTCGTGCTCAAGAAGAACGGCACCTGGCGGATGTGTGTGGACTACACGGACTTGAACAAAGCGTGTCCGGCTGATCCTTTTGCCCTTCCCCGTATTGATCAAATCATTGATGCTACGGCGGGTTGTGAGCGTTTAAGTTTCTTGGATGCTTATTCTGGATATCATCAGATTAAGATGGCAGTTAAGGACCAGGAGAAGACGGCGTTCATCACTCCCTTTGGAGCCTTCTGCTATGTGTCTATGCCCTTTGGACTCAAGAGTGCACAGGCGACTTACCAGCGTTGCGTGCAGAACTGTCTTCATAACCAGATTGGGTGCAATGTTCATGCTTATGTGGATGATATTGTGGTTAAATCCAGGAAGGAGGAAACCTTGATAGATGATCTGAGGGAAACCTTTGATAACCTACGAGTCTACAAGATGATGCTTAACCCGGCCAAATGTGTTTTTGGTGTTCCTGCAGGCAAGCTCTTGGGTTTCTTGGTTTCTAACAGAGGTATTGAAGCTAACCCGGAGAAGATCAAGGCAATCACCTCTCTGGCTAAGCCGGCGTGCATAAACGACGTCCAGCGCTTGGCGGGTCGTATTGCTGCTTTAAGCCGCTTTATAAGTCGTTTGGGGAGAAGGCCATGCCATTATATCAATTGATGAAGAAAACTGATGACTTTGTCTGGAATGATGCAGCTAATACTGCTTTTGAGGATTTGAAAAGGCAGCTGGCCGAGCCCCCAATCCTTGCTGCTCCGGTTGACAAGGAGCCTTTATTACTGTATGTGGCTGCTAACACACGAGCCGTCAGTGTGGCTGTGGTGGTGGAGCGCAAGGAAGAGGGTAAGGAGCATCCGGTTCAGCGGCCGGTTTATTATGTCAGTGAAGTACTCATTGAGTCCAAGCAGCGGTATCCGCATTGGCAGAAGCTTGTTTATGGTGTGTTCATGGCAAGCCGGAAGCTTAAGCATTATTTTCATGGTCACCCCATCACTGTGGTCAGTTCTGCCCCCCTTGGAGATATCATTCAAAACAGAGAGGCCACAGGGAGAGTGGCTAAGTGGGCTATAGAGCTCGGACCTCATGGTCTGAAGTATGTGCCACACACTGCTGTTAAATCTCAGGCCTTGGTGGATTTCATCAATGATTGGACAGAGCTACAAGTGCCCGAACTGAATCCGGATAACACATATTGGACTATTCACTTCGATGGATCCAGGCAATTGGAGGGCTCGGGGGCTGGAGTCGTATTGGCTTCCCCTAAAGGTGACAAGTTCCATTATGTGCTACAGTTGATGTTTCCTTGCACCAACAATGCAGCTGAGTACGAGGCCTTGCTCCACGGCCTTCGGATGGCTAAGGAGATGAGCTTGAGCCGGATAAGGTGCTTCGGCGACTCAGATTTGGTGGCTCAACATGTATCAGGAAAGTGGGACTCCAAGGACCCTCTCATGGCGGCTTATCACCGCGAAGTTGATGCCATTGCTGGGCACTTTCAGGGTTACCAAGTAGAGCACATCGATCGCAGGAAGAACGAGGCGGCTGATGCTTTAAGCCGGCTGGGCTCTCAGCGAAAACCGGTGCCGCCTAATATTTTCCTGGATGTCCTGCATAGCCCTTCTGTTAAGTTGCCTACAGAGGAAGATTTGGCTGTCCCTGACCCGGAGGCACGACTGGTGGCGGCTCTCCACATCATCCCGGACTGGACAGTGCCTTATCTGGCTTACATGACCCGGGGAGATTTGCCTGAGGATGAAACTTTGGCCAGACAAATAACCCGGCGGTCTAAGTCAATGATTGTTGTCAATGGTTAGTTGCATCGCCGCAGTGTTACGGGAGCGTTCCAGCGTTGTGTCTCCCCTGAGGAAGGTCAAGAGATCTTGCGTGAGATTCATGAAGGGGATTGTGGCCATCACGCCGGCTCAAAGTCTCTTGTGGCCAAGGCTTTCGTCATGGCTTTTATTGGCTGACGGCTCATGCTGATGCGGAGGACTTGGTCAGCAAATGTGATGGTTGCCAAAGGTTCTCGCGACGGGATCATGTGCCGGCTCAGGAGCTGAGGATGATCCCAATTACTTGGCCCTTTGCGGTCTGGGGGCTTGATATGGTTGGGCCTTTTAAAAGGTCCAAGGATAAGAAGACCCACCTCTTGGTGGCAGTTGACAAATTTACCAAGTGGGTTGAAGCGGAGCCAGTTAGCAAGTGTGATGCCGCCACGGCAGTTCAGTTTATGAAAAAGGTGATCTTTCGTTTTGGCTTCCCACACAGCATTATAACTGACAATGGTACCAATCTATCCAAAGGCGCCATGGAGGAGTTTTGTCAACGAGAGCACATTAGACTTGATGTTTCATCAGTGGCTCATCCTCAATCCAATGGTCAAGCTGAGAGGGCTAATCAGAAGATTCTGAAAGGCATCAAACCCCGGCTTTTGGTCCCTTTACAACGGACGCCGGGTTGTTGGGTGGAGGAGTTACCCTCCGTGTTGTGGAGCATCAACACTACTTCTAACAGGTCCACAGGTTTCACGCCTTTCTTCATGGTTTATGGAGCGGAAGCAGTTCTCCCCAGTGACATCCGTCATGACTCACCTCGAGTGGCGGCTTATGTGGAGGCGGATAACGAACAGGCGCGCCAAGACGCTCTTGACTTGTTGGACGAACAGCGTGATGTGGCAGCAGCTCGCTCAGCGATTTACCAACAAGACCTGCGCCGTTATCATAGTCGCCGGGTTAAAACCCGGGTCTTCCAGGAAGGCGATCTGGTGCTCTGGCTCATCCAAGATCAAACAGATGTGCACAAGTTATCCCCGCCTTGGGAAGGGCCCTTTGTGGTCAGCAAGAATTTGCACAACGGGTCATATTACCTCATTGACGTTCGGGAGCACAAAGATTCACGTAAGTCGGAGGAAGAGACCCGTCGGCCGTGGAACATAGCTCAGCTTCGGCCTTATTACACTTGAGCCACCGGCTCTCATAATGTACATACTTCTCTAAGCCATGTATATATTATGATAAGCAATAAAGCAGGACTTCTGTCCTTTTTTCTCCTCCAAAGATGAATGTGTTACTTTCATTACAAAGATCATGTGATAACTTGAAGGAGGATCCGGCTTATGATCGTATTCGAATCTAGCCATACACAATATAGTCACTTGGGGGCTTCCTGTTCAAACATAGGTCGTATTCGAACCAAAGAGAACATAGTTGTCGATACCCATTTGATTGGCAAAGTGCCGAGCTCATTGGGGAGTTTTTCTTTGATCATATTTGCATCATAGTTTAACCCCTTTGGGAACCGACGTGGATCGTATTCGAATCAGCGTCGTTAAACAATTCTTAAGGTCATTTGGGGGCTTCTTGTTCAAACATGGGTCGTATTCGAACCAAAGAGAACATGGCTATCGGTACCCTCTTGATTGGCATCGCCACACCCACTGGGGGCTATATGATTGTATTCGAATCTTAGCATAACCCCTTTGGGACGGGTCTCTGGTCGTATTCGAACCGGAAGCCCCTAAGCTTTTCTGAGTTACAAAAAGTTCTTCTGATTATTTCAATAATGCGCATGGCGGGTATCACTTTGCCGGCTTAACTTTGATTTACAGTACTAGTCGAATACGATCGGTGTTATTAAGACTGGTCAACCGGAATTGAGGTGCCAACCTTATTACCCGGGTTATGTAAGCCGGAAGTGTGCTTGCAGGCCGGTAAGTGTGTTATTATGGGTATATCAAGGACATAATTGAGGACCAGTCTTTTTTGATTCATATTCCGGGTTATACGTATAAAACTATGATTCTCAGCGCGGTAAGCCGCCTAGAGACTTGTGATTTGTCTTTTTATGCAGGATAGTTAAAGGCAACTATTTGAGCTTAAGGAAAATGAATGATCAAATTATGACCCGGAGAAATATAAGGAAGCAACTTCAATGGAATTCAGCATTCAACATGTGCACGATGGCCCGGCAAAATTAAAGTGTTGGTACTATTCTATTACAAAGACTCCTCGAGTCCAAAAGGGTGAAGCATTGTTTAAATAAGCCGCCTACAGAGTTACGATGCTTGCTGGGTCGACGCTTCCGGCTCATCCCTCTCCGCTCCTCCGGTTGTTCCCAAGACCTGGAAGGTTGACGATTTCGAGTCAATGCCGCTCAGAGCTTCGAATTGAGCTTCCTCATCAATTAACCCGGCCGGGTCAATCTCCGGGGCAAAGGTGTGCTTAAGAGTCGGCGGGACTAAGCGGATGGCTTCATAACGCGGAGTGGGAATCCTCTGATTTTCTGCGTCGTAACCTGGCTGATACTTGGTCAGATCCGTGTCGTTTCCTATCAGAGTGGCCACCGGGCGTACGATCTTCACGCAGGCTGCAAAGTCCCTTTGGTCGAAGGGGGTGCCGTCTTCCTTCAAACTGGGATAGCCAAGGGCAATGTCCGCCGGGTCTAGTTCTGGAAGGAACGCCTTGGCCCGGCTCAGAGCAGCTATGGCTCCGGCTCTTGCAGAGGCCCGTCGCAGCTCTTGGACCCGCTGAGGAAGAACGGCAAGCCGGCGAAGAACTTCCGCCAGGTGAGTCGGCACCTCATTGGATAGGGCCACCACGGCCAAGGCGCGCTGTGACCCGGTGTAGAGTTGTTCCACCAGGGTGTACACGGCCTTCAGCTTGGTCACCACACTTTGGTTGAGGTTGGCGCTTCTGGGACCTGTTTAACAGAGTAAGATAAGCCGCCGGCAATGATGGGTTACGAGGCATAAAAATTATAAATTGGACGAAAGCCGGTGGAATGACTTACCGAAGATTGCGGCAACCATCTGGGACACTTGGCGCTTTAAGCCGGAGAGTTCGGCGGTCTTCTCTGTCAGAGCCTTCTCCGCCTGTTCGGCCCGGTTCACCAGAGTAGCCTTTTCTTCAGCCCAAGCCTTCCGTTTAGCGTCAAAGTCCGTCTTCAGCTTTTCTTGCGTAGCAATACTGGACACAAATTTGGCATTGGCTTTCCGGATCTTAGTTTCTTCCGTCTTCAGGCGGGTCTTGAGATCGGAGATGTCAGCTTCAAACTTCTTGCCAGCAGCCTGCATAATTTCCGGATCATAGGATGAACAGTTACTATGCAATTTTAAAGTCCCAAGCCCTTTCCAAGCAAAGACACTTGGCACTTGGGGGCTAATGCATATCGAACGTTTCTATTTACAAATTACCGGGTCAAACGAGTAAACCGGAACTTAAGTCTACAACATATTCTATCATAAGTAGTAGACTTGGGGGCTAGAGTATGGTAAGAATAACAAGATAACTATGCAGTAAGTAAGAAGACAGAAGAGTAATACCTCAGACTTCTGCAGAATCTGGTTCACCATGGCAATCTCTAGGTCCCGGCTCTTGTGCACCTGGCTGACATAGCCGGAGATGATCTCTCCGATGCTCAGATTGGCATAGTCGGTGAGGTCCAGATTGGCCCGGTGGCGCCCTAACAACTCCTCCTTAGCGGAGCACTTGGCCAGCGCAGTAGGTCTCCCCAGCTCAACAAATTCCGTCCGGGTGATTACCACATCCGGGTCATCTGCCGGCTGAGCCGAGCTGGAGGCCTCCGAGTTAGCAGAAGCTTCTGCTATTGGCTTGTCGGTTGGAGCAGTGGCTTCCGGAGCAGAGGCAGCTGGCGGTTCTTGAGCGGCTACCTCCGGTTCAGGCAAGTCCGGCTCTTCGACCGGCTTGTTCTTCTTCGCCCTTTTGCTGAGTTTTGCCTGGGCACTGAAAAGACAAAAAGGTTAAAGCACAAAAGTGTAAGTAAAGACAAGTACAACATGAGATGATCATCATTACCCGGGCACGGTCTTGAAAGCCGGCAGGTTCGACTGCATAGAGTCGCCAGAAGAGGGGGAAGTTTCCTGATAATTTGAGTCAGAAGAGTTGAGCGGTTGACGTATAACACCCGCCAAAGGATGAAAAGGGTACAAGTTTGAGATCACCTCGGTCCAGCGTTTCCTCGACGCATCAGGTAAGCCGGAAGAGAGGTCGGCGTCCTTGTTGGTCCGGGTGTGCCGCCTGCTCTCATGAATCTGTTGCTTCAAAAGAAATTGAGGATCTTGATAAGCTAAAGGATGTGAAAATCTTACTTTCCGGGTTACCCTTCGGACTTTCAGCCTTGGCAAGGGCTCCGAGTCAGAGGAAAGTGTCATTACCTCGTCAACCACCGGGTTACTGGCTCCGGTGTCATCCTGTTGATGAACAGTATTGATAAGGCGGACAGAGATAAACAACAAACACAACAAAATCTTACAGGTTCAGGGGTTACCTCTGACTCGGAGCTGTCGCTTAGTTGCAGCAGCTCTGAAGCAGTAGGCCTGCTTCCCTTCTTGCGGGGAGCGGCTCTCTTGGCGGCTTTCTTAGCCTTCCTGGCCTTCTTGGCCACTTCATGGTCATATTTGACCTTCCAGAATTTGTCATCAGCCTGAAAAGTACAATGACGATTTCTTAAAGTTCAGATGAAAGCTATCTACAGAAGAAAATAAGATGTTCAGATCAGCGGCTTACCGCTAGGGCTGGGTTGGTCTTGCAGAAGGGGCTTAACCCGGTCCTTCCGCAGTCTGCCAAGCTCTTGTTCAAAAGAGCCTTGGTCATGTCCTCAGCAACGTCTTCAGGAAGATCGTTGCGGCTGTGTCGTAGGGGGTCATCTTTCCGGCCTGTGTACTCGCACATTAAGCCGGGGCGGCGGCTCAAGGGGATCACCCGCCACGAGATCCAGACCCGGACCAGGTCAATTCCGTTGAGACCATTGCCCAGGAGAGCCTTGATCTTGTTAATGGTGGGGAGCAGAGGTTGGCGCTCCGCTTGAGTTAGCTTGTCTGACAGAGGGTGTGTTGGTTCCAGACGCGAGGGGCGAAAGCCGGGCAGCGGGCTCTCATCAGCCGGCGACGTGTCTTGGCAATAGAACCACGTCTGGTTCCAGTCTTTTGGGTGGCTTGGCGGCTCGGCGTAAGGGAAAAGGTAGTCCCTCCGTCGCTGGATGGAGATGCCACCAAGTTCCAAGCTTGGCCCGTTGGCGCACTCGTTCTGACGGTTCAGGTAGAAGAGCTCTCTGAAGAGCAGCAGGCTGGGTTCTTCTCCAAGGTAGACCTCACAGAACACTTGGAAATTGCATATATTTGACACCGAGTTGGGTCCTATGTCTTGAGGCCGCGGGTCGAAGAAATTCAGCACATCTCTGAAGAACTTTGAGCCGGGCGGTGCGAAGCCCCGGCTCATATGATCCGCAAAAACTACCACCTCCCCGTCCCTTGGCTGTGGTCTCTCCTCTGATGGGTCAGGGGCACGGTAGGACATGACGTCCTTCTTGGGCAGGTAACCCGACTTTACAAAGTCCGCTAAGGTCTCGTCGGTGACGTTGGACCTCATCCAATTGCATGTGATGGGTGCTTTGGGAGCTTTGGGAGGCATGGTGAAAGTCGGAAGCCTATGATGAAAGGAAACATCCGGTTTAATTATAAGCCGGAGGAAATTTACAGTTCAGTGTTAAAGTGGCGGCTTATGGAGGGGCCTAATGACATATATCTAATTGCATTGGGTTATCTAAGCCGCTGGAGGTGATGAGAGTGATTCAATTGTTCATCATTTCATCATAAGCCGGAAATTTCACGGCGCGTGGTTTCTTTGAGCCGGAAATGTAAGCCGCCATAGCTCAGCAGAAGCAGTTTTTTACTAAGTATGGTGAAAACAAGTTTCACAGATCGCAGTGAAAATTTCGGATCAAAATGGTCGACTAAAGGGAAAAATTCCTAGACCTAAAGCAGACGCAGGAGAAGTTCGCAGGCTCAAACAGGGATTCTATGCAGTAAAGAGAGATATATTTGCATTTGAAATGGGTGCCAAACAGCTACCGCGGCAGGTCTATACAGGTCTAAGATCAAGAAGGGTAGTAAAAATAAAAACTACCAAGAGCTCGTGGGCGACGGCGAAGAACACGGAAGAACAGGACGAACCCTACCGCAGATCTGTTCTACGGGGCAGCCAGGACTTACAGGTGCTGGTGAGTCGCGGAGGTCGCCGCCGTTCTCTCTGGACACAACAGGTTGATGCAGCGGCCGGAGTTGGTGAGGAGGAGGAGACCCGCGGCGGCGACAGCAACAGAGCTCGAGCGAAGGAGCAGTGGCGCGAGGAGGAAGACGGGCTGCTGGAGGCTCAATGGGCCGGGCTATTTATAAGGCCAGACTCATAAGTGGGCGCGAGAAACGAGGAGGCCACGGCGCGGTTATCTCACCATAAAACGCCTCGATTTTCGGGATGGCAGTAAAGATAAGATCCGTTGCGGATATGGTGGAGTAAAAAACGGATTAATGGAAGATGACGTCACGGCGGATTACCCGGACTCCAAAGGATGACGTCACGCCGGGTTATGGCCTTCACGCAATTGTAAGTCGAAGATTTTTCTGTCGAAAGAATTGAAGATTGACATGAGCCGGCCCATGTCAATCTGGGGCCTAATGTTGACGATATAAACCCTAGAGTCACCTGCCAGCCGGGGCCGGGTTACTCATAATGGTCATCACCTGAAGCCCGGCGCCAAGCTTGAAGACAGTGGGCCAAAGATGGGCTTAAGACCCGGAGATGGTTTAAAGCCCGTAGTTACAATTATTATTATGGTAGAACTTGTAGTGTAAGGCAAGAATAGTAGAGAGTCCGAGCCGGACACTCTTATGAGCCGGCGAGGGACTCTAAGAGCTGCGGGGCGTCAACCTCTCTATATAAAGGGACGACCCGGCAGCGGTTTGGGGACAAGAAAGATCTCATCGAGAGCCAGGCATAGCGGTTAAGCTCCCTGGTCATCGAAACCCTAATCAATACCACCTCAACTGGACGTAGGCTTTTACCTTCACCGTAAGGGGCCGAACCAGTATAAACCCTCGTGTTCCTTGTCCCGTTTAACCCCTTCAAGCTTCCTAGCGGCGATGGCTCCACGACTAAGTCCTAGCATGAGGACATCTGCCGTGACAATTCCACAACAGTGTGACCACTTCACTTTCAGGAATTTGATTGACTTGTTGCGAGTCTTGTGCTCAGTTTCTTCAAGAATAGCAACGGGGTGCTCATGATAAGACAGATCTTCTTGGAGGTCAATCTCTTCAAAGTTGATGGTGCGCTCAGGAGTCTTGAAGCACTTGCGGAGCTGTGACACGTGGAACACGTCGTGCACGTTTGCGAAGTTGGAGGGAAGCTCAAGTTGATAGGCGAGGTTGCCTCTTTTGCCAATGATCTTGAAAGGACCCACGTATCTAGGAGCAAGCTTCCCTTTGATACCGAAGCGACGAGTGCCTTTCATTGGAGAGACGCGGAGGTAGACATGGTCTCCGATCTCGAAAGCCACATCACGGTGCTTGCTATCATAGTAACTCTTCTGGCGCGATTGCGCGGCTTTGAGATTTTCACCGATGACTTTACACATTTCTTCAGCCTCTGTGATTAAGTCATTGCCAAGAAGTTGGCGTTCACCAGTCTCTGACCAATTGAGAGGAGTACGACACTTTCTGCCATATAGAATCTCGAATGGGGCCTTGCCCGAACTCGCTTGGAAGCTGTTGTTGTAGGAGAACTCGGCATATGGAAGACAATCTTCCCACTTCAAGCCAAAGGAAATGACACAAGCCCTGAGCATATCTTCAAGGATTTGATTGACTCGCTTGACTTGGCCACTAGTTTGAGGATGGAAAGCTGTGCTGAAGCAAATGTTGGTGCCCATGGCCTTCTGGAAGGAGTCCCAGAACTTAGAAGTGAAGATGCTTCCACGATCTGAAGAAATCAATTGTGGAATGCCGTGCAAGGAGACAATCCCGGAGGTGTATAGCTCTGCCAACTGAGCTGCTGTGATAGATTCTTTGATTGGAAGGAAATGAGCCACTTTAGTAAGCTTGTCAATGACAACGAAGATAGCATCATTTCCGCGCTTGGACTTGGGAAATCCAGTCACGAAGTCCATTTCAATATGATCAAACTTCCATTCTGGTATAGCAAGAGGTTGGAGGAGACCAGCTGGTCGTTGGTGTTCTGCTTTCACCCTTCAACAGACATCACAATCATTCATGAATCGAGTGATTTCTCGCTTCATTCGAGTCCACCAATACGACTGCTTGAGGTCATGGTACATCTTCGTACTTCCAGGATGAATGGAAAGAAGAGAATTGTGCGCCTTGTTCATAATGACTTTCCTTAGATCACCTTTAGGAACCACAATCCGGTCCTCGAAGAATAAAGTGTCTCTGTCATCAATGCGATAGCACTTGTATTTGGATAGACCCTTGTCGATACCACGTTTCACCTTCTTCACCATGGCATCAAGAAGTTGTGCCTCACGAATTTGATCTTCCAAAGTAGGAGAGACTAGGAGGTTGGCAAGAAAGCCTTGAGGAACAACTTGGAGATTCAGCTTGCGGAAAGCTTCACAAAGATCCGGTTGGAATGGCTTGAGAAGCTGTTGCAATAAGCCTTCCTGCTCAAAGCATCTGCAATGACATTGGCCTTGCCTGGAGTATATTCAATACTCGGATTGTACTCTTGAATCATCTCGACCCATCGAGTCTGTCTGAGGTTGAGGTTGGGCTGAGTGAAGATGTACTTGAGACTCTTGTGATCGGTGAATATGTCCACTTTTGTTCCCAACAAGAGATGTCTCCATGTTATTAATGCATGGACAACTGCCGCCAACTCAAGATCGTGAGTGGGGTAGTTCTTTTCGTTGGGCTTCAACTGACGAGAGGTATAGGCCACAACTTTCTTCTTTTGCATTAACACAGCACCGAGACCTTGAAGAGAAGCATCACAGAAAACTTCGAATGGCTTGGATTCGTCAGGAGGAGTTAAGACAGGAGCTGTGACGAGTTTCTCTTTGAGAGTGTTGAAAGCAACGTCACACTCAGGAGTCCAGACATACTTCACATGCTTCTGGAGGAGGTTGGAAAGAGGTTTTGCAATCTTAGAGAAATTCTCAACGAATCTTCGGCAATAGCTTGCAAGACCAAGGAAACTGCGAAGCTGCTTGACATTCTGAGGAGGTTCCCAATTCACAATTGCAGACACCTTCTCGGGATTAACAGCGATGCCCTTGGCAGAGATGATATGACCAAGGTAAAGAACTTCATCAAGCCAAAACTCACATTTGGAAAACTTCGCATAGAATTGATACTCTCTGAGCTTGTCGAGCACCAATCGCAAATGTTTGGCATGATCCTTCTTATTCTTGGAGAAGACCAAGATATCATCGAGATACACCAGGACGAATTCATTGGTATAGGGGTTGAAGATGAAATTCATCATCCGAGAGAATGTTGGAGGAGCATTGACAAGGCCGAAAGACATGACAGTATATTCATAGGAACCAAAGCTTGTTCTGAAAGTTGTCTTGGGAATATCTTCTTCATGAATGCGAATCTGATGATAAGTGTTGGGGATATAACTACTGGTGTCACCCGCCCAGGAGGGGCCGGGTTACATTGAGACGATCATCGCATGAAGCCCAGAGTCAAGCTCGAAGATGGCGGGTCAGTAATGGGCTTAAGGCCCAGAGGCGGCTTAAGGCCCGTAGTGGTAAACCGCCGTAAGGCGTGACTTGTAGTGTAAGGCAAGAATAGTTAGGAGTCCGAGCTGAACGCTGTTTATAAGCCGGCCGGGACTCTGAAAGCTGCTGGGCGTTAACCTCTCTATATAAAGGGACGACCCGGCGGCGGTTCAGGACAAGTAAGATCAGATCGATAGCCAGGCAGAGCGGTTTAGCTCCTGGTCATCGAAACCCTAAGCAATACCACCTCAACTGGAGTAGGCTTTTACCTTCAACGTAAGGGGCCGAACCAGTATAATCCTTGTGTCATTTGTCCCGTTTAACCCCTTTAAGCTTCCTAGCGGCGATGGCTCCACAACTAAGTCCTTGCACGAGGACATCTGCCGTGACAATTCCACGACAGTTGGCACCCACCGTGGGGCCAGCGCACAGTGGATTTGAGTTCTTGAAGGGCAGCTTCGAAGGGCTCAAGGGATACGCTGTGGGCCGGATGACCAAGAGTCGTCGCGGCAAGCTCTACATCGACGATGCAAGCTGGGGCCCCGACGCCGGCTCAATCGAGTACGGGTACTAGGTCCCCTTCGGCGGAATCCACGTTTTCATTGGCAAGATTGGCGAGCCGGGCCCTGAGCCGGACCTCTGCGCCGATCTCATCGAGACGGCTCAGCGTGCAAGACCCGCCCGGACTCTGCCTGCCTTGAAGCATGCTTTTGTGGGATGCGTCCATGGAGGACTCTCTGAAGGATCTGGATCTGGCGATGAGACGGCCGCTCGCTCTGACGGCGAGTCGTCCACAGATGAGACCAACTCGTTATATCAACTTCAAGATGGCAGGCTCAAGGGTGGTTCCGATGGCGACAGTATTCCGGACCCCTTTGAGCCGCCCAGCCGGGTTGGAATCTTCATGGCCGGCGCACAACCTGTTCAAAACCCCGCCGCCGGAGCAGGGGGCCTTGCGCACTCGCCGGCTCAGGTGCTAATGGATCTCACAGATAAGATGGCGGCCCTGTTAACCGCTACGGTCGTCCCAGCGGATCAAACTCAGCATGATGCGGAGGTGGCGCAGTTAAAACTGGATATAGCAAGAGCCAAGGAAGATCTGGCAGCGGAAGGGATCAGGATGGCTGCAGAGCGGGCGGCTCTTGACGCCCAGACTCAGCTGATTCAGGCGCAGTCTTTCCGACTCACGATGGATCAGAACGCATCCAATGAGATCATGAGAAGGAGGCATCAGAAGGCTCAATCTCGACTCCCTCCGGTTTACGATCCTCGAAACCTCTTCAACACGCCTGGTGCAGGGCCCAGTAACCCGCCAGAGATCACGGCACCCGGGGCTGGAACGCCAATTCAGCCGCAAGTGATGGGGCCTCCCCGTGTGAACACTACCCCGCCTCAGTACGTGCCGATACCACCGGGTCATTATGCCAACCCGTTGGAAAACATGGTCGCCGCGGCGGCGGGACTGGCGGCTCTCCCAATCGAGGGCGACTCCCCAATGGTGGTCGAAACCCGCCGGGTCAGAGAACTTCTTCAGACGGATCTGGCGCAACAGGAGGGATATTCATATAGCCGGGACAGGATTCATTCAACCCCTCGTCCAGGCCGGAGCCCAAGTTATAGCAGACACATGGTCTCAGCGACCGGCTCAAGCAACGTCCGACGCCATGACTTGCCGACTGGCCACGGCCCGGCTCATAATGGAGCCTTTAACGTGGTAGACCAAGACAGAGCACGGCAAGAGGCGGAGCAGGCACCTCAGTTGACGGCTTACCAGCCCCTCCCGGTTTATCCGACGGCTTCTATCGAGGCGGGTATACCTACGAGGACCGGAGGTGTCCCTTGTCTGGTGCCGGCTCTCCGTAATGAACGTCTGCCCAAGGATTTCAAAGGACCTAGGAAGGTACCTAATTATACGGCCGATTTACAACCCGGAGCATGGATCGAGAGCTACGAGATGGCAATGGAGTTGCTAGAGGTCAGCGAAGCGGCAATGGCCAAATACTTCACCATGATGTTGGATGGGACCGCCCGCACTTGGTTGAAAGGACTGCCGCCTAATTCTATCGGGTCATGGGCAGAGTTAAAAGCCCGGTTCATCCAAAACTTCAAAGATACATGTAGGCAATCTATGTCAATTATGGATTTGACTAACTGCAAGCAACAGGAGGGCGAGTCTACAACCCATTGGGTTCGCCGGGTCAAAGAGATAATACATTCGTCTGATAAGATGTATGCCGGATCTGCAGTTTTAATGTTGGAGCAAAATTGTCGTTTTGCACCCCTGAAGATGAAGCTCGGGCGGCTCAAGCGCGATTGCAATGATATGGGTACGCTGATGGCGGCTCTGGTCAAGTACGCCGATTCTGATAGTACCAAGGATCCCGCGTCGGATGATGAAAGGACAGGGAAGGGAAAGAAGAACGGCAATGGCAAGGGCCCTCAGCATAACCCGGCGAACCAGGGAGGTAACAAACGTAAAGCTGATGGCAGTATGGAGTTTGTGGCCAACGCCAATGCGCAAGGTAACAACCACCGTCGCAAGGGAAGACCACCTCCCCGAGCTGGCGGGTCAGGCCCGACGCTTGAGCAGTTGTTGAATGAACCTTGTCCAAGGCATGGCTCTAGGGAGAAGCCGGCCACTCATCTATGGAAATACTGCGCAATCATGAAAGCCTTGAAAAATTCCGACGCTTTTAATGGCAACAATGGGCAGGGCGGCGGCTCAGGCGCCGGCGGCTTTCATGGCCCGGGCGGCGGCTCAAATTCCAATTCTCAGAATTTTCAAGGGGGTTTTAATCAGCAATCTGGCCAGGGTAATCAGCAGCAGCAGCAGGGGGATACCAGACCAATCCAAAGCAGCTCAATGGGGGGTAGTATCATGTGTTCACTACCAGTCTGTGCAAGCGAGACCAGAAGCTTCATAAGAGGGCTGTAAATGCTGTTCAGCCGGCGGTTCCCCGCTATTTAAGATGGTCTGAGCAGCCAATTGTATGGAGTAGGGAAGATCATCCTCCCCGGGTTGATAATCCTGGTCACCTGGCCTTGGTGGTGGCTCCTCAGGTTGGGGGGGGTACAAATTCACTAAAGTGCTCATGGACGGAGGCAGCAACATCAACATCCTCTATTATGAGACCTTCCGTCGTATGGGATTAACTGATAAAAACCTCAGCCAGTCCAACACTGTTTTCCATGGGGTGGTGCCCGGTAAGTCGGCGTATCCGGTCGGTAAGGTCGAGCTGGAAGTAGCCTTTGGAGATGAGTACAACTACAGGGCGGAAAAACTGACTTTTGAGGTGGTTAAAATAAGAAGCCCGTACCATGCTTTATTTGGGCGGCCGGCTTACACCAAGTTCATGGCACGGCCGTGTTACGTATACTTGCAGCTCAAGATGCCGGGTCACAATGGGACCATTACGGTTCACGATAGCCGAAAGATAGCTTTGGAGTGCGAGGAAGGTGACGCTGCTTACGCTGAATCTGTTTGTGCAACAGAGGAGTTGAAGTTTTACAAGGATAATGTTGACCCGGCGGATATGACGTCTTTGAAAAAGCCAACCATGGAACATGAGCCGGTAATGAAATTTAAGTCAGCTGATGAGACTAAACTTGTTGACTTTGTTCCGGGTGACTCATCTAAACAGTTCAGCATCAGTGCCAATCTGGATCCTAAATAGGAAGGCGCGCTCATCGAGTTCATCTGTGAGAACAGGGACATCTTTGCATGGAAACGTTCTGACATGCCGGGTGTACCAAGAGAACTCGCTGAGCACACTCTTAATGTTGATCCGAAATTTAAGCCAGTCAGGCAATTCCTCCGGCGGTTTAATGAGGAGAGGCGGAAATCCATTGGTGAGGAGGTAGCCCGGCTCTTGGCGGCCGGGTTTATCGTTGAAATTTTTCATCCAGAATGGTTAGCTAACCCGGTGCTCGTGCTCAAGAAGAATGGCACCTGGCGTATGTGCGTGGATTATACGGATTTAAACAAGGCTTGTCTGGCGGATCCTTTTGCTCTCCCTCGTATTGACCAAATCATTGATGCTACGGCGGGTTGTGAGCGTTTGAGTTTTTTGGATGCGTACTCTGGTTACCATCAGATCAAAATGGCTGTTAAGGACCAAGAGAAGACGGCGTTCATTACTCCTTTCAGAGCCTTCTGTTACGTGTCTATGCCTTTTGGGGTCAAGAGTGCACAGGCGACTTACCAGCGTTGCGTCCAGAATTGTCTTCATAATCAGATTGGGCGCAATGTTCATGCCTATGTGGATGATATCGTGGTCAAATCCAGAGATAAGGAGACCTTGATAGATGATCTGAGAGAGACCTTTGATAATCTCCGGGTCTACAAGATGATGCTTAACCCGGCCAAGTGTGTTTTTGGTGTTCCTGCAGGCAAACTCTTGGGTTTTCTGGTTTCTCACAGGGGCATTGAAGCTAACCCGGAGAAGATCAAGGCAATCACCTCTCTGGCTAAGCCGGCGTGCATAAACGACGTCCCACGTCTGGCGGGTCGTATCGCTGCTTTGAGTCGGTTTATAAGCCGGTTGGGTGAAAAAGCCATGCCACTGTATCAGATGATGAAGAAAACAGATGACTTTGTCTGGAATGATGCTGCTAATGCTGCTTTTGAGGATCTGAAGAGACAGCTAGCTGAGCCGCCAGTCCTTGCTGCTCTTGTCGACAAGGAGCCTTTATTGTTGTATGTCGCCGCTAACACACGAGCCGTCAGTGTGGCTGTGGTGGTGGAGCGTAAGGAAGCGGGTAAGGAGCATCCGATTCAGCGGCCGGTTTACTATGTCAGCGAAGTACTCATTGAGTCCAAACAACGGTATACACATTGGCAGAAGCTTGTTTATGGGGTGTTCATGGCAAGCCGGAAGCTTAAGCATTATTTCCAGGGCCACCCTATCACTGTGGTCAGTTCTGCTCCCCTAGGAGATATCATCCAAAACAGAGAAGCAACAGGAAGAGTTGCTAAGTGGGCTATAGAACTTGGGCCTCATGGTCTAAAGTACGTGCCACACACTGCTATCAAATCTCAAGCATTGGTGGATTTCATCAACGATTGGACAGAGCTGCAGGTGCCTGAAGAGAAACCGGATAATACATACTGGACTATTCACTTTGACGGGTCCAGGCAATTGGAGGGCTCGGGGGCTGGAGTTGTGTTAGCTTCCCCTCGAGGTGACAAGTTTTGTTATGTACTACGGTTGATGTTTCCCTGTACTAACAATGCAGCTGAGTACGAGGCCTTGCTCCATGGTCTTCGGATGGCTAAGGAGATGAGCTTAAGCCGGGTCAGGTGCTTTGGCGACTCAGATTTAGTGGCCCAACAAGTATCAGGCAAGTGGGATTCCAAGGACCCCCTCATGGCGGCTTATCGCCGCGAAGTTGATGCCATTGCTGGGCATTTTCAGGGTTACCAAGTAGAGCACATCGACCGCAGAAAGAACGAGGCGGCTGATGCGTTAAGCCGGCTGGGCTCTCAGCGAAAGCCGGTGCCGCCTAATACTTTTTTAGATATTCTGCATAACCCTTCTGTCAAGTTGCCTACAGAGGAAGACCTGGCTGTTCCTGACCCAAAAGCGCAGTTGGTGGCGGCTCTCCACATTATCCCAGATTGGACAGTGCCATACTTAGCTTACATGACCCGGGGAGAATTGCCCGAGGATGAAACTTTGGCCAGACAAATAAACCGGTGGTCTAAGTCAATGATAATTATCAATGGTGAGTTGCATCATCGCAGTGTCACTGGAGCTTTTCAGCGTTGTGTTTCCTCTGAGGAAGGTCAAGAAATTTTACGTGAGATTCACGAGGGGGATTGTGGCCATCATGCCGGCTCAAAATCCCTTGTGGCCAAGGCTTTTCGTCATGGTTTTTATTGGCTGACGGCTCATGCTGATGCAGAGGACTTGGTCAGTAAATGTGACGGTTGTCAGAAGTTCTCAAGACGGGCTCACATGCCGGCTCAAGAGTTGAGGATGATTCCAATCACTTGGCCGTTTGCAGTCTGGGGGCTTGATATGGTTGGGCCTTTCAAAAGGTCCAAAGATAAGAAGACCCACCTCTTGGTGGCGGTTGACAAATTCACAAAGTGGGTTGAGGCAGAGCCGGTTAGTAAGTGTGATGCAGCCACAGAGGTTCAGTTCATGAAAAAGGTGATATTTCGCTTTGGTTTTCCACACAGCATTATAACTGACAATGGTACCAATCTGTCTAAAGGCGCCATGGAGGAATTTTGTCAACGAGAGCATATTTGGCTTGATGTTTCATCAGTGGCTCACCCCCAATCCAATGGTCAAGCTGAGAGAGCCAATCAGGAGATCTTGAAGGGCATCAAGCCCCGGCTTTTGGTCCCTTTGCAACGGACGTCGGGTTGTTGGGTGGAGGAGTTACCTTCTGTATTATGGAGCATCAATACTACTCCTAATAGGTCTATGGGTTACACGCCTTTCTTCATGGTTTACGAAGCTGAGGCGGTCCTCCCTAGCGATATCCGTCATGATTCGCCTCGAGTGGCGGCTTATGTTGAGGCGGATAATGAGCAAGCGCGTCAAGATGCTCTGGACTTGTTGGACGAACAGCGTGACGTAGCAGCAGCTTGCTCGGCGATTTACCAGCAAGACCTGCGCCCCTATCACAGCCGCCGGGTTAAGTCCAGGGTCTTTCAGGAAGGGGATTTGGTGCTCCGGCTCATCCAGGATCAAACAGATGCGCACAAGCTATCCCCACCTTGGGAAGGGCCCTTTGTGGTCAGCAAGAACTTGCATAACGGGTCATACTACCTTATCGATGTTCGGGAGCACAAAGATTCACGTAAGTCGGAGGAGGAGACCCACCGACCGTGGAACATAGCTCAGCTTCGGCCTTATTACACTTGAGCCACCGGCTCTCATAATGTACATATTTCTATAGCCATGTATATATTGTGATAAATAATAAAGCAGGACCTCTGTCCTTTTTTCCTCCAAAGGTAAATGTATCATTGTTATTTTCATTGTAATATTACATGGTCACTTGGAGGTTGATCCGGCTTATGATCGTATTCGAATCTAGCCGTTAAAAATATGATCATTTGGGGGCTTCCTGTTCAAACATAGGTCGTATTCGAACCAAAGAGAACATAGCTGTCGATACCCACTTGATTGGCATATTGCCGAGCTCATTGGGGAGTTTTTCTTGATCATATTTGAATCATAGCTTAACCCCCTTTGGGAACCGACGTGGATCGTATTCGAATCAACGTCGTTAAACAACTCTCAAGGTCATTTGGGGGCTTCCTGTTCAAACATAGGTCGTATTCGAACCAAAGAGAACATAGCTGTCGGTACCCTCTTGATCGGCAACGCCAAAGCCACTGGGGGCTATATGATCGTATTCGAATCTTAGCTTAACCCCTTTGGGACGGTTCTCTGGTCGTATTCGAATCAGAAGCCTCCAAATTTTTGACATCTTTTTGTTGCAAACAAGTTCTTTTGATCGTATAAAAAGTATTCAAGGGTGGTTCTAATTCCACCGGCTTAACCTTGATTAATAATGTTGATGGCACATAATAAGTATTATAAGTGTTGGTGAGCCGGAGTTCTCAACCTTCATTATTCGGGTTACATAAACTGGAAGTGTATTTGAAGGCTCGCAGGTATGCTATTATGGTATCTCGAAGATATAATTGAGAGCCGGTTTATTATGACTTTGATTTATATTCCGGGTTATATGACTCTCTGTGCGGTAAGCCGCCTAGAGACTTGTGACTTGTTTTCTATGCAGGACAATTAAAGACAGCTATTTAAAACTTAAGGAAAGCAGAAGATCAAACATAACCCAGAAGAATATAAAGAAGTAGTTTAAATGGAGTTAAGCACTACACACGTGCACGATGGCACGACAAAATTAAGTGTTCATCCTATTCTATTACATGACTCTCCGAGTCCGAAAGGTGAGGCATCGTTTTTTAAGACATCATATGAGCCGCCTGTGAGATCAAGGGCGTTGTTGGCCTGAGGTTTCCGGGTCATCCCTCTCCGCTCCTCCGGCTGTGTCCATGACCTGGAAGGTTGATGATTTCCAGTCAATGCCACTCAAGGCTTCAAATTGAGCCTCGTCATCAATTAACCCGGCCGGGTCAACTTCAGGGGCGAAGGTATGCTTACGAGTCGGAGGAATCAGGCTGACTGCTTCATAGCGTGGTGTTGGGATCCTCTGATTCTCCGCGTCATAGCCCGGTTGATACTTGGTAAGGTCTGTATCATTACCAATCAAGGTGGCCACTGGGCGCACGCTCTTCACACAGGCAGCGAAGTCTTTCTGGTCAAAGGGGGTGCCGTCTTCCTTCAAGCTGGGGTATCCAAGAGCGATGTCGGCCGGGTCTAGCTCCGGTAGAAACGCCTTGGCCCGGCTCAGAGCGGCTATAGCTCCGGCTCTTGCAGAAGCCCGTCTTAACTCTTGGAAGCGTTGAGGAAGTACGGCAAGCCGCCTGAGTACATCTGCCAGGTGAGTGGGAACCTCATTTGACAGAGCCACAACGGCTAAGGCACGCTGTGACCCGGTGTAAAGTTGCTCTACCAAGGTATAAACCGCCTTCAATTTGGTCAGCACTTTTTGATTAAGATTGGATCTCCTGGGGCCTGCATGACAAAGTCAGGTGAGCTGATGGCAATGGTGATACTTATGGGAAATGAACGATGTAAACTAGTTAGAAACTTACAGAGTAACTTACCAAAGATTGCGGAGACCATCTGAGATATATGGCGTTTTAAGCCGGAAAGTTCGGCGGTTCTTTCAGTAAGAGCAGCCTCCGCTTGTTCGGCCCGGCTGAGCAAGGCAGTTTTCTCATCCGCCCAGGCTTTTCTTTCTGCTTCAAACTTTTTCTTCAGTTTCTCTTGTGCAGATACACTGAATTCAAATTTGGAATTGGCCTTTTGGGTCTCACTTTCCTGGGTCTTCAGGCGGTTCTTTAGATCAGAGATTTCTGATTCAAATTTCTTACATGCGGCCTGTACAAATTTTGGGTTACAGTTAGGGTGATTATAATGCAACATTAAGTCCCAAGCACTTTGCAAGCAAAGACACTTGGCACTTGGGGGCTAATGTGTAAAGTTGCTCAACTACTTGATTAAAGTAAGGAAAGAACCGGGTCAACTATGCTGTTTAAGCCGGCCCTTGAGTGTTACCAGGTAAAGCCGGTTTTCTTGCAGTGATTATTAAGCCGGTATTAAGTCTACAACATATTTTATCATAAGTCATAGACTTGGGGGCTGGCATGGTAAGGATAACTATGGAGTAAGCAAGAGAGTCATACCTCAGATTTTTGCTGTATTTGCTTCACCATGTCAATTTCCAAGTCCCGGCAGTTGTGCACTTGATTAACATAGCCAGAGACAATATCTCCAATGCTTAGATTGGCATAGCCAGTGACGTCCAGCCTGGCTCTGCGGCGTTCCAGAAGTTCCTCCTTGGCAGAGCATCTAGCTAACACGGTGGGTCTTCCTGGTTCGACAAACTCTGTCCGGGTGATTACAACGTCCGGATCATCTGGATGAGCCGGGCTGGGGATCTCCGGGTTATCAGAACCTTCCATAACATGTTCATCAGACGGAACAATGGTGATTTCAGGAGCTGGTGCAGACGGCGGCTCATGAGCAGAAGCTTCAGGTTCGGTCAGGACCGGCTCTTTGGCTGGCTTATTTTTCTTCGCCCTCTTGCTGGGCTTTACTTGTACACTGAAAGTCAAAGAGTTAGTGCAAATAAATGAGTAAGATATGCACAAATTAAGCTGATCATCATTACCCGGGTGCGGTCTTGAAGGCCGGCAAGCTAGACTGCATTGAGTCCCCGGCGGAAGGTGAAGTTCCCTGGTAGTTGGAATCAGAAGAATTAAGTGGTTGACGAGTGACGCCTGCCAAAGGATGAAAAGGATATAAGTCGGAGATAACCTCAGTCCGGCGCTTCCTTGATGCTTCGGGTAAGCCGGAGGATAGGTTTGCGTCTTTGTTGGTCCGGGTCTGCCTCCGGCTCTCATGAATCTGTCGCTTCAAAAGAAATTGAGGATCTTGATAAGCTAAAGGATGTGAAAATCTTACTTTCCGGGTTACTCTTCGAACTTTCCTCTCGGCAAAGGCTCGGAGTCGGATGAGATTATAGTTACCTCTTCATTCACTTCGTGACTTGTTCCAGTATCCTCCTGCTGATAATCCATGTCAATAAGATGGTTAAAAAAGGAGCCTAAAGAGTCAAGAACTACCTCTGACTCGGAGGTGTCTTCCAGACGAAGCAGGTCCGAGGCGCTAGGTTTACTCCCCTTCTTACGGGGAGCGGCTTTCCTGGCGGCTTTTTTAATTTTCCTGGCTTTTTTGGCAGCTTCATGGTCATATTTGACCTTCCAGAATTTATCATTAGCCTGTAAAATACAACAAAGGTTAGTAAGTTAAGACCAAATCGTTAAAATGGAAGGAGAAGCATTCAGGTCAATGGTTTACCGCTGGAGCCGGGTTAGTCTTGCAGAAAGGGCTTAAGCCCACTCTCCCGCAATCTGCCAGGCTCTCGTTCAGAAGCGACTTGGTTGTATCATCAATGACGTCCTCAGGTAAGTCGTCTGGACTGTGTCGTAGAGGATCATCTTTCTGGCCTGTGTAATCACACATCAAGCCGGGGCGGCGGCTTAAAGGAATCACCCGCCAGGCAACCCAGACCCGGACCAGATCAATACCATTCAAGCCGTTCCCCAGAAGAGCTTTGGTTTTGTTGATGGTGGGTGTAAGTGGTTGACGTTCAGCTTGAGATAATTTGTCTGGCAAGGGGTGATTTGATTCCAGACGCAGGGCGCGAAAGCCGGGCAGAGGGTTCTCGTCAGTCGGAGAAGTGTCTTGGCAGTAGAACCATGTCTGGTTCCAATCTTTCGGGTGGCTTGGCGGCTCAGCATAAGGAAAAAGAAAATCTCTCCGTCGTTGGATTGAAATTCCGCCAAGTTCCAAGCTAGGCCCGTTGGCACATTCATTCTGGCGGTTCAGGTAAAATAGCTCCCTAAAGAGCAGCAAGCTGGGTTCTTCTCCGAGGTACACCTCACAGAACACTTCGAAGTTGCAGATGTTTGACACGGAATTGGGTCCGATGTCTTGAGGTCACAGGTCAAAGAAGTGCAGGACATCTCTGAAGAATTTTGAGCCAGGAGGAGCAAAGCCCCGGTTCATGTGATCAGTAAATATGACAACTTCCCCATCCTTGGGTTGAGGCCTCTCTTCTGACGGGTCAGGAGCATGATAGGACATGACCTCTTTCTTTGGCAGATAACCCGTTTTTACGAAGTCAGCTAAGATGTTGTCGGTGACGTTGGATCTAACCCAGTTGCATGTGATGGGTGCTTTGGGAGCCTTAGGTGGCATTGTGAAAGATGGAAGCCTATGACAAAATAAAATTTCCGGTTCAAATTTAAGCTGGAGGAAAATTTCAGTTCAGTATTCAAGATGGCGGCTTATGAAAGGGCCTAATGATATATGGTTAATTGTGTTAGGTTATTAAGCCGCCTTGGATATCATGAGCAATTAAGTTATTTAACTCTATTATGAATGATCCAGAAATTTCACAAAGCATGGCTTCTTTTAAACCGGTGATATGACCCGCCATGGTTAACAGATGCAGTTTTTGCCTAAGTGTTGCGCAAACAAGTTTCACAGATTACAGGGATTATTTTGGATCAAACAATCGTCCAGAAAAGAAAAAAAATTAGACCTAAAACTGATACGGAGAAGTTCATAAGCTCTAAATGAGGTCTTTTTGCAAGTAAAAGGGGTCTGCTAATATTGAAAATGGGCGTGAAACGACTACCGCCGGAGTTGTGCCTTACTTTTGGATCAAAGGGAGCCGTTGTGGAAGAACTGCGAAGGAATCGCGAGGAACCACGAAGAACACCGAAGAACTTGCGAACCCTAATGTGGATCTAGTATACGGGACGGCGAGGGCTTACTGGTGCTGACGAGCAGCGGAGATGCGTCGCGTTTCTCTGGTCAAGACAGGTCGATGCAGCGGCCTTGGTTGGTGCAGACGGGGTGCGCGGCGGCGGCGGCGGAGCTCGGGCTCTGGGGTGTCGAGAGGAGGAAGACGATGGAAAGGGAAGAGTGACCAAGACCTGAGGGCCGGGCCTATTTATAAGGGACGGCTGATGAGTGGGCGCGAGAAACGAGGAGGTTGAAGACATGATTATCCAGCTGCAGAGGCGCCTCGATTTTCGGGATAGTTATTAAGATAAGGATCCGTTGAGATACGTTGGAAGGAACGTGCATTAATGGCGGATGACGTCACGGCGGGTTACCAAGAATCCAGAAGATGACGTCATGGCGGGTTATGACCTTTGCGCAAACAAAAGCCGGAAGATTTTCTCTTAAGGTATTGAAGATTGACATGAACCGGTTCAAATCAATCTGGGGCCTAATGTTGGGGATATAACTACTGGTGTCACCCGCCCAGGAGGGGCCGGGTTACATTGAGACGATCATCGCATGAAGCCCGGAGTCAAGCTCGAAGATGGCGGGTCAGTAATGGGCTTAAGGCCCAGAGGCGGCTTAAGGCCCGTAGTGGTAAACCGTCGTAAGGCGTGACTTGTAGTGTAAGGCAAGAATAGTTAGGAGTCCGAGCTGGACACTGTTTATAAGCCAGCCGGGACTCTGAGAGCCGCTGGGTGTTAACCTCTCTATATAAAGGGACGACCCGGTGGCGGTTCATGACAAGTAAGATCAGATCGATAGCCAGGCAGCGCGGTTTAGCTCCTGGTCATCGAAACCCTAAGCAATCCCACCTCAACTGGAGTAGGCTTTTACCTTCAACGTAAGGGGCCGAACCAGTATAATCCTCGTGTCCTTTGTCCCGTTTAACCCCTTTAAGCTTCCTAGCGGCGATGGCTCCACGACTATGTCCTTGCACGAGGACATCTGCCGTGACAATTCCACGACAATAACCCATACGAAGGTCAATCTTGGAGAATACTTTAGCACCTTTAAGTTGCTCGAATAGCTCATTGATGTTGGGAAGTGGATACTTGTTCTTGATTGTCTTCTGGTTCAATGGATGGTAGTTGACACAAAGTCGGTCCGTGCCATCCTTCTTCTCGACAAAAAGAACACCACAACCCCATGGAGATGAACTCGGTCTGATCAAACCCAGACGCTCTTGTTCATCGAGCTGTTTCTTCAATTCTTTCAACTCCTTGGGTCCAAGCTTGTATGGACGCTTGCAAACGGGTTCAGTGCCAGGCTCAAGATCGATAACGAACTCAACTGGCCGGTGAGGAGGCATACCCGGAAGCTCTTCTGGAAAGACATCTTGGTACTCACAAACGACTGGAATTTGAGAGATAGCATCCAACTCGCCCTTCTCATTGAGAGAGAATAACCGAATGGTCTCATCACGAGCGGCATAAATGATAACATCCTTAGAAGAGTGTGTCAATTGAATTTCCCTGGCAGCACAATCAAGTTGAGCCTTGTGCTTAGAAAGCCAGTCCATCCCGAGAATTAGATCAATATCCGAGTCACCAAGAACAATTGGTTTGGCCAGAAATTTATAGTCGCCCATCTTGATAACGGAATCCCAAACGAATACTCGAGAAGTCATTTGCCGAGCCGGGGAAACAATAGGCAGAGGACTCGGCAAAACTTGAGTAACCAAATCATGCATAGCCACAAAAGGTCTTGAAATGAAAGAATGCGATGCACCAGTATCAAATAAGACTTTTGCAGGAATGTCATTAACTGAGAGATTACCCATTATCACATCAGTAGATTCCTCTGCTTGAGATGCATTCATCATGTTCACCTTTGCAGACTTGGGATTATGCTTGACCACTGCATTGCTGGAAGATCTCACAGGAGGAGGAGGCGGAAGGCGCCTTTGGTTGAAGCACTTGTTAGCATAGTGACCTTTCTGCTGACACTTGTTGCAAGTCACCTCTGAGAGTGGACTATGATAAGGAGCATACGACTTTGGAGCTTGATTCTGAGACTTGTTCTGATAGCCAGAGTTTGGTGGGTGGGAAGATCCATGGCCACCTTTGTTCTTCTGCTGGAAAGGCTGACGAAACGGAGGAGGAGGAGGCAACCAGAACTTCTGTTGCTTAGCAGCCACTAGTGAGGAAAAAGAAGACTGAACTGCGTCCCTGACTCTCTTCTTAGAAGCCTCACACTTGAGCTGCTTCAGTGCCATATTGTAGAAATCATCATACTTGGTCGGCTCAAAAAGCACAAGAGGTAATTGCAGATCTTCTCTAAGGCCACCTCTGAATTGATAGATCATGCTCTTTTCATCAGGAACGTCTTGCTTAGCGAAGCGAGCGAGTTTCTGAAATTGAGTATTGTATTGATACACGGACATGCTGCCTTGCTTGAGATTGCGGAACTCCTCACGCTTGCTCTCAACAACACTTTGTGGAATGTGGTGAGCTTTGAAGTCTCGGCGGAAATCATCCCAGGTAATCACACGACCTCCTCTGGAATCTTTGTATTGTTGATACCACTCGGCAGCTTGATCCTTGAGTTGAAAAGAAGCGAACTTGACAAAGTCCTCAGGCCTGACATTGCTACATTCAAAATGCTTGTTGATGTCCACGAGCCAATCATCGGCATCTGTGGCCTCGGCACAGCAGTTGAAAGACTTCGGCTGATTTGCGAGGAACTGGTTGAGGGTAGCGAAATGAGGCTGATTGTTGCCTTGGCCTTGATTTCCTTGATTGCCTTGCCCTTGGGTGCGTTCTTGCAAGAGTTGCAAAATCATCTGAGCATTGGCGTTGGTGGCTGCCATGATAGCTTGCCATGCCTCCGGAGGTGGAGGTGGTGGCGGAGGGTTCGTCTGACTCCCTTCATTGCGTTCCGGATTCTGACGCGTTGGCGGAGCCATCCTGAAGAGGGTGACATCCGTTAGCATCTTGATATACAAATAGACAAGTTGAATCAACGGATAGAAATTGCAACATATAGTCTTCACAATAAACATTCGAACGAGGATGAACGAATGAATTCCATAGTAAATCATCACACTTCCATTAAGGTGAGAAGCCACTTGATAAGAGATTGATGAATAAAATAAAAAGGTACGAGTGGAACAAATAAGTGGTAAGGATTACCCAATCACAAACCAAATATCTGCGGGAAGAAATGCTAAGAGCTACTTGAATCCCACCTATAAACTCCCAAAACTTTCTGGTTATGCAATCTGGTGTTGGGGATACAGGGGACACAAAATATATCACCCAAACTAGCAATCCCTAGATCCAGCTGTATCCATCCGTCAACACATAACCAAGAAACCTTCGGAAATCGTGTACCTCAACCTTCGAAAAGCATCTGTTATATGAGTTATGGCAATACTCCCGAACTCCCGCCCCAGTACTGGGTGGCATCGAGGTGATCTCACCAACAACTGCATAAAAGAGATTTTCGATGTCGGTGAAACTCAGGTATTCCAGAACTGCAACGATAAAATTGTGACGACAACACCTCGGAGCTCAACTCCCCGGAACACTGCCACAACCCCTAAATGTCAGGAGGCACCAAGAACAATGTTCTCGTCACAAAACCATCGGAACGATTCCAAGATACCCGCGTGATCCTAAAAAATTTTAGTGAAATTTGAGGAGAGAAGAGTCAAAACTTCTACGTCAGGAGGCCTCACCAGAGCGACGAAGGGACTGAGGAGTAAAACGAATCCTACTCTCCGATATATATAATCCTAAGACTCAAAACATTTTTGTTCTAGACTCAACAACGCCAGCGATTCGATCAAGCAGGGGGCTCGTAAGTCGGGGATGGCTCTGATTACCAACTTGTAACGCCCACGATGCGGCTATATCTCCCATGTGTCGAGGCACGACTTAGAGGCATAACCGCATTGTGGTTTTGTCGCAAGAAGGGTCATCTTCACACAATCCCATGTAATGAACAAGAATGGGATAACGAGAGCACAATACATAAATAAATTCATACATCATCCAAAATCCACACATAGACCGACTACGGTCAAATCCAAATGAAAATAAGATAACCCCAAATGCTAGATCCCCGATCATCCCAACTAGGCTCCACTACTGATCATCAGGAAACGAAACATAGTAACGACCACGTTCCTCGTCGAACTCCCACTTGAGCTCGGTTGCGCCATCTGCACTGACATCGTCGGCACCTGCAACTGTTTTGGTAGAATCTGTGAGTCACGAGGACTCAGCAATCTCACACCCGCGAGATCAAGACTATTTAAGCTTATAGGAAAAGATGGTGTAATGAGGTGGAGCTGCAGCAAGCACTAAGCATATATGGTGGCTAACATACGCAAATGAGAGCGGGAAGAGAAGCAACGCAACGGTCGCGAAGCTAGAAATGATCAAGAAATGATCTTGAAACTACTTATGTGCATACATAACCCAGACCGTGTTCACTTCCCGGACTCCGCCGAGAAGAGACCATCACGGCTACACACACGGTTGATGTATTTTAATTAAGTCAAGTGTCAAGTTCTCTACAACCGGACATTAACAAATTCCCATCTGCCTCATAACCATGGCCATGGCTTTCGAAAGATAATACCCTGCAGGGCTGTCCCAACTTAGCCCATTATAAGCTCTCACGGTCAACGAAGGATAAACCTTCTCCCGGGAAGACCCGATCAGTCTCGGAATCCCGGTTTACAAGACGTTTTGGCAATGGTAAAACAAGACCAGCAAAGCCGCCCGAATGTGCCGACGGATCCCGATAGGAGCTGCACATATCTCGTTCTCAGGGCACACCGGATGAGCAGTCCGTACAACTAAAACCAGGCCTCAAGCTTCCCCGAGGTGGCGCTGCAAAGGGCTCTAGTTTGGACCAGCACTCAGAGGAACACTGGCCCGGGGGTTTAAATAAAGATGACCCTCGGGCTCGCGAAAACCCAAGGGAGAAAGGCTTAGGTGGCAAATGGTAAAACCAAGGTTGGGCCTTGCTGGAGGAGTTTTATTCAAGGCGAACTGTCAAGGGGGTCCCATAAATCACCCAACCGCGTAAGGAACGCAAACTCAAGGAACATAATACCGGTATGACGGAAACTAGGGCGGCAAGAGTGGAACAAAACATCAGGCATAAGGCCGAGCCTTCCACCCTTTACCAAATATATAGATGCATTAATTAAATAAGAGATATTGTGATATTCCAAAATATCCATGTTCCAACATGGAACCAACTTCAACTTCACCTGCAACTAGCAACACTATAAGAAGGGCTGAGCAAAAGCGGTAACTTAGCCAAACAACGGTTTGCTAGGAAAGGATGGTTAGAAGCTTGACATGGCAATATGGGAGGCATGATATAGCAAGTGGTAGGTAGCACAGCATGGCAATAGAGCGAACAACTAGCAAAGCAAAGATAGAAGTGATTTCGAGGGTATGGTCATCTTGCCTGCAAGGTTCTCAGAGTTGTCGAAAGCTTGATCCTCGTAAGCGTACTCAACAGGCTCCTCGTTCACGAACTCGTCTCCCGGCTCTACCCACAACAAGAACACAAGCAATGGAACCACAATCAATCACGGGAAATGCACAAGCAACATGATGCAAAACATGCATGATATGCGAGATATGATATGCGATGCGTATGCATGCTCCGGAAGAAAAAGGATGAATAAGGCAGTAACTTGGCAAACCAAGTATGCCACTGGAAAGATGAGATGATTTCAGTCGAAATCGATATAAAGATCACCGGAAACGGATGCACGGTTTGCAAATGGCAAGCAAAATAAGAATGACACGATTCTGCGATTAACAGCAAGATAGCACTAAGAGTACATCAAGCAACTATGCTACAGCACCCCAACATAGCAACAAAGCATATGGCAGTAATCCACAGGAGATGCTTGACAAAAGATGAACACTGAGCTACGGCTAGATCACAACATAACAGGTTCAAACAAGCATCGCAAAAGTACAAAAGATATCAGGTTCACAGACTTGGTAAAAATACTGGACATGGCAGAAACAGCATCAGGTAGTAATGTTCAGAGCAAGAAAAACACATGCTACAGGAACTTAACATAGCAAAGCAAGGCATGGCATGAATCTACTAAATGCATAGAACAAAAGTCCCTTAATGACCATAAGCCAAAAAGGATCAGAAGATATGATGGCACCCATGTATACATAGCAAGTTTCGTCAACAGGTTTCAGACTTTGCAGAAAACAGAACATGGCATTAACAGAAATTATGAGGGCATCTTGGTGAGCTTGATGCACTCATCACAAAGCAATGCATTACAAAACAAGCATACCTACAGCAAGATGGCATGTTTATGAAGCTAACCCTGGCAAGAGAAAGCTCATAGCATGTATGGATCAACTACAACAACCTTGGCAAAATTGAATATCATGCTAACAATCTGCCAGAAATATTTTATAGCAAAAGTAGAGCAAGATTAAGACATGCTAGGACACTCCATAATTGAAAACAAGGGCACGGATGGATAGAGAAAAACTATATCTACAAAACATCCTTACTGAACATGCTCAAAAGAAGAATGGATCTCACTGTAGACACATGGATACATGGCAACAAAATAACAGCAGTAACAGACAGCAAAAACCTAGTCCCTGAAAACAGAAACATCACGAAGCCTAGTTTGCATGCTTGTGCTAGTCACCGCATAGATCACAAAAATACATGGCATACACCTCTGTAAAGATGGTATGGCGTAGATCAAAACACCTGTAGAGCTCATGCCCATAAGATGCACACATCAAAAGTAGCAAAAATAACAAAACACCAAGTTCTGATAAGTAACAGCAGTAAACATCATATAGCACTCTTGCAACAGAGATTTGGGCATCGAGATGGACTCAAACGAGCATGGCAAATGGAACAAAATGAAGAGCATCTCGTGACGAACATTTGGTATATCATGCGCATGAATCGGAGCAGTTTGCAATGAGATATAATACGATGAACATGAGCACATAATGTGAAAATACTTCAGGACTTAGAATTTCGGGGGGGGGGGGAATCAACCTCTCCAGATCGGATCTGGCGCGGGGATCGAGGGTCGCCGGAGGCTGCTCGCCGGAGATGGAGTGGAGGGGGCCGGAGGCGGCGAACGGCGGAGGGAGGCGAGTGGAGACGGGCGAGGACGGCGGGCGGCGGCGCTGGGCGTCGGCGGGCGGCGAGGACGGCGGCGGCGCCGGCGGCCGCGGGAGGCCGCGGGTGCGGGCAGCGGCGCCGGCGGGAACGTCGGCGTGGTGCGCGGCGCCCAGGCGGCGCACGGGCGGAGTGGAGGCGGCGTGGGGCGACGGGGAGCGCGGGGGCGGACGGCGGTGAACGGGCCCACGGGCTCGTTATGGGCTTCGCGGGCCGGCGGCGGCGCGGGCTGCCGGGAGGCCACGTGGCGCTCTCTGGTTGGACGGGTGCGGCGGCGGATGCGTCCGGCGCCGGGCGGACGTGTCCGGCGCGCGGAGGAAGGGGAAGACTAGGGTTTGCCCAAAAATTCGGAGGGGGAGGTGTTTATATATGCATAGGGAGCTAGGAGACTCCAAATGGAGTGCGGTTTTTGCCCACACGATCGTGATCGAACGACCGAGAGCATGGAAGTGACTTAGATGGGTTATTGGGCTGTTTGGAGCGGGGTTTTGCTGCAACACACAAAAGGCCTTTGCGGTTACCCGGTTAACCGTTGGAGCATCAAACGACCTCCAAATGGAACGAAACTTGACAGGTGGTCTACCGGTGGTATACCAAGGCCACTTGACAAACCTCGGTCCATTCCGAGAATGTTTAACACCCGCTCACGAAAAGAAACAAGAGGGGTGCGCCGGTGCACGTGGGAGTGTCGGATTGCAAAACGGACAACGGGAAAAATGCTCGGATGCATGAGACGAACACGTATGCAAATGAGATGCACATGATGACATGATATGGGATGCATGACATGAACAAAATGCAAAATGAAAGACAAAACCCAACCATGGAGGGAATATCATAACACATAGCCGAAAATGGCAAGAGTTGGAGTTAGAAATATGGAAAGTTACATCCGGGGTGTTACAATCACATAACTCATTGTGACGCCCGGATAATTAAGCTACAGTAATCCCACGATAGCCACGTTAACGATGCCACATCACCACGGTTATTGTTGCTAACCTCGCGTTAGTTCGAAACCGATTATAATTCATAATTCAAAATTAAGCCAATAATAAAAGTTTTCAACTATTAAAACTAAAATGTTTAATAAATAGTAGATAAAACAGAGGCTATGATAAAATTGTAAACAACATTATTGAAATTTAATAAGTGACTTAAACAACCTCAAACAGTGGCTGAAAACATTATTTAATAACTTTTTTTATTAACACAAAATAAATACGAAATGATAATTAACCCAAACTAGTTTTTAGTGGTAGGATTTATTGTGTTGTGATTTGTGGGCCAGCTCTCATATTTTACAAAACTCTTTTGGTGCCCAAACAATTAGCCAAAACAGAAGAAAATAAGAAAAGTAAAACAAAACAAAACTAACGAAAAAATAAAATAAAAAAGAAAGGACCCCCCACTGGGCCAACCGGCCCAGCTGGCAGCTAGCCCAGCCCACCACGGCCTCCTCCTTCTCCCCCGTTCTCTGTTCAAGCGACTGAGGCGCACCCACCGTCGCCGCCGAGCCAGCTCGCCGACAGCGCTACTGGGTGGATAAGGCCTCCGCCGAGCCCCGCCCCCCAGATATTTCCTCCCCACCTACCTCCACCCGCTCCCCTCTCCATCTCGGCCGCTCTCTCTCTCTCTGCTCCCCCCTCGCCCGAGCGAGATCGCCGTCGAAGCCTCGCCGTAGGCGTGGCCCCGACCACCGTTCGTCGAGCCGCCGAGTCCCCGAGCTCCCACTACGTCGTCCTCGTCGACCCCGCGCTTCAGGACGAGCTCGAGTGCCCTACAGCAGCCGGGTCAAGCTTTTCCCCAACCTCGGTCGCCGCCGCTCGCCGTGATTGATCCCGCCTCCCCTCTGCGCTCCCGTTCACTCGAGGGCCTCCGTGTGCCGCGCCGTAAGCCTCCGCCCCCTCCTCCTTCCTCTGGTTCCTCCTCATGCACCGTAGATGGCTCATGGTGCCGCCGTCGCCATTCCCGCATGCGGCCTCGTCCGCGAGCTCGTTGCGCTCACCCTGTCCATCTCCGAGCCAAGCCGTGGCCTCCGTCGAGTTGCCGGAGGTCCGTAGAGCCCGCTAGCGTCGTTTGTTAGCTAGAACGCAGCCCGTAGCGTGGTTTTCAGAGATGCCCGTATTCCGGCACCGCCCACGGTCGTCGTTGAGCTCCACTCCGGCCACCCCCGCTCCTGGGATCACTCTAGATCGACGCGGGACGATCTACTCGTTCGAACGCCACCGAAAACGCGCGGAATGGTGCACTGTGCGGGAAATCCGAGCAACTCCGACGAACTTCCGCCGCTGGAATGGTCGCCGGCGTGATTCCGGCGACGTCACCGACGTGGCACCCGCGTGGCACCGCCTGGGCCACTGACTGGTGGACCCAGGGGCCCCCTTGACTTGTTGACCGCGGTCAACATGCTGACTAGGCGGCCCCCAGCCACTGACATGCCGGTCCCACTGGTGTGGTGCACCCCTGCAGGGAAGTTTATCTATTCGAATAGCCGTGTCCCTCGGTAAAAGGACGACCTGGAGTTGTACCTTGACCTTATGACAACTAGAATCGGATACTTAATAAAACACACCCTTCCAAGTGCCAGATACAACCCGGTGATCGCTCTCTAACAGGGCGACGAGGAGGGGATCGCTGGGTAGGATTATGCTATGCGATGCTACTTGGTGAACTTACCATCTACTCTCTCCTACATGCTGCAAGATGGAGGTGGCCAGAAGCGTAGTCTTCGACAGGATTATCTATCCCCCTCTTATTCTGGCATTCTGCAGTTCAGTCCACCGATATGGCCCTTTACACATATACCCATGCATATGTAGTGTAGCTCCTTGCTTGCGAGTACTTTGGATGAGTACTCACGGTTGCTTTTCTCCCTCTTTTCCCCCTTTCCTTTCTACCTGGTTGTCGCAACCAGATGCTGGAGCCCAGGAGCCAGACGCCACCGTCGACGATGACTCCTACTACACCGAGGGAGCCTACTACTACGTGCAGCCCGCTGACGATGACCAGGAGTAGTTAGGAGGTCCCAGGCAGGAGGCCTTGCCTTTTCGATCGTTGCTACTTTTGTGCTAGCCTTCTTAAGGCAAACTTGTTTAACTTATGTCTGTACTCAGATATTGTTGCTTCCGCTGACTCGTCTATGATCGAGCACTTGTATTCGAGCCCTCGAGGCCCCTGGCTTGTATTATGTTGCTTGTATGACTTTTTATGTTGTAGAGTTGTGTTGTGATATCTTCCCGTGAGTCCCTGATCTTGATTGTACACATTTGCGTGCATGATTAGTGTACGATTGAATCGGGGGCGTCACAAGTTGTTATCAGAGCCGACTGCCTGTAGGAATCCCCCTTCCGCACTCCTTGGCCGAAGTTGAGTCTAGTCATTGCAAAACTTTTACTAACATGGCTGTGTGGCTTACGGGCCCACGTCGCCACTGGGTGGTATTAGGATCTTTTATTCCTCGTCTATACTCTGGGACTCTTATCTCTCTTCTATTTGGGTTTATTGAATTTACTAAAATCTAACTTTAGGTTCTCGAAAATACTTTCTACCGGAGAGCCCCTTCAGTCCAGATGATCGCCGGCTGCACCAGAAGATTCCGAAGATAATCTCCGATGTTCTCTCGAGACACTTGTGCCCACCGCCTTTGCAAATTCCCTACCACTGTTATATCATTATGGATAACTACATACACTTGCCCTTTCAATCCCATGGATCTTGTTATTACAAGATACCCTGAAAATTCTCTCTATAGTTCCGAGAATTCTTTGTGCCTACTGTCTTGCAGTTCATTACCCACATGAACACTCCTACGGATAATTCCTCGCACATACCGAGTATCCGCCCATCCCCAGTTGTTTATGTGTTTCACTAAGGTCTTCGAAATACTATTCGATCTTCCGAAAATCCTTAGCAGCTTATTGCTCTTGAAATTCTTGCTTGCTTTCGTTATGGTTAATCCCATAAGTATATTAATCTTATTGGCAGCCCTTGTCACTATCATTTTGAGTCCATTGATTCAATATGTTGCAAATGCTCGCAATCCCCAATCAGATCCTAGAATTCATCCTTCTGGCTCAGATGTCATTTTGAACATGAGCTGGTCCTCGACCAATCAAGTTGTCGTTGAATGTGCACCTAAGTCTATTCGACTTATCCATTGTTAATCAGAGCGTTTGCTTCTGACCCCTTGATTTGGAAATCATAATTCCTTTACATTTGAGCTTTGAATTAGTCAGTTGTTTCTATAATTTTATCTCCTTGCATTCTTTCTTCTTCTGGTTGAGTACCAATGCTCACATCAGATCCCTTGTTGGATTTTATCTGACAGCGTCCTTCATATTAAATAACCTTGTGAGCCTTTCCTTGGATACATAATGCCTTTGGTAGATTGTATCCTCTGCTTTCTCAACAATGCTCTACTTTCGAGCTTGTATAAATTTCTCCTGAAGTTGTGGTATATGTTTCTAAGATGCCCCGATGGGTTGAACATATACCTTCCTTAATTTGTGTGAACCCAAAAGTCTTCATGGGTCATAACCTTCTGGTATTCCGCCAGTTAAACTTTCAAACTCTAAACATTCTTAACTGAGAGCAGTAAATGAAAAATTGTGTATTGGAGAAGTGGGAGTCGACCTTGAACTTTGTGTTCATGCCCATGGACCCGATGTGGAACTTATCATGGAAGCTTCTTGAATTAATAATGGTCCCCTTGTTATAAGTTCATCTTGTATCCATGTTGGTCCTTTGCAAACATGGTTCCGAACATGATTGATCATCTTTGATCCTTTTATCGGACAAGTTTAAGTACTTGCCTGCTGCAGATCAATACCTCCGTCCAACCTCTACTTCGATCTGTCATCGAGTATTACCCCCTGGTATCTCGAGAATGCCAAGGAACTACTTAACTTCTTATGAGTTCTTCATCAACTAATATTCTTGCCGATTCCATTTTTCCAACGGGTTCTGAGTTGTTAGAACCCCTCAAGGACACCGATAAGTGAATCAATTCCGCACTCTGATTCAATAACTCTAAGTAATTTTTGTTGCTTACGAGTTTAATAATCCTTCAAGTCATTCCTAGCCTGCTCGGCTATGTCATTATCGTGCCGATTTTAACTGTGCTACCTGGACCTTCCCAGCGCACAAATTTCGACAATGGGCTAATCTTGCGTCGATCTTCCTCGTCATATCACTTCTCCTTGAACAGCAAACTTGATTTCAAGTTTGTGTCCTACCCGTGGTTCCAATAACCTTTCGCTTTCATCATTCCTTTGACTTGATGTCATCGTCGATCAATTACATCTTCTTGAAAACCTCTCGACAAATTTGTCGTGATCATTGTCAACAATTTGACTTCTTCCAAGTTGTGTGTCCAAATTCAGGATGAGAAATACCATCCTTGCCCCTCGATGAATTGTGTTATCATCGACAACATTCTTGCCTCCCCCCCAACACAAACTTGTTCATATTTTGTGTTGTATCTTGATTTCCCTGCTATCCAGCTTATGTTATGTTCTACCGTGGAGTATTACCATCTTTGATGTCAAGAATGTCGTGAGCATTACTCCACCTCTTAAGAATTCTTGGTACAGTGATACTTCTCACCATCACCATTCTTTCTTGGTCCCCGTGTTGTTTCTAAACGAAATACCGACAAATGGTCTGTGATGTGTAAATTCTAAACTTCTAGCAACCCTAATGCTTTGAAGTTATTGGTCTATAGTTTCATTCTACGTCTATGGCTTAATGAATCATCATTCGAACATTGATCGTGCTACCTAGCCATATTTCGGGTGCACATTTCAACCAATGTTTAACTATGTATGTTTTCCTCGAGCATACATCATTAAGTCATTCGATCTAGCTAATGTTATCTCCTTGGTCACATAGTTGTGGAAATCCATCTTTTGGAAATCTCAATGGATTGTCGCTGAGTCAATCAGTCACCTCCTCACCTCTCCTTGACTTAATGATGAACCCTTGTTCGGAACTCGCTTCCATAGTTCATCTCCCGAGAATCTTTGATGTCGTTTCGACAATTTGTGTGGCACCTTTCTTCTCAGGCATCCTGAGTCTGAGTTATCCTGACACCAATCAGATCTGAATCTCGATCAGATATGATGGTTGGAACATATTTCCAAGAGTTATAACATTGGTCTATTTATGACCCGGTAAGGTGATGTCATGCCTAACACACCTGGCCGGAGGACCTATTGTTATAAGTTTTCCTTTTTAGCAAGGTTAGCTATTCTTCCATGAGGAAATTGTAAGACTTACTCTATAAGTTGTTCATGATGGATCCTTTGTGTATCCATAGCCCGATCTTACCTAATGACCATGTCAATGCTATCTCGAAGCATGTCTGTGGTAATCCGATCTTCAATAAAAACATTTGAAGCACAATGCTAAGTTTTCATTATCAATTATTCAAACACCATTGTTTGAGTAATGTCATGAACTTCCTCTTCCCTAACCTAAATGGTTATCTTCTAACCCTTGTCCTTGGGAAGGATATACCCCTGAAATATGTGTTTAAACACATTTTCCTTTCCATTGTTCTGTTTAATCTGATAATCATATTTTCCTTTCCATTGGTTGGTTTAACGTTTCTGGTGATCATTATGATCTAAGCAGTATTAATTCCCTGCTTGTGCAAACACCTCGGTGTACAACTCTGTCAGTAAGACCCTGTTACTATTGTTGGTGACATTCTGGTAACCACCGATGGACGAGAACCTTGCCTATTGGTCCGCCTCGTTCAACGAGCAGGAAAATGGTTCTCTTTGTCCCTCGCCCTTGGTACCAACGTTGTTGCCAACATAACTGACAGGCTACCCTCTGACATGTCTTGCTATCATGACCGTGTAAGATGCCAATGGCCTTCCTACTTTTAACCACATGGTGGGCCCATAACCCACAGTCCCACAGGATCGAAACCTGACTCTCCTGTACACCCTTGTTGCCAAAGTTATTCCTCGCGCTTGATTTCGTATGTAATTCATGGGTCATCTTCCTAGTTATCTGCTTTGATATCAGACGAAAAACTTATTCTCGTTGCTTTGGACCCCTTTCACACTTTGTTTAGGCATCGAACGCTTGCCTACCCGCTTAAACCTCTCATGGTACCTTCTTACTTTGCTCTCGAAATTTTCTTAAGTTTCAGTTCGAGAGTTACTTTCCGCCACCTTCCCCCGATGTTAGCTACCAGGTAGTCAACCTTGCAGAGGTCCGTTCTTCCGGAATAACCACCCTTTATTCTTTCGTAAGTACGATGGACTTCCCGAAGAAAGGATACCGACTTCATCATGATGACCTGAAGCAGAGAAATAAAGACATCAACGAAGAGGATCAACTACTTCAGGGAGAGCAAACATGAATGAGAAGATCTGTTAGAATGTCGTAACCTATTCTTCCCCCTTACTTCCCTCTTAAATCTCGGGACGAGATTTCTTGTAGTGGAGGAGAATTGTGACGCCCGGATAATTAAGCTACAGTAATCCCACGATAGCCACGTTAACGATGCCACGTCACCACGGTTATTGTTGCTAACCTCGCGTTAGTTCGAAACCGATTATAATTCATAATTCAAAATTAAGCCAACAATAAAAGTTTTCAACTATTAAAACTAAAATGTTCAATAAATAGTAGATAAAACAGAGGCTATGATAAAATTGTAAACAACATTATTGAAATTTAATAAGTGACTTAAACAACCTCAAACAGTGGCTGAATACATTATTTAATAACTTTTTTTATTAACACAAAATAAATACGAAATGATAATTAACCCAAACTAGTTTTTAGTGGTAGGATTTATTGTACTGTGATTTGTGGGCCAGCTCTCATATTTTACAAAACTCTTTTGGTGCCCAAACAATTAGCCAAAACAGAAGAAAATAAGAAAAGTAAAACAAAACAAAACTAACAAAAAAATAAAAAAAAGAAAGGACCCCCCCACTGGGCCAACCGGCCCAGCTGGCAGCCAGCCCAGCCCACCACGGCCTCCTCCTTCTCCCCCGTTCTCTGTTCAAGCGACCGACGCGCACCCACTGTCGCCGCCGAGCCGGCTCGCCGACAGCGTTACTGGGTGGATAAGGCCTCCGCCGAGCCCCCCCCCCCCCCCGATATTTCCTCCCCACCTACCTCCACCCACTCCCCTCTCCATCTCGGCCGCTCTCTCTCTCTCTCTCTGCTCCCCCCTCGCCCGAGCGAGATCGCCGCCGAAGCCTCGCCGTAGGCGTGGCCCCGACCACCGTTCGTCGAGCCGCCGAGTCCCCGAGCTCCCTCTACGTCGTCCTCGTCGACCCCGCGCTTCAGGACGAGCAGGAGTGCCATGCAGCGGCCGGGTCAAGCTTTTCCCCAACCTCGGTCGCCGCCGCCCGCCGCGATTGATCCCGCCTCCCCTCTGCGCTCTCGTTCACTCGAGGGCCTCCGTGTGCCGCGCCGTAAGCCTCCCCCCTCCTCCTTCCTCTGGTTCCTCCTCATGCACCGTAGATGGCTCGCGGTGCCGCCGTCGCCATTGCCGCATGCGGCCTCGTCCGCGAGCTCGTTGCGCTCACCCCGTCCATCTCCGAGCCAAGCCGTGGCCTCTGTCGAGTTGCCGGAGGTCCGTAGAGCCCGCTAGCGTCGTTTGTTAGCTAGAACGCAGCCCGTAGCGTAGTTTTCGGAGATTCCCGTATTCCGGCGCCGCCCGCGGTCGTCGTTGAGCTCCACTCCGGCCACCCCCGCTCCTGGGATCACTCTAGATCGACGTGGGACGATCTACTCGTTCGAACGCCACCGAAAACGCGCGGAATGGTGCACTGTGCTGGAAATCCGAGCAACTCCGGCGAACTTCCGCCGCTGGAATGGTAGCCGGCGTGATTCTGGCGACGTCACCGACATGGCACCCCGCGTGGCACCGCCTGGGCCATTGACTGGTGGACCCAGGGGCCCCCCTTGACTTGTTGACCGCGGTCAACGTGCTGACTGGGCGGCCCCCAGCCACTGACATGCGGGCCCCCCTCTGTTAATTAGTCTAACAAATGTTTTATAAATAAAAGTAATTAGATTAACTAATCACTCACTGACACCCGGGGCCCACACCCCTAATTAACCATGCTAGATTAGTTTAATCCACTGTTATACTAGCGGAGGCTGACATGCGGGTCCCATTGGACCCACATGTCAGGTTTGACCTGGTCAGCCGACCAGCTAGCTGCTGATGTCGTCCTCGCATCATGCTGACGTCATTTCTCTTTTTTGTATATTTCTATTAAATCAAATAATTTCAGAAAATGTTTAAAACTTAGAAAAATCATATAAAATAAACCGTAGCTCGGATGAAAATGTTTTCTATATGAAAATTGCTCAGAAAAATCCAACGAATCTGAATACGCGGTCCGTTCATTTGTCACATGCCTCTAGCACGCTGAACATGGAACTTTCCCCCTCCGGTCATCTGTGTGGCACAGGTCCGGAACCGGGAAAACATTCCCGGTTGAATTTTCCCCTTCACCTATTCGTGTAGACATACGTTAGGTCACACCCGACACGTCGTATTACCACGTTATGCTTTGTGATGCTATGTTTGCTTTATATTTACTGTTTCTTCCCCCTCTTCTCTCCGGTAGACCCCGAGACCGATGTTGCCCCTGTGATCGACTACGTCGACGACGACCCCTCCTTGCCAGAGCAACCAGGCAAGCCCCCCCCCCCTTGATCACCAGATATCACCTATTCTTCTCTATACTGCTTGCATTAGAGTAGTGTAGCATGTTACTGCTTTCCGTTAATCATATCCTGATGCATAGCCTGTCCTTGCTACTACGGTTGTTACCTTTACCTGCAATCCTACATGCTTAGTATAGGATGCTAGTGTTCCATTAGTGGCCCTACACTCTTGTCCGTCTGCCATGCTATACTACTGGGCCGTGATCACTTCGGGAGGTGATCACGGGTATATACTATATACTTTATATACATGACACATGTGGTGACTAAAGTCGGGTCAGCTCGTTGAGTACCCGCAAGTGATTCTGATGAGGGGGCTGAAAGGACAGGTGGCTCCATCCCGGTAGTGGTGGGCCTGGGTTCCTGACAGCCCCCGGCTGTTACTTTGTGGCGGAGCGACAGGGCAGGTTGAGACCACCTAGGAGAGAGGTGGGCCTGGCCCTGGTCGGCGTTCGCGGATACTTAACACGCTTAACGAGATCTTGGTATTTGATCTGAGTCTGGCCATTTGGTCTATACGCACTAACCAACTACGCGGGAACAGTTATGGGCACTCGGCGTTGTGGTATCAGCCGAAGCTCTTTTTGACGTCAGCGACAGAGCGGCGCGCGCCGGATTGGACTGGAACGCCTGCTAGGCTAGGTCTGCTTCCGGCCGCCCTCGCAACATGCAGGTGTGCAATGGGCGATGGGCCCAGACCCCTGCGCGCATAGGATTTAGACCGGCGTGCTGACCTCTTTGTTGAGCCTAGGTGGGGCTGCGACGTGTTGATCTTCCGAGGCCGGGCATGACCCAGAAAAGTGTGTCCGGCCAAATGGGATCGAGCGTGGTGGGTTATGTGGTGCACCCCTGCAGGGAAGTTTATCTATTCGAATAGCCGTGTCCCTCGGTAAAAGGACGACCCGGAGTTGTACCTTGACCTTATGACAACTAGAACCGGATACTTAATAAAACACACCCTTCCAAGTGCCAGATACAACCCGGTGATCGCTCTCTAACAGGGCGACAAGGAGGGGATCGCCGGGTAGGATTATGCTATGCGATGCTACTTGGTGAACTTACCATCTACTCTCTCCTACATGCTGCAAGATGGAGGTGGCCAGAAGCGTAGTCTTCGACAGGATTAGCTATCCCCCTCTTATTCTGGCATTCTGCAGTTCAGTCCACCGATATGGCCCTTTACACATATACCCATGCATATGTAGTGTAGCTCCTTACTTGCGAGTACTTTGGATGAGTACTCACGGTTGCTTTTCTCCCTCTTTTCCCCCTTTCCTTTCTACCTGGTTGTCGCAACCAGATGCTGGAGCCCAGGAGCCAGACGCCACCGTCGACGATGACTCCTACTACACCGAAGGAGCCTACTACTACGTGCAGCCCGCTGACGATGACCAGGAGTAGTTAGGAGGTCCCAGGCAGGAGGCCTTGCCTTTTCGATCGTTGCTACTTTTGTGCTAGCCTTCTTAAGGCAAACTTGTTTAACTTATGTCTGTACTCAGATATTGTTGCTTCCGTTGACTCGTCTATGATCGAGCACTTGTATTCGAGCCCTCGAGGCCCCTGGCTTGTATTATGTTGCTTGTATGACTTTTTATGGTGTAGAGTTGTGTTGTGATATCTTCCCGTGAGTCCCTGATCTTGATCGTACACATTTGCGTGCATGATTAGTGTACGATTGAATCAGGGGCGTCACACTCATAATACAAATCGTCATCGAGCATTAAGCGTGCAGACCCTACGGGTTCGAGAACTATGTAGACATGACCGAGACACATCTCCGATCAATAACCAATAGCGGAACCTGGATGCTCATATTGGCTCCTACATATTCTACGAAGATCTTTATCGGTCAAACCGCATAACAACATACATTGTTCCCTTTGTCATCGGTATGTTACTTGCCCGAGATTCGATCATCGGTATCCTCATACCTAGTTCAATCTTGTTCTCGGCAAGTCTCTTTACTCGTTCCGTAATGCATCATCCCGCAACTAAATCATTAGTCACAATGCTTGCAAGGCTTATAGTGATGTGCATTACCGAGATGGCCCAGAGATACCTCTCCGACAATCGGAGTGACAAATCCTAATATTGATCTATGCCAACTCAACAAACACCATCGGAGACACCTGTGGAGCATCTTTATAATCACCCAGTTACGTTGTGACGTTTGATAGCACACTTAGTGTTCCTCCGGTATTCGGGAGTTGCATAATCTCATAGTCATAGGAACATGTTTAAGTCATGAAGAAAGCAATAGCAATAAACTAAACGATCATAGTGCTAAGCTAACGGATGGGTCTTGTCCATCACATCATTCTCTAATGATGTGATCCCGTTCATCAAATGACAACACATGTCTATGGCTAGGAAACTTAACCATCTTTGATTAACGAGCTAGTCAAGTAGAGGCATACTAGGGACACTATGTTTTGTCTATGTATTCACACATGTATCAAGTTTCCGGTTAATACAATTCTGGCATGAATAATAAACATTTATCATGATATAAGAAAATATAAATAACAACTTTATTATTGCCTCTAGGGCATATTTCCTCTAGTCTCCCACTTGCACTAGAGTCAATAATCTAGTTCACATCGCCATGTGATTTAACACCAATAGTTCACATCGTCATGTGATTTAACACTCTATAGTTCACATCGCCGTGTGATCAATACCCAATGGGTTTACTAGAGTCTATAATCTAGTTCACATCGCCATGTGATTAACACCCAAAGAGTACTAAGGTGTGATCATGTTTTGCTTGTGAGAGATGTTTAGTCAATGGGTCTGCCACATTCAGATCCATATGTATTTTGCAAATTTCTATGTCTACAATGCTCTGCACGGAGCTACTCTAGCTAATTGCTCCCACTTTCAATATGTATCCAGATTGAGACTTAGAGTCATCCGGATCAGTATCAAAACTTGCATCGACGTAACCCTTTACGACGAACCTTTTGTCACCTCCATAACCGAGAAGCATATCCTTATACCACTAAGGATAATTTTGACCACTGTCCAGTGATCCACTCCTAGATCACTATTGTACCCTCTTGCCAAACTCATGGTGAGGTACACAATAGGTTAGGTACACAGCATGGCATACTTTATAGAACCTATGACTGAGGCATAGGGAATGACTTTTCATTCTATTTCTATTTTCTGCCGTGGTCGGGTTTTGAGTCTTTACTCAACATCACACCTTGCAATACAGGCAAGAACTCTTTCTTTGATCGTTCCATTTTGAACTTAATTCAAAATCTTGTCAAGGTATGTACTCATTGAAAAAACTTATCAAGCGTCTTGATCTATCTCTATAGATCGTGATGCTCAATATGTAAGCAGCTTCACCGAGGTCTTTCTTTGAAAAACTCTTTTCAAACACTCCTTTATGCTTCCAGAAAATTTTACATCATTTCCGATCAATAATATGTCATTCACATATACTTATCACAAAGGATGTAGCGCTCCCACTCACTTTCTTATAAATACAGGCTTCACCGCAAGTCTGTATAAAACTATATGCTTTGATCAACTTATCAAAGCATATATTCCAACTCCGAGATGCTTGCAACTAACAATTTTTAGCTTTTCTTTACCAATTTAAACTTTGCATCAAAGTAGGTTGTCTAGATATGCAACTAAGTGAGCAACCTATATGATGCAATGACAACAAGCACACAAGCAAGCAAGGGATTTAACACAAGTAAGCTTGCGAAAGTAAAGGAACGAGATAACCAAGAGTGGAGCCGGTGAAGACGAGGATGTGTTACCGAAGTTCCTTCCTTTTGAGGGGAAGTACGTCTCCGTTGGAGCGGTGTGGAGGCACAATGCTCCCCAAGAAGCCACTAGGGCCACCGTATTCTCCTCACGCCCTCACACAATGCGAGATGTCGTGATTCCACTATTGGTGCCTTGAAGGCGGCGACCGGACCTTTACAAACAAGGTTGGGGCAATCTCCACAACTTAATTGGAGGCTCCCAACAACACCACAAAGCTTCACCACAATGGACTATGGCTCCGCGGTGACCTCAACTGTCTAGGGTGCTCAAACACCCAAGAGTAACAAGATCCGCTAGGGATAAGTGGGGGGAATCAAATTTCTCTTGGTGGAAGTGTAGATCGGGGACTTCTCAACCAATCCCGAGCAAATCAACAAGTTTGATTGGCTAGGGAGAGAGATCGGGCGAAAATGGAGCTTGGAGCAACAATGGAGCTTTTGGGGGAAGAGGTAGGTCAACTATGGGGAAGAAGACCTCTTTATATAGTGGGGGGGACAATCCAACCGTTACCCCCCACAACAGCCCCGCAGAGGGCGGTACTACCGTTGAGACCAGCGGTACTACCGCACCCACGGCGGTACTACCGTGGAGATTGGAGGGTAGGGGAGATACGGACATGGGCGGTATTGCCGCGGTGGTAGGGCGGTACTACCGCTTAAGAGCGGTACTGCCGCTGTGAAGTACCGCACAATCCGACACGAAAAAAGACCCCTCGAGTCGACGCGGTAGGGGCCTGGTACCGTAGCGGTACTATTGCTGAGGACCCACCAGCGGTACTACCGCTGCGGAGCGGTACTGCCGCTTGTGACCCCTAAGCGGTACTACCGCTGGGTACCGCGGTACTACCGCTGGGACCAGACTCAGCCCAAAGAGAGAGGAAAGAAAACTCCAATGAAGCAGAAAGGCTCAGAAGGTGTAAAGAGGATGTGTACGTGTTGATTCCACCCTAGCCTTACCAAAGGGGGCCCCCTCTTGGTAGTACGGTGACTCCTACGAAACTAATCCACCAAAAGAAGCGAAAGAGCTACACCGTCTTGAATGACACTCTGAGGGGAAAGAAATCGTCTCGTGCCAAATGATGAATCTCTGAAATGCTCAAAGCACACGATTAGTCCGCAAGCATGTTGCCATCAATCACCAAAACTACATATAGAGAGATATGCCTTAACAATCTCCCCCTTTTTGGTGGATTGATGACAACCAGGGATTTGCACAAGGATATATCATGAAAGTAAAGAAACTTAGAACTACAAAATATAGACGGGCTCCCCCTGAATGTGTGCACCTAGTTGGTAGTGCCTTTGGAATGTAGGACACACACATTAGGATCAACACTCCCCCTATATTTTATAGTCCAACAACCTAAGCATAGGATACATGAGAGCAGGTAATATAACATGATAGACAAGCAACTCATAAGATACCAAAGTACTAGAAAGACATAGATAAAGATAAGGTAGCATATGTCTTACACCATATATCTGGAACTTAGGTCTCACTGGCACACAACCAAACAAGGCAAATCGCGAGAAAACACAACGACACAACACAGAAAACGTCGACACCATAAAGCACACCATAAAGCAAATTCCTAAGCTCTCTCCCCCTTTGGCATCGAGACACCAAAAGGGCAAAGAGCGACGCTACGGCTCCAGGTGAAGGCAAACTGAGGAGCTCTCTCATCACATCCCAGCAGGGTCATCTGCACTGCCATCCTCAGTCGGAAACTGCTCGGTGTCGGAATCGGTCCACGGACAGTGTTGCTGAATCCACTCCTCTTCCTCGGTGATCTGGCCCTCAGACCCACTGACAACGGTCGCACCTAGCTGACGCATGAGCTCTTGTGACGCCCCCTGGCCTTCTTCTCAGCCACATGAGTCATGTACTGACCACGAGACTCCATGCAGAAGAGCTTCTTTATCTTGCGCTTGATCTTCTTTGCCCAAGAGGGCTCTGTCCCAGAAGGCTCATAATCCTCATCATCATCATCGGCCTCAGTCCCATCCTCGGTCTCCATGTCAGCAGCAGTAGATGGACCCCCAGATTTAGGGGCTGGGACGCCCCAACTGTCCTTCTTCCTCAGACGCTTGATCTCATGAGAGACCAATTCTCCAGTTTCCAGCATCACCTGGGGATGGACACGTGCCCAGGCCTTCTCAATGAGCAGCATGATAAACGGACCATAGATCGGGCACTTGCGCTCAGAAATGGCAGTGAGAAGTTCAGACCACATAACATGAGAAATGTCCAGGGACTCGCCAGTGTTTGCTTCCTTCTCATGCTGGCAGAAGAGAAGCATATCCACGAGATAGGAGTGGACCATATCCAAATTCCCGATGCGAGGAAAGAGGGTCTCTCGAAAGACACGATGAAGGATGTCCAGGTAGGTAGACAACTCATAGGTTTCCTTCTTAGTCACAGGGTGAACCTTCACAGTGCAGTAGGGCCAGAGGGCTTGCTTGTGAGTGGAGTTGACGTTGCGGTGAGGGCGAAAGCCGACAGGAGTCTCAAGACCGCGATCTTCCACGTGAAGTAACTCCATGAAGGCCTTCCACTTGACAGACAGTAACTTGCCATTTGTCATCCAGGTTAGAGTCCTTTCTTCATCAGTTCCAAGATGGACAGTAGCATAGAACTGAGCCACCAAATCTGCATCAAAGTCCTTGTTGAACTGCATGATTCTGAGAATGTGAGCTGAGTACACATCTGAAGAGCTTCACCAAAGTATTCAGGATCCTTTTCCATGGCATCCGTGTCGATGGAGCGAACATCAACATAGAGATTCTTCTTGGCCTTGATCACATCAAAGTAGATGGCAAACTGAAAGCGGTTCCAGAACGGGCGGTTGACAAAATTGGGTTCTTGGTCTTCCGCATAGGGGTTGCGGCGATGCCTTTCCCAGAACTCCTTAGCAGACAACTTAGTCACAGTCTTCCCCCTTGGCTTGGGCATGTTGGCAAGTTTCTTCTGATGTTGAGGCGGAGGAGCCGCACTTGAGGAAGCACCTACTGAATCAGAGGTGCGGTAGCGCTTTGATGTTGCATGACCGGGGTTGACACGCTGGACTTGCTCCTCAGGACGTTCACCACCTGGAACCAAACACACGAACAGAAAAACCAACACGAAAGAAAAAGCGTAATCCTCCAAACAAAACAACATGGATCAAACAGTGGTAGAGGAATGATGGAATCTGGCAGGCAGCGGTAGTACCGCTGGCCATAGGCGGCAGTACCGCGCAAGCGGTAGTACCGCTCCAGCGGGAGCGGTAGTACCGCGCAAGACTGGGAACCGGCGGTTCCTACTGCCGTGGTTAGATCCGGCACTACCGGACTGCCAAATTCAAAAATAATCCTACCAAAACTTAGTCCACACAGCCTAGACGCCTTCTCCAAATTACTCAAGCCGAGATTTAGCCAAAAATCTAGAGATGCAACCACTATTGCCCCAAAAATGCTAGATCTGAGAACTAGACAAAAAGAGAGAAGGAACGAGGGCAATACCGGCATCCATGGCAAGAGGACGAGGTGGGGATCGACTCCACCGAAGGGAATGGAGAGGGATGGCCCGGAGACGGGGCCCGCCGGAGCCCTCCCGCGGCGAGGAGTCGCTGGAGAGAGGAAGAGAGACGAGGGGCGGTGCGAATGGGTATGGGGGAGGAGAAACCTCCCCCTGCCCCGACATAACCCCCTGATCCCGCCCCCCAGCGGTAGTACCGCTCGGGTGGGCGGTAGTACCGCTTATCAACATAAGCGGTAGTACCGCACCACCAGCGGTAGTACCACCCAGCCAAGACTCCAAAGCCTAGACACAAAAGGCTTAGCCCAAAAGGAAAAGCAAAACAAAAAGGCAAGAAGAGAGAGCAAACACAAAGCAACAAAAACATCAGCGAGAGGACAAGAACCACATACCTCTTCAAGAGAGGGTGGTGGCCGAGGCCACCTATGTTTGAGTCAATTGGTATGGCACCGCGAAGAATTATCCTTGGGCCCATGACCAAAACTCGTCTTTGAAGCACAAGTACCATCAAAAATGGCTAATGTGAAAGAGTTGATCAATTTATGCATAATAAGGGGAGGGAGAGTTCATTAAGAGAGCAACACTCCCCCTATGTCCATGCCTACACCTAAACAAGATAACAAGTCGAGTATGGTGGGGAGTGCAAGTGTTCAAGCAACATTGCTCGAATCAATGATATTTACCTCATGCCTTAACTCGCGAAATCTTTCTTCATCCAACGGCTTTGTGAAAATATCTGCAAGGTTATCATGAGTGTTGACATAGTTGAGCTCGATCTTCCCTCGCCTAATATGATCCCGGATGAAGTGATATCGAATCTCAATATGCTTCGTCTTGAAGTATTGCACCGGGTTGATAGAAATCTTGATGGCACTTTCATTGTCACACCAAAGAGGCACTTTGTCACAAATGACACCATAATCCTTTAAAGTTTGCCTCATCCATAAGAGTTGTGCACAACAACTCCCGGCCGCCACATCCGCTTCGGTGGACGAGAGAGACACACAACTTTGCTTTTTAGAAGACCAACTTACCAAAGAGCAACCAAGGAATTGGCACCCTCCGGAAGTGGACTTCCTATCCACTTTGTCTCCTACCCAATCCGAGTCCGAATACCCTGCAAGCTTGAAGTTTGCTCCTCTTGGGTACCATAAGCCAAAGTTTGGGGTATGAGCCAAATATCGAAAGATTCGCTTGACCGCCACGAAGTGGCTTTCCTTAGGTGCGGCTTGAAAACGTGCACAAATTCCCACACTCAACATGATATCCGGTCTAGATGCACAAAGGTAAAGTAATGAACCAATCATGGAGCGATATACCTTTTGATCCACCGCTTTACCATTGGGATCGATGTCAAGTTGGCACTTGATGGGCATTGGAGTGGACGTCGGCTTGACATCACTTAGCTTGAATCTCTTGAGCATGTCTTGAGTGTATTTGGCTTGGTTGATGAAGGTTCCTTCTCTTCTTTGCTTTACTTCGAAACCGAGAAAGAACTTCAACTCTCCCATGGAAGACATCTTGAAGTTTGAGGTCATGAGTGCGGCAAATTCCTCATTGAAAGCTTTGTTAGGGGAACCAAAGATAATGTCATCAACATATAGTTGGCACACAAACAACTCCCCTTTGACCTTCTTAGTAAAAAGAGTGGGGTCGATTAGCCCAACTTCAAACCCACGATCTTGTAACAACTCGGTAAGGTGGTCATACCACGCACATGGGGCTTGTTTAAGGCCATATAGTGCCTTATCGAGTTGATACACATGATCGGGAAAGTAGGGATCCTCGAACCCGGGGGGTTGCTTGACATACACCAACTCATTAATAGGTCCATTAAGAAAAGCACTCTTCACATCCATTTGTTGCAACTTAAAGTTGTGATGAGAAGCATAAGCAATCAACAAACGAATAGATTCAAGGCGAGCAACGGGAGCAAAGGTTTCACCGTAGTCGATACCCTCGACTTGGGAGTAGCCTTGTGCCTCCAATCGTGCCTTGTTGCGGATGATGGTCCCATGAGCATCTTGCTTGTTCTTGAATATCCACTTCGTTCCAATGACATTGTGGTTCCCCGTTGGCCTTGGCACTAATCTCCACACCTTGTTGTACTCGAAATTGTTGAGTTCTTCATGCATGGCATTGAGCCAATCCGGATCTTCAAGAGCTTCATATACCTTTTGGGGTTCCACACAAGAGACAAACGCGTGATGTTCACAATAGTTTGCCAATTGTCTACGAGTGCTTACCCCCTTTTGAATGCTTCCAAGCACATTCTTCATGAGATGGCCCTTGGTGGAGAGCTTGGAAGCAATCTTAGCGGCACGACGCTCCAATTCCTCCTCGGAGGTGAGTTGAGGAGCAGTCACTTGATCATCTTGAGCGCCGTCTTGAGCTTGTTCTTGATCTTGAACTTGCTCGGAGGAGAGAACTTGACCTTGGGCATCACTTGGTGTGTCTCCACCGTCTTGAGCATGATCTTGCCCTTGGTCTTGTTCATGAGGTTGAGGGTCTTCACTTTGTTCTTCGGAAGCGTGTGGGCCTTGGGTTGGTGATGGCTCCACTTGAGTGGAGCATTGTCCCTCTCCTTCGGCCACAAGGGGTTCCTCAATGGGTAGGATAAAACCAACACCCATTCTTCTTATGGCTTGAGGAGGAATTTCATCACCTACATCACAAGTGCCACTTTGCTCCACTTGGGAGCCGTTATTCTCATCAAACTCCACGTTACACGTCTCCTCAATAAGTCCCATGGATTTATTGAGGACACGGTAAGCATGAGCGTTTGTAGCATAACCAACAAATATGCCCTCATATGCTCTAGCCTCAAATTTAGACAACCGAACACCTTTCTTGAGAATGAAACACTTACACCCGAACACCCGAAAGTACTTGAGGTTGGGCTTGTTACCGGTGAGTATCTCATATGGAGTCTTGTTCAAGCCCTTGCGGAGGTAGAGCCGATTGGATGCATGACACGCGGTGTTGATGGCTTCGGCCCAAAAGTTGTATGGAGACTTGAACTCCGCCATCATGGTCCTTGCGGCATCCATCAACGTCCGGTTCTTCCTCTCCGCAACACCGTTTTGTTGAGGGGTGTAAGGTGCGGAATATTGATGCTTGATCCCCTCATCACTAAGAAACTCATCCAAGGTGTAGTTCTTGAACTCGGTGCCATTGTCACTTCTTATTGTCAAGATCTTTGCGTTGTGTTGACGTTAGGCTTCATTTGCAAAGTCAATGACGGTTTGTTGGGTCTCACTCTTCCTCTTGAAGAAGTACACCCAAGTGTATCTTGAATAGTCATCCACAATCACCAAGCAATACTTTCTACCCCCAAGACTATCAAAGGATGGAGGTCCAAAGAGATCCAAATGAAGTAGCTCCAAAGGCCTCTTCGAGTAAATGAGAGTCGTGGGAGGGTGAGCCTTCTCATGAAGCTTTCCTTCGATACAAGCACTGCAAGCACGATCTTTAGCAAAACTAACGTTCGTTAGTCCACGGACATGGTCCCCCTTGAGAAAACTTTGCAAAGATCTCATATTGACATGGGCTAAATGGCGATGCCAAAGCCATCCCACGTCAACTTTAGCCATTAGGCATGTCGCGGTCTTAGTGGGTCGCTCCAAAAAGTTAATCACATAGAGACCGTTCTCGACATGCCCAACAAAGGCTACTTTAAGAGTATTGCTCCACAAGAGGGCCACGGTATCAATATCAAAGAAAGTGGCAAAACCCATGATTGCAAGTTGACGAACGGAAAGTAAATTGTATGCAAGGGACTCAACAAGCATGACTTTCTCGATCGTAAGATCATGAGAAATGACTACTTTGCCGAGTCCCAATACCTTAGAAGACGAGGCATCACCCCACTCGACATTGGTGGGCATAGATGGAATCTTGTGCACGTCCACCACCAAGTCCTTGCTTCCGGTCATATGATTTGTAGCTCCACTATCGAGCAACCATGATCCCCCACCGGAAGCAAACACCTACAAGAGATCAATGCTTGGTTTTAGGTACCCATTTTGTAATGGGTCCTTTGATGTTAGTAACAAGGGTCTTAGGAACCCAAATAGACCATTCAATATACTCATGAGGAGAACCAACAAATTTGGCATAAACATGCCCATCACTAGCACGGAATAGCACATAAGAAGGATTAAAGTCGCCGGCTTTGTTGGAAGAGGTGGCATTGCCCTTCTTGACACCGCCACCCTTCGCATTGTTCTTCTTCTCCTTGGAAGCACCCTCTCCCTCCTTCACAAAAGTTTGCTTGAGAGGAGGAGGTCGTTTGGTCTTGTCATTCTTCTTCTTGTTCTTGGGCTTGGGTGCGAACCCAATCCCCTCCTTGGCCACGACTTCCTTTTGATTGCTCAAAAGGTCGTTGAGGTTCTTCTCACCTTGTATGCATGACACAAGGCCTTTCTCAAGTTGCTCCTTCAACTTAGCATTCTCCTCAACAAGATGCACATGCTCACAACAAGGGTTAGTAGCATTTGCATTATCAATTAACACCATATGAGGAAAGGTGGCTTTCTCCTTAGTTAGCTTTACTTGGAGTTGATCATGAGACTCCTTGAGGCTAGCATGAACACCCTTCAAGACTTTGTGAGCCTTGTCGAGAATGTCAAACTCCTCTTTGAGTCTAGCAAGATCAACCCCAAGTTTTGCCTTCTCGGAGTTTAGCACACGAGACACAACAAGAGCATGATCAAGATCTTTCTTTAACTTAGCATGATCATCGTTGTATGACTCCTCAAGAGCCAAACGAAGACCACGCTCTTCGTCAAGAGCATTGGAAAGATCCGAAATATCATCGGCATAGTCATGACTATGCCCCTCCATCTTAGAGATGGTATCTTCGTGAGCCTCGATCATGTCATTGGCTTCACCAAGTTGTTCCAAGAGAGCAACGAAGTCCTTCTTGGATTTACCCTTGATTTTACCCATAAAGGTCTCAAACTCATTTTCCTCCACATTTGTCCCCTCATGTTCATCAATGCTATCCGTCGAAGAAGGATGATTAATGATGGTAGTTTTGATGTTGGGGGTTACCTTGTTGGTGGCTTTAGCCATGAGGCACTTGGCGTTGATGTTCTCATTGGGTGAGTCGAAGAGAGACATCCGTGGAGTCATCGCAATGGCAACGGAGGCCATGGCAACCGACTCACCATCTTCATCATCATCATCATCCTCGTTGTACTCTTCTTGTATGACTAATGCCTTGGGAGGAGTCTTCTTGGTGAAGTTGCTCTTGTGGGGGAACGACTTGGCCTTGTCCTTTCAGATGAGCTTGCCACCATTGTCTTCCCTCTTCTCGTAAGGGCACTCCGCAACAAAGTGGCTCACATTGCCACAATTGAAGCAAGTCCTCACTCGTTGCTTGCCCTTTGCGCCACTTGAATTGTTCTTGTTGACGTTTGGCCTTGTGTTCTTCTTGCTCCAAAATTGCCTTGAAGCAAGAGCCATGTGTTCATGATAGGCATACTTCGTATCTTCGAGGTTGCCCTCCTCTTCTTCCTCTTCTTCCTCTTCCTCCATACTAACCTTGGCCTTTAGAGCAAGGTTGGGCCTCTTTACTCTTTGAGAGAGAAGAACCGCATTGTCGGCAGTCTTGTCCAAGATGCTCATAGCAACGAACTCATCCAACACTTCACTTGAGGACAAGGTGTGGAAGTCCGGCCTTTGACGAATGACGGAGGACATGGCTTTGTGGTAGGGCATCATTGCCTTGAGGAATTTACGCTTGATCCAATTGTCATCCGTGTCCTTACTTCCGTGATCTTGGAGAGAGACTGCGAGTTTGGTTACTCTCCAAAAAAGCTCACGAGGTTCTTCATCTTCTTTCATTGCAAACTCATCGGCTTCATCTTGCACCACTTCATAGTTGGAGCGTTGAATGCTTGCGCTTCCCCGATAGAGGGAAACAACTTGGAGCCAAGCATCTTTGGCCACAGTGTAGGGACGGAGATGAGGAAGGTCTTCGAGTGGGATTGCTTCTTGGATGATGAAGAGAGCATTCTCATTGAATTGATGATCCACAACTTCTCTAGGAGTGAAGTTACTTCGGTCATGCGGATAAAAACCTTCTTCAATGATTCTCCAAAGGTTAGTGTTCACATGATTTAAATGACGCTTAAAACGATAGACCCAAGAATCAAAATCTACATTCTTCTCAATCTTAGGAGCCGGGCCGGCATGATTCAAATGAGTGGAAGGGAGCGGTCCACCATAGACAGGTGGAGGTTCCACATGGGCAAAGATGTCGGGTGCCATTTTTACCACTAGAAGAAGGAGCTTTCTCGCTAGTAGCTTCCCCTTTGTCGGAGGTAGCATCCGTCACCTTGTTGGCGGGATCACCCACTTTCAACGGTGTGGTGGAAAGTTTAAGCCCTTCTAAGTATTTATTAAACATGCTTTCGACCTCGGTAGTCATGGAGGTTTTCAATGTGTCCAACGCCACATTTAATTCCTCACGAGAGACCGTGGTTCCCCCATCTCCCGTAGACGAGACCGGATTCACACTGGAGTGCTCCTCCACACCGTCTACGACGTCAACCATACTCTTCGGACGGTAAAGTCCTTAATAAAGAGACGAGGCTCTGATACCAATTGAAAGGATCGATATAGTTGACTAGAGGGGGGGTGAATAGGCAACTAACAATTTTTAGCTTTTCTTTACCAATTTAAACTTTGCATCAAAGTAGGTTGTCTAGATATGCAACTAAGTGAGCAACCTATATGATGCAATGACAACAAGCACACAAGCAAGCAAGGGATTTAACACAAGTAAGCTTGCGAAAGTAAAGGAACGAGATAACCAAGAGTGGAGCCGGTGAAGACGAGGATGTGTTACCGAAGTTCCTTCCTTTTGAGGGGAAGTACGTCTCCGTTGGAGCGGTGTGGAGGCACAATGCTCCCCAAGAAGCCACTAGGGCCACCGTATTCTCCTCACGCCCTCACACAATGCGAGATGCCGTGATTCCACTATTGGTGCCCTTGAAGGCGGCGACCGGACCTTTACAAACAAGGTTGGGAAAATCTCCACAACTTAATTGGAGGCTCCCAACGACACCACAAAGCTTCACCACAATGGACTATGGCTCCGCGGTGACCTCAACCGTCTAGGGTGCTCAAACACCCAAGAGTAACAAGATCCGCTAGGGATAAGTGGGGGGAATCAAATTTCTCAACCAATCCCGAGCAAATCAACAAGTTTGATTGGCTAGGGAGAGAGATCGGGTGAAAATGGAGCTTGGAGGAACAATGGAGCTTTTGGGGGAAGAGGTAGGTCAACTATGGGGAAGAAGACCTCTTTATATAGTGGGGGGAACAATCCAACCGTTACCCCCCACAACAGCCCCGCAGAGGGCGGTACTACCGCATAAGGCAGCGGTACTACCGCTGAGACCAGCGGTACTACCGTGGAGATTGGAGGGCAGGGGAGATACGGACATGGGCGGTACTGCCGCGGTGGTAGGGCGGTACTACCGCTTAAGAGCGGTACTGCCGCTGCGAAGTACCGCACAATCCGACACGAAAAAAGACCCCTCGAGTCGACGCGGTAGGGGCCTGGTACCGTAGTGGTACTACTGCTGAGGACCCACCAGCGGTACTACCGCTGCGGAGCGGTACTGCCGCTTGTGACCCCTAAGCGGTACTACCGCTGGGTACCGCGGTACTACCGCTGGGACCAGACTCAGCCCAAAGAGAGAGGAAAGAAAACTCCAATGAAGCAGAAAGGCTCTGAGGGTGTAAAGAGGATGTGTACGTGTTGATTCCACCCTAGCCTTACCAAAGCGGACCCCCTCTTGATAGTACGGTGACTCCTACGAAACTAATCCACCAAAAGAAGCGAAAGAGCTACACCGTCTTGAATGACACTCCGAGGGGAAAGAAATCGTCTCGTGCCAAATGATGAATCTCTGAAATGCTCAAAGCACACGATTAGTCCGCAAGCATGTTGCCATCAGTCACCAAAACTACATGTAGAGAGATATGCCTTAACAATTAGCTTCCTCACTAATTGGTGTAGGAATCACTGGAACTGATTTCTGTGATGAACTACTTTCCAATAAGGGAGCAGGTACAGTTACCTCATCAAGTTCTACTTTCCTCCCACTCACTTCTTTCGAGAGAAACTCCTTCTATAGAAAGGATCCATTCTTAGCAATAAAGATCTTGCCTTCGGATCTGTGATAGAAGGTGTACCCAACATTTTGGGTATCCTATGAAGATGCACTTCTCTGATTTGGGTTCGAGCTTATCAGGGTGAAACTTTTTCACATAAGCATCGCAACCCCAAACTTTAAGAAACGACAGCTTAGGTTTCTTGCCAAACCATAGTTCATACGGTGTCGTCTCAACAGATTTAGATGGTGCCCTTTTTAACGTGAATGCAGCTGTCTCTAATGCATAACCCCAAAACGATAGTGGTAAATCGGTAAGAGACATCATAGATCACACCATATCTACTAAAGTGCGGTTACGACATTCGGACGCACCATTATGCTGTGGTGTTCCAGGTGGCGTGAGTTGCGAAACTATTCCGCATTGTTTCAAATGAATACCAAACTCGTAACTCAAATATTCGTCTCCGCAATCAGATCGTAGAAACTCTATTTTCTTGTTATGATGATTTTCTACTTCACTCTGAAATTCTTTGAACTTTTTCAAATGTTTCAGACTTATGTTTCATCAAATAGATATACCCATATCTGCTCAAATCATCTGTGAAGGTCAGAAAATAACGATACCCGCCGCGAGCCTCAACACTTATCGGACCGCATACATCAGTATGTATTATTTCCAATAAGTCAGTTGCTCGCTCCATTGTTCCGAAGAACGGAGTCTTAGTCATCTTGCCCACGAGGCATGGTTCGCATGCATCAAGTAATTCATAATCAAGTGATTCCAAAAGCCCATCAGCATGGAGTTTCTTCATGTGCTTTGCACCAATATGACCTAAACGGTAGTGCCACAAATAAGGTGCACTATCATTATTAACTTTGCATCTTTTGGCTTCAATATTATGAATATGTGTATCACTACGATCGAGATTCAATAAACTATTTATATTGAGTGTATGACCATAGAAGGTTTTATTCATGTAAATAGAACAACAATTATTCTTTGACTTAAATAAATAACCGTATTGCAATACACATGATCCAATCATATTCATGCTCAAAGCAAACACCAAATAACATTTATTTTAGGTTCAATACTAATCCCGAAGGTAAAGGGAGTGTGCGATGGTGATCTTATCAACCTTGGAATCACTTCCAACACCCATCATCACCTTGCCCTTAACTAGTCTTTGTTTATTTTGCAACTCCCGTTTCAAGTTACCACTCTTAGCAACTGAACCAGTATCAAATACCGAGGGGTTGCTATAAACACTAGTAAAGTACGAATCAATAACATGCATATCAAATATACCTTTGTTCACTTTGCCATCCTTCTTATCCGCCAAGTATCTACGGCAGTTCCACTTCCAGTGACCATTTCCTTTGCAGTAGAAGCACTCAGTTTCAGGCTTTGGGCTTCTTCATGGGAGTGGCAACTTGCTTGCCATTCTTCTTGAAGTTCCCTTTCTTTCCCTTGCCCTTTTACTTGAAACTAGTGGTCTTGTCAGCCATCAACATTTGATGCTTTTCTTGATTTCTACCTTCGTCGATTTCAGCATCACGAAGAGCTCGGAAATCATTTCCGTCATCCCTTGCATATTATAGTTCATCACGAAGTTCCAGTAACTTGGTGATAGTGACTAGAGAACTCTGTCAATCACTATTTTATCTGGAAGATTAACTCCCACTTGATTCAAGTGATTGTAGTACCCAGACAATCTGAGCACATGCTCACTGGTTGAGCTATTCTCCTCCATCTTGTAGGCAAAGTACTGTCAGAGGTCTCATACCTCTCGACACGGGCATGAGTATGAAATACCAATTTCAACTCCTGGAACATCTTATATGCTCTATGGCGTTCAAAACATTTTTGAAGTCCCGGTTCTAAGCCGTAAAGCATGGTGCACTAAACTATCAAGTAGTCATCATACCGAGCTTTGTCAAACGTTCATAACGTCTGCATCTGCTCCTGCAATAGGTCTGTCACCTAGCAGTGGATCAAGGACATAATTCTTCTGTGCAGCACTGAGGATAATCCTCAGATCACGGACCAAGTCCGCATCATTGCTACTATCATCTTTCAAATATTTTTCTCTAGGAACATATAAAAAATAAACGGGGAGCTACATCGCGAGCTATTGATCTACAACATAGTTATGCAAATACTATCAGGACTAAGTTCATGATAAATTAAAGTTCAATTAATCATATTACTTAACAACTCCCACTTAGATAGACATCCCTCGAGTCATCTAAATGATCATGTGACCTAAATCAACTAAACCATGTCCGATCATCACGTGAGATGGAGTAGTTTTCAATGGTGAACATCACTATGTTGATCATATCTACTATATGATTCAGGTTCGACCTTTCGGTCTCCAGTGTTCGGAGGCCATATCTGCATATGCTAGGCTCGTCAAGTTTAACCCGAGTATTCTGCGTGTGCAAAACTGGCTTGCACCCGTTGTATGTGAACGTAGAGCTTATCACACCTGATCATCACGTGGTGTCTCAGCACGAAGAACTGTCGCAATGGTGCATACTCAGGGAGAACACTTATACCTTGAAATTTTAGTAAGCGATCATCTTATAAAGCTACCGCCGAACTAAGCAAAATAAGATGCATAAAAGATAAACATCACATGCAATCAAAATATGTGACATGATATGGCCATCATCATCTTGTGCCTTTGATCTCCATCTCCAAAGTACTGTCATGATTTCTATCGTCGCCAGCATGACACCATGATCTCTGTCATCTTGATCTCTATCAACGTGTTGTCATATGGTCGTCTCGCCAACTATTGCTTTTGCAACTATTGCTATCGCATAACGATAAAGTAAAGCAATTGCATGGCGCTTGCATCTTATGCAATAAAGAGACAACCATAAGGCTCCTGCCAGTTGCCGATAACTTCAACAAAACATGATCATCTCATACAACAATTTATATATCATCACGTCTTGACCATATCACATCACAGCAAGCCCTACAAAAACAAGTTAGATGTCCTCTACTTTGTTGTTGTAAGTTTTACGTGGCTGCTACGGGCTTAGCAAGAACCGTTCTTACCTACGCATCAAAACCACAACGATTTTTTGTCAAGTGTGCTGTTTTAACCTTCAATAAGGACCGGGCGTAATCATACTCGATTCAACTAAAGTTGGAGAAACTGACACCCGCCAGCCACCTGTGTGCGAAGCACGTCGGTAGAACCAGTCTCGCGTAAGCGTACGCATAATGTCGGTCCGGGCCGCTTCATCCAGCAATACCGCTGAATCAAAGTATGACATGCTGGTAAGTAGTATGACTATTATCGCCCACAACTCATTTGTGTTCTACTCGTGCATATAACATCTACGTATAGACCTGACTCTGATACCACTGTTGGGGAATGCAGTAATTTCAAAAATTTCCTACGCACACGCAAGATCCATCTAGGTGATGCATAGCAACGAGAGGGGAGAGTGTTGTCCACGTACCCTCGTAGACCAAAAGTGGAAGCGTTTAATCAATGCGGTTGATGTAGTCGTACGTCTTCATGATCCGACCGATCCAAGTACCGAACGTAGCGCACCTTCGTGTTCAGCACATGTTCAGCTCGATGACGTCCCACGAACTCTTGATCCAGTTGAGGTCGAGGGAGAGTTCCGTCAGCACGACGGCGTGGCGACGGTGATGATGAAGTTACCGGCGCAGGGCTTCGCCCAAGCACTACAACGATATGACCGAGGTGTGTAACTGTGGAGGGGGGCACCGCACACGGCTAAGATAAATCTTGGAGTGCCTCCTGCCCATGTATATAAAGGAGGGAGGAAGAGGAGGCCGGCCCTAGAGGGGGCGCGCCAAGGTGTGGGGAATCCTACTAGGACTCCCTAGTCCAAGTAGGATTCCCCTCCTCTTTCCTATTCGGAGTAGGAGAGAAGGAAAGAGAGGGAGAGGGAGAAGGAAAGGGGGGTCGCGCCCCCGCCCCTTGTCCAATTCGGTTTGGGCAGGGGGAGGCGCGCGCCACCTCTTGGCCCTTCTCCCCTCTCTCCACTAAAGCCCAATAAGGCCCATTACTTCTCCCGGCGAATTCCCGTAACTCCCCAGTACTCCGAAAAATACCCGAATCACTCGGAACCTTTCTGATGTCTGAATATAGCCTTCCAATATATCGATCTTTATGTCTCGACCATTTCGAGACTCCTCGTCATGTCCGTGATCTCATCTGGGACTCCGAATAGCCTTTGGTTCATCACATCACATAACTCATAATACAAATAGTCATCGAACGTTAAGCGTGCGGACCCTACGGGTTCGAGAACTATGTAGACATGACCGAGACACATCTCCGGTCAATAACCAATAGCGGAACCTGGATGCTCATATTGCCTCCTACATATTCTACGAAGATCTTTATCGGTCAAACCGCATAACAACATACGTTGTTCCCTTTGTCATCGGTATGTTACTTGCCCGAGATTCGATCGTCGGTATCCTCATACCTAGTTCAATCTTGTTCTCAGCAAGTCTCTTTACTCGTTCTGTAATGCATCATCCCGCAACTAACTCATTAGTCACAATGCTTGCAAGGCTTATAGTGATGTGCATTACCGAGATGGCCCAGAGATACCTCTCCAACAATCGGAGTGACAAATCCTAATCTTGATCTATGCCAACTCAACAAACACCATCGGAGACACCTGCAGAGCATCTTTATAATCACCCAGTTACGTTGTGATGTTTGATAGCACACTAAGTGTTCATCTAGTATTCGGGAGTTGCATAATCTCATAGTCATAGGAACATGTATAAGTCATGAAGAAAGCAATAACAATAAACAAAACGATCATAGTGCTAAGCTAACGGATGGGTCTTGTCCATCACATCATTCTCTAATGATGTGATCCCGTTCATAAAATGACAACACATGTCTATGGCTAGGAAACTTAACCATCTTTGATTAACGAGCTAGTCAAGTAGAGGCATACTAGGGACACTATGTTTTGTCTATGTATTCACACATGTATCAAGTTTCCTGTTAATACAATTCTAGCATGGATAATAAACATTTATCATGATATAAGGAAATATAAATAACAACTTTATTATTGCCTCTAGGGCATATTTCCTTCAAGACATGTGTTGTCATTTGATGAACGGGATCACATCATTAGAGAACAATGTGATGGACAAGACCCATCCGTTAGCTTAGCACTATGATCGTTTAGTTTGTTGCTATTGATTTCATCATGACTTATACATGTTCCTCTGACTATGAGATTATGCAACTCCCGAATACCGGAGGAACACTTAGTGTGCTATCAAACGTCACAACGTAACTGGGTGATTATAAAGATGCTCTACAGGTGTCTCCGATGGTGTTTGTTGAGTTGGCATAGATCGATATTAGGATTTGTCACTCCAATTGTCGGAGAGGTATCTCTGGGCCCTCACGGTAATGCACATCACTATAAGCCTTGCAAGCAATGTGACTAATGAGTTAGTTGCGGGATGATGCACTACGGAACGAGTAAAGAGACTTGCCGGTAACGAGATTGAACTAGGTATAGTGATACCAACGATCGAATCTCAGGCAAGTAACATACCGATGACAAAGGGAACAATGTATGTTGTTATGCGGTTTGACCGATAAAGATCTTCGTAGAATATGTGGGAGCCAATATGAGCATCCAGGTTCCGCTATTGGTTATTGACCGGAGATGAGTCTCGATCATGTATACATAGTTCTCGAACCCGTAGGGTCCGCACGCTTAACGTTCAATGAAGATCGGTATATGAGTTTATGTGTTCTGATGAACCGAAGGTTGTTCGGAGTCCCGGATGTGATCACGGACATGACGAGGAGTCTCGAAATGGTCGAGACATAAAGATTGATATATTGGAAGGTTATGTTTGGACACCGAAAAGGTTTCGGATAGGTTCGGGCATTTTCCGGAGTACCGGGGGTTACCGGAACCCCCCAGGGGGTTAATGGGCCTTTATGGGCTTTAGTGGAATAGAGGAGGAGGCGGCCAGGTGGAGGCGCATGCCCCCCAAGCCCAATCCGAATTGGGGGGGCTTCCTTCTCTCCCTCTTCCTCTTTCCTTCCCCTCCTAGTTGGACTAGGAAAGGGAGGAACCTACTCCTAGTAGGAGTAGGATTCCCCCCCTTGGAGCGCGCCCCTTGAGGCCGGCCAGCCTCCTCCTCCACTCCTTTATATACGGGGGAGGGGGGCGCCCCATAGACACACAAGTTGATTTCTTAGCCGTGTGCGGTGCCCCCCTCCACAGATTTCCACCTCGGTCATATTGTCGTAGTGCTTAGGCGAAGCCCTGCGTTGGTAACTTCATCATCACCTTCACCACGCCGTCGTGCTGACGAAACTCTCCCTCGGCCTCAGCTGGATCTAGAGTTCGAGGGACGTCACCGAGCTGAACGTGTGCAAATCACGAAGGTGCCGTGCGTTCGGTACTTGATCGGTTGGATCGTGAAGACGTTCGACTACATCAACCGCGTTACTAAACGCTTCCGCTTTCGGTCTACGAGGGTACATGGACACACTCTCCCCGCTCGTTGCTATGCTTCTCCTAGATATATATTGCGTGATCGTAGGATTTTTTTGGAAATACTATTGAAAGTGCAAGTATCACTTAGATTATATTTTGGTGTGATGACAATGTGGTTAGTGGAACTAATGTTGGTTGCTAAAGTTTATCTCAGGACTTTGGTTCCAAGGTGTCCATTGATGGAGGTGTGCGACCCCCCAGTCCAAAAAGATCAAAGGCGTGGTTACCGGCGACTCGAAGGTTTTTCGTTTTGGTTTGATTTGAGTCGTAGGTAAAACCGCACTATCAAGAGGGGTCTTCGTGGATTTAGTGTCGTGTGGGAATGCCTCCAAGACAGATACACCAGCCCTCCTACACCTCCTCAGATATTCCACTTATTGTGTGCTTTGCCGTGGTGTCCTGTGATGTTTCATCAGAAATCTTCTGGACACCCCGTGTGCACGGGGTCTCTGACCCCCGTGCGCACGGGGTAGTCAGAATATTTCGGGACACCCCGTGCGCACGGGGTACCTCGAAACTCACTGGACACCCCGTGCGCACGGGGCTGACTTGGCCCGTGCGCACGGGGTCCAACGGGCAGAAATCCCCTCCCGGCCAAGAACACTATATAAGCCCCCTTCTTCCTCCTCCATCCCTCAACCCTAATGTCTTGTTGAGCTCCTCCATTGCTACACCCCATTTTGCTCACTACTCTCATTCCCTCCACCCAATCTTGTTGAAACTTTGGGGATTGGGAGAGCAAGACCCGATCTACTCTTTGACCAAACCAAATCGCGTTCCCCGCAACATTCAGCCACCATGACTTGTTACTCTTGGAGCTTGGGCTCCTAGGCGGTTAGAGGTTCCTCCGGAAGCTTCCTTGCTTGTGGTGTGCTCCGGAGAAATTTGTAAAGGTGTGGTGGACGCCTTCAAGACCAACCCCGAGTGATTCGAGGCTCATCCGTTGGGGGTGACTCGAAGGAGATTACGGTGAGCCTTCGGTGGCGTTCCGCAAGCTTTGGCTCCGGCACCGCTCCAAACGGAGAGTAGCTCTTCCCCAAGGAAGAGTGAACTTCAGGATAAAATCCGCGTCCTCGTCTCACTTGTGGTTAATCCTTTCCCGCACTTTACTTAGCCTTGTATGCTTGTTGGCTTGCTAATTAGTTTGTTGCCTAGCATATTTAGCTTAGAGCTTGCTTGTCATATAGGTTGTGTTCACCTAGTTGCATATCTAGTGAACCCTTTTTATCCGCTAAGCCTTAAAATTGACAAGAAAGAGTAAAATTTGTAGTCTCCTATTCACCCCCCCCCTCTAGTCGACCGTATCGATCCTTTCAATTGGTATCAGAGCCTCGTGCTCTAATATAAGGTTTTACAACCTTAGAGGATATGGTCGATCTAGGGAATGAGGGAGGTGACGCACCACTTGCGGAGGATGGTCAAAACCTACCCCCCGCCGCGGTCGACGCACTTGTTGCTCCGGCCGTTGCTCCCGTCACCCTCATTAACCCGGGGGCCCCGTTGACCGCGGCCGATATTCTTTCAATGTTTGCGGACCTCAAAACTGCTATGTTGAAAGAAGTTCGCTCCTCGGTCAAGGAGGAAATTGATGCTCGCTTAAAGCCCTCGACATCCGCCTCAAACTCATTTGATCCAAATGCGGTTCATGATGCGGATGATTCGAGAGAATCTCTTGCATCCTCGGCTCGCACTCAAGTTCCCAAGTACAATGCCGTGGAACCCTTTTACTCACCACAACCCTTGCAGCACCCTCGCATTAATCCTGTGGGGCCTCCGCCCCCTTTGAAAGCTAACGCGTTTGCTAAGTGGAAGCTAGATATGGAGTCTCATATTCGCAGTGCATCTACACAACTATGGTGGATTGTGGTCAACGGTTTCAACCCCAAGGATCCCATGAATCTCACTCCAAGAGAAGCGGTTGATGATCAACTCAATGCTACCGCCCACAACATGTTGCGCACCGCGGTGACCGATGACTATAGTGACTCCATTGCTCTACTCAAGACCGCCAAGGAAATTTGGGATTGCCTTGAGGAGGCCCTCGAAGGTGATGAAGCAATTCGAAGATCTCGGTTGGCTTTGCTCAAGCAAGAAGTCAACCTATTTGTGAGAAATGAGGGTGAGTCCGCGGAAGAGGTATATCGAAGGTTGAAGTCTCTTGTGCTCAATTTGAGAACCTTTGGGTGCACTTGGGCAAATGATGATTTCATTAAGGACAAGTTCATTGATGTTATGGTTCTCACGGAACATACCATGGTGATGATGATACATCAACACCCGGACTATCAAAAGTTGACCGCGGCACAAGTTGTAGCCACTTTCTCAACTCATGTTCTTTTGGAGACCAAGTCCAAGAAGACCTTTGCCATAGCTCAAGCCACCAAGAACTCAAATCTTGCATTGAAGGCCAAGAAAGTAGTTGCCCAACCCTCAAGGGATGAAGAAGTTGTTGAAGAGACTTGTGAGGAAGATGTTGACACCTCATGCCCGGCAAATGACTTTGCGGAAGACTTGGCTCTCTTGGTCAAGAAATATTCCGCGACCATGGCAAACAAAGGGAAGAATCTGCAAGGAAGATCGTTTGGACGAAGAAAATGCTACAATTGTGATAGCCCAAGACATTTTGTGCACGATTGTCCTTATGAGAGACGTGAAGACAAGTCCGAGAAGCTTGTGCTCAAGAAGAAGAAGTTCACCAAGTTTTCCAAGAGGAAAGATGACAAGGCTCTTGTTCATGAGGAGTACATGTCCGGAGATGAAGATGACGGTGATGATGATCATGTGGGCACGGCCGCCATTGCCATGCATGCCACTACCTCCTCCTCCACCACCGGCCTCTTCAACTCTCCCAACGAGGACAAGCCGTTCACTCATCATTGCCTCATGGCCAAAGAGGTAAAAACAAAGTCCAAATCTCTAAAACCCTTCATCCACACTCCCAATGTTTCATGTGAGATAGTGGAGGATGAGTGTGATGATGGTGTGGATAATGATGAGGAATCCTTGATGGCTTTCATGAAAACTCTTCATGGTGAAGCTCGTGCTCGTTTTAGCGATCTCCTTAAATCACTCGCCGAACACGATGATTTTATTGAGAACGTTGAAAACCTCCTCATAGAGGAAAAAGAGAGAGTCGAACTCCTTGAGCACGAGCTACATGAAGAGAGTGTCATGAGAGCATCACTTGAGGAAGCCTTGTCTTCTCATAAAATTGACTTTGTTAAAACCGATGATGCATTGCAACTTGCTCTTGAGAACAAAGATGCCCTTAAAGTAAGGGTTGAAAAGCTTCTAGTTGATCACACGAGACTTGTTGAGGAACATGAGCTCCTTGTGACTAGTTCCAAGGTTGTCAAAGGTGACCTCATTGCCCTCACCGAGTCTTATGCTCAACTTAAAGCTACAACCATTAAGGCTCTTACTTTCGTCCCTCATATTGATTTAAATGATGAATCTTGTACGGCTAACTTTGCTCATGATTGCACCTCTCTCCAAGAGGAGAATAAGAAGTTAAAAGCCCAAATTGAGAAAGGGCTTGTGTCGTGCATTCAAGGGGAGAAAAACCTCAATGACCTCTTGAGCAACCAAAAGGAGTGTGTTGCCAAGGAGGGAATTGGGTTTGACCCCTCTTCTAAGAAGAAGAAGACCAAGAAGAGAGCCACAATAAGAAGATCGGTCCTACTCCTCCTCCCCAACAAAAGATAGCATTTGTTCATGAAGGACACAAGGAGAAGGAGAAGGAAAAAGGGAATGTTGGGGATGGCAAGGTCACTAGGGACAAGGCCATTCCCAAAGAGTTTGCCGGCAAGAACAACCCATCTTATGTCCTCATGAGAGGAGATGATGGTTATACCTTTGCTAAATTTGTTGGCACTAACTATGATGATTATGCTTGGACTATTTGGGTTCCTCAGACCCTTGTTGCTAACTCTCTAGGACCCATTGCAAAATGGGGACCTAAAATCAAAGCTTGATTCTTGTAGGACTATACCTCCGGTGGAACACAATGGGTGATCGATAGTGGTTGCGCCAATCATATGACCGAAGAGAGGGAGATGCTTGTGGAGTTCATTGATTCGCTCAAGGCCACTTCAAACATCTCTTTTGGTGACAATAGCAAGGGCAAGGTATTGGGTTTGGGCAAGGTGGTAATCTCTAGTGATGCATCACTTAAGAATGTCATGCTTGTTCAATCCCTTCACTACAATTTACTTTCTACGATTCAATTGGCACGTGCCGGTTATGATTCTCATTTCGGTGAATTTCATGTGACCGTCTTTAAGAGAAGCAATCTCAAAGTGGTCTTTGTTGGGCATGTTGAAGACAACCTTTACGTGGTTGATTTCTCAAATGAGAAAACTTATCTTGCAACATGTCTAATGGCCAAGGCCGACGTGGGGTGGCTTTGGCACCGTCGGCTAGCACACGTTGGCATGAGAAATTTACAAGCTCTCTTAAAGGGGGAGCACATCCTTGGACTAACCAATGTGTCTTTTGCCAAAGATCGTCCTTGTAGTGCTTGCATTGCCGGAAAACTTCATGAAAAAGCTCATAAGGTGACGACTATCATTACCACTTTGAGGCCTCTCGAGCTCATTCACTTGGATCTCTTTGGGCCTCCATCTTATGATAGTTTGGGAGGGAGGAGGTATTGCCTTGTCATTGTCGATGACTATACAAGATATACATGGGTGTTCTTTCTCAAGACTAAAGATGAAACTCAAGACACCTTCATCAACTTTGCCAAAGAAGCTCAACGTCAACATAATTGTGAGATCAAGGCAATTCGAAGTGACAGCGGCACCGAGTTCAAAAATTACACTATGAACGAGTTCTTGAGCGATGAGGGGATCAAGCATCAATATGCCGCGCCATACACTCCCGAACAAAATGGTGTTGCGGAAAGGAAGAACCGGACTCTCATTGAGATGGCAAGGACCATGCTTGATGAGTACAAGTCTCCATACAAGCTTTGGGCCGAAGCCATCAACACCGCGTGCCATGCTACAAACCGGCTTTATCTTCGTAAGCTCAAGAACAAGACTCCCTACGAACTCCTAATCGGGAGAAAGCCTAACGTCAAATACTTTCGAGTATTCGGTTGTAAGTGTTTCATTCTAAATAAGAAATCCCGTTTAGCTAAGTTTGCGCCTAAAGCTTATGAGGGCATATTTGTTGGATATGCATCAAACTCTCATGCTTACCGTGTTCTCAACAAATCCACCGGATGTATTGAGGAAACGGTAAATGTGGAGTTTGATGAAGATAACGGTTCCCGTGCGGAGCAAATTGTTCCTAGTGTTGTAGGTGATGAGGCTCCTTCACAAGCTATAAGGACTATGGGGATAGGCCACATTCGTCCACAAGAAACACCCCAAGTCCAAGTAGAAGAAGAAGGAGTAAGAGCCCCTCTTGTGGATTCTCCACAAGGGAAGTCATCACCGCCACCACAAGGTCAAGATGCTATGGGAAATCATGAACCTATCCAAGAACAAGATCAAGTCCCTCATGTTCCCGAGCAAGATCAAGGGCAAGCTCAACCAAATGGCGAAGAACCAATCCGTGAGGCCCAAGGTCAAGCTCTTGATCAAGATCAAGATCAATCCCAACCTCAAGTGTCTTCCACATCATCACATCCAAGTGATCAAGAACTAGAGGTTGTGAAGAGAAGGGTGTCTCCAAGGCTAAAGCATTCCCAAGGCCAAGCTTCTTCCACAAGTTCAAAACCAAGTGAAGAAGAGCTTACCCTCAAAGTGCAAAAAGCGGCCGCCAAGTTAAAGCATCTTCAACATCTCACCGACAACATTTATGGAAGCATCAACAAAGGGGTAACTACTCGTAGACGTTTGGCAAACTTTTGTGAACATCACTCGTTTGTTTCTTGTGTTGAGCCCCTTAAGGTTGAAGATGCACTTGACGACCCGGATTGGGTAAATGCCATGCATGAAGAACTCAACAACTTCACCCGCAACAAAGTATGGACTCTTGTGAAGAGACCCAAAGAACATCATAATGTCATTGGAACAAAGTGGATCTTTAAGAACAAACAAGATGAGCATGGACAAGTCACTAGAAACAAGGCAAGGTTAGTGGCACAAGGGTTCACCCAAGTTGAAGGTTTGGACTTCGGTGAAACCTTTGCCCCCGTTGCCCGTCTTGAGTCCATTCGTATCTTGCTTGCATATGCTTCACATCATGATTTTAAATTGTATCAAATGGATGTGAAGAGTGCATTTCTTAATGGTCCTCTTAAGGAGTTGGTGTATGTCAAACAACCTCCCGGTTTCGAAGATCCCGGTCACCCCTCTCACGTTTATGAACTCCATAAGGCGCTCTATGGACTTAAACAAGCACCTCGTGCTTGGTATGATCACCTTACGGCGTTCTTAAGCGAGAAGGGGTTCCAGATCGGGTTAATAGATTCCACTCTCTTCACGAAGAGGGTAAAAGGAGAATTGTTTGTGTGCCAAATATATGTTGATGATATTATTTTTGGTTCCACTAACCATGCTATTAATGTTGAGTTTGAGAATCTTATGACCAAGTAATTTGCTATGAGCATGATGGGAGAGTTGAAGTTTTTCCTCGGATTTCAAGTGAAGCAATTGAGAGGAGGAACCTTCATCAACCAAGCACTTTATATTCAAGACATGCTCAAGAGGTTCAAAATGCAAGATGTCAAGCCCATGAAGACGCCCATGCCCACAAATGGCCAACTTAATCTTGATCCCAATGGTAAAGATGTGGATCAAAAGGTATATCGCTCTATGATCGGTTCTTTGCTTTACCTTTGTGCATCTAGGCCAGATATTATGTTGAGTGTGTGTATGTGTGCAAGATTTCAATCCGCTCCCAAGGAGAGCCATTTTTCGGCAGTGAAAAGAATCCTTCGATATTTGGTTCATACCCCAAACTTGGGCCTTTGGTATCCCAAAGGAGCAACTTTCAAGTTATTGGGATATTCGGATTCGGATTGGGCCGGAGACAAGGTAGACCGCAAGTCCACTTCCGGGTCATGTCAATTCCTAGGGAGGTCATTGGTAAGTTGGTCTTCAAAGAAGCAGAATTGTGTGTCCCTTTCAACCGCCGAGGCCGAGTACGTTGCCGCAGGAAGTTGTTGTGCACAATTATTATGGATGAGGCAAACTTTGATGGATTATGGTGTCAAATGTGACAAAGTGCCTCTATTTTGTGATAATGAAAGTGCAATCAAGATCGCCGACAATCCAGTGCAACATAGCCGAACCAAACATATTGAGATTCGTCATCACTTCATTCGAGATCATGTGGCCAAGGGAGACATTGATTTATTCCATGTCAACACCGAGAAGCAACTTGCCGACATTTTCACCAAGCCACTTGATGAAGCAAGATTCCGCGAGTTAAGGCATGAGCTGAATATCGTGGATATAAGTAACTTGGATTGAGGTTCTTGCATACACACACATACTCTACTAGTATCTTGTTTTAGATGTAGGCACCTAAGTAGGGGGAGCTAGCTCAACTAATGAGCTATCTTATCCTACTAGTGCATAAATTGAACAAAATCTTTCACATTAGCCATTTGAAGATGGCATTTGTGCTTCAAAGACGAGTATTGGTCTTGGGCCCAAGGTTCATATCTTCGCGGTGCCATACCAAACAAACTCAAACATGGTGGCTTCGTCCACCGCCCTCCGTTGGAGGTTGGATCTTTTTTTTCTTTTTTTGTGTGGTTCTTCTTGTCCTTGTGTTCGTGTTTCGGTGTGTGTGTGTTTCTCGATTCTCTTCCAGTGCAAGTGCTACACATACTCCTTTCTAGTAGTGTTGGATTTCTTCTGCGACGTGTTCAGAAGTGAGGCGGAAATGCTCTTTGGGGTCTTGGTAAGAATTTGCATTTAGCCATAACCCAACAAGATTCTTCCTGTCAAAATCCTCTGGATACCCCGTGCCCACGGCCCTTGTACCGTGCGCACGGGGACCCCGTGCCCATGGCCCTTGTACCGTGCGCACGGGGTCTGCGGTTTCTGGCCCTGAAGAGGTGGGACGTGGGGGGGTTTGGGTTCTTTCCCACCCAGTCGCCCCCTCCACGCCCCAGATCGCCTCCAGGCCGCCGTCGTCGCCTCCTTGTCGCCGGTGCTCCTCCGTGCGCTGTGGGACTTCGCTGCTCCGTGGAGATCTCCCGGGATGGGGTCCTCCTCTAGTATCCCCCTCCCCTTGTCCTTCTTTTTCCTCCTTGGATCCTTATTAGTCTAGGGTTTCCTCCTCTACTAGTCTAGGCCAGTCGTTCCCTTGTGATACACTAGAATCGGATGGGCATTACTGTGGCGGTTCTCCCTGCCGCACTCACTCCCGGATCTCGATCTGGAAGTGGTTGCCGCTGGGCGAACCCCGTGTCCACGGGCCTTGTACCGTGCGCACGGGACCCCCGTGTACACGGTGGTCAGACCCCCGTGTGCACGAGGTACACAGTGGTGCCAGTCCTGTTTCTTCTCTGTCTTCCATTCCTCGCCAGCTTCTCGAGCACTTGTACTTATTTGTGTCTCTCGTGTTTGTTGTGTTTTGTTGCTATTGTGTTTCAGACTCTGCTGACAAGAGGTCCGAGCTCCGTCGCAAGCGCACCAAGGCAGGTTCCAGGGAATTCACTTTGGCTCTTCATCAGCCATCCGAAAGAATTGGTCAGGGCTCTGAGCTGGGCCGTGTTCGCCGTGCCGCCTCCAAGCAGCCAGTGATTGAAGCCTCCGAGGATTCAGAAGAGGAGTATGATTCGCAGGAAGATGCTCACTATGAGAACCCCGCAGATGCAGAGATAGAAGATGAGGATGATTCTGCTGATGATGTTGATGAGGAGGAAGGAGAGGAACATGTGCTCCCAGGAGGTCGGAATGTCAAGAATCTACCTCTCTCTAAGTGGACCAAGCCAGAGCTTTGGGCTCGCAGGCAGGATTTCCCCTATGTGCCAAACACTGATGCAGGGGTTGACCCAAGATTCAAGAGTGATTTTCAACACCGTGTGTTCTCTGAGCTGATCATGACCAAGAAAAACAAGTTTGCCCCCCACAAGCAAATCAATGTGGAGGCTCTTCGGGACAATGATCATATCTATCCCGGTGTGTATAATGCTCTTGGGAGGCTTGGCTTGATCCCGTTCGTCGCCTTCCACCATCCGTACAGTGAAGATCTTGTGATGCAGTTCTTTGCCACCGTATACTTCCACAGTGATGAGGCTTGCACTATGACTTGGATGTCTGGCACATATGAGTGTGAGGCCTCCATGGCCAAGTTCTCTGACATCATTCCGTATCGGTTCTTTGCTGAGGAGCATCCTGAGTATGGCCGTGCTCGTGAGACAGGTAGAGACAAGGATGAGATTGCTTTTGCTTACAAGCCAGACAAGGCCTTCACCACCGGTTCTATCAAACATTTGAAGCCAACCTATGATACTATGCGTCACATTCTTAGGTACACGCTTAATCCTAAGACCGGGGACTCTCACAATCTGAGGAGCTCCATGTTGGACATCTTTGTCTACCTTCATGACAAGAAGAAAGTGCATGTTCTGGACTTCATGTTCTTTGAGATCAGGCAGTGTGTTCAGGAGAACAAGTCATGCATCTATGCTCCGTTCATCCAAGCTTTGATTGAGTCTGTTTGTCCCGCCAGGTACATTGCCAAGTATCGCACCTCCTTTCCGAAGCGTGATGCCAACTGGCTTCCGGCTGCTCCTCCACCATATGTGCCTCCCAAGAAGGGGCGCAACCCCAGGCCTGAGGATCGTGCTACCTACACTAAGGGATGTTCATCCTATGTGCGGATTTCGCGTAGCAAAGGGAAGCAGGTTGCTACTGATGCCAGTTTCACCAGAGAGGAGAAGAAGTCTCTTCTGAAGACCGTGAGCAACATGTTCAAAATGTGTCAGTCCATTCAGCGCCGTCAGGTCAAGGAGATCAACAAGGGCAAGCTGGTGAGGCGTCAGAAGAAGGCTGAGCGTGCTGCAGCTGGTGAGGAGGTTGGTCCAGGGTCCGAGGACAACGACAGTGTGGCCATAGCTCATTCTTTTCCCTTGGAGGGATGGCACTTTGATGATGATGATGATGATGCTTTGAGCGCACCTCCTCTTGTCTAGAGTCTCGTTAGCATCGCCTTTTCCCTTTTTGTTGTCTTGATGACAAAGGGGGAGAAGTGTTCTATTAGGGGCGTTTGCAGTTGGTTTCAGTTGGGTGAGATCTCAAGAAGGCCTCGTTTGTTTTGGTTGTGTTTATTTGGCTTGAGATACTCTTATTTACTTGCTTTCGCGGTGTGGTCGTGAGCTACCTAGTCTATGTGAGAGACTATCTACTTTATGGAATTTATCTATGCTTATGTTGATATATCTTGTGGAGTATGATCAAGCTTCTATAGGTTAGTCTCACGTTTTCTGCTCACCACACTTGCATGTGATCTAGGCACCGTGTTGGGTATTATTATGTTGATCGCATGCCTTGACAATGTGGATCTAGGGGGAGCCTCATATGTGTGTGCTTGATGCATAATCAAGCATTTTTTTCCTTGCACATATATAGGGGGAGCTCCTTTGATCAACTATTGTCGCATGGCTGTTTACTTAAGTTGTATCATGTATGCCATGTCCTAACCATATTGTCATCAATGCACCAAAAAGGGGGAGATTGAAAGTGCAAGTATAACTTAGATTATATTTTGGTGTGATGACAATGTGGTTGGTGGAACTAATGTTGGTTGCTAAAGTTTATCTCAGGACTTTGGTTCCAAGGTGTCCATTGATGGAGGTGTGCGACCCCCCAGTCCAAAAAGATCAAAGGCGTGGTTACCGGCGACTCGAAGGTTTTTCGTTTTGGTTCGATTTGAGTCGTAGGTAAAACCGCACTATCAAGAGGGGTCTTCGTGGATTTAGTGTCGTGTGGGAATGCCTCCAAGACAGATACACCAGCCCTCCTACACCTCCTCAGATATTCCACTTATTGTGTGCGTTGCCGTGGTGTCCTGTGATGTTTCATCAGAAATCTTCTGGACACCCCGTGTGCACGGGGTCTCTGACCCCCGTGCGCACGGGGTAGTCAGAATATTTCGGGACACCCCGTGCGCACGGGGTCTCTGACCCCCGTGCGCACGGGGTACCTCGAAACTCACTGGACACCCCGTGCGCACGGGGCTGACTTGGCCCGTGCGCACGGGGTCCAACGGGCAGAAATCCCCTCCCGGCCAAGAACACTATATAAGCCCCCTTCTTCCTCCTCCATCCCTCAACCCTAATGTCTTGTTGAGCTCCTCCATTGCTACACCCCATTTTGCTCACTACTCTCATTCCCTCCACCCAATCTTGTTGAAACTTTGGGGATTGGGAGAGCAAGACCCGATCTACTCTTTGACCAAACCAAATCGCGTTCCCCGCAACATTCATCCACCATGACTTGTTACTCTTGGAGCTTGGGCTCCTAGGCGGTTAGAGGTTCCTCCGGAAGCTTCCTTGCTTGTGGTGTGCTCCGGAGAAGTTTGTAAAGGTGTGGTGGTCGCCTTCAAGACCAACCCCGAGTGATTCGAGGCTCATCCGTTAGGGGTGACTCGGAGGAGATTACGGTGAGCCTTCGGTGGCGTTCCGCAAGCTTTGGCTCCGGCACCGCTCCAAACGGAGAGTAGCTCTTCCCCAAGGAAGAGTGAACTTCGGGATAAAATCCGCGTCCTCGTCTCACTTGTGGTTAATCCTTTCCCGCACTTTACTTAGCCTTGTATGCTTGTTGGCTTGCTAATTAGTTTGTTGCCTAGCATATTTAGCTTAGAGCTTGCTTGTCATATAGGTTGTGTTCACCTAGTTGCATATCTAGTGAACCCTTTTTATCCGCTAAGCCTTAAAATTGACAAGAAAGAGTAAAATTTGTAGTCTCCTATTCACCCCCCCCCTCTAGTCGACCGTATCGATCCTTTCAACTACGTTCCCCAACAGCCGTCATAGACTGATGCGGGCTCCGGCGTTGAGTCGTCGTTGGAGCCCGCCTTCATCGTGGGGTCGTCGCCGGAGACCTCTAGGGAGCTGGCGGGCATGTCGGCCTCTATCCGCCTGGCACGACGGCTCTATCAGGCGGCCGCAAAGGCAGCCACCTCGAGCTCCTGTTTTGCTGACAGGCTCCCCTACAATGCATTCCCGCTCGTAGTCATGTCGGATATGGTGCACCAGAGAAGGGTGTGGATCGAGCATAGAGTGGTGTGGTTTGAGCCAGGAGTGGCCACCTTTAAATAGTGGATGTCGGTGAGCCCAATTGTCCGGATGTGTCAATGCGCGGGGGGCGGAGTTAGTTTCTTGGCATGTGTGTCTATTTAATGGCGACCGGCGGACAGATGGGCATCCCGTTTGAATGCGGTACATACCCGTCTCGTCCCGTCCCGTCCAATAACGCATCTCCGGCATTGAATATGTGCGGACACCGGGGACGCGACGTGGGCGGCGCTTTTGGCCGGCAAGCCGCTTCAATACCAGCACCAATGAAAAGGTCACATCTGCTTTGGGTCGGCGTCAATGCAGAGTTTCCGCTCTAGAGCAGCATAAATGCGGGCAACTGCTTCAAGTGAAAAATAGCGTGAATGAGGAAGAGGGTTTTTCATGTGCCATGGTTGTAGACACATGCGTGGCATCGGTCCGGACACGAGCAAAACGTCTCTCCCCCGGTTTGCGGGAAAAAAGACGCCGGACCGGCCATCCGCGACGGATGTGGGCGAATTATCACTGGGTGGGTTACCATCTACTACCGTGCATGAACAAATCCACTGACATATCATAAAAGAACAAAGTACAAGTCACGTAAAAACCGACATGACAAAACTGAAAAGATATCAGAACATCTCTGAGCTTGACACCAACGCCCGTCACCTGCCTCCGGCACCACCACAGTAGCCACCGAAGAAAAGAATGACGAATCACCTTCTCACCCGAGCTCGACGCGGCTCCATCGCTGATATGCAGCTTTGCGGACCTCCAAGGTGGCTCACCAAAAGTGAAGCCCTTACTGTTGAACGAATCAGACCGGGGCAACACCCCGGACACGTCATCGAACTCCAGATCTAGCACCCCACCACGACTAAAACGCCGAAGGAGGAAACCATATCTGCCATCCATGAACCACGAGCCCAGCACATGCTCCGTCTTCCAGATGTCGTCGATACAGACCACAATCTGCATCGCTCCTGGACTATCTCCCAAGCTCCGCGCCGACGCTAGAGCAAACATCGTCGCAACGGCGGAGCCCGAGGACACAGGTCCACCACGAGGATGCCGCCGCCGCCACGCCATTCTTGCTTGAACAGACTGGTTTCCAAATCCACCCCCAACCATAGGACCGATGGCCTCGTCAAGAAAGGATCCGAAGAATCTTTATTCAGCGTTGTCATCGTCGCCGCTGAAGCAAAGACGATGAACAACCTAAAAACCTAGACTACGAGAGTAAAAACGATCCACACGCGTGGATCCGGCGCTCCCCCCCCCCCCCCCCCCCTCCCCACCACCGACGACCGAGGTCGCCGGCGGAGGGGAGCCGCCGGAGAGCGGCGTTGGAAGATCGGCCTTCCCTGGCGGCGGCTAGGGTTCCAGCCGCCAGGGACGAGAGGAAAACGATCTACCCGTCGACTTCATAACACTTTATCACAGTACCAAGTCAGAAGACATACGGTTCAATGTGCAGAGGGCGCGGTCTGCCTAATCTAACCGGTTTTTTTAGTGGCCCGGGTTATTTATTATTCTGAGAAGAATATGCTGCGAGCGCGTGGAAGGAAAAGACGACTCCTCCCTAAAGTACAACAGTTGTTGGCACTTGGCAGCGGCACCAAAAGCCCCCCAAAAGCCGAAGGAGACCTCGACTGGAAGGCACCGGCGGGCGCAAGAACTCCAACGAACAAACCACGCGGGGCGGCCGGTCAAATCTACGCCACCACGCGTGCGAGGCCCTCGCCGCAGTTCGATTCGACTCCCCCCTCCCCCGATTCTCACCGCGGAAGGTATCGTCTCGGCCCCAAACCCTCGATCGTTCCTCCGCTTTCCCCCAATTTCGGTCCGGCGGTTGGTTGCGCCCTCCCTTTCAGTTTCGATCCTCTGGTCCACTAACAATTCAACTAGATTAGATTAGATCAGAAAGAAATTGCTCGTTCCTTCGTTCGGATTGAACTTCCGCGCCGACGCGTTAATCTAACGGTGCCGTGCGATTTTTCTTTGCGTTTCGGTAGCGAAAATGAGCGACAATCTGATGGAGAAAGTGAACGCCCTCGGCGAGCGCCTCAAGATCACCGGGTCGGAGGTGGGCAAGCAGATGCAGGCCGGCATGAGCTCCATGAGCTTCAAGATGAAGGAGCTCTTCCAGGCGCAGACCCCGGCGGACAAGATCGTCGAGGACGCCACCGCCGAGAACCTCGAGGGGCCCGACTGGGCCGCCAACCTCGAAATCTGCGACCTGATCAACACCGAGAAGGTGAACAGCGTCGACCTGATCCGCGGGATCAAGAAGCGGATCATGCTCAAGGAGGCCAGGGTTCAGTTCCTCGCCCTCTTCCTCCTCGAGACCATCGTCAAGAACTGCGAGAAGGCCTTCTCCGAGGTTGCGGCCGAGAGGATTCTCGATGAGATGGTCAGGCTGATTGATGACCCCCAGACGGTGGTCAATAACAGGAACAAGGCCCTTACGCTCATTGAGGCATGGGGAGAGTCTGGTGATGAGCTCCGCTACTTGCCGGTCTATGAGCAAACCTACAAGGTAAAATTGATGTCCCCTTTATTTCGTTCCTCCATCACTAGAGAAGTCAGCAGTACAAATTGGTGTATTATGTTTAGATTTGTTAATTTTGTCCCGTGGCAGTGAGGTTAATTTTCCAACCTGTTCATAAAAAAATCAGCCATGATAATCTCCTTGAAATAGGCTTTCGCCCCGATTTATAAATAAAGCCACGATAATCTCTGCTGCCCCATTATGTAAGCAAGGAAGGGAATCCAATTTAGGACCAACCTGCTGAAGGTTATTTTAGCCGTTAGCAAAGGGGTACGTCGCTTCATGGAACCACTCAGGCCTCTCTTTAGTAATTTCATACTTCTGTGATTAGGAGCTGGTGGTTAGTACTAGCGGTCATTGCTTTATTCATCAGCCTGTAAATCACTAAGGCCGTGTTTGGAATGTCGTTTCGCTTAGCAATACACCTGTAAACAATACACCTCTCCGTCCGTCGTTTCGTTTCCAGCCGGAAATCGCTACTGGCCCAGTAAATTACACCTGTAAATTAAATATCGGTGTATTCAAATACACCCAATCCAAGCGCGCCCTAAGTATCTTCAGTACCAGCATTGCTGTTTATTCAGTTTTGCTAAATAATATAATAATTCAAAAGTTGTTTCAGTGTCCAGTTTGATGGTAATATAATAAACCCATATGATTTATCCTTGCAGTACGAATTTGTCATGCTTTGGTAACCAAGGCAATGGTTAGTGCCTTGGTGGTTGCAAGTACATTGTGCTAATCTATTTTTTTTACAGAGCCTGAAATCAAGAGGAATTCGGTTTCCTGGACGTGACAATGAGAGCCTGGCTCCCATATTTACTCCACCACGCTCTGTTGCTGAAGCTGAAGTTGCTGCAAATTTCTCCCAGCAGATATTCGAAGATGTACATGTGCATACATATACTGCTGAAGAAACAAAGGAAGCTTTCGATGTGGCCCGTAACAGCATGGAACTTCTTTCAACTGTTCTTTCATCCTCCCCTCAGCAGGATGCTTTGCAGGTAACTGGCTTTTGTATAACTTTATCCCAAGCTCGATAGATTCTTTTGACTGTACTATACTGTACACTCAGATTTAGTTTGTCTGCCTATTATGACATAGATAACTGTTTCTATGTGTGAGATCGGTTTCCTCAAGCAGCTTTTGCAGTGAACAATTTCTTTCTGTACTTGTTGCTGTTTTGTGCTGCTGATAGAGATCAGGCTAGTACTGTCACTTGGTTTGTCTCAACGTACAGCTTTTTCGGACAGAGGGAGTATGATATTTTGGATAAGATATGATTGTGTACTTTAGTAATCATGAGGTGATGTGCATGTGCAGTTCATTGTTATTCTTAAAATCTGTTCCAGGTGTTTTGCTCATTTTACTACAACAGGTGCTCATTTTACTCTGTTGTCCTGATGGAGTGGGTCTGTAACATACTCTCTCCATTTCTAAATATAAGTCTTTTTAGAGATTCCAATATGGACTACATTTTGCTCCGTATGTAGTCCATATTGGAATCTCTAAAAAGAGTTATTTAGGAACGGAGGGAGTACTACCTAAACTGGATTGCTTATTTGCCAGTCACTTAGAAAATCTAATTATTGTTGGTTACTGCTTTATTGAGCACGAATGATGCCCTGATACTGATGACATTAACAGCAAGAAACAGTCAAAGCCAGGCATCATTAAAAATACTCACTCTTTGTATTTTGTGCAAATGGAAGTAGTTACTAATCTAACATGCTTTGTCATTGTAACATTTCAAACTTTAAAGTACATTTTATTGGACATGGTTTTAAACTGATGAGAAGCTAGTGATGATTGATTCTCTTATCTGGAAGTTGAAAGTGATATTCATGAACTGCGAATGTTATCTGCTATTGTGTTTTGACTGGTTCTGCTACTTCCACAGGATGACTTGACAACCACTCTTGTGCAACAATGCTACCAATCTCAACATACTATCCAGAGATTCATCGAGACGGCTGGAGACAATGAGGCCTTGCTCTTTGAGGCCTTGAGTGTGAACGATGAGGTCCTGAAAGTGCTATCCAAATACGAAGAGATGAAGAAGCCCATGGCGTCGGCGCGTGCAGAACAGCCAGTGGTCATACCAATTGCCACAGAGCATGAAGATTCCGTGACTGTTGGCAATGAGGATGCCCTGGTAAGAAAACCAGCTGCTGCTCGAGCAATGTCGGGCGGCGATGATGATATCCTCGATGATCTTGATGAGATGATATTTGGCAAGAAGGGAGGAAGCAGTTCCCAGGACGTGTCCAAAAGGCAGGACCCAAAGAAGGATGACCTAATCAACTTCTAAATACCGTCCCAGCAAGTTCCAGAGTTCCTCTAGGGATACACAGCATGTCTGCTGCTTTTATACTGCTGAACGATGTCTGTATTCATCCAGTAGAAGACTGCACTGCACGTACATTCAGTTAGGGATTTGGGTCGCTTGTTTATTTGCATACGATGATACCTTGTCCTCCAGAGTTTGTTCAGTTGATAAGTTGCTGCATACTTCTCGTCTTCTGGTTTCATGGTTATATGCGTCAGATGCTGAATTTTACTCCCTCCATCCCAAAATAAGTGTCTCAACTTTAGGACAACTTTGTACTAAAAGTTAGTACAAAGTTGAGACACTTATTGGGACGGAGGGAGTATTATTTCTTACAGAATGCTTCATATTCTGTCATTGTCCGTAGTTATTCGTCACATGTTGAATGCTGCTTCAATTTAAGCTTTTGGCGCAAACAAGTTGATATCAAAATGAACCAATTCTGATACATCTACTCAATGGAGAGAGTATATAGCATACAAAAACATGGTACAGGCAAAAAACAATCTTTCAAATGACAAAGGCGGCCAAACATATACTCCCTCCGTTCCAAAATTGAATCAAAACCACGGCACTTACTTTGGAACGAAGGGAGTATATCTTGGAGTTGCCGGCCGTCAAAAAATGACATCTTGGATGTAGTCTAGTAGTAGTTGTTCAGGCAGTGACAGGGGAGGCGAGTTTGGCTCTGAGCTCTTTCCTCAGTATCTTCCCTGACGCCGACTTGGGGATCGCGTGGGTGAAGTACACCTTGTGCAGCCTCTTGTAAAACACCACCTGAAAATGGGCAAACTAACTGTGTTCAGAGATGGCCGATCGATTCAGCAACCAAGGTTCTGTAGCTGCTCTCGTGTGTGACTACCTGCTTGGATACGAACTCCTTGATGGCCTCCTCGGCGATGTCGGAATCGGCGGCGCGCACCACGAACGCCACCGGGACCTCACCGGCGGCGTCATCCTTTTGCCTGCCATTCATTTACAAGCTTCCGGTTAATTACCCCGACCAGGTCGATCTTGTTCCTGATGCTGAACAAGTGATGTTGCACTAGAAGATATTCAAGGAGTGAGATGAGACGATGGTTTTCTTACGGTACGACGGCCGCGTCGGCGATGGAGGGATGCGCGATGAGCAGAGCCTCCAGCTCGGCCGGCGGCACCTGGAAGCCCTTGAACTTGATGAGCTCCTTGACGCGGTCGACGATGAAGACCTCGTCGTCGTCGTCGACGTAGCCGACGTCGCCGGTGTGGAGCCACCCCTCGACGTCGATCGTCGCGGCCGTGGCCACGGGGTCATTCAGGTAGCCTGCACGGACCATACACATATGCCCGCATCTGTCAGACGTGTCCGTTCCCTGGCTACGACTTGACAGACGTAACGACCGCACTAAAAACGTTGTGTAGTACCTTTCATGATCTGCGGGCCGCGGATGCAGATCTCGCCGGGGAGGTTGCGGCCGAGGGAGAGGCCCGTGTCGGGGTCCACCACCTTGAGCTCCGCGTTGCGCACCACCGTGCCGCACGACCCGGACTTGGCCGGCGTCGGCTCCCTCGCGAACGCCGGGCACATGGACAGCACCGGTCCGGCCTCCGTCATCCCGTACCCCTGCGACAGCCTCACGTGTCAACTTTCCATCCGGTGGGACGCGCACCACGCGACGCACGCGCCGGGACCATGGAGGTAGGTGCGGCGAGCGGCTCGCGGCTCACGTAGGTTAGCTGAGCAACCAACTTTCCATCGACGCGACATGAGATTGTGTGAACCGTACGGCAGTGCCATTTTTTACATGGTAATCATAAAAATTAAAGATTAAAGTACAAGTCACGTGAAGGCCGACATGATAAAACTGAAAAGACAGCAGAACGTTTTTGCGCTTGACACCAACACCCGCCATCTGCCTCCGGCACCACCAAAGCAGCCCCCAAAAAAAACTGACGGATCACCTTCTCACTCGAGCTCGACGCGGCTCCATCGCTGATATGCAGCTTTGCGGACATCCAAAGTGGCTCGCCAAAGAAGAAACCATTACCGTTAAACAAATCAGACCGGGGCAACACGTCATCGAACTTCAGATCTGGTATCCCCCACATGACTAAGATGTCGGAGGAGGAAACCATACCCGCCATCCACGAACCACGAGCCCAGCACACGCTCCGTCTTTCAGATGTCGTCGATGCAGACCACGATCCGCATCAGCTCCTCGACTACCTCCCGAGCTCCACGCTGACGTCGGAGCAGACACCGTCGCAACGGCGGAGCCCGAGGACACATGTCCACCACAAGGATGCCGCCGCCGCCACGACACCCCCACTTGAACAGACTGGTTCCCAGATCCTTCACCGATAATAGAGACGATCGCCTCGCCGGAGAAGAATTCGAAGGTTCTTTATTTAGCATCGCCGCCGTCGCCGCCGAACCCTAGAAGTCAAACGATCCAAAACCCTAAGCTTCTTGGGCCCTAAAACCTAAAGCTAAAACGATCCACATGCGCGGGATCCGGCGACCCCCTCACCACCGACGAGCAAAAGGTCGCGGGGGGAGGAGAGCCGCCGGAAGACGGCGCGGGAAGGAGCGGCTGTCCTAATGGCGGCGGCTAGGTTTCGCTAGAGGAGGAAAACGATCGCAGCGGGGTCCTTTCAAGTTTGTTACGGCAGTGCCATTTTGCCAACACGGCAGGCAACTTCTATATCTGTATGAACGTACGCTTACCGTTGATGATCGGTATCCCTAAAAGCAATAACGACTTGCTGCGTGCGTACGTGGAGCCTGAAGCTGTTGCTGCATGTGCATGTCTCGCACACGCGCCTCGATCGAGCAAGCGGGCAGTGGCGCTGCACGTACACGCGCTAGTTTGGTGGAGTGTGTGGCGTTGGGTTGGCTGACACAAAACGAGCAAAATGGCCTGGTGGACGGGCTAGTACACGTTGCTCTACGGCTGCAAGACGACAGCCATTTTTGGCTACTTGTTCAGGAACGCTCTGCTGACCCTTGTTAGCGATGCTCGAGCAGTAACAGACTTTAGTACAAAGTTAAGTCATCTATTTTAAAATGGATAAAGTGAATTATTAAAATAGAAAATCACGTAAATGATGGCCGAGCGTGTCGTGGGTTGTGGCACAGGGGCCTGGAGTGGAATAACTGACCGTCTTCTCCTCGATCAAATGCGCTTCAGTTAGATTCAGTTCAATGTGGTGAGATGTTCCTATGTTCTATCGCAAGCTAATTCAAGATCGTCTACAATGCAAACTCCTGATTCATGGTGATTCAAGCTCCTATGCTCTAATGCTGGAATGATCTCCGTTTCAAAAAAAAAAAAATGCTGGAGTAGTCGAAGTCTTCTTGCTGGCCCAACCCAACATGCATAAAAACAGCGGATCACGCGGGCGGCAGATATATACACACGCACCTGTCCGAAGATGGCCTGCGGGAGGCGGCCACGGAGCGCGTCCTCGAGCTCCTTGCCGAGCGGCGCGGCGCCGGAGAGCACGATCCGGATGGAGCTCAGGTCGTGCTGCTCCACCACCGGGTTCTTGGCCAGCGCCAGCACCAGCGGCGGCACCACGGCGGCCACCGTCACCCGCCACCGCTCGATGCCCGCCAGCATGGCGCCCATCTCGAACTTGGGCATCAGCATCACCGCCGCGCCGGCGCGCACGGCGCACAGCAGCACCGAGTTGAGCGAGAAGATGTGGAACAGGGGCAGCACGCAGAGCGCCACGTCCCCCTCCCGCATGTACAGGTTCGGGTTCTCGCCGTCCACCTGCTGCGCCACGCTCGACACCAGGCCCCCGTGCGTCAGCACCACGCCCTTGGGCAGCCCCGTCGTGCCCGACGAGTAGGGCAGCGCCACGGCGTCGTCCGGCGAGATGGACACCTCCGGGAGCGAGCCCTCGTCGGCGGACCCGACGATCCCCCAGAAGGGCAGGCATCCGTCGGGGGTGGTCGCCTCGTCGTCGACGGTGATCACGGTGAGCGTGTCCTCGCCACCGCTTGTACTGATTCTCCGGAAGCTCTCGTGCCGGAGCTTGTCGACGTAGGCGGACTGGGTGACGATCACCTTGGCGCCGGAGGCGACGAACTGCTTGTGGATCTCCTGCGGGGTGCAGAACGGGTTGGCCGCCGTGCTGACGGCGCCGAGGAAGGACGCGCCGAAGAAGGCGACGGCGAATTCCACGCAGTTCTGGAGCAGGATCATGACGCGGTCCCCGTGGCCGACGCCGAGGCGGTGCAGCGCCGCGGCGGCCTTGCGGCAGAGCGCATGCGTCTCGGCGAACGTGTAGGTCCTCCCCGTGGCCGCGGCGATGAGGCACGGCGCGTCCGGGAGCTCGGCCGCCCTGGCGAAGCAGTACTCGTGCAGGGGCAGGTGGCTCGGGATGTCGATGTCCGGAAGCTTGGACCGGAAGATCGTCGCCTCCGGCAGCGCCGACGAGACCGCCTCGGCTGCGGCGACAGCCTCCGGTGCCGCGACCTTGATCATGATCCTCTGCTATACAAGAGGCAGAGAGCTTCCCGGAATGGCCAAGGAGCAGAGCCTGCCTGCACTAGACAAGCAAACGGCTCGCGAGTTGGTACTGGTGCACGCAGTACGTCGTGAGAGTTGGAGGAGAGAGAGTGAGAGGTGGAGAGAATAAATACAGTGGCGACGAAGGGAGGGAGGGAGGGGCGGGAGGTGGGTAGGTAGGAGGAGGAAGGTGTGGAAGAGGCGCGAACACGCTGGCCGCCACGCAGTCTCTCAGCCAACCCACCTCACCTTTCAAAAATGCGTGCGCGTTTCGTTTTTCTTTCAGAAACGCAAATGAAATGCAGTTTCCTGATACTCTTGCTTTCTCTTCAGATCAGTACATGTTGATTCCACATACCATCAGTTGTGCTTATGCTTTCTTCTAGTTGACTGCAAAACTGGAGGATGAGAACAAAATGATCTACTCGTATTTTGTCGCTGCGATGGAGTGATGAACTGATGATGATGTGGAGCACTGGCCACTTGAGGCCGCTTGAGCTTGGGAAAAGGCTAGACTGAACGCACGTGGCGCCGACGATGAAATTAGCAGGCGATTGGGCTGCTACGATCAGCAGAACATCCACGTAATTGATCGGTATTCACTATTCAGTCCACTGCTCCAATGCAGCAATTTGATATGTGGTCTTCTCGACGGCCCGTGAGTTCTCCGGTGCAGTTTGCTCGACTGAATATCTCAAAATTGCTGAACAGGTCAGGGACATGGTCATGCACTCATGCATCCAGGTACTTGCTGAGCCAGAGAAGAGGGATCGCAGTTTCGAGGCATGCTCTTCTCAAGTTGATGCTCTTCCATCTATGTGGCCACAAACAAGAAGCCTCATTTACAGATTCAGCGTGGTAATTCGGGATGGCTACTACATACAATACAAACTGAAATACAGCAGAAACGTTTGAGTTCGACGGAGTGGTTTACGACCAAGTGCCTTGCCCTGAAATCAGTCGTGGGAGTATCATATTTGGTCGGAGGGAGTATTATATTTGAGGTCTGGCGCCTCACCAACCAAATGGCTCTGGATTTTCTGTTGGATTCTGAAGAATTACAGCGCATGCTCCCAAATGGTTCGGATCATCGACAGAGAGGCAGGACGTTAAGGTGCTCCATTTGGGGTTGGGTAGGTGCCGCTGACGCTTGGCAAACACTAGCATGTGGGGCTTCAGCTACTATGTATGTATGCATGGGAACTCACCACCAAACATGCCTAGCAGGGCTCATGTTTGTTGGTTTTCCTTTGATCCAACAAACAATCACCTTTGATTCATTACTACCATTGTTTCTAAATGTAAGACGGTCATTTTATGAACATCTTAGATTTAGAAACAGAGAGAGTATTTGTTTAGTGAAGTTACGTAACACAGAGTATACCCACTGCACTCACTAAAATTTATGTAGCAGGTGTGAAAGATCGAGGATGTCGCCGGGGGGGGGGGGGGGGGGGGGGGGGGGGGGGTTGGGGTGAATAGGCGCTTTAAAATAATTATGGTTTAGACTTGAACAAATACGGCATAAAACTAGCGTTTAATTTGTCAAGCACAAAACGTAAAACAGTTAGGCTCACCTATGTGCACCAGCTAAGAAAGATAAACAACTAAGTGATAGCAAGATATGTAACATGAAACACTATGACCATCACAAAGTAAAGGGCTCAGGTAAGAGATAACCAAGGCACACGAAGACGACGATGTATCCTGAAATTCACACCCTTGCAGATGCTAATCTCCGTTTGAAGCGGTGTGGAGGCACAATGCTCCCCAAGAAGCCACTAGGGCTACCATAATCTCCTCACGCCCTCGCATAATGCAAGATGCCGTGATTCCACTAAGTGACCCTTGAAGGCGGTCACCGAACCCGCACAAATGGCAACCCTTGGGGGTGGTTACCGAACACGTACGCCTTGGCAACCCTTGGGGGCGGTCACCGGAACCCGTACAAATTGCTCGGGGCAATCTCCACAACCTAATTGGAGACCCCGACGCAAGCCCAGAGTTGTACATAATAATGATTGAGCTCAGGAGCACCACCAACCGTTTAGGGCGCCCAAACACCCAAGAGAAACAAGCTCTAGGGTACCAAGCACCCAAGAGAAATAAACTTATCAACTTTTCACTTCCACGTATCACCATGGAGAACTTAAACCGATGCAACTAATGCAATGGTAAGGGCACACAGAGTGCCCAAGTCCCTCACTCTCAAATCCCACCAAAGCAACGAAAGCTATGGAGGAATATGAGAGGAAGAACAAGAAGAAGAACACCAAGAACTCCAAGATCTAAATTCAAGAGGTTTCCCTCACAAAGAGGAGAAAGTGATTGGTGAAAATGTGGATCTAGATCTTCTCTCTCTTTTCCCCCAAGAACTAGCAAGAATCCTTGGAGGGATTGAGAGATAGCAAGCACGAAGAAGGTCAACAATGAGGGAAGAACAGGAGCTAAGAGGTGAAATACAATGGGGAAGAAGACCCCCTTTTATAGGCACCCCCAAATCCAACCGTTATGCACTCAGTCCGTGCACAAGCGGTAGTACCGCTCGAACGAGCAGTACTTCCGCTCGCACGGTTGATTCAGCCATAACGTGCAACTGAGAAACTCAAGGAGGCGATAGTGCCGTCGAAGCGGTACTACCGCTACCACCAACGGTACTACCGCCCACTGCTGCTGCTCTACATCCGTGCAGAGGAAACCCGAATCCAGAAGCTAAAATATAAGCGGAGGTTCCTACGGTAGTAGAGGGCCGGAAGTACCGCGCAAGCGGTACTACCGCGCTCTACTACCGCTTGACTACCGCTGAGAGGAAAATGAAACCAGAAGCCCAAGAATAAGCGGAAGAGCCCGCGGCATCGGAATCGCGGAAGTATCGCGCAAGCGGTACTACCGCAGACCAGAGCGGTACTACTGCTAGAGAGCAACAAAAAAGCCTAAGAAAAACAGCTGGAAGCAGTAAAGCCTGAACTGCCATAACTTCTGCAAATGAACTCCGAATTGAGCAAACTCAAACTTGTCGGATAGATAATGACTAGTACTATCCAAGAAGAGGCAGGGGAGATATGCCTAAGATATAGAGATGTGAAACCTCTATGAATGAATAACGAGCATAAACTCCAACATCGAAAACATCATAGAAGATGCATATATGAACTCCGTTTTTGATGAACTCGAGCTTGTCATGAAGATGACCAAAAGCTCTAAAACTCACAAAGAGAAACACCAAATAAGAACCAAGAAAGATGATTCAAGGATGAATGGTTTGAGCTCTCTATGAACGATACGATCAAGCTACTCAGTTGAGAGCCCCCCTTGATAGTACGACAATCGATCCTATAACTCGGTCTCCCAACTACCACCATGAGACCCGTAAAATAGAAAACTTATCAAGGGCAAACATTTGCCTTGCACATAGTCCACTTGAGCTACATGATGACAATATTGACTCCCTCAATTGGACCACCTTTCTTGATTGTGTTGGCTCGATGAAGACAAGTAGATTGCTCCCCCATAATCCACTATGGGTGAGTCACTCTTTGGCACATCTTAACAAGTCCATTGTCACAACAATGGACAACAAGCTTCAAGCATGATCTCTTCGTGATGCTCCACTTGAACTTGCACCGCAATCTTGATGACGATCACCACTTGATGTCATCCTCCATGAGATGTATGAGATCTTCCTCTTGATGCAAACCCATGGAAACATGCCTAAATCCACATAGAACTCTCACGTAGACCATGGGTTGGTACACAAAGCATAATGACAATGCTTACCATACCATGTGATCACTTGGTCCCTTTCGGTACATCTTCTACGCTTTGCGTGTTGATCAACTAGATTCACACTTTAACTTAGTCTTGATCAACCTTGTATCATGACTTCTACATGACCAATCTTTGGATAATTCCTTGAATAGCACTTTGGTCATCACATAAACTCTTGAAATCAACACATGGACTTCAAGAAAATCCTATGGACAAACCCTTCAAATATAACTCAAGGTAACCATTAGTCCATAGAGATTGCCATCAATTACCAAAACCAAACATGGGGGCACCACATGTTCTTTCAAGGCGGTACATGTGTTTCATGTAAGACACAGAAAATGGGCTTCTATGTATAAACCACGAAGTAAACATCAAGACCATTTTGTGGTCTAAGTTTCTCCATTGCCGCCACCCCTGACCATCCATCTATCCCCTAGCACGAGTCGACCATCAGCTCGCCTCTGCCTGTAACGTTGTGGCCTCGGTGCATAAGCGAGGCATCGAAATATAGAGAAATTGTGCATATAGAAAACTCTAAAGAAAGAGGGGGAAAAGACCATGCCATGATTTTATTTTATTTTCTACCGGAATCACTATAAATCTGACGTCAATTTTTTAGGATTTTAGATCGTAACGTCCATGTAGCCGTTGGACCGAGAGCACGCGGCTTGCCATGTCATCACCACGACACGTTCAATCCATAAAACTGACCGAGGGAACGAGGCATACATAGATGCTAGTGAGATTTCTACTAGATTCCTCCCTCGTAACGGTTTTCCATTCTGCTAAAAATGCAGTGAACAGTGCATTGCAGCCATGGCAAATTATGTAGTGGATTTTCCATGAAAATGCAGTTGGCATTGGCTGATGGAAATGTAGTGAACGCCAATTATACATGACATGAACTTTTTGCTGAAAATGTTTTGTATTTGTTGCTACATAGCAATTTTAAGGCAAAACAGTTATGTATCACGACCATTTTGCCATGTAGCATTGTTGCATCTTATAAGTATTCAGGGGAAATCATTAGATTGAAATGCCAGCAATTTTTTTCTTACAAATGAAACATGGTCTCATGATCATGACAAGTTTGTCTTGAGGGTGGCATTTTTTAGAGTACACTCATGGCAACTTTATTAGGACCCAAAGCCTTTTCTCATCCACCTCGAAGGCAAATCCTAAACAAACTAGCATGTCACCATGACGTGTTATCTCAACATCACAACAAGTAGTTGTCATGCCACCGGTACATTAAAACTCTAGAGTTGCCATGATTCATAATCAATTGTTTTTTAGTATTTGCCATGATATGTGAAGATGCCACGATCTAGATCACAAAATATCATAAACTTTTACCATGTGACTAGTACAATCTTTTTTTGCCATGCGTTAGAAAGCCATCATTTTATGGGCAAATTTTAAAATCCTTTTCCACATGGCAAATATCATTGCAACTCATAACTTGTGAAATCTTTTACCATGGCAGATATCTTAAAACTCTTGCAATGTCTCGAATCCAGTTTTTGCCATGTTACCAATACACATTTTGCCATGGCAATATATCATTACAATACACATTAAAAAAAACTTTTTGCATGTCAACAATATTTAAACTCTTGCAATGTCTGAAATCCAATTTTCGCCATCTCACCAATACACATTTTTCCATGGCAAAAATCGTCATAACTTTTGCCATGTCAGCACACAAATTTTGAGATGTTACCAATACAAATTTTGAATGGAAAAAATCTTACAACTTTTGCCATGTCAACAATACAAAATTTGCCATGTTTCGAGGACAAATTTTGTCATGGAAAAAATCTTACAACTTTTGCCATGTTTACATTTTTTAGTTTATGTATCATGTCAACTTTTGTTTTGGGATCATGGAAAAAAATTATTGTATGCATCATGGCAAAATTAGTGTATGAACCATGGCAATTTTAGTGACCACGGAAATATATATATTTTTGGACCAAATTCACAATTTAATTTAAACCATGGCAAACTTATTATTGGGAACATGGCAATTTTAATTTTTGTAGCGTGGCATTTTTTTAGACCATGGTAATTTTATGTTTGAGATCATGGAGATTTTATTAATTGGATCATGGTGATTTTTATTTTTAGCCATGACTTTTTTTTGGGGTTAATAGTCATCATACAATTTGCAATCCAACATAGGTTTTGCCATGGAAATTATCTGTTGCCATGATAGTTGGATTTTGCCATGTAAACTTGTATACGGGTTGCCTTGATTTTTCATAGTCTTTTTTGAAATATACCATGCTAAATTTATAAATCCAAGCTTGGCATTTGTAATTTGTATTTTCTGTGCCTTTTTTGTATTATATGAGAGAGCGATTTTCGTTCGATCGATCATTCCTCCATCGGCAAACCTTTCGTTCGATCTAGGAGCCTTCCAGACGGAACATCAGGTGTATATTGGGTCCTTTTTCTATTTATTAGTAGTGTACGTTTATCCGTGTTGCCGTCACCCCCGACCATCATGCCCTGGTACGGAGTCGACCTCCGGCTCAGCCTCCACTTGCAACACTGTGACCAGCCATGTCATGACCTCGGGGGGTGAAATCGACTGACATGAAAACATTTTTTTAAATGAGTAAAAAATCAAATGCCCGAGGAATAGCAATTGACATGAAAAGAGATTTTCAAGTACAGCACATTACATTACACACGTTGCTGCACTGATCTACACCATATAATCCTGGCTTCAAAAAATCACCATATAATCCATTCACAACAAATAAATCAATCGCATACGCTTGGATGAAAATTCAGTTGCCCATATTTACACCATCACATATGAATCTGATACAGTTCACAGCTAATGCCTGGCGCTACCAATAGTTCCCGCAGCTGCAGGTGCCACGCCGGAACCGGTGGAAACGGTTCCGGTCCCTGACGACGACCTCCCTCCCGAAGATCTCCGATATCAGCGCGCTGTAGGCGTGGCACTCCTTGCTCATCCGAAGGTTGGTGACGACCCTCACCGGAGTGCCTTCCGGCGTGCTGAGCAGCCCGAACGCCAAGGCCAGCTTCTGGCTGTGGGCGGCGACGGCGCTCCGCTTCTCCTCGTCGTCCGCGTCCAGCGCCACCTCCGACGTGTCTGGCTTGTAGCCCTCGAACCGGAGCTGCCACTCCATCTGGTGGAGCATCTCGTAGATGTCGGCCGTCCGGCGGTGCGACCGGTCCTGCGACGTGAACCGGTGCATCTCGCCGTGCACCTCCACGGCGCTGAACCCCGGCGCCTGCGCTAGGCCCCTTTCCACCGCCTCCGTCCGGAGCGCGGCCGCCTCGTCCCAGTTCTCGGCCCTGGCGTGCATATCCGCGAGGATTATGTAGTCGCCGGCGTTGACGGCGCCGCCGAGGCGCGCCAGCTCCCGCAGCGCGCGCTCGGCGAGCTCGATGTCGCCGTGGATCCGGCAGGCGTTGAGCAGGCTCCGCCAGGCCGTGTCCGTGGGACCCGTGGGCATGCTCCCGATGAGCGCGCGCGCCTCGTCCAGCCTCCCGGCGCGGGCCATGAGGTCCACCATGCAGCCGTAGTGCTGCGCGTTGGGAGCCACCTTGCGCTCAAGCCGCATCCGGTCGAAGCACCGCAGGCCTTCCTCGAGCAGCCCCGAGCGGCTGCACGCGTTGAGCACGCCGACGTACACGGCCTCGTCGGGCTGGTGTCCCTCCCTGATCATCGCGTCGAACACCTGCAGCGCCTTACGCCCGTCCCCGTGCAACGCCAAGCCGGACACCATGGCGCTGTACGTCCACTCGTTCTTCTTGCCGTCCATGCTGTCGAACACCGCCGTCGCCTTCTCGATGCAGCCGCACTTGGCGTACATGTCCACCAGGGACGTCTCCATGAACGTGTTCAGCGTCATGGTATTCCTCAGCAGCGCGCAGTGGACGCTCCGGCCGACGTCGTAGGCGCCCAGGTGCGCGCACGCCGAGAGCGCGCTCACCATGGAGCTCTCGTCGGGCCTCCACCCGTCCCGCGCCATCGCGCCGAACGACTCGAGGCAATCAGCCCACCGCCCGGCCTTCGTGTACGCCGCGAGCAGCGCGCTCCAGGACGCCGCCGTTCTCTCCCCGGCCTCCATCTGCTCGAACGCCCGGCGCGCCAACTCCGGCTCGCCGCACTTGCCGTAGAAGCTGATGAGGCTGTTCTGCGCGTGCTCGTCGTGCTCGAGGAACCCGAGCTTCACGGCGTGTCCCTGCAGCTGCCTCCCTTGCCGCAACGCCGCGAGCTGCGCGCACGCCTTGAGGACGAACGGGAACGTGTAGCCGTCGGGCTCGACGCCGTCGTTCAGCATGTCGACGTACAGCCGCAGAGCGGCCGCGGGGTCGCGGCCGCCGACGACGTGGCCGCGCATCAGTGTGTTGTAGTCGAACGCCTCCGGCTCGTCGAGCGTGGCGAAGATGGCCGCCGCGTACTCCATGCTGCCCGGCCACTCCCCGAGCGCGCACGCCGCGAGGAGCGGCCGCAGGTGCGGCGGAGAGCGGTCGAGGCCGAGCTTGACGTTCCTCGCGTGCGCCTTCCTGACCTCGTCCAGGCCCCGCACGGGCCGCGCCGAGACCGTGGCGCAGCACGGCGCCTGCTCCAGCGCCGGCGCCGGGGCGGCGGTTCTTGGCGTGGCGGCCTGGTGCTGCGGCTGGGGGAGCACTAGACCTCCCACCATGGCGCTACCATCGGCGTGCGGGACAACAGGGGCGATGAGAGTGAGACCGTACCATCGTCGAACTGCGAACGAGTGGCTAACATGGAGCTGGGGCGTCCACACGAATTGGTTACCGCGAGGAGTGAAAATCCCACGTCCCTCTGCTAGCTTCCTCGTTGTTCACTCGATGCGGAGATGGAACTGCGCGGGGGTAGGATTTCGTGGCTGGGAAGCGGTGGTGGGATTTTCATGGGCTGTGGAATGTCATCCAGGGGTATGGAGCGGACAAATGGCAGATGGGCGGAATGGATGCTGTCACGGCGTCATTAGGCTGGGGATAAGATCCATTGCCCGGCCAACTGGGCAAGCAGCGACACTGCGACAGGATGGCAGCCGGGGCCATACTCTGAAGGTCTAATTAATCGCTCGTGTTACTTAGGACTTGGATCTACCCTAGAAATGGATTTAGGATCGGATCTTTCATGGTTATCTCCGTTTTTCAGTACCGTGTCATTGTTAGCAATTTTTTAGTAGCTTACCAAGCAGGCCGCTTGGTCTTCAGTACCATATCATGTGGTGGTGCAAATGTGTGATGGGTTTTGCTATGGCCGCTGCTAGGCGTAAGCCGGCTGATCTTACGAAAAGATCAGCCGCCTGGCTAGCCGTTCATTTGCATCGATTTGATCTGCTTGATCCCTGGACCAGCCATCACTTCCACCACGATACGCCCATGTATCTTACGCAGCCACTCCAGCCAGCCATCGAATGCAATGCAACGTCCTTTCCCACGCGACGGGCGGCAGTTGGCCCCGAACTTCTACTTGCACCACGAACTTCTACTTGCACGAGATGCAACGTACGTCCACGTTGCATCAGCTGTGTCACCGGTCATCTGAAAGCAAAACGCCGGCGAGCTCGTCAGCACTGGCCACGGCTGCAGCACCGACGCAGTTGCGACCATCTCCTGAAGCATTAGCGATGCTCCGGCGACCCGTCGATGCTTCGTAACAGCACCGGCTAGGCTTCGGCGACCCGTTGATGTTCCATCAAAGCAATGGTGATGCTCCGGCAGACTGGCAAATGCTCCGTTGCAGCACTGGCGATGCTGCGCCGACCCGTCGATGCTCCATTGCAGCACAGGTGATGCTGCGCCGACCCGTCGATGCTCCATTGCAGCACTGGCGATGCTGCGCCGACCCGTCGATGCTCCATTGTAGCACAGGTGATGCTCCGGCGACCCACCATGCTCCATCGTGTCACCGGTGATGCTCCGGCGACCCGTCGATGCTCCATTGCAGCACCCGCGAGGTTCAACATCCCGACGGCCCGACGATGCTCCATGGCAGCACCAGTGATGCTCCAGCAACCCATCGATGCTCCATAACAACACCGGTGATGCTCCGTAAAGCTCATTGAAGCATGCCCCGTTGCACGGCCGCGGACATCGAAGCTGTGATGGCACGCCTCATCGTCATGGTCGTCGAAGCATTTCGGCGGTCGTCTACGTCGTCGTGGTTATCAAAGCATTGGCATGACCTTGAAGCATGCCTCGTTGCATGGCCACGGACATCGACGTTGTGATGGCATGCCTCATCGTCATGGTTGTCGAAGCATTTCTGCGGTCGTCTACGTCATCGTAGTTATCGAAGCATTGGCATGACCTTGAAGCATGCCTCGTTGCATGGTCTGTGCTCGTCAAACGACGTCATGGCATGTCCCGCCGCCCTAGTCATTGAAGAATTGTCGTGGCTGTCGAAGTTGTCGGTCATGGAAGCATTGCCACGGTCATTGAAGCATGCCTGTCATCGTGGTCATCAAAGAATCTCCACAAACGTGGATGTCGTCGTGGTCGCCGAAGCATCGCCGCGACCATTGGAGCATCCGCATTGCATGGCCGCGGTCATCAATGCCATCATGGCACGCCTCGTCGCCCTAGTTGTTGAAGCATTGTTGTGGCCGTCGAAGTCATCATGGTCATGGAAGCATTGGCACGACCATTGAAGCACGCCCGTCGTTGTGGTTGTCGAAGCATTTCTGCAGTCTGATGGCGTTGTGGTTGTCGAAGCATCACCATGACTATTGGAGCATGCCTCGTCGCATGGCCGCGGTCGTCAACGCTGTCATGCCATGTCTCGTCGCTCTAGTCATTGAAGCATTCTCGTGGCCATCAAAGTCATCATGGTCATGGAAGCATTGCCACGGCCATCGAAGCACGCTTGTCGTCGTGGTCATCGAAGCATTCCGCGGTCATCGATGTCGTCATGGTCGTCGAAGCATCTCCGTGACCATTTGGAGCATGCGTCGTTGCATGGCCGCGGTCGTCAACGCTGTCATGCCATGTCTCGTCGCTCTAGTCATTAAAGCATTGCGTGGCCATTGAAGTCGTCATGGACATGGAAGCATTGCCACGGCCATCGAAGCACGCTTGTCGTCGTGGTCATCGATGTCGTCATGGTCGTCGAAGCATCTCCGTGGCCATTTGGAGCATACGTCGTTGCATGGCCGCGGTCGTCAATGCTGTCATGCCATGTCTCGTCGCTCTAGTCATTAAAGCATTGCGTGGCCATTGAAGTCGTCATGGACATGGAAGCATTGCCACGGCCATCGAAGCACGCTTGTCGTCGTGGCCATCGAAGCATTCCGCGGTCATCGATGTCGTCATGGTCGTCGAAGCATCTCCGTGACCATTTGGAGCATGCGTCGTTGCATGGCTGCGGTCGTCAATGCCTTCATCGCATGCCTCGTCGCCCTAGTCGTTGAAGCATTGCGTGGTTGTCGAAGTCGTCATGGACATGGAAGCATTGCCATGGCCATTGAAGCACACCCATTGCCGTGGTCATCGAAGCATCGTAGCGGCCGTCGACGCATTGCCACGACAAATTGAAGCACGTCTCATAGCATGGTCGTGACTGTCGATGCTGTCGCGGCACTCCTTGTGGCCATTGAAGGTATGTATGGCGCATAAGAGCATCTCCAGCCGTTGGAACCCACAAGAACATCACCGAACCAAAAAATTGATGTCTTGGGGATCATCCGGCGAAATAAAGAGGGCATCTTCCCAGTCACACCCCACCCCAAGCAAAAGTTTGTGAGGAGAATGATTAAGTGGGCCAAGAAAAAGGACATGTGGTGAGACACGATTCGCCGAAACTCCCGCCGGCGCCCTCAAGAGACCCCCAGCGCGCCGGGTTTCGCCTGGGTTTGCCGGCGCTATTTTGACGTCCTGGGGGGCGTTGGGGGCGTGGCTGGGCCGTTTTTCGGCGAAAAGTGTCGTCCGAGCCTAAAAAGGTGTCCTGGGGAGGCTAGTGAAGATGCTCTAACACCCACGCTCCCATGGTGAGCAGCCTCGCAACATCCACCCAATGCATGTCGGTGAGCGGCTTAGCAGCACCGGCGAGGGATGCGTCACCCCCGTCTTTACAGCACCTTGATGCAGTAGCAGCTCTACCACTCCCCTTCCAGCATCACCTCCAAGAACGCCGGCAACCGCCGCTCCCATCGCAACGTCGCCTCACAAATATCACCGCGCATCATCCCGAGGGCCGTCGTATCATCAGCTCCATCATCGCACAGCCGTCGAAGCAACGGCGCCGACCGCCCCTTCACCACGCCGGTCGCAACACCGACGGCCGCCATCCATGCAGCCCCGTGGCTTTGCAGAATCGGCAGCGTCAATTGTAGCACAGTGTTCTCGCTGATTGAGAGAGCATCCATCGGTGGTGCCGTGGTGAAGATTGAGAATGGGGGGGGGAGTGGTGGGCCAGGCTACGCGGTTCGTGCGGGATGTTTCAGAGGGAGGCGTCGTTTGTTAACAGTATCACTACGCGCGCATGATTGGATTTGATCGAACGGCTACGCACCCGGCTGATTTGAGGGAGCTACCTGCCCGCTGGAAGGGAGTGTTTTCCTTTTGCTATTTCTCAAAGGAGTGACCATATTTCACTCGGACACCAAGAATCACGTGGTCTTAAATTTAAAGATTCCGTGCGAAATTAAAGTGACAAGAAAGTAGTACTACCTCTGCATACAGAGCATCTTATATTTGTTTACAGAGGAAACATATATTTTTAGGTGAGGAGAGGAGAGAAAAATCTATCTATCTAACGGCTATGAACATCAACCAAAATAATTATTTCCAAATCAAACATACATCTACTCCCTTTTTGCAAATATCTTACTGCACCACACAATGAAAGGTTGTTCCTTCGTGTTTTATTTAGGTGCGACATAGTTATGTCACATCTAGATGAGTCTTAGACACACTCTTTTTTTATTTGTTTTTAATATTTGTTTTTTGTTACCTTTTGGAAGGATATATATAAACATTCTAAAATTATATAAACACGTATTCTAACATGGGCGAACAACTCATTTTTCATATTATGAATTTAGAAAAAATGAACATTCTCATTGTATGTAGGAATATGTTTTATCCATTATTAAACTTAAATTTGGGAATATTTTCAGATTTGTTTTTTACCTTTTCATAAAATGTAGAAAGATTTGTATAAATGGGCCACATCAATGGCTGGCCCGTTAAGCTTTTCCTTTCAACGACACTTTTCCTGTTGCGGGAGGTGCACCGTCATTTTGTACTTTTGTGCTAAAGACACGCAGTGGTTGGTGGGACTAGAAAACCATGGTGTTTCCTATTTGTCACCTATTGTGATCTAATGTCCACAAATCGCGCATAGCCGAGTAAGTTAAGCGTCTAAGCTGGCCTATCATTTAGCTAGGTTTTGATTCCTGATTTCTTAGTTTTAGGTACCTACTAGAAGGCTTTTGTCTTTTCTTTACTGGTTTCTAATGGTTTTGTTTTCAAATAAAAATATGCCGACCAAAAGTGAATCACACAACCCAATTTAACGCATATGTTGCCCATATCCACATAGCCATAGAATCAACATTGTTTTCTGGAAATACCACTTTCTTATTGACAAAAGATATCTTCTTGCTTTATAAATAAAACTTTTTTCATGTGTATAGAAGATGAAATACCCCCTTTTGCTGTGAGAGCACATCCATCCCCGCGGGGACGCTTGTGCATGTGTAGTTTACACATCTAGCAATTCCCTGGAAATTTAAAGATGAAATACTCCCTTTGTCCAAAATATATGGCATACTATGGTTGCCTGACCTGAACATCGATCATCTATCGTAAAAGAATTATACAATTTTTTATAGTTACGAATCACAATCACATGTAGTTTCTTCTGGATGAGAATCGTTGAAACCCAAGTTTATATATCAGTACATATATGTTATTGAATTAATCATTAGTCAAGTCATAAATTTAGCCCATTAAGTTATAAGCTACATTTAGCAAAGGTGCTCATAAAAACATGAAAATGGTTACGTTATCATGGGTGCACCATCATCCTCAATTGTTCCCTTATTGGGTAGATACTTGCATGCTTTGACCTTTCTTTCACATTCCAGAAATAAGAAGGGACACATACATGAACAAACGCACACACCCAACACATTTCTAAATTACACTATGTCGATTTTGTGAATCCAAATTTCTGTTTACTCACTATTGTATGTATGACAAGCACCAGAGGCATTCCTTGTAGCACCATGGGGCATGAGTGTGATGCAAAGCTTGATGCTCGCTGGAGGTGGGAGACATAGCACACATCGATGGAGATTGCGAATGGGGCTGAGCGATGGGTGACCGAGATAAGGTTGGAGTTGGTTCGTGCGAGGTGCTTTCAGAGAGGCAACGATCACACATCGTATGATGACCTTTTGATCCAACAGGTACACACCCGGATGACACGATCAAGCGATCAAGCGGCTGAAAACTGGTGTTTTCCTAAATCATATCCACATCATCAATGGGCTCATCATGATGTCGGGATCACATTAAATCCACAAGAACAAGCGGCATGGGTTGCATCGCACTTTGGCCCATGAGGCTGAACTATTCGGGTCATATAATATTTGTTCCATTAAATAGCAATATATTCTTTTTCGGTAAAAGAATAATATATTACCGAAAATAGCGAGGACTAGAGGAACCAACATATGTCATGGTTGAGCAAATCGAGCTTATATAAAAAACATCAATTTTGTAAATGGAAAAAGTCCAAAACAAACGTTGAACTTGTAGACCAAAGCTAAATCGAACCCCGAACTTCAAATCACTGAAATCAGCACACCGAACTATCTAATCCCGGTCTATATTAAATCTTGGACGCTTTTTCGAAGGGATTGTCGACGTGGCAGCTGGTCGAACTGGGATCGCTGGCGACTGGGCCGGCCCACCAAGCGCGAAACATGTTTTTTCTTTTGACTTATAAAAATACCAAAAAGAAAAATACTCATGGGGAATCGAACTTAAGATCTGCCGCTACTAAACTCATCATGTAGCGACTCCACCTAATAACTGTTAGTGATAAATAAAAGGAGCGAAAATATTTAACCAGACTAATTAGCATCCAGATTCGAAAACATTTTAGAGTTTTTTAAACATTTTCTTGAAAATAATCAACAATTTTAAAATCCGGATATCCTTAAAAGCAAAAACAGTTTTTTAAAATTGTGAACATGTTTGCAAAAGTGTAAAGAAATTTTGGAAATACGGTTTTTTTAAAACACAAACAAAGTTTCAAACATGACCATTTTGAAATCCCTGAATATATTTTATACCTGAACCATTTTTAAACGTGATTTTTCAGTAACAATTTTTAAACCTGAACAAAATTTTGAATTGAGATTTTTTTTCGAAAAGATGACATTTTTAAACATAATCATATTTTGAAAAATAGGAACAAATTTTGAATCCTGAACAATATTTTAGAATGTGAACATTTTCTAAAAAACTTAATAATGGGGAAAGAATCGTACTTTAATTAATTTTTTCCAGGTTTCAAAATTGTTTGTGTTTTCAACAATTTGTCCTTTTTTGCCAAAAGGTTTCACACTCTAAAGAATGTTCTGGGCTTTAAAAAATGGTTCATGTTTAAAAAGTCATGTTTCTCAAAAACTGTTCGTAAAACAAAAAAAATGTGCAAATTTTTAAAAAATGTTTGGAATTTTAAAAATTGATTTTTTCTTCGAGAATATTCGGATTTGGAAATTGTTGACAAATTTCAAGAAAATGTTTCAAACAATTGTAGAAAATGTTTTCAAATCTCGACGCTGTGTTGGTTTAAATAATTTCGCGCTTTTCTTATCTGAGCAACGGCAATCAGTTAGAGTGGCTAGCAGGATGTGCGTACTAGCGTTAGGTTGGAAGTTCGATTCACAAGCCTCTATTTTTTCTACGTTTTCATGTAGCGTGGTTCGGAAAAAATATTGCAAAAAAAAGATGGGCCGGCCCAGTCTGGCCGCAGCCACCATCCCGGGTTCCATCCGCAACGTCGACGATCCCTGTTTGGTTTAAAATAGACCGGGATTAGATAGTTCGGCGTGCTAATTTCAGGGATTTGAAGTTCAGGGTTCAATTTAAGTTTGGTCTACAAGTTCAAGGTTTGTTTTGGACTTTTTCCTATGTAAAAGAATATGCTACACTTTGTTTAGTTTATATAAGTGAGATGGAGAAGTAACATAGTTTTGCATTATCACTCCCAAGTTTTGTACACAAAATTTTCCAAGTTCTCCACTAGAGGGCACGATCGGATGGCGGGGAGTGCGCTAGGCAGACAACAGCGTGAGGCGCGGATCAGATGGTGCGGAGCGTGGATGCCCCTAGGAGGCGGGCAATTCACCATCCTTTAAAGGAGTAATTGCTGCCAAAGTAAAGATACTTAATGTATTTGACCCAACTTTACATATCTTCATGGCCTACTAAACCAACCAACGAAATGGTGAACCGCTGGTTCGACTGTTTGAAAACCTTAACCGACAACATCACCAGTTCGGTTTTTTTAAACCACAAAATTAGGGCACCACCGGCGATGGATTTGGAGGAGCCATGACGACCAAGATGGCGAGCCAGCGTCCTCTGATGACCTGTTGCATCCTCGGGCCTAAAAGGGCGACCAAGATCATTTCTCATGGCAATGATGTCGTGTGGTAGGTAGTGCTGCTTCAAGATGGTATCTGCGGCGAGCAGCTATAGAAGTTTCGTGGACCAAGGGGTCCCGTCCCCATCATCAGCGGGATTGGAGTCGTCGGGAAGTAGCTTTTGACCTGAACGCGTTTTCACGTTCTGTCCAGGGTCTTCTTTGTTAGTTCTAGGGACCCCTTTGTTATTTCTTTTTCTCGTAGGGTCCTGTGTGTAAGATGTAGATGTTGTATGCCACGACTTCAAGTTTTTCAATAAAAAAACACAAAAAAGTAATGAAGCATCTGGGGCCTTGGTTCCCCGCAACTCAGCAACGGATGGATGACGCAGTAAATATAAAGACAGAAATATCCGAGGCGAAGCCCGTCTTCCGCATCAAGAAAACGGAGAAGCGCCTTCAGGAAGAAAAGGGAAAAGGAAAACGAGAAGAGCAGTCCATCTTCTTGGGCCGCAAGCCGAACTGAGAGGCGCCGTCCAAGCACGCACAAATACGCACGCATCTCCCACCAAGTTCTCGATCGAACCGGCGGACCCCGTTAAACCCTACACCCGCAAACCCCCCACCGAAACCATGGCCGCCGCCGCCGCGAAGGTCGGGGCCGCCGTCCTCTCCGCCGGGGCGGCCTTCGCCGCGTCCTCCCAGAGGGTGAACGCGGAGGGCGGCTCGGGGTTCCGCTTCCCCGGCTTCTCCTCCCCCGCCCCCGCCCCCGCCCCCGCCCCCGCCTCAGGCGCGCCGCCGCCCGCCGCGCCGGCTGCGGAGGAGGCGCCGCCCAAGCCCCGGAACGACAACCCGCGGACCACCGCCGCGGGGTTCGACCCCGACGCGCTGGAGCGCGCGGTCGAGCTGCTGCGCGAATTCGAAAAGAGAGATGACGCTGATGTCAAAAAGGTAGGTGTTCCGAGGGCCGGGGGGAGCCTCAGTTATGTCTGTGCTTTGGTTCTGACGTTGGCACATGGTTGTGCAGTCGTTCGCCCATGCTAACAAGCGGGAGGAGACGCGGCAAGCGGAGTTCGCTGCAAGGAAGGCCGATTACCTGAAGGAGGCCGCGCAGATCGAGCTCGTGAGATAACTTTCTGTCATCTCGTTGTTTGTCATAATCCTTTGAACGAATTGGCATTAGACTCGCACTGTTGCAAGAGTTGGCAAATATCTTCAGATCGTTTTCAGGCATTTCAATATCACGAGCTGTCGGATTTCGGTGTACATTACTGCTAGTACTTTCCGTTCCATTTTACTCGTTGGTTGTATAGCGATAGTCTAGACCAAGCAAGGGGCATATGCAATTTACTAGGTGTTATCCAAGAATGGAAGAAAAGGAGAAGAAAACTCAGGTCCAATGGTGTACTCTTCAATGAGTTAGGGGATGCCACACACAATAATCGCCGATCTTTCAGTGGCACACACACGAAAAAGAAACTGCTATTTATGTACTATTCTCTTGCGTCCCGGTAGTTCGCATGGAGTTTTTGGTACTTAGTTGCGATGCACATATATGTTTGCTACTTATAATCCTGTAGATACCAACTGCTTGACTGAAACCAAGTTCTACTGCATCCTATTTCATTACATGTCGTAAATGTTTCAGATCATGCCCATTTATATGTATTTTACTAAACATATATCTTCACTGCTAAATTTATTTCTTGTATATTTGTGTGTTTATGTGGATGTTGCATTTTGTCACATTTGCAGGAGAGGACACGTGTAGAGTATGAAGAGAAGAAAAAACTTGCGCAAAGTCAAGCTGAAATAAAGGCACAAGTAGCTCGATATGAGGATGAGCTACGAAGGAAGAGAGCGCAGCATGAGCATGAGGCACAGAGGGCAAGAAACCAGGAGCTCGTGAAGATGCAAGAAGAATCTGCAATTAAGCTAGAGCAGCTGAGACGCCAGAGTGAAGAGGAAATCAATGAAATACGGAGACGGACAGAGAAGGAAAAGGCACGTATAGAGCAGGAGACTATGAGACTGCAAAAAATGGCAGATGCGGAGGCGAAAGCACTTGAACTGCAACTGTCTGAAGATGTGAAACGGCGATTGCTTATTGAGCGGGCAAATGCTGAGCGGGAGAAGTGGGTCCAAGCAATAAATACAACTTTTGAGCATATAGGAGGTATACCTTAGCAAGTTGCTATTTCCACATGCTTATTGAATATAAACATGTGAATTTCTTGGATGTTTTCTACTATAAGCTATTTCTACATGTTTGGATCGCATATGTTGAATGGGTAAACCATTCCAAAATTATGGCCTTAAGTTTAAACCTAGGGCAAATTACCCCAGGTGAATCTTTAGCACTTACTCTGTCTAGAAATAGATATGTTTCAGTGCAATTAGTAAGGAGTTAATTGCAGAGATCACATGTTTTTAGACGAAAAGAGATCACATGTTCCCTTCTCTTATTCCCTCAAGTGTGCACGAATTAATCTCTAAGCTCACATGTTCTCTTTCTCTCTAATGAATCACATGCACGCTGCTCATTTCCCATGCATGCTCTGTTGGAGTGCAGCTTCAACTTATCCAATGTGATTAAGATATCCCTGAGAAGTAGTTCTGGCATTATAGGAGAAGTGGAGTTAGAAGTGCGTATAATTGTAAAACTACCTACATATTTGGATAATATGAGATGGTAAACACCAGATATGGAGCCAGTAATTTGGACACGCGGGAGCCAAAGAGATAGCAATCCCGGAAGAAATGCATTATATCAAGTGTCAATTGACATAGTGCCGCAACATATGTTTGGCAATAATGTTGAGCCGTTGTGAGCATCACCAAATCAAGACTGGTAGCAGACTAGTTGACAAAACAATCATAGTGGTGGCAGGCTGCCTTTCTTCACTTACCCTAGTGCCGAATGACAAACCATTTATCTAGTCTTTTGTTGTCTGAGCACTCGGGCCTGCACGGACTGGATCTGAGTGTCTAATAGTGCTGCAGTGCTATAGGAAATTCCGGTCTAACATTTTTATTTTGACATTTTAGGTGGTCTCCGGGCGATATTAACTGATCAGAATAAGCTAGTAGTAGCAGTTGGAGGCGCAACTGCACTTGCAGCTGGGATTTACACAACAAGGTAAAATTCATAATTGTACTCTCTATGTTTGAACTTCAGACATAGCGATTGGTAAATGACCATAAATTGAAAGGTATGCTCCAAGTGTATCTTGACCTTGTAAACTAAGGAATTAATTGCTTGAAACTGCTGTTGTGCATCCACTACCATAAATTGAAAGGTATGCTCCAAGTGTATCTTGACCTTGTAAACTAAGGATTAATTGCTTGAAACTGTTGTTGTGCATCCACTTGATTGCAAGTTGCAACTTCTAAAATGTACTCTGTAATTCACAATTTAAGTCCTTCTAGAATTTTTACCAATTCAGTCATTTCTAGGTTTGACCATCTGTAAAGAAGGAATTACTGTCATTCATGATATCAAATTGATATTACTAGATTCATCATGAGATATTTATGTGAGGCAACCTAGTTGCGTACATTGAAGACAAAATGACTCACATTGTGAATCTATGAGACCATTTTGTGCCACAATAATACTGGAAGCTATTCGTTGGATTCTTGTAAAAATTATAAAGCAGTATTACTGAATACTGATTGCTCTGCTACCGTCAATCCACTGTTCTTCATTTCATGTGCCTTGGCCCTTCTGGTGAAGCTGTTTTGTGTCAAAATAAACATAGTTCTTGACCTTCTTATCCTTTATTGCTGAATCCAATCTTGCTTTCTTTAGCCCCAACAACACAAATTACATTTTGTAGTTATATTTATATTTTTCATTTGTGCATGTGATGTTCTTATACAATTAACGCATTTGCCTCCAGGGAAGGTGCAAGAGTAGTCTGGGGTTATGTTGACCGTATTCTGGGTCAGCCATCACTGATCAGAGAGTCATCGCGAGGGAAGTATCCTTGGTCCGGTGTCCCTTCACGTGCTATGAGTACTGTGACTAGCAAACTGAAAAATGGGAGCAATCTGGGGAAGGATGGGAAAGGTTTTGGTGATGTTATTCTAAATCCATCTCTTCAGAAGAGAGTGAACCAACTAGCTAATGCCACCGCAAACACGAAGCTTCACCAAGCCCCCTTTAGGAACATGCTTTTCTATGGGCCTCCTGGCACTGGGAAAACAATGGCAGCAAGAGAACTTGCTCGCGAATCTGTAAGTTACACAAGCCAATTCCCTGTGAGCACTAATGCAATAATTTGAAATATTATTAGTTCACTAACATTATAACCATTTACAGGGACTAGATTATGCACTGATGACTGGTGGAGATGTTGCACCATTAGGATCGCAAGCAGTAACCAAGATTCATCAGTTATTTGACTGGGCAAAGAAATCTAATAGAGGTTTACTCCTCTTCATTGATGAAGCTGACGCTTTCCTGTGCGAGTAAGTGATAGTCAAATCTTCAGACTACTGTTTGTTAACTAGATTCCATGATATCATGTGATTTTGCAGCATTTGATATTTCATAAAGTATTTGAAATTGTCGTGTAATTGCTAAACATCAGCAGTAGAAGGGGTAGCAATGTGGTGGGCTATTTCTATCCTCTATAATTGTCATGTCGCTTCTTCCTATGTCCGATACCACTGAGATATAGCTGCTCTCAAGTCCTGTACTTCTTGTTGGTAATATGTTTTGCCTTTACTCAACTGTGCAGCATTTGACATTTCTTTAATTCTGCAGACGGAACAAGACATACATGAGCGAAGCTCAAAGGAGTGCTCTGAATGCTCTCCTTTTCCGGACAGGTGACCAGTCCAAGGACATTGTGCTTGCACTAGCAACCAACAGGCCTGGTGACCTTGACTCCGCTGTTGCTGACCGTATCGATGAGGTTCTCGAATTCCCTCTGCCTGGGGAGGAAGAGAGGTCCAAGCTTGTCAAGCTATACCTTGACAAGTACATAGTGAAGGCTGGCGAAAAGCGAAAGGGCTTGTTCAGCTTCTTCCGCCGCCAGCCTCAGAAGATAGCGGTGAAGGGCATCACCGACGAGTTGATCCGGGAGGCTGCCGCCAAGACCGACGGCTTCTCCGGAAGAGAGATCGCGAAGCTGATGGCGAGCGTGCAGGCCGCCGTGTACGGGAGCACGGAGTGCGAGCTGACCCCGGGCCTGTTCCGCGAGGTTGTAGATTATAAGGTCGCCGAGCACCAGCAGAGGAGAAAGATAGCTGGTCATGCCTAGGAGTAGATTGCTACAATGTTCAGTTCGGGAGAGAGTGCCTGGACGGGGGGGCCGGTGATTCACCTGCCTCGTCTTCGCTGATTCTTTTTGCTTTGCTATATCCTGACACCTGGGCGGAATTTTGGAGGCTTACATGTATCAACAACGTGAACATGATGCACTTCACTTCAACAAGCTCGGCATTTTCTGTTCTATTTGTTCGCATATACAGCCTTTGGTGGCATGATTTGATTTACTAATAATATAGTCATCGGCAGTCGCTGTAACTTTGATTGGGCTCTTTGCACCTGTCGAGAAACTCGACCAATATTTAGAGCCTCCCCTTGCGAAATTAAACATAGGGGCATGTTTGTATCAGCAAAATCATTTTTTCTCCTTTTTCTTTTGTGAAGGGAAAGATCCCGGCTTTTGCATCTATGCCGATGCACACAGCCGATCGGCAACATCTCCCTCTTTTAAACATCATTAGACATTTTATTAACACATCGTATTTTATGCAGCGGGTTTAGTAGAAGATTTCTGTGTTACGCAAAGCATATTCTTCTTGGTTGGGTATAAGAAATGATACTCAGAGAACTAAATTACTCCCTCTGTAAACTAATATAATGGTGATCTAAATGCTCATATACTTCCTCCATCTCAAAATAAGTGACTCAACTTTGTACTAACTTTAGTACAAAGTTAATACAAACTCGAGTCACTTATTTTAGGACGGAGGAAGTATTAGATTACTCCCTATGTAAACTACTCCCTCTGTTCCTAAATATAAGTCCTTTTAGAGATTGCACTATAAACTATAGACATATTTTAAAGTGTAGATTCACTCATTTTGCTTCTAAATATAAGTCCTTTTAGAGATTGCACTATAAACTATAGACATATTTTAAAGTGTAGATTCACTCATTTTGCTTCGTATGTAATCCATTGTGGAATCTCTAAAAAGACTTATATTTAGGAACGAAGGGAGTATAATATAATAGTGACCTAAACTACAGAGGGAGTAGTAAACTATAAGGAAGGATCATAGCAGCAGTGCTGCTCAAAATGAATCCAACCAACCCAATTTCGTCTTAAACAAGTAAATGTGATGATGCAAGTGCAGATTTCTTTTCACTTCGTATGCAAAGTGTGTACATATATATAGAAACAATCCACACAAAAGGCTGTTGCTAGTTGCAACCGGAGATTCAACACGGCTGTATCCACAGCTCGTAGCGACGGCGGTGATGGAAGATACAGCAATGTACAGATACAGTGGAGACGGCATCCAGGCTCATTCAGCAGGGCGCTGGCTCTCAGGCACGTCGCACTCGTCAAGCAGCGCCAGGATGTTATGCTCAGGGGCGCTCACGGAGGGCAGTATGGCGCGCCTCCGGACCGCAGACCTCGACCTTGTGGTGCTGCTGTCGGGCTCGAGCTGCGATCCTTCCTTCACGACCGGCAGGTCCGTCCTCGGCCTCCCGCCCGCTGTAGACATCCTCTCTTGCCATATCCTCCCATCCTAGCAACAATCAATGAGTAAAGCCAGTAAGGGACCAATATGCTTGTACTATCTGGTGCTGGGAATATATATATGTAGAGGAAGGTTCAAACTTTCAAGTATATATAAAAGCCGGCATGTCGTCGCAGCTGTATTTCCGCTACACAAGTTCGCTACCATGTTTGTCTTTGTGGTAGTGATATAATATTCTCTCGTAGTTCTTGCTACTTGTAGTGGACTACATGCGTAACACAATACAAACATGCAATCATTCAAAAACAAGACAGAGCATGGCTTACATGCAGTATAGATGGCTCAGGAAGCGGGCATTTCACTGGTTGGTCAAGGTTGACAGGCTCCACAGGGTGCTCCACCGGCTTGAACTCGATGCCGACCTCAATGCCGTGCGGGCTATCTCCAGGATCAGCTGCCGGGTCAGACTCCCCGGTCTCCATGTTGGGCGCCAATGTCTCCACAACCTCCTGCACCATCAGAGCGAAATTCCCCAAATTAGTACTACCAATTTCAGTTCCCAAAACTGTTAACTCACTGGAGCAGTTGGGCACGACAGCCAAGAGGTAACAACTGCTCTTGGATTTACAAAATCAATCAAGAACACTAACTGAGTAGTACAAAATTTAGGATACTAACCTAAAAGGGTTGGATTACATTTAGGATACTAACCTAAAAAGATCAAACTTTCCCCAATATAGCAAAGAATACTCCTTTTTTTCCTGACGAATCAGCAAAGAATGTTATGCTATGATGTTCTCGAATACCTACTCTTCTCCTATACTGCTCACATCATGGATTCATGCTGAGATTGTGAAATCCAAACCTGAGATCGGTTCTGATTAATCCATGTAGACAAGCGCAGCAAGCATATAGTAGGTTCAACTCTATCTTGAACCGTACCGAACAAAATCAGCTAAAGCAGAAATCCTCCCTAAAAGAATCCTAATTTGAAGAACAGGATGAGGAAAGGGGAGGAGCTACCCTGTGTTGGAGACCGCACCATCCACTCATCATGAGACGAATACGAGATCAATCGAAATAGCTCAAATCTGAAACTTCCAGGACCTCGTAGAGCTAAAACAACGCAGCCTTTACATATCGTATCTACAGGCAGATCTCTCCTCTGGGCAAGTAAACTAGGGAGCAAGTAGGAATAGAGTACGGACGGGCACGATAGATAGGAGACAAGAAAGCAGGAGAAGGGGGAGCTCACCACGGCACTCTTGGCGCGGCGGTGGCCGGCGCCGGAAGAGAACCTGGAGAAGATCCCGACCATCGTCCCCGCGGCTGCCGCCAACCGCCCTGGCTCGAAGCTTCGGAAAACTGTTTTTCTTGTGCAGGGGAGCGCTGATCGATCGAGTGATTGACTTGTCGGAGTAGCTTTATCTCCCTCCTTTTTTCCCCATCTGGCCTAAATCGCTAAAACTACACACGAATGTGACGGATTGGTGATATTGGGAAAGTGGGGTATCTCGTTCCTCTATCTATTTATTTTGAGTAAACAATCAGACTTCACTAATTAATACTCTCTCTCTGTAAACTTTTAAACATCGTTAGGAGTAATTAATTAGACATAGTATATCAAATCAAAGAACCCAAATACTCAGTAATGGGACTATCCTAACTAGTACCGCCTCCGTCCCAAAATAAGTGTTTCAACTTTGTACTAATCTCTACTATCTACTCCTGCCGTTGGACCTGTTCCTACCTCCCCTTCGTCCGCCCATCGTCCCACTACACATCGCAAGCCTCCTCCCCCGGTTTCCCCCCGACCAAACGAAACCGCATTGCAAACAACGCACACAACACAACAGAAGAACCAGCGAAAACAAACAATTCCAAAGGAAACGCACGCACGTAGCGACCCCTGTCGCCTCTCGTCTCCCTCCTTACTCGGATCACTCTGATCCCGCCTGACATGATCATTAACGCTGCATCCACTGGTTCCACCAACGCCTTGGCATTGTGGTCTTCCCAGCCACCTCTTCACACGCCCCATGATGCCCCAATCCTCATCTCCACGTGCCATGGCCTCTCCCGCTACGTCGCCGTCGCACAATCTCCATCGGCATCCCCTTCTTTTTGGATCCAGGTGCCTGGGTATGCTCGTCCGTAGCACGATGGGCGTTGGAGGGCACCGGCAGGACACAGTGATGTCCTCACAAAATCTCCCCATCTCACATCGAGGGCTCCACATCTCTGGCACACCATGGTCATCGGAGATTTGTCATCTGGGCTCCCAGCGTGGACGCCCCGGGCGGGTCAGCAGAGGTGTGGGCACGACAGAGAGGCTCAAGGTAACAGCGTGGACGGAGGAGTTTGGGGCCGTTGTCCACGGGTTCACCTCCAACACGACGCACAACAGCTGCACTTAAGGAGAGGGGTGGCGGCCACAACAGCCTGGAGGTACCAGTAGGGAGATGGCTTATGTGGAGATTCAATTTGACCAACCGCTTCACGCCCTTTCTGCACCATGGCATGATCATCCTCGGCTAGCTCCTAGGTCCGTCATCCCTCCATGCCCGTTAATTCCTCTTTGCCAAAAATTAGTAGACCGCTTTGCTAACATTTAGCGCTAAAACTGAAACATACACACATGTATCTCTACTATCTAAAAAATAGGTAAGGTTCCTTTTCCTGCCGTTGGACCATGTTCCGCCCTCCCTTTCGTCCGCACATCGTCCCACTACACATCGTAGGCCGCCTCCCCCGGTTTTCCCTAACCAAACGAAACCGGACTACAAACAACGCACACACCACAACAGAAGAATCAGCGAAAAAAACCATTCCAAAGGAAACGCACGCACGTAGAGACCCCCGCCGCCTCTCATCTCCCTCCTTACTCGGATCGCTCAGATCCCGCCTGACATGACCATTAACGCCGCCATCCACTGGTTCCCACCAACGCCTTGGCATTGTGGCCTCCCCAGGCACCTCTTCACACGCCCCATGATGCCCCAATCCTCATCTCCACGTGCCATGGCCTCCCCTGCTACGTCACCGCCGCACAGTCTCCATCGGCATCCCCTTCTTTTTGGATCCAGGTGCCTGGGTATGCTCGTCCGTAGCACGATGGGCGTTGGAGGGCACAGACGGGACACAGTGATGTCCTCACAAAATCTCTCCATCCCACATCGAGGGCTCCACATCTCTAGCACACTAGAGGAAGATGAGCGCGGATGAACATCGAAGATTTTTCATCTGGGCTCCCAGCGTGGGTGCCCCGGGCGGGTCAACAGAGGTGTGGGCACGACAGAGAGGCTCAAGGTAACAACGTCGACGGAGGAGTTTGGGGCCGTTGTCCACCGGTTCACCTCCAACACGACGCACAATAGCTGCCCTTGAGGAGAGGGGTGGCGGCCACAACAACATGAGGTACCGGTAGGGAGATGGCTCATGTGGAGATTCAATTTGACCAACCGCTTCACGCCCTTCCTACACCATGGCATGATTATCCTCGGCTAGCTCCTAGGTCTGTCATCCCTCCATGCCTGTTAATTCCTCTTTGCTACAAATTAGTAGAACACTTTGCTAACTTTTAGCGCTAAAACTAAAACATACACACATGTACTAAATGAAAAATTACTTTTCTGCTGATTATTGCAGAAAATTTCTTTCTAGTACTGAAGAAATTAAAATCTCAATCCATTTTCGTGTTTGATTGGAGGCTTCGTTTTGTTGTACTTCTCGCAACAGTAAGAAAAGTGCATAGAGTGGAAGATACATTGAATTGCACTTGTAAGACTATTCATGACGAAATACAACTGCCTAATAAATATATTATCCCCGTAGCAACGCACAGGCAATTGCCAAGTTTAGTATAAAGTTTTCTGAAGCTAGTTTAGTATAAAGTTATACTAAGGTTAAGACACTTATTTTGGGACGGAGGGAGTATCATACATGCCAATTAGGCAATTTGTTGAGGTGACATATAGTTAAATGAAGAAAGAGAGAATTGAGTATCATGTTATGATACCATATCATAATAAATTTTATATTACTATGTGTCATGCATGACAATAAATGAGACCACATATGATACTAGTCTATGATACTATACACTGGTATCATATGCATGATATTAGGATATGATACTCCCCACTACAACCAACCTAATGAATACCTTTGATAAAAACTACAAGTCATCCATCTGATTTCGAGAAAGGGGCCTAAGATTTTCTAACATTTTTGCATGGAACTAAGGCGCTAGAACCAGAACCAATGTTTAGGTTTACCAAGTTTGTGTTGAGTAAATAGGCAGTTTTTGATTAATTTAATCCAGGAAATAATCATGAACATGGCATTGACAGAATTAAAGACATACTGATTACGATCTAGATAAGCACGTACTACATAAACAGTAGACACATCTACACATAATGCTAGTATGGCTAACCCAGAAATAAGCATGAGCGGATAAACGAGTTATGCCCTCTAGTAGGCCAGGCAGAAGTCGCGGTGGTGGCAGCAGCGGCGTCCTCGGCAGCCTTCTTGTCGGCTTCGAGTTTCTCGGCGGTGACTCCCTCGGCGTCAGTGGACATGATGACGATGAAGACGATGCAGACGTAGATGACGCAACGGACGTGGACGAACAGTGGCGAGCAGTCACGTAGGAGACATTCCCCAAAATTCTAATCGCCCCTCTCCTGTACAGGATCCGGAGAGGCGGGGTTTCATAGGCCTGCTCTCTCGTCAACCGTGTACGCGATGAACGGCATGGGATCAGCAGCGGCAGCAGCAACAATGGAACGATAGTGGGCATGGAGGCAGATATGTGATCTATTTCGCGTGACGGCTAGGGGTTTGGCCGACGCCTCACATATATAAGCGCGTTAGGGTGGAGAGACATGGGCTGGACCCACGTCCGAGTTGGTAACAACCCACGGTCTGAGACGATGTCTCAGATCGTGGTCCACCTGTCAAAGACTCTCTGTTCCTGACCGGCAAAAATAAACGCATAGGTGTGAGCTCAGCTCGACACATTCCTGCAACCAGTGGTGCGTCGTGACGAGGTGTGGCGAGGCGGGCAGCGGAGGGGGAGCGCGCGGGAACCACTTCTCTTCTCAAGCTCCAATAGCATGTGGAAGAGAATCCCTTATAAGGAGGTCCAACTCCTCTCCAACTAGCGGTATGGAACTAAACTTCCCATCACATCCATTGCCATTTAACCCACATGTGCCCTTAAAGATTTTTCTGAAATTGTTAGATGGGCCCTAGGCCCACCCTAATATTTCAACAATGCCCCACCAGATCTCAGAGGCCCATATTGCCCTTTGTTCCAAACACTGCTTTGATATAGCAGTATTTTAGTGGAGACCTGTTAAGGTTGAGCTTCACCTAGAGCAAGTAGCAACACTCCTTCACAACTGAACAATGGACTATACCTTGAATTGTCAGTTTGGCGTAAAGAAGTTTACCACATGTCTTACTAGTACTAGACTGCCGAAGGCTGACCCCTCGGGTGGAGAATATTAGTCACACTCCTAGCCTATTAATGAGCTTGCTAGAGATCACCCCAATCTCGTAGGCTGTGATCGGCAGTCGGGCTCATATATGTGTGTTCCTCCAAAGATCGCTATGTAGGATATCATCTTACTTGTATAAGCTTTGGAACACATTAAGACAGTAATCAACCTACCATACAATTTCGGAGAGTATTGCATCTTCAACGGAGTGGGTTAGCATAGTTACTCTCCTTAGTTCACCACCACTTGTTTTCCCAAGTCCTACTTCATGGGATCTCCGATCACATAGGTTGGGTTACCACCATGGCAACTCACGTGGGTCTCATACCCATATCCCTCGATGCATTATCTATCACAACACGCGATAGCCCTTTAGTAAAGGGATCTGCCAGATTCTTAGCCATTTGGATATAATCCAACGCTATCACTGCAGAGTTTCTTAATTTTCTGATAGCTTTTAATCTCACTCTTATGTGTTTGTTGGACTTCATGTTGTCCTTTGAACTCTTTACTTTGACAATAACGGTCTGATTGTGACGGTTCATAAGGATAGCCAAAACCGGCTTCTCAACCAATGGCAAGTCCATCAAAAGATCTCGAAGCCATCCAGCTTCGACACTAGACATGTCTAATGTTGTTAATTCTGCTTCCATTGTTGATCTCGTTAAGATCATTTTCTTGCAAGACTTCCAGGAAACAACACCACCTCCAAGATTAAACATATACCCAGTTGTGGCCTTCATCTCATCAGCATCAGAGATCCAATTCGCATCACTATACCCTTCATGTACCGACGAGTATCCAGTACAGTGAAGTCCATAGTTCATAGTAACTTTCAGATAGTGCATAACTCTTTCAATAGCATGCCAATGTACATCACCCAGTTTGGAAACAAAGCGGCTCAGTTTGCTCAAAGAAAACGTGGTGTCACGCCTTGTTGCGCTCGCTAGATACATGAGTGAACCAATAATTTGTGAGTATCTCAATTGATCTTTAGCTGTGCCTTCCAACTTTCTAATCAGCACACTAGGATCATATGGCGTTTGAGATGTTTTTTTTGAGCAAACACAGTGGGGAAAGGCTCCCCACTGTAACTCTATTTTCTATTAATAATGGGTGGTGTTACATGGGTCTGTACAGAAAAGGTACATGATACAAAAGAATTAACAGATTACAATGTATCCAACCAGGATTGCATCCCATCCTTTAAACTAGGTCTTGCTTTCTTGATAATGGTGCTAAAATGCTCTTTGAAACTTGATAAGCAGTGAGTCAAACTTCTATCATTATTGTCAAAGATAATGCCATTCCTGTGCTTCCGTATGCTCCAACACCCTGCTATCATCTTCTCCTTAAAACCCTGGCTTTGTTCTCTGCTTTTTCCCTCCATCAGCATTTCTATAGTATTAAGATCTGTATTCCATTCCATTCCTATTGCAGCCCAGAAATTTCTGCTGAAGTCACATTCAAAGAAGAGGTGTTGTAGGTATTCATTGGGTTCATCATCACATAGGATACACCTCCTGTTTTCTATTTGAAAATTCTTCCTGATTAGTAGATCTCTGGTATTTAATCTATCAAGCAGAAGCAACCAGAAAAAGAATTTTTGTTTGGGCAAGTTGCATGATTTCCAAATCCACTAAAATGGTGGTGCTGCCTTTGGTGGGTTTCCAATAAGATGCAGATAAATCTTTCTGTTGGAGTATTTGTTTCCTTTCCAGAGAAATTGCCAGCAATCTTTATTGTCATTGTCTTGGTGGATGTTGCTTATGATTTCCAACATCTCATTGCTTTGTTGAACAGCCATAGATGACATGGGTAAATGAAACATCTCATAAAAGTTGCTGGTTGAGGAAACGATAGCCGAGGCAACTATACACTCAGTATCTTTAGCAAATGAGTATACATGAGGAAATATGTTCTCTAGAGTGTCTTCATTCCACTTACATTGCCATAGTGAGATGGTGCTGCCAGTAGAGGGGATACATGTAGTCATGCTTTTAAAATCCTGCAAGATAGAACATCAATCTCTCCACCAAAAAGATCCCATCCTTGTAGGATATGAGGGTATAGATCCATGAGAATAATAGTTATTCCATATTAGTTCCACCCAAGGAATATCATGTTTATTAAAAAACTTGAAGAGAAATTTGATTAGAAGAGCTCTGTTTTGAGTTCTCAGATCAAGGACTCCCAGTCCTCCTGCTTTTTTGGGGAGGCAGATAGTATCCCATTTGACCAGACAATCACCCTGATTATTGATCTTGTTACCATACCAAAGAAAACTTCTGCCAGATTTTTCAAAGTGATCTAGGATAGTGAAAGGCACTCTGATGCAACACATTGCATAAATTGGTAGAGCAGAAACCACTGCTTTCCAATGTGTTAATCTACCAGAATATGTCATCAGATTCGCAATACCAGATAATCTTTTATCTAGCCTTGATACCATAGGCATGAGGTCATCAACTTTAGGTCTGGTGGATCCCATAGGGAGGCCCAGGTATGTCAAAGGCATACCTTCTTTTTTACAGCCTAGAATGTTGGCTAATTCAAGTGCCTGCTGTCAGAAATATTGATTGGTACTAGGGAGGATTTACTGTAATTTACCTTTAGACCTGTAAATTCAGTGAATATAGAAAGAATGTTCATGATCTTTCTCAATTGGGTAGTTTCAGCAGGCAAGATGATCAGAGTATCATCAGCATATTGGATAATAGGGTATCTTCTATTGTTGTTACTTTGTATTGGCAGAGATAATTCACCTTGGGACCATGCTTCATTTACTAAAAGTTGTAACAATTCTGCTACAATAACATATAGGAGTGGTGAGAAAGGATCTCCTTGTCTCACTCCTCTTTTGCATTTGATCTTCTTCCCAGGTACACCATTCATTATGACAGATGCAGATGCAGTAGTTAGGATCTTTTTCACCCATCTAATCCATTTGGTTGAGAACCCCAAGTGATCCATCATGTAATATATAGCATTGTAGTCTACCTTATCGAAAGCCTTTTCAAAATCAACTTTGAAGATCACAATTGGTTTTTTGGACTTGTGACACATATGAATGTACTCAAAACTCCAAGCTAAGCAGTCCTGAATGTTCCTGGATTTTATAAAACCATATTGGTTTTTGCTAATCCTTTTCACTACTTCTTGTTGTGCTCTATTGACCAGTAGCTTGGTAGTTATCTTTATAGGCATGCTGACAAGTGAAATGGGCCTGAAATCATTGGGGTTATCAGGGTTTTCCTTTTTTGGAAGGAGAGCTATGAAAGCAGAGTTCACAGGTTCCAGGGAAATTTTCTCATTGTAGAAATCATCAACAAACTTGTATATATATTCTTTGATAATGTGCCAACACTTTTTCATGAAGAGACCATTAAAACCATCAGGCCCAGGAGCTTTGTCATTAGGCATATATTTAATGATGTTATCAATTTCCTCCTTAGTGAAGATGTTGTCCATAGATTCATCAATCTGTGTCAAAGCAAGATGATCAACATTGAAGAGTTTATTTGTGTTCTCAGTTATACCAATCCTCTCCTTAAAAGATTGCCAAATAATAGCTGCCTTTTGATCATGATCATATACTTCAATGTTGTCAGTGTTTTTGAGGAAAGTGATGTAATTGTGTCTAAAAACCTGAGTAGCAATAGCATGGAAGAATTTGGTGTTTTCATCTCCAAGATTTGCCCATCTTATGTTTGCTCTAATCCTCCAATATTTCCTTTTTGTGTCCAACAGTTTGTTGGTGTGAGTGATAAGTGCTTTCCTGAAATTCCTCTCAGTTCTTGAAAGTTGTCTCTGGTCCTCAATCCCATCAATCAGCTTAACATAGAAGCAGCAATTTTCAATAGTTTTCTTTAGCTGTGAAATTCTTTTGCTCCATGATTTCAGTCCTTTTCTAACAGCTTTAAATTTTGCCACTAGGTTTTTAGCAGAATCAGCATAGTGCATGCTATTGTGCCAGTACTTCTCCACAGTTTCAATAAAACCCTCAAACTCTGTCCAAAATTCTTCAAACCTGAAGATATTGCTTTTAGGGATGTTGCTGTCAATTTGTACTTTGATGGGAACATGATCTGAGGAGATTTTTGCCATAAGGACGTTTGAGATGGTTTACAGTCAGAATATCCAAAATGAATCAAAACCTTCTCAACATAATGGGATTGCAGAAGCGTAATCGCACCCTCATCATCTCTCAGTAGCTTGATGTTCAGCATAACATCAGCCACCCCAAGGTCCTTCATCTCAAAGTTCTGAGGTAAAAATGACTTGACCTCCTCAATGACTTCGAGGTTGGTTCCAAATATCAGTATGTCATCAACATACAAGCACAGTATAACTCCTTCGCCCCCACCATGGCGATAGTATACACATTTGTCAGCTTCATTAACAACGAAGCCAACAGATGTCAGAGTTGTATTAAACTTCTCATGCCATTGATTAGGTGCCTATCTGAAGCCATATAAAGATTTCAGCAACCTACACACCTTTCCTTCCTGGCCATCTATCACAAAGCCATCTGGCTGTTGCATGTAGATTTCCTTGTGTAGCTCCCTGTTCAGGAAAGCCGTCTTAACATCCATCTGGTGGATGAGAAGACCATGCGAGGCCGCCAACGAGAGTAATACTCGAATGGTGGTCAGTCTGGCCACAGGTGAAATAAGTATTGAAGAAATTTTCCTCTTCTTTCTGGGCATAGCCCTTGGCCACAAGCCTAGCCTTGTACTTTTAAATCGTGCCATCGGGCCTAAGCTTCTTTTTGAACACCCACTTACAACCCAATGGTCTGCAACCATAGGGACGTTCAATGATCTCCCATGTCCCATTAGCCATGATGGAATCCATCTCGCTACGGGCCGCATCTTTCCATTAGTCATCATCTGGAGATGCATACGCTTCTGAAATAGATGTAGGAGTATCATCCATGAGGCACACAAGGAAGTCATCACCAAAGGTCTTTGCAGTCCTTTATCTCTTACCCCTACCAAGGGTTTCCTCATCATCATCCTCAGGATTTTCATCATGTGATTTTTCATAATATTCCATAGGAATGGCAGGCTCCGGAGTCTCCTCTGATTCACACTAGTCGGATGTGAACTGAGCTGGACTTGGATCATGACTGAGTAGACTTGTGGGCTTTAGTATCCGTGTGAGGCCCAAGTGTTGAGCCTGCAACAGATGCCTATTGAAAGAGCATGGTGCCCCCATGTGTGGTTTTTGTAATTGATGATATTCTCTATGGACTAATGGTTGCCTTGAGTTATATTCGTAGGATTTGTCCATAGACATTTCTTGAAGTCCATTTGTTGGTTTCAGGGAGTTTATGTGATGACCAAGGTGCTACTCAAGGAATTATTCAAGGATTTGTCGTAGAGAAGACATGATACAAGGTTGATCACGACTAAGTCAAAGAATGAATCAAGTTGATCAACACACAAAACGTACAAGATGTACCATGAGGGATCAAGTGATCCCATGGTAATGGTAGGCATTGTCCATTACGCTTTGTGTACTAACCCATGCTCTACATGAGAGTTCAATGTGGGTTTAGATTGCGGTGTGCAAGTCCAAGTGGAGCATCATGAATAGATCATGCTTGAAGCTTGCCGTCCATTGTGGTGACAATGGACTTATGAAAAGATGTGCCGAAGAGTGGCTCACCCATAGTGGAGTATGGGGGAGCAATCTACTTGTCTTCGTCAAGCCAACGCAATCAAGAAAGGTGGTGAGGAAGTCAAGAATGTCATCATCTAGCTCAAGTGGACTATGTGCAAGGCAAAGGTTTTCCCTTGATAGGTTTTCTATTTTACCGGTTTCATGGTGCTAGTTGGGAGACCGGCTTATAGGATCGATTGCCGTACTATCAAGGGGGAGGGGGCTCTCAAGTGAGTAGCTTGATCGTATCGTTCATAGATAGCTCAAACCATTGCATCCTTGCATCATCTTTCTTGGTTCTTGGTTGGTGTTTCTCTTGTGAGTTTTAGAGCTTATGGTCATGTTCATGAAAAGACCAACACTGGTACAGCGAGGCGCTATACAAACGGTTTTTAACCCCTTTCCGCGATGACATTTGGAACCGTCGCCTAGTGAGTGACTGCGATAGGGGGGTCCTTCCCACACGACGCAGAAACCGTCAGGGATATGCCCTCCTGGCACACACGCTCGGCAAAATGAGGTCGTGTGCGACCGGCGAGCGATCAAATACGGTTATACGTACAGTAGTGCTAAAAAATACAATTATACAGGTGAAATCGTTTCTGGTCGTAAGTACATCCACACAGTCAGTCCCCACTAAACGTTTCCATTCGTATGTACATTCCACACAGTCAATCCAAGGAATACGTTTCCGTTAGTATGTACATCCCACACAGTTAATCCAAGAAGTACGTTTCCGTTTGTATATACATCCCACACAGTCACTCCAAGGAAAACATTTCCGTTCACAGGTACATCACACACAATTTTCTCCATTAAATAGTTTGTGATAGCGTTGCCATTGCACACGATATTAACAATTTTATTGTTTGCGTTATTGAATGCATCACACACGGTGCATAGAAGAAACTATGTGGCAAAGGCTGTCCATCACACACACTTTTTATGTGGTAATCGTTTGCACAAGGTGGCCTAACACAAAAAGTTTTCAAGAGGATGTTGTGTGTGATTGTTCATTGATCCAACACCGTTTATTCCTAGAAACTGTGTGTGTTGCCTGAGGTCATCGCCCACGGTGTTTTCTCAATAACCGTTTGCAATAGAAAAACCCAATTAGCAGGCTAATTGGCCATTAGCAGGATAATTGGCCTATTATTAATAATCAATTTATTAATCTAATTGACATTTCATATTAAGCACGCAATATATTTCATTTCCATATTAAGGAAGTATGATTTCATAATTGTAATACATCAGAGTAGAACATCATATAGCTTCAGCACTCAGCTACCCCATTACACAACTGCACCAGCACCAAGTTTCACATGCAACATCTACAACCTTTCGAAATTAGCATCATAGACGGAACATAGACAGATGAATCTCATATGGAAAACTGCTGAAGCGGAAGGCGAAAATTGAGCCTTCATTGATGTTGAAGGTCTTTGCAACTTTAGGCCAGTGCCTGTGGATGATTGACCGTCCATCCTTCGTCCTCTTCAGGAACACTTCAATATTGAACCGTGGGTGTTGTATGAAAACCTTCCTCGCCTCTTGACCATACATGTGGTTTGAGAGGTAATCATCAGTGAACTGCTTTTGAAAGGCCTGAAAACAAGGATATGCATAAATATCTTCTCCAGATTTGAAATGGTGCAAAGGAATTAAAAAGACAAGGTATAACAGTTAGTACCATCCCGTAGTGAACTGATGTCTTCTTCATTGTGCAAACAAAGATCTTGTTGTTTTTTGTCGCTAATTTCTTTATCGTAACAATCTTTCTAAGTGTCTTGACTTGACTGATATTAATGGACAACTCATTTCCACATATGCAAAAAGGGTCAAACAGTGTGTCAAAACCTCTGATAGTAGGACCTACATGTGCAAGACCAAATTTTAAAAACCTAATATTTAAAAACAAGAAGTGGAAAGGTGTGTTATTAACAATAGGCCTAATATTTTAAAAAAATCAAACATAGTCATTCAAACTGTATTGTGCAGGTCTAAGTACACTAGTTATTGGCCCTGTTTGGATCCATGGGTTAGAGTTAGTTTGAGCTAGTTTGGGCTCAAATAGCCCTAAAGTATCCAAACATGAGAGCTAGTTTGAGCTAGTTGAGTCAAACCCACCCAAAACAACTATCCCACCCAAGACGTGCTGATTGGGGCTAGTTCTCCTAGTGCATTTATTATCAATCTAACACTATCATCCAAACACCTCTTTGGCTAGAGTTAGTTCAGGGTTAGTCATTATTGAGTATCATTGTTATTTAGGAAACGTAGGATAGCGTAGGATTTATTCTACCTTGACTTGTACTCCAAGATGACCATGTACTCCTATATATATATGCCAACGGGGCTTAAGCAATACAATCAACTATTTCACCAATCTCTCTCTCTCTCCCTTTTAATTGTCATGAGCTAGAAACTAACTCCTAGCTAAGTTAGAGTATCCAAACAGTGCAAGTGTTAAATCAAATGGAAAGGCGTGTTCAATACTCCCTCCGGTCATTTTTACTCTGCATATAACAATTGTCTGAAGTCAAACTTCATAAAGTTTGACCTTATTTATATGAAAAAATATCAACATCTAGCATGCTAAAGCTATACAATATGAAAATTTAAGTCATGACACATGTACTGATATTTATTTCATATTGTGAATGTTGGTATTTTGTTCTATAAAGTTGGTCAAACTTTAAGAGGCCTGACTTTAGACAAATCTCATATGCGAACTAAAAAGATTCAGAGGGAGTACAACATGCTTAACAGCAACCAAATATAGTCATTCATAGAGCTATTGTCTTGGTATTGACGAAATTGAACTGCAAAGTTCATACTAGCACATATAGAACATCACACTATTAATAGCTAAAATAAACAAGGCATACTACGAACAACCAAAGATGGTAATTGAAACTGGACATATGCTAACTACAAACAACCGAACAACCATAAACCCTAGAAATAAACAAGGCGTAATGCAAACAACCTAATATAGCAATAAATATTGGACAGGTTCTCACTACAAAAGGGGTTTGGGAAAACAAATCATGGGTTTCCTCACTTGTCACAGATTGGCTCCTCCTCGTGGTCGCCATCGATGAGGCCTGACTTGCCAGCTGAGGATCCTAGGCCAGCGTCACAGAACATGTCCTTCAGAAATGAAAAAGGGGCTCCATGGCGATGAAGGATGGCAAATTGTTCATAACGAGCCACAGGAGATCAGCGGCAGGGCCATCGATGAGATCGACGGCTGTCGAACCCGAAGGGTTGGTGATGGGCAACTTAACCTTTGACATAACCCACGTCAAGCCGTTGGTGTCGGCGACCTCGATGTCGTGGCCGGCGTCCGCGACATGCAAGAATACTCCAGCCCGCTGATCGAAAGGCTCAATCCAGGTCCAGTCATCGTCGTCAGCTTCCTCGCCGGCCACCTCACCGACGTCGGGCGAAGAGGCCGCGGTAAAGCTCTTTTGGGCCATTCGCTCCTCGAGCTCCCCAGGAAGTGTAGCCGGGCTTAGGCTGCGACGCTCTGGAGTGGGGGAGGGGGTGGGGATGGGGATCTCTGGGAATGGGGGTGTTTCGCAGGCATCATCTAAGAAACTCAGGGCGGCGAGGGTATGTATATCGGTGGGTAAACTGCACGGGCAGACCGGCAGAGGTTGATGATGGAGGCAGCGCGGCGGCGACGACGACCTAGCTAGGTTTGGAGCGAGGGAGGAGTGGTGTGTATGTGTGTGAGCGGGGGATTTGGGGTGTGTGTGTGGAGGGGTCCAAGGTGGTGTTTGAGGAAATGCCGCGGGTACTGAAAATTTTACTAGTCGGGAGTAAAATGGTGGGGCTACCAAAAATTTGGATCAAGAGATTGAAGTAGAGCGGGGCGGGAGTAAAATGCCAGGGGGAGTAGATATTTTCGAGAGGGGGAGGGAAGCCTCGTGGAGCCCAATCTACTATGATCATGTGGGTGACAGGGGCAGGGGCGCGGCACACGGGTTGTCCTAGGGAACCATGTCTGTTTCGTACCCGATCGCAGACGGTTGCTGCGTCCGACTCGTCTGCTGTTTATAAATTTGGCCAAAAAAATGCGGGAAAGGGTCAGAACACGAACACACTTGCATGTGGACCAAAATATATGTATGAAAATGGTGGTTTGATGTTCAAATACCCAATGCACAACTCACCTGTCGCACAAAGCGCACGTTATTATTGCTAGCCCCCCCCCCCCAAACACACACACTTCGTGTTGCCGGGAGGGGAATCCTAGCTATGAACACATGCCCCCCAAATAGCTAGGTCTGACATCTCACCGTACCGTAACACAAAACCAAAAGGAGTATATCAACCCCCCTCCCCCCTTTGCTTCCGGTTAAATGTGGACCGTGTGCGAGCCCACAGATGTGTTCTTCTGGCATTACCAAATCACAAATTTGATGTGGCACATGTGCATCGGAAATTAACCGGGCATCCCTGACCCCACGTAGGTTCATCTAGTACGAAGTAGTACTGTGCCCCCTTTGCTTCCGATCAAATGTGGATCGTGTGCGGGCCCATAGATGTGTTCTTCTAGCGTTACCAAATCACAAATTCGATGTGGCACATGTGCATGGCAAAATTAATCAGGCATCCCCGACCCCACGAAGGTTCATCTAGTACGAAGTAGTACTGTCCCCCCCCCCCCCCGCACACACACTTTGAGTCGGTGGGAGGGGGCATCTCACCAAGGTGTATTGTAAGACTGACCAAGAAGAATCACCACCTTGGTCGTATAACCTCTCTTGTTTGTTGGGTCAAAGTCATGCATTGACGTTCCACACGCGGCACCACAATATAGGCTAGTTTGTCACCGATAACCACTTGAGGGAGTGCCTGAAGACAACCACTGTGTGCATGTGGCCCAAACATATGTATGAAGTGTCATGTGGTGTTTGAATATACCCAATGCACAACTTTAATGTGGCCGCGTGCTTTTGGAACCGGAAAGTCCCCACATGGAGCGAGGGTTCACGACGCATAGTATACTATATACATATAGGGATTCATGTGTATGCAAGCCCTCGAACTTAGGTCTCGAATCTCACCATGATTGACGTACGACTATACAGTAACGCGAACCAAGAGAAGAAGAATCCACCCTAGTAACCTCTCTAGCGTTGTTGGTCGAAGTGATGGACGTCCATGCGGGCCCACGAATATATAGGCCGTCGATGATAACCAAGCGAGGGAGAGTGTCCAAAGACAACCACTGCATGTATATATGTGCCCCAAACATATGCATGGACATGCGTGATGCATGCATATATGTTTGAATACCAAAAGCACAACATTTTGATGTGGCGCATGCATGCGTCGGAAAACGCACAGTCCCCACACAGATCTGGTTCATGATGTGTCGCGTGCTCACCCCCCACTTCGACCCGGTGGGAGGGATTCGTGCGTACACATGCGCGTGAAGTATATAGTTGCATGTACCGAACCGTATAAGACAAACCAAAATTTAATCCCCTCCTAATTATAAGTCAAATTAACCTCTATCGATGTCGGTCGAAGTGATTGACCAAGCAGGCACACAGAGATGGACGAAGCATCTCGCTGATAGCCTCGTGAATGAGTGCTAGATGACAACCGCCATCGCTTGCTTGTGGGCCAAACACATATATGGAGATGTGTGGTTGTGATGTTTGAATACCTAATATATATGCAGAACTTTGATGTGGCACCTGCCTCGGAAACCTTTAAGTCCCCCACACGAGCCGAGGTTCATGACACATAGTATATATATGTTGCCCCCTCCCCTCTTCGACGCGTAATATATACTCCTACATACCGTTACACAATCCAAAAATAATCCTCCTTGTTCGTCAAATTACCTTTCTCGTTGTGTCATATATTAGATGGACGACGACCTTGCGGGTCCATGGAGGGAAGAGTCGCAGGCGAATGAGTGACAACCATCATTTGCACGTGGCCCAATGTCTTGGTGATGTTTTTAATACCCAATATGCAAAACTTCTTTGCGGCACTTGCCTCGGAAACTGAAAAGTCCCCTCACGGAGCTCGATCGATTCATGACGTGTGTGTACGTAGTATATATGTGTTGCCCCGGCCCCCTCCTCCCCTCTTCGACGCGTACTATATACTCCTACCGCAACACAACCCAAAAATAAACCTCCTTGCTGGGTCAAAGTGAAGGAGGACAACCTCGTGGGCCCACAGATGGAAGCATCGCACGCGAGTGAGTGTCCTATATGACGCGTAGTATTGCCCCCGGCCACCCTCTTCAACGTGTACTATATATATATACTCCTACCGTACGTATAACAAAAACCAAAAAATGACCATCCTTCTTGGCCAAATTAACCACTCTCATCGCATGTCATAGTGCTAGACGACGACTTCGCGGGCCCACGCGAGTGAGTGTCCTAGGATCACCGCGTGCATGTGGCCCAAAGATGCATGTCAAACTTTTTCTGCAGCAAACATGCGACCAAAGGAGTTTAGTGTTGAAAAATGAGAAAAATAGATAACATCTATCCGTTTTTTATACATTGATTGATTTCCCAGGGATTTAAATGTGCAAAAATCAAATTTGATCTACATGAGACCCGTGATAGTGCACGAAAATGGATTGCAAAATCATATGTGTACGTGTCCCTGGGTGCATGTTTAGTCCCCATGCAAGAAATTTCTAACATCTAGAATCTTGATTTTAAAATCCAATAAATCCAAAACTAAGTTGAAATTCATGAAACTTATCGTGGTGTCATATGGACACCAATAGACTGTGATATTTTTCTTCAAATTTGAGACAAGTTTTGATATAATCTTCTTACATACAAGAAATTATAAATAATCAACCAATATCGCAAACGAACTCTTTATTCAAACCGTGTGCTTTAGACCAACAAAATGTAAGTGCAGTGCTTCGGTTAAGCAATAAAGTGGCAAAATTAATCATCAAAAAGGAAAAACCAATATAATATGTGCCGCACACGCGCCCCGTGTGCCGTACGAGTACGCGTGAGTTGACAAGACGCATGCTAGCAGGCCGACCGGGAGGCCGAGGCATGCGCGTGTTCGCCACACTCTCACCGTGGGGCGTGCTAGTAGCTGTGTGAAATGACGGTAGGCGTGCCAGCAGTCTTCTACGCAGGCTCATCGGGAGGCGAGCCAGTTCTTTGACCGCCGCCCACCTCGCTCCCACTACTCCATATTAATGGCGCGCCCGATCCGCGGCCGCACACCCACAGTTGTCACCGCTGCATGGAGTGTATTAGGATTTTGCCGAAGCGCACCATCGGCTGGTGAAGCACCTGCGCAATGCATGAAGGTGGGCACAGAGGTTGCTGACACCGCCGACGAGGTCTCACGCGGGCAACAGCGCGACCTTGACTTCGTCGCCGTCGTCGTGCCTCCCCAGCCAGAGCCGGAGGTCCACAGCTACTCCGGCAATGACTCCGACTCCGACGGAAAATCGGTTAGTCCCTCCCTTTTGTTGGGAACATAAACCCTTGGTTATGTTCACCTAGTCCGTGAAATCAGAGTAAGATTCGTGTAGTGTATTGATTGTTTGAATGGTATCTATGGTTAGTGATTAATTTTTTGTTCTGTACAAATGATTTTTTTGCTAATAATCCGACTAGGGTTAGCGTGCGTGCTAATAATTCTTAGCCAGAACTTGAGAATTGATTTTGAATGTCCTACATATATGTTTGTGCCCTTTTTTTCTTCCAGATCTTGAGAATTGATTTTGAGTGTCCTACGTGTATGTTTCTGCCTTTTTTCTTCCAGATTGCTATGTACACAGATGGGGCTCCGGCCAGCGGTGCCGCCAGCTGTAGATCCTGCACCCGGCAGTGCGGGCAGAAGCGGCCTCGCCCCCTTGATCTGAGGAACCCGTAGAATATCGGGCGGACCGCATCAGCGATCTCCCGGACGCCATCCTTGGGGAGATCATCTTCCTTCACCCCACCAAGGATGGCTGCTGCACACAGGTCCTCGCATCTCGGTGGCGCACTCTATGGCACGCCGCACCTCTTAATCTCGTCTGTCGCCGGCTATCTGTCCTTCATGATTTTGAACTCCACGGAGCCATCATCTGCTCCCATGAGGGCTCCGTTCAACGCCTATGCATCTCGGCATGCTGCCTACTGCACATACCCTTCACGGTGAATGCCTGGCTGACATCCCGTCAATTCGAAAAACTCCAACATCTTGAGCTCTACCATTACTATGCAAATAGCTGTCCACCAAGCGTTGTAGCTGTGTCCTCACCACCAGTGTCCATCTCATGGTTTTCCTCCTCTCTCCACACCACCACCCTGGCCCGGTGTCATCTACCAGACAATCTGGCACAAATGCTTCGACTCCCACTGCTAAAAAAAACTCGCGCTTGTGGTGGTCGATCTGTCGGAGGCGTCACTGCACAACAACATCCACTCCTGCTTCCCTGCCCTGGAGCGTTTGCTGCTTGTTTTTGGAAAAGAAATCCGTATCCATTGTCTCCAAATAAAGTCGCCTCACCTTGTAAGCATTGGAAATTTGCTTTAAAGGAGAGGAGCTCATCATCAAAGACACCCCTTCACTCCAAAGACCGCTTCTTGATTATCGCTATGCACCTTCACAAATAACTATGGTCTCTGCACCTAAACTGGAGACCTTGGTTGTAATTCCTGATCTGTTTGAAGGTTACAAGATGGTGGTTGGCTCCACACTTATTCAGGTACTGTATATTATCATCAACACTTTTGTAATCATAAGCTACATTTTTCATTTGTGTGCGTAAGTTTTATATCATCAACACTTTTGTAATCATAAGCTGCACTTTTCATTTGTGCGCATAATCTTTATATAATATTGGAGTACGCTTTTGGTACTAATATTATGTTCTATGCTCAATGAAGAGTTTGTCCATGGGTACCCTATCAATGGTGTTGGATTCTGTCAAGACCTTACATATCAATACATGGTGTTTTGAGTTGAACATGGTTATCAGCTTGCTGCGATGCTTTCCATGTCTGGAGAATTTGTATATACAGGTGATGATATCAAGCACATTGATATACTTTACTAGAACTAACCGTTCAGCTATACTATTTTTTAGACATTAACTGTTTTCAGTCTTCATGTCTATTTAGGCTAAAGGACATGGACAAAAAGGTATAACCAATCGGTGGCATAAGAAGCACCGGGATTTTCTCATTTCTCATGACATTCGTTTGAGGACAATAACGCTGCAAGGATATGCATCCAACCAAGCAAACACTAGCTTTGTTACATTCTTCCTGTTGAATGCGAGAGTACTATTGTCCACGAGGAATAAGTTTTTGGACAGACACTTTCTCATGGATGGACACGTTGAGCAGCATAAAGAAGTTTCAGGTGGACAAAAGGGCTTCTGAACGTGCTCGGCTTCTATTTACAACAACTTGTTATCATGTACCAGTAGATTTTCTGGTCCAGGATCTCGATTTTCTGGATCAGACCGATCCATTTCACTGTGACTGCTCAAAACTTTGGTTGAGTTAGTTGTTATTGTCTTGTTCAATCTGGATTTTGTGTAAACCTGATGAACAATTAACCATCGTGCTTTTGTACCTTATGTAAGCTGGGGTTAGATATTGCTGCCCTTTTCAACTCAGCTTTGACCCATATTTTCTTTCATACAAACCAGAGCTTCTATCAAGAAGCCTCATGGTTCAGAGAGCGAACTTGGTCACATGATCTGGCCGAGAAACGACACACGCTGTATCTTCCCGCCTTGATTTATTTTACAGAGGCACCATGCAACTGTGCTAAACATATGAAATTATTCAGGGTTCATTTCTCCTTTTTATACATTGATTTTCCTAGTCATTTTTAACAAATAGCCACCACGTTGTTATCGCAAATGGTCGTATTACTCAAACCGTGGGCATTTCAACTAACCATTTACTACCGCGGGCAGCTATTTGATTAGGCGGGACGACTGTGAGCAGTCCTCCGTTCTCATCTACAAGCACCGCCGCCGAGGATCACCGCCTGCTGAGAGATGGAGGACGAGCCGGCCAACAAGCGGGGGCAGGTCGAGCCAGAACCGCAAGAGCCTCCGGCGAACATGGACTTCATCAGCAGCCTCCCTGACGAGATGTTGGTAACCATCATATCCCACCTCCCCATCAAATATGGCGTGCGAACCACTATACTCTCACGACGGTGGCGCCCCCTCTGGTGCTGCACCCCCTGGAGCTCATCGTCGACCACGAGTTCTGCAGCGGGGAGCAGCAACGCCTGGACGCATTGTCCCACATCCTCGACATGCACCCTGGGCTGGTCAGATGCCTTGCTATCGACAGGCTCAATCCCCACAACAAGACCGAACCCAGGTTGCACTACTGGTTCCTATCCCCTGCCCTGGATCGACTCAAGGAGCTCAGCCTTCATGCTAGACGTCCTTGCTCACTACCGCCATCCGTGTTCCACCTCGCGCCCACGCTGCACTGCGCTACATTCAGGCGGTGCATTTTCCCCCGGATCCATGCCGCGCGCGCTCTTCATCTCCCTAAACTTAAGCACCTCGAGCTCATTGCCGCCCTTATCTTGAAGGAGGATTTTGAGCGCCTGCTCGTCGGCTGTACAACGCTTGAGTACCTTTGTCTTCATGTGATGGATGGATTTAGTAGCCTCCACATCACCTCATCGAATGTCTGTGCGATTTATGTGCATTGCTGGCGCTGTCCAAGGCTGTCAATTGAGGTGTTTCACGATATTGTCATTGAGAATGCGCCTTTCCTCGAGAGATTGTATGTACATGATAAATTAGGTCTAGCAAGAATCAGGGTCATGCACGCACCGAAATTGACAGTGTTGGGCTATTCGTGTCCTGAATTCAACGAACTTGTTACTGGATCATTTCCGTTCAGGTACAACTGTCTTCTTCTTCTCCTTCTTATATTTTATTGGACATCACATTTTATCTAATTGTTGTTGATCTATATGCTTGCCTGTCATCCAGAAAATGATTCCCACAAGCTTGACCCGGCTGATGACCCACAAGTATAGGGGATATATCCTAGTCCTTTTGATAAGTAAGAGTGTCGAACCCAACGAGGTGCAAAAGGAAATGACAAGCGGTTTTCAGCAAGGTATTCTCTGCAAGCACTGAAATTATCGGTGACAGATAGTTGTATGATGAGATAATTCGTAACGGTAACAAGTAACAAAAGTAAACAAGGTGTAGCAAGGTGGCCCAATCCTTTTTGTAGCAAAGGACAAACCTGGACGAACTCTTATATAAAGCAAAGCACGCTCGAGGACACATGGGAATTGTTGTCAAGTTAGTTTTCATCATGCTCATATGATTCACGTTCGTTACTTTGATAATTTGATATGTGGGTGGACCGGTGCTTGGGTGCTTCACTTCCTTGGACAAGCCTCCCACTTATGAATAACCCCTCTCGCAAGCATCCGCAACTACGAAAGAAGAATTAAGATAAATCTAACCATAGCATGAAACATATGGATCCAAATCAGCCCCTTACGAAGCAACGCATAAACTAGGGTTTAAGCTACTTTCACTCTAGCAACTCATCATCTACCTATTACTTCCCAATGCCTTCCCCTAGGCCCAAATAATGGTGAAGTGTCATGTAGTCAATGTTCACATAACAGCACTAGAGGAGAGACAACATACATCTCATCAAAATATCGAACGAATACCAAATTCACATAATTACTTATAACAAGACTTCTCCCATGTCCACAAGAACAAATGTAACTACTCACAAAGCATATTCATGTTCATAATTAGAGGAGTATTACTTATCATTAAGGATCTGAACATATGATCTTCCACCGAATAAACCAACTAGCATCAACTATAAGGAGTAATCAACACTACTAGCAACCCACATGTACCAATCTGAGGTTTTGAGACAAAGATTGGATACAAGAGATGAACTAGGGTTTGAGAGGAGATGGTGCCGGTGAAGATGTTGATGGAGATTGACCCCCTCTTGATGAGAGGATCGTTGGTGATGACGATGGCTTCAATTTCCCCCTCCCGGAGGGAAGTTTCCCCGGCAGAATAGCTCCGCCGGAGCCCTAGATTGGTTCTGCCCAAGTTCCGCCTCAAGACGGCGACGCTTCATCCCGAAAGCTTCCTCCTTATTTTTTCCAGGTCAAAACACACCATATAGCAGAAGATGGGCATCAGGGACCTGCCAGGTGGCCCACAAGGTAGGGGGCACGCCCAGGGGGTAGGGCGCGCCCTCCACCCTTGTGGATGGTAGGTGGCCCCCCTCTGGTACTTTCTTCGCCCAATATTTTTTATATATTCCAAAAATATTCTCCATGAAGTTTCAGGACTTTTGGAGTTGTGCAGAATAGGTCCCTAATATTTGTGCCTTGCCAGCCCATAATTCCAGCTGCGGGCATTCTCCCTCTTCATGTATACCTTATAAAATTAGAGAGAAAAGGCATAAGTATTGTGATATAATGTGTAATAACAACCCATAATGCAATAAATATCAATATAAAAGCATGATGCAAAATGGACGTATCAACTCCCCCAAGCTTAGACCTCGCTTGTCATCAAGCGAAAGCCGAAATCAAAAAATATGTCCACATGTTTAGAGATAGAGGTGTCGATAAAATAAAATACGGACATGAGGGCATCATGATCATCTTTAGGACAACAACATATATTGTCATATAATTTCTTATGCCAAAGTAACAATTTATTCACAAGGTAAAGTATGAATCAGAAACTTCATTGAAAACTAACAAACTATGATCTCAGTCATTGAAGCAGTTGCAATTTATCATAACATCGGAAAGAGTCAATATAAGAGCTTTTCAGCAAGTCCACATACTCAACTATCATTTAGTCTTTCACAATTGCTAACACTCACGCGGTACTTATGGGTTCAAAGCTTCAATCGGACACAGAGAAAGACATGGGCTTATAGTTTCGCCTCCCAACCTTTTACCTCAAGGGTAATGTGAACAATAATACTTTATGAAAACCTACATCCGAGTGGATATATATATCCGGATCTCTCCAACACATAGTGCTTGCCAAAGGAAAAAGTGTAAAAAGGAAAGGTGAAGATCACCACGACTCTTGTATAAGGGTACAAGATAAAAGTAAATGATAGGCCCTTCGCAGAGGGAAGCAGAGGTTGTCATGCGCTTTTATGGTTGGATGCACAAAATCTTAATGCAAAATAATGTCACTATATATTGCCGCTTGTGATAAAGAACTTTATTATGCAGTCCATCGCTTTATTTCTTCCATATCACAAGTTCGTATAAAGCTTATTTTCTTCACACTAATAGATCATACATATTTAGAGAGCAATCTTATTGCTTGCACTGATGACAACTTACTTGAAGTATCTTACTCAATCCATAGGTAGGTATGGCAGACTCTCATGGAGAAACTGGTTTAAGGGATTGTTTGGAAGCACAACTAGTATCTCTACTTAGTGCAAAGAATTTGGCTAGCATGAGAGGGAAAAGCAAGCTCAACATGTTGGATGATCCATGACAATATAACTTCTATTCGGATATAAGAAAACATAACCCATTATGCTGTCTTCCTTGTCCAACATCAACTTTTTGGCATGTCATATTTTAATGAGTGCTCACAATTACAAAAGATGTCCAAGATAGTATATTTATATGTGAAGCCTCTCTTTCTTTATTACTTCCTATTAATTGCAACAATGACCAAAACTATGTTTGTCAACTCTCAATAACTTTTATTTATCATACTCTTTATATGTGAAGTCATTACTCTCCATAAGATCAATATATTATCTTTTTATTTCTTTTTATTACTTGTTTCCTTTAATTCAATTCCCTCAAGATCATAGCAAGAAAGCAAAGCCCTCAACTCAAAACTACTCTTTATTATATATAACTCACGGACTCAATTACATAGATAGAGATCGAAACAAAACTCAAAGCTAGATCATACTAAAACTTTATTCTACTAGATCAAGATATAACAAAAAGGATCAAACTAAGAAAAATGATAAAGGTAAAGAAGTGATGGTGATACGATACCGGGGCACCTCCCCCAAGCTTGGCAGTGCCAAGGGGAGTGCCCATACCCATGTGTTTATGTCTCTTTCTTCGGACGTGGTGATGATGGAGTTGTTGATGTAGTAGCCTTGTCATCCATATTCCAAGGCATAGATTCACCATCATAGAAACATGAACAAGTCTCCGGGATCCTCAAATCTGTAGCCAGACTCATCCTCTTAAATCTGTATTCATACTCACAGTTCTGGTTTTGCAGGTCATAGATCTGGGCTTGGAGATGCTCGATTTTCTCATGAAGCTTGAAGATGGCCTCCCAGATGTTCTTGGCATCCAGCTTGTGATTGTTGGTGAACTCCGCGATCATCATGTGATTGGCGTTGAGTCCATGTTCCACCATCCCTTGGCACTTCAAAACTTGCTGCTCCATTGCTTCGAGTCTTGTCTGCACGCTTCCAGTCTTCTTCGGCCCCTCAACATCGCGGATGTGTAGCACCCCCTCACGCATCTCAATGGTTTGAGGGTGTCGCAGCACCTCCGCGAGGTAAGGGTTGATGACCTTCTCGAAAAACTTGTCCTTGGGGGCGCTTGGAGACGTCATGGTGATCTAGATCTGTCAGAAAAACAGCTCAAAACAAAAATAGGAGATATTGTCATGGTACGGTGGTCAAACCTTCGAGAGATTATTTAATGAATTTTTACAGACCAAAAGAAGTATTATGCAAGAAAACGGAGTCCGGAGGGCACATGAGGTGGCCACAAGGCAGGGGGCGCGCCCTCCACCCTTGTGGATGCCTCGTGCGCTTTTTAGACTACTTTTAATTTTCCTAATTTTTTAAATATTCCAAAACGGAGAAAAATTGCCATTAGAACAGTTTTGGAGTCGGTTTACTTACCGTACCACATACCTATTCCTTTTCGGAGTCGGAAACGTTCTGGAAAGTGTCCCTCATGTACTCCTCTGGTGTTACGGTGTCAATTATATTGGTTTCAACATTTATGGGATTACCTGAGATGTAATGTTTGATTCTTTGACCGTTTACCACCTTCGGATTTGTACCTTCGGCGTTGTTGATTTTGATGGCGCCAGAACGATAGACCTCCTCGATAATGTAAGGACCTTCCCATTTAGAGAGTAGTTTTCCTGCAAAAAATCTTAAATGAGAGTTGTATAGCAAAACATGATCACCTACATTAAACTCACGCTTTTGTATCCTCTTGTCATGCCATCTTTTAACTTTTTCTTTAAACAGCTTGGCATTCTCATAGGTTTGGGTTCTCCATTCATCAAGTGAGCTAATGTCAAATAACCTCTTCTCACTGGCAAGTTTGAATCATAATTGAGCTCTTTAATAGCCCAATATGCCTTATGTTCTAGTTCAAGAGGTAAGTGACAAGCCTTTCCATAAACCATTTTATACGGAGACATACCCATAGGATTCTTATAAGCAGTTCTATAAGCCCATAATGCATCATCAAGTTTCTTAGACCAATTCTTTCTAGATCTATTAACAGTCTTTTGCAGAATCAATTTAATCTCTCTATGCTCAATTCTACTTGACCACTAGAGTGAGTGTCGTGGAAGTGTCACGGCAGATGTCCTCATGGAAGGACTTAGTTGTGGAGCCATTGCGATGAGGTTAGCTTAAAGGGGTTAAACGGGACAAAGGACACGAGGAGTTTATACTCGTTCGGCCCCTTGCGGTGAAGGTAAAAGCCTAATCCAGTTTTTGGTGGTATTGCTAGGGTTTCGATTACCAGGGAGCGGATACGCTTTGCCCGACTTTCGATCTGTTGTTTTCTTGCCCTAAGCCGCTGCCGGGTCGTCCCCTTATATACACGGGTTGACGCCCTGCGGCCTACAGAGTCCCGGCCAGCTCATACAAATGTGTCCGGCTTGGTGACTTATCTTACATGCTTATAATACAAGATACATATACATGATGGTTTATACTCATGGGCCTTAAGCCACCTCTCGGCTTGGGCCCTTTAACAGGCCTACTCCATGAACCGCCATCTTCAATATACTCACGGGCTTTGTCTTAGACGAACCGCCATGAGGATAACCCGGCCCCTCCTGGGCGGGTCATATCCAATAGTCATATCCCCAACATTAGGCCCCAGGTTGATTTGAACCTGTTCATGTCAATCTTCAACACTTGGAAAAAATCCTTCTTCATCTTCGTGTGAAATACTGTAACCCGCCATGACGTCATCTTCGGAAATCGCGGTAACCCGCCATGACGTCACCTGTGATTAATACTACACATAGCCCGAATCTGTAATAAATCTTTTCCTTTACTAGCCCTCCGAAAATTGAGGTGCCCACGCCGTCACATATCCATTTTCCTGTCTCCTCGATTCCCGCGCATGCCACTTATCCTTCCAGCCTCATAAATAGGGCCACGGGTTCACTTTTCATTCTTCCCCTTTTCCTTCTTGCCTTCTTCTTCCTCCTCGCGATGCTCTAGTGCGCCCAAGCTCCGCCGCCGTCGACCTTCGTCTCCTGCCTCGACTCCGGCCGCTGCATCACCGTGAACGGACCAGAACGCCGCGACGCCTCTCCGCTGTCTCATCAGCATCAGTAAGTCTTCTCTTTCCTCATAGATCTGTCTTTAGGGTTTCGGTGGTCATCGGTGTTCGTCACCGCCCTTCCTTCTCCTTGCTTAGATTCATAGCTTAGATCCGAAAAACCACATAAATCTTATGCGGTAGCAGTTTTAACACTTGTTCTGTGATATCAGAATATATCCCCATTGCAAAAAGATCTCATCTGGACATCCCCATTTTTTGGCCACCGCCACTTTGAACTTAGATTTTATTTTATTTTTCTGAATAGCTGCAGATCCAATCTTATAACTTCAATCTGTGAAACCTGTTTGTCCCAACACTTAGTAAAATTTTGCTCTTGTCAGATCTTGAATACCAGTACGTGTCATGGCGGATTACATGTCCGGCTTACAATTACCCATATATCATTAGTCCTCACTTAAGCCGCCATTCTGAATATATACTGCAACTATTAACTCGTGATTTCACCAACTAACTTGAACCAGAAAATTTTTCCCCTTCCTTTAGGCTTTCTCTCTTCACAATGCCGCCAAAGACAGTCTATAAATGCAATTGGGTCCCTTCCGTCATCACTGAGGGCTCATTCAGAGACTTTGTCAAAGTCGGGTACTTGCCTGCAAAGAGTGTTATGCATTACCGTGCTCCTGAACCGGGCGAAGAAAGACCCCAGCCAAAGGATGGCGAAGTCATTGTATTCACTGATCACATGAACCGGGGCTTCTCACCACCCGGCTCTAAGTTTTTCCGAGATGTTCTTCATTTCTTCCAACTCCATCCTCAAGACATCAGACCCAACTCCGTGTCAAATATCTGCAACTTTCAAGTCTTCTGCGAAGTATATCTTCAAGAGGAGCCCATCATCAACCTCTTTAGGGAATATTTTTATTTGAACCACCAGAATGAGTTCACGAACGGTCCCAGCCTGGAGCTCGGCCGAATCTCGATTCAACGCCGAAGAGATGCCATCTTTCCTTATGCATGCTTTCCGAGCCACCCCAAGGATTGGAATCAAACATGGTTTTACTGCAAAGATACCTCTCCGGATGACGAGAATCCACTGCCGGGTTACCGCTCCGAGCGCCTGGACCCAAAACACAATCTTCCTGAGAAACTTACCACTGCCGAACAGGAAAAACTTGCTCCTACCATTGCAAAGGTTAAAGCTCTGCTAGGAAACAGGTTAACTGGCATTGATTTAGTCAGGTGCTGGGTTTCTTGGCAGGTCATACCCTTGAGTCGCCGCACCAGTTTAATGTGCACTTACACTGGTGGTGTAAAGGATCCACTGCGCCATAGTTCTGTGCCATTAACTGACGAGGAAATTCACGAAATGGTTAAGTCCCTTCTAAATGAAGATCCGGAAGATTGCGTTAAAGTGGGTCTGGCCCCTTTCTGCAAGCTTAATCCGCCACCAGATGTAAGTCTCTGAATTTTCTTACCTTTACTTCATTATTCAAATACCTTTATTAATTCAACCTTTAATGACCTTTACAGGCTAAGTCTGACTTTTGGAAAAAGAAGTATGATCATGAAGCTGCCAAGAAGGCCAGGGCTGTCAAGAAAGCCGCCAAGAAAGCCGCCAAGAAGACCACCAAGAGAAAGAAGAAACCAAGCGCCTCTGATATGCTTAATCTGGATGACACCTCTGAGTCGGAGGTAGCCCTTGACTCTCTTGGCTCATTTTTCAATCATCTTATTGACACTGACTATTATCAGGATGACACGGGAGCCAGCCAAGCAGCTGAAGAAGAGGTAACTATTATCTCCTCCGACTCAGAACCTTTGCCAAGACAGAAACTTCGACAAGTAACCCGGAAAGTAAGGTTTTCACACCCCTTGGCTTATTTAGATCCTCACTTTCTTTTGAAGCAACAGCAACACGAGAATCGACGTCAGATCCGGACAAGCGGCGGTGAAGAGTTGTCTTCCGGCTTACCGAACACTCTCGCTCCTCGAAAACGTCGAAACCAAGTGACGGTTTATGATACCAATCTAAACTGGGACTTTTGTCATAACTTAACTTTGCATGTTTAGCCTCCAGGGACCGGATTACCTTTTTAAGATGAACCGGTTCCTTAAAATTTGCCATACTGCTCTTTCACCGGTATAGCCCCCAAGGGCCGGTTAAATTTTATAAAGATGAACCGGGACTGTAGAAGAATTCCCATACCAACAGTTTTTGAGCAAACACACATTAGCCCCCAAGTGCCAAGATTAATACTTGTATTGTGCTTGGGACTTGTAGAAATGTCTGATAAGGAGCAAATATGCATTAGCCCCCAAGTATCAAGGGGATAACTTGTTATGTGCTTGGTACTTCAAATATGTACTGTCAACTCATTTTGTATCTGTCTCTTTATAGGCTAAGCTGAGCAAGAAGGAAAGCCAAACAACTGATCTGCAAGAGAACATCAAGTCCCAACAGGCCGAAACTTCCAAAGCAAAAAATGAACTGACGAGCGCCTTAGCCGCTATGGAAAAGCTAAAGGAGAGCTTTGCCAAGGAACGGGCGGATTGGAACACCGAGAAATCCGCTTTGCGGAAAAGAGCTGAGGACGCAGAAGCAGCTCTCAAACCGGTGGTAGACGAGCTGACTGGTGTAAAGCGGCAAGTACATGCGATGACCGCTGCTGTGTTTGGTAAGCATCTTTTCCTTAATACTTCCCATGCGTTGCCGGTTTACTGATGTTTGCAATGATGCAGGAACTCGCATTAGTCATCTGGGCTCTGATGTTCAGAAGAAACTGAAGGCTGCCTACACGCTGATAGAACAACTGTATACCGGTGCTCAACGAATTATCTGCACCGCTTCTCACAATAAGCCACCCCGACTTTAATCAAGGATACCTTAGACAGGCTATCTATGCTGCCTACCCGGGTAGAAGAGCTAAAGAGGTCTGCTGCAAGGGCTGGCGCTCTGACCGCTCTAACCCGGGCAAAGGCGTGGGTGCCTGATCTTGATCCGGTGGACGTGGCTAAAGGCTTCCCAAGCTTAAAAGAAGATGGATCAGAATTTGGCCAGGAGGATCTCCGCGCCATAAACCGGGAACTACGTCCACTGGCTTGTCAATTGGCTGAAGAAGTTGATCCCTCACACTATCAGGCAAGCTATGATGAAAAGAACAGACGGGTTGCGGCGCCAATTCCAGAAGCGCAAAATCTGATCCCTCCAATCCGTAAGCACACCTATGCCCCTGATATTGAACCGTCAACCCTTATAAGCGACGAAGCTGTGTTGCAAGCTTTAACTGGGATCGGCTGGACAACTGTTGACTTCCAGCCGCTGGGTAGAGACGAAGAAGATGAACCGGTGCAAGATGATCTGCAGCCGTCAGGTCAAGCTGACAAGCAATCGTAATCCGGGGGCCGGTTTAGTCTTTCACTTGCTGCAATGCTTACTGAGAAACAATTATTCTTTTGGGCACTGAAACGCCTTGTAATAGGCTAGTTAAAACACTTTGTCTGTTATGCCTTCGTGCATATTTATCTGCAACTGATGCGTGTTAATCCGCCATGCTTAAGATATGATGTTCATAATCCATAGCTATTTATTCAAGCCGTTCCTGCAGATAAGAAGCTTAAAGCGCCCTGGCGGTTTACCACCGGGCGGGTCACGATACCCAAATATATATATGACCAAGGTTTATAACCAAGGTTGTAAAAGATAATCAAATATGGAAATATATGATACCTGTGACCTTTGGACATAGTGTTGGCTGACCAACCTTGTAATGAGGGTAATAACCCTAATTCGGAGTAAAAGTAACTCCTGTTATATGATGTCGGTTTACAATAAAACCGTTCCGGGTTGTGATAAACACCAGTTTACTCCATACTGGTGACTATGAGTCAAAACCAGACCGGGCTGATAGTCTCCTGATTATAACTTGATCATGTACTGACAACTTGTAGTTGACAGCCTAACCGGGTTGATAAACGCCGGTTTGAAAACGTCACAAATGTTATGAAAACGAAGAAAACTCAGCAAAAGGCAAATAAAAACCGTTGTAGTCGAGGCTTTTCACGGGCTGCCAGGCCCCAAATTTGATCAAGAGGTGTAGCTATGGTTCGGGTTTGACCAAGCCCCCAAGTGATGCAGTGGCATTACGCCGATCAAGAGGTGTAGCTATGGTTCGGGTTCGACCAAGCCCCCAAGTGATGTTGTGGCATTACGCCGATCAAGAGGTGTAGCTATGGTTCGGGTTCGACCAAGCCCCCAAGTGATGCTGTGGCATTACGCCGATCAAGAGGTGTAGCTATGGTTCGGATACGACCAAGCCCCCAAGTGATGCTGCGGCATTACGCCGATTCAAGAGGTGTAGCTATGGTTCGGATACGACCAAGCCCCCAAGTGATGCTGTGGCATTACGCCGATCAAGAGGTGTAGCTATGGTTCAGATACGACCAAGCCCCCAAGTGACCTAATATTAAGCTTTGAAAAGCTAAATCAAGGGGTAAACCGGACGCCGCTTTGTAAGCTCCATGTAACCACACATGATATAAGAAAACAACAAATACCCCGCTTTAGCTGAGGTTCCGGTTTATTATATTGATCATAATATATACAATGTCATAATATGTACATAAGCAGAGCCTGTAGCTCAAGTATAGTAGGGCCGAAGATGAGCAATATTCCACGGCCGGTTGGTCTCCTCCTCTGATTTACGTGAGTCTTTGCGCTCTCGAACATCAATTAGGTAATACGACCCGTTGTGTAGATTCTTGCTGACCACAAAGGGTCCTTCCCAAGGGGGGGATAGCTTGTGCATATCCGTCTGATCCTGGATGAGCCGAAGCACCAAATCACCTTCTTGAAAGGTTCTGGTTCTAACCCGGCGGCTATGATAACGACGCAGATCTTGCTGATAAATCGCCGAACGGGCTGCCGCCATGTCACGCTCCTCATCTAACAGGTCAAGAGCTTCCTGCCATGCCTTCTCGTTGTCAGCTTCAACGTATGCCGCTACACGAGGTGAGTTATGACAGATGTCACTAGGAAGAACCGCTTCCGCTCCATAAACCATGAAGAACGGTGTATATCCTGTCGATCTGTTGGGTGTGGTATTGATGCTCCATAACACTGAAGGTAACTCCTCAACCCAACAACCCAGCGTCCGTTGCAAAGGAACCATAAGCTGGGGTTTGATGCCTCTCAAGATCTCTCGGTTGGCCCTCTCTGCTTGACCATTGGACTGAGGACGAGCCACTGATGACACGTCAAGCCGGATGTGCTCACGTTGACAGAACTCCTTCATGGCACCCTTAGACAGATTGGTACCATTGTCTGTTATAATGCTATGTGGAAATCCAAACCGGAAGATCACCTTTTTGATGAATTGAACCGCCGTGGCTGCGTCACACTTACTAACTGGCTCTGCCTCCACCCACTTCGTGAACTTATCAACTGCCACCAAAAGGTGGGTCTTCTTGTCCTTGGACCTCTTGAAAGGCCCAACCATATCCATCCCCCAAGTTGCAAACGGCCAGGTAATTGGAATCATTCTCAATTCTTGAGCTGGTACATGAGCGCGCCTTGAGAATTTCTGACAACCATCACATCTTTTGACGAAGTCCTCGGCATCAGCATGAGCTGTCAACCAATAGAAACCATGACGAGACGCCTTGGCCACCAAAGATTTTGAATCGGCGTGGTGACCACAATCTCCTTCGTGGATCTCACGCAAAGTTTCACGGCCTTCCTCAGGAGACACACAACGTTGAAACGCCACTGTCACACTGCAATGATGTAACTCTCCATTGATAATAGTCATGGACTTGGACCGCCGGGTTATCTGTCTGGCCAAAGTTTCATCCTCTGGTAACTCGCCCCGGTTTATATATGCCAGATATGGAACCGTCCAGTCCGGGATAACATGAAGAGCCGCCACCAACTGGGCCTCCGGATCAGGAACAACCAAATCCTCTTCACCAGGGAGCTTGACGGACGGATTATGCAAAACATCCAGGAAGACATTAGGTGGAACCGGTTTACGTTGGGAACCCAGGCGGCTTAAAGCGTCCGCCGCTTCATTCTTCCGCCGGTCCACATGATCCACCTGATAACCCTTAAAGTGACCTGCAACAATATCCACCTCACGATGATATGCTGCCATTAGTGGGTCCTTGGAATCCCAAGTGCCGGACACTTGTTGAGCCACCAGATCCGAGTCACCAAAGCACTTAACTCGGCTTAGGTTCATCTCCTTAGCCATCCGAAGACCATGGAGTAAATCCTCATATTCAGCTGCATTGTTAGTTCAAGGGAACATTAAACGGAGAACATAACAAAACTTATCACCTCGTGGGGAAGTTAATACTACTCCAGCCCCCAAGCCCTCCAATTGCCTGGACCCATCAAAATGAATAGTCCAATAAGTGTGATCCGGCTTCTCCTCTGGCGCTTGTAATTCTGTCCAATCATTAATGAAATCCACAAGTGCCTGAGATTTGATCGCCGTTCGGGGTATGTATTTCAACCCGTGAGGCCCGAGCTCGATAGCCCACTTAGCAATTCGACCAGTTGCTTCCCTGTTCTAGATGATATCCCCCAAAGGAGCAGAGCTGACCACCGTGATGGGATGACCTTGGAAATACTGCTTAAGCTTCCGGCTTGCCATGAAAACCCCATACACCAATTTTTGCCAATGCGGGTACCTCTGCTTGGACTCAATAAGTACCTCACTAATATAGTAAACCGGCCGCTGAACCGGATATTCCTTTCCTGCCTCCTTGCGCTCCACCACAATAGCCACACTAACAGCCCGAGCATTAGCTGCCACATATAGCAACAATGGTTCTTTGTCCACTGGAGCAGCGAGAATCGATGGATTAGCCAGCTGCCGCTTTAAGTCCTCAAATGCTTCATTAGCAGCGTCACTCCAGACGAAGTTATCCATTTTCTTCAGCATCTGATATAAAGGGATGGCCTTCTCGCCAAGGCGACTGACAAACCGGCTCAATGCGGCAATTCGGCCTGCCAGGCGTTGAACATCATTGATACACTTTGGTTTAGCCAAGGAGGTGATGGCTTTGATTTTTTCCGGATTAGCTTCAATGCCCCTGTTAGATACCAAAAAACCCAAGAGCTTGCCTGCAGGTACACCAAAGACGCACTTGGCCGGATTAAGCATCATTTTATAAACCCGCAGGTTATCAAAGGTTTCCTTCAAGTCATCAATCAATGTCTCCTTTTTCCTTGATTTTACCACAATATCATCCACATAGGCGTGAACATTGCGGCTGATCTATTCGTGCAGACAATTCTGCACACACCTTTAATAAGTCGCCTGGGCACTCTTGAGCCCAAAGGGCATGGATATATAGCAGAAGGCTCCAAAGGGAGTTATGAAAGCTGTCTTCTCCTGGTCCTTAACCGCCATTTTGATCTAATGATAACCAGAATATGCATCCAAAAAACTTAAACGCTCACAACCCGCCGTAGCATCAATAATTTGATCAATACGGGGAAGGGAAAAAGGATCTGCTGGACAAGCTTTGTTGAGATCTATGTAGTCCACACACATACGCCAAGTGCCATTCTTCTTGAGGACCAGCACCGGATTAGCCAACCACTCAAGATGGAATACTTCAACGATAAATCCAGCCGCCAAGAGCCTGGCTACTTCTTCTCCAATAGCTTTGCGTCTTTCTTCATTGAACCGGCGAAGAAACTGCTTCACCGGTTTATACTTGGGATCAACATTGAGAGTGTGCTCAGCGAGTTCTCTCGGTACACTTGGCATGTTAGAAGGCTTCCATGCAAAGATGTCCCGATTCTCAGGGATGAACTCGATGAGCGCGCTTTCCTATTTCAGATCCAAGTTAGCGCTGATGCTAAACTGCTTGGACGAATCGCCAGGCACGAAGTCAACAAGCTTAGTCTCATCAGCCGATTTAAACTTCAGGGCCGGATCATGCTCTGTAGTTGGTTTCTTCAATGAAGTCGTATCTGCCGGATCAACATTGTCCTTGTAATACTTCAACTCTTCTGTTGCACAAACCGACTCAGCATAAGCCGCATCACCTTCTTCACACTCCAGAGCAATCTTGCGGCTTCCATGCACGGTTATAGTTCCCTTGTGACCCGGCATCTTGAGCTGTAGATAAACATAACAAGGCCGTCCCATAAATTTAGCATAAGCTGGCCGTCCAAATAGGGCATGATACGGGCTGCTGATTTTCACCACTTCAAAGGTCAAGGTTTCTGATCTCGAGTCATGCTCATCTCCAAAAGCCACCTCCAGAGCTATTTTACCAACAGGATATGCCGACTTACCAGGCACCACACCATGGAACACCGTATTGGACGGTTTAAGTTTTTTATCTGTTAACCCCATGCGACGGAAAGTTTCATAATAAAGGATATTGATACTACTCCCTCCATCCATGAGTACCTGTGACACCCAAAATTTTATTTGGCTTTTTCAAAACTTTTATTTTATTTGAGGAGGGTATTTAAAAAATTTTCTTTATTTGGATTCACCCAAGACTTGATTTTGGTCTTGGAGGTTTTTCTTTTTTTTTTACTTGGACTCAAAACCAAATGCTTTTCACTTAGGAAAATTTCTTTTGAAATCTTTTAAATGGCACTATGGTACTTTTGAGTGATCTTTCCTCCTTTTCAAAAATCCCTCTTGCCATGACCCAAGTGGAAATCCACTTCCATAAACCTTTCCCCACCTTTGGATCATGATGTACCTCAAATACAGCAAGTTGAACCTCTCCATATAATTTTTCCCATTTATTTCTTATCAAAAACTATTTCTGCCTTCTATCTTGATCCTTGGAGGTTTTCAAAGGAGCTACCCTTTCTGCTTTGAATTTTGCCTCCAAACCAATTCCCCTAGCAAGTCCTTTGAACCCTCAACCAAGATCCATGAAGATCCACTGGTCTTCAGTTCAATTTTTTCAAACTACACTTGCTGCAAGTTTGGGCCTCATTAGCCAAATTTGATGAAATTCATTTAAATCCTTCTCCTAAAAATCTGAGAAAAATCAGGCAGCCTCTAGGTGCATTGAGAGGTCACCTCACCAAGTCCCAGCTCCAGGAAAAATTTTCTTCTTGCCAAATCATTTCGTCGAACACCTACTGGACACTGTTGCTGTCATGTTCAGTTAAGTTCAGAGAACAGTTTCAGTGCACTGTCGTTTTCTTCAGTGTTCGTTGTCCATCTCGCCAGTGTCGCTGTGGCGTCTTGCTCCCCGTCCCCTCCCCCTTGTCCTCTGCACCGCACGAGCGCCTGGAAGGTTGCGGGCGTCGGCGACGAGCAAGAGGAGGTGCGCCGCCCCGTGACCGACGGCAGCGGCGGCTTTGCGGCCGCCAGAGAGGAGCGCAGCGTGGACGGCGCCACCCAGCGCCGCCCAAGCCACCGGAGGCCGCCGCGTGGCCTCCCACTCCCCCGTGCGCGCTGCCACCCTCGTCGTGAACCGCTAGGCGCGGAGCGCGCTCTCTGCCGCCGCCGTGCCCGTACGGCCACCCCGTCGAGGACCGGCGCCATTACGCCAAGACCGACCAAGATTAGCAGGGGAACGGCACCAGTACACCTCCCTGATGCTACCTGGCCACTTAAGCTCCCTGCCAAGCCATTGCCTCGCCGTAATTGCTCGCCGGAGCGATACCGTTCACGGCCACCCCCTCGATCCGTCTATAAATAGAGGCCCCGAGCTCCAACTCGAACCCACACCACCTCTGCACTCCACCTAGACCACGCCTAGCCACTGGTAGAGCCACGGGAGAGCTTTCTTCCTCAACTCCGGCCGCCGCAACCCGCCATGGGATCCAGCTCGATTCGCTCCCGTGTGTGCACCTCTAACCCCCAACTCTTGCCAGTAGCTCTCTTATGCATCCACTCTCCTGACCTGCGCTTCAATTCGGAGTTTGCAGCGCCCACCGGAGTTCTCCACCATCGCCCGAGCCGCCGTCCGCCGGAGAAAGTGTCACCGTCAACGTGGTGCTCTCCGACGACCATGTCCACCACCCACCGACGCGGAAGGACACGCTGAAGCTCTTGGTACACTCCGATCTCCCTGACTCCCCGTGGTTCGACGCCGGCGACCACCGCAGTCTTCGGGCGCCGGCGAGGATTTAAACCTGACATGTGGGACCCCCACGTCAGCCTCTCTTCTTTCTCTCCCCGAAGCGTTTTCCGTTGGCGCCTTCGTGCAAGTATGTTTTCTCTGTGGGCTGGCGCGTTTCTCTTCGAACCGTTTTCTGTTTTCTCAGTTAAGTCCCTGGTTCTTTTCTGTTTCATCACAGATTAGTCCCTGGACAAAAACCCTTATAACTTTTTAATAAAAAGTGATTTTTGAGTGATTCTTTTTCTGACAGTCTTATATTTTTGTCTAGTTTTTTATAGTATTTATTTGGATAATTTTTGGGACAACTTTTATACACGCGATGATTTTCACGTTAGTATACGTTTTCGCTATACCGTAGGTTCTGGAAGAGGTGACGGAGCCGCGAACTTCGCCGAGCTAGACTCTGACTTCTCCGAACCAGGCAAGCATGTTCGAACCTTTGATATGACGGGTGTTTTGCATGTTTGCTTGAATGGTTTGTGCATGGCATATGAGTATCGGTGAGCATCTCGTTGCATGTAAGGCAACTATCCGTGTGCTCCAAAGTTACTGTGATCTCTGATGAGAGATGGCCTAGTCATGTGGTGACATGAAAGGCAGCAAGGTGGTATTGTTGTAGCATGCCAGCCTTACGATATCCGATAAACCCCGATGTTAGCGTGGACTGAGTCACGTTATCGTTGTCCCCCTTTTTCGTGCCACCACATGTTTTCTGCCAAGAATACGGTTTAGTAAGTTGGTAACCTCTTTCCGTGTACACACCAAATAGAGGGGCCGGGATGAGGGTTCCATGGCCCTGGATTAAAGCCAGTCATCTGGTCAGGGGGCATGGGTGTTTCCGGTTGGGACCGAGAGGGGGGCACCCCTTAGAGCGCGCGTATATAAATTTGATCCCATGCTACGCGAGGTTGTAGCCTCCCCGTCTCAAGGTTTTTCTTGAACGTTGCCGAGGGTGATTCCTGGCTTCGGAATGTTGAATGGGTGTGTACTGGTTAGATGTGTTTCTTCCAAAACACCGTAAACGGAACTAGTCCCCGTGACTACTGAAATCCGTTGGCTGTGGTTAAAGTACAAACTCTGCAGAGTCAATCCTTCCGAGTCATCGTATCTATGGTCAAGGACCATGGCCAGTATACCCATATCTATGTCAATCCTCGTGGTAAATCCCCGGTGAACAAGCTTGAGTGGTAAACCCAATTTAATTGTTATTCCTGTGGATGGACTAACCTTTTATTTACCTCGTACTTTTAATGAATTATATTCTTGAGCTACTGAATTATTGAGTTAAGATATAAGCCCTTTATGTGATGTCGCTCAGACGTTCGACTGTGGCACTCTTGTTATTTACTTTTGATATAAGCCCTTTATGTGATGTCGCTCAGACGTCCGACTGTGGCACTCTTGTTATTTAGTTTTGATATAAGCCCTTTATGTGATGTCGCTCAGACGTCCGACTGTGGCACTCTTGTTATTTACTTTCAATATAATCCCTTTATGTGATGTCGCTCAGACGTCCGACTGTGGCATGCACTGTTGTTTATTCTTTCAATATAAGCCCTTTATGTGGTGTCGCCTTGACGCCCGACTGCGGCATTGTTATTCTTGTATTTTCCTCTCGAGGAGTCATTCAGACACTCGTTTGGCCCTCAGTATTTATTTTGGGATTTCGGGAGGACTACCGCCCGACTTCTCTTTTATTTTTCCACGCATTTTTGTCCCTTCGTCTAGGTGCACTTGATAATCTGTTCGCATGCATCATGTTTACATTTGTTATATCTTATGTCCGAACTGTCTTGCGAGTACTTTCATAGTACTCACCTGGCTTGTTGATTTGGCCAGATGTTGACGAAGGCGTTCTCTTGGATGAAGAGTTTGATAGTGAGTCCGACGCCTAGAGGAATCCCAGTCAGTCCCGTGCGATCCTGGATATTGGTCACTTGTATCATATACGCTTCCGCCACCCGCAATAAGTCTCCTCGAGCCTCACTCCGACGCTCAAAGAGCTGTTAGTTTTCAGGAGTCATATCACCCACTTCGCTGTGATATATCCACCACCGCTTTTATCGTGAGTTAGTAGATTTGCCACCCTATCCGCCTTTCTGTATTATTGGTGTGTTTGTAATAAATTGTTGAGCAGTCCCTGCTCAACTTTGTATTATATTCAGTACTCCTGGTATTTTCTTCTGTGATCAAGATTTTGTCTACCAGTAAGAAGGAATTCTTCTCTACTGGTCCGTAAAAGGGATCGGTCTCTCAATAAATATTTTTATTGGAAAACCGGTCGTGACAAGCTTGGTATCAGAGCCAGGCTGACTGTAGGAAGCCGCTAGGTGCGCTCGCTAATCGGTTATTAGCGTCTTTTGTGCTTTTTCAGCATTTTGCAATTGTAGCTATTTTTTCTGTTGGTCATCATAAATTTATGACATGACTACTCAGAATTTTTGCCTACTTTTGTAGATGGCTGGCAGCAACTGCGAGACTCGGGTGTTCACTAACGTGCCCGAGGGGTTTGTCAAGCTCCTCGTCTCCATCACCAAGCTCGCAATCGGGCCAGCGACTCGTCCGGAGTTCACGCTTTATCAGCACAAGCTCAGCGACGACGTGTCTATGCACCAGGTCGTGGTGCAATTCAAGGGAGGACGTTCTGCGTCTCGCCACTTCCGTTTTGTGGGAAGGGCCATGCCTACGGAGAGGCATGCCATGCAGATGGCTGCCCGAGAGGCGATAGCTCGCCTTCGGGACATTCTTCCTATGATGAAGACTCGTCGCTACCGCTACCTCCCATGCCATGTGCCATATACTTGTCACTATGCATTCGCCTGCCATAGGGGAGAGCGAGATGAAGCCATCGAGATGGTTGTGGAGTACCTCAAGGCTCTGGAAGAATCTTTCGACAACCTCGTGGACGATCTCATGGCTGCCCGCATGGACTTAGTCCGGGGCGGTCCTGCCAGCAGGAAGGAGCTTCTCCACACGGCACCGCCTCTGACTTTCGTCTCATCCTCAGCATCTTATGCACCGGCCATTTTAGCCACTGCTCGCCGTCTGCCTACCACTGAGGAGTTCGACCGAGTCATCGCTCCTACTCCAGTCAGAGCTGCACCGCCTGCTGCACCCGCACTGCCGCCCGTCGCTCCCGCACCGTCACCTCAGCACAGTGCTGCGCGCCTGGAGCCTGCTAGAGAGGAGGTGGAGGTTGAGTCTCCTATACTGCTGGGTCTTACCCTCGGCAAGGGGAAGGACATCGTCACCATCTCCGACTGAGTGCGCCGAGTAGCCGTGCGTTGTGTCTGTTTGTATGATATGTTTTATGTGTTCAAGCTTGTAGTAGTTGTGTACGCTGCTTTCCGGAGAGCTGTGCTAGTCTTAATAACATGTCAGGAATGTGTACGCACATCCTGAGTGCTGTATCGTACGTTTGCGTTTCGCGTGTAAGATTTGTGTTTAAGCAGTCATTTCTCTGAGCGAAATCGTTTATGTTTTCTTGAAAAATCTTGAGGTCTTTTAAATTTTTGCCTTTGCAAGATTTTCCGGGTGCCACACAGTTCTTCTCATGAATTTTTGCTAAATAATACCCCAGAGTGGAAAATGTCTCGTCCGTGGACTCGTTCCATGCCCAATCAGCCAGAAGAAGTTTATAGAACACAGACCAACAACAATTTCACTCAGGGACAGTCTAGTCAACAGGACAGCGAAGCGGCCTTATCGCAAGTATGCCGCCTTTTCGAACAAAGCCAGCAACAACACCAAGAGATGATGAATCACGTCATCAATATGGGAAACCACCGTGAGCCCTATCAACCACACTCAAAGTTGTCTGAATTACAGAAGACTCGCCCTCCAACTTTTGCTCATACCGATAGGCCACTTGAAGCCGATGATTGGCTTCGTGATATCGAAAGGAAGCTAATTATTGCGCAGTGTTCAGATCATGAGAAGGTGCTTTATGCACCCCACTACCTTACTGGAGCAGCTGCAGCATGGTGGGAAAACTTCCTACACATGCACCCCAGTGAACACAACATCACCTGGGAGGAGTTCAAGGAAGGCTTTCGTGGGGCACACATCCCCAGGAGCATCATAAAAATCAAGAAGAGAGAATTTGATGACCTCAAGCAGAGAGGCATGTCAGTGACAGAATACAACGGTCAGTTTACCCAGCTATCTCGTTATGCCTATGACGAGCATATGACTGAGAACAAGAGGATGGAGAAATTCTTGGACGGCCTGGCACCGGCGTTAAGATGCCAACTAGTCGTGCACACTTTCCCGGATTTTAAAACTCTGGTTGACAAGGCCATTACCTTGGAGAATGAGCGCCGCAGCCTGGAGGATATCCGTAAGCGAAAGAGGGACAAGACGACTCTTGCTCGCAACAACCGAAGCAGGACTGAGGTCCCGAGGACTGAAGCAAGGAAATCCACAACTACTGATCTAAGGCCAACCCGGCAGTTTCATTCCAGGGACAAGGACTTCACGTACCGTCCAGGGATCACATGCTATGCTTGTGGTGAAGAAGGGCACTATGCTAAACAGTGCCCAAAACCAAGGAACTCGACCCCCAAGCCAAACAATGGTGGGAACAATCCAGCCCCCAGGCGCAACAATTTCAACCCCAGCAACAATCACAGGAAGGGTCACCTGAACCATGTGACCAGGGAAGAAGCGCAGAATGCCCCAGACATCGTGCTCGGTACATTCCCTGTCAACACAGTACCTGCCACGGTTTTGTTTGATTCTGGAGCTTCCCATTCATTCGTTTCGAAGAGTTTTGTTTTACAACATGGTTTTCTGACACTTCCCTTGGAAAAATCTATGATCATCAAGTCCCCCGGAAATAAGCAGATCGCTCAGAGTTACTGCCAAGGAGTGATCATTGAGTTCGAAGGACTAAAGTTCCAAGCTAACCTCATCGTGTTGGAAAATAAAGGACTGGATGTCATCCTAGGGATGGACTGGTTGACCACCAAGAAGGGATTTATTGACTGTTTCAATCGGACCGTGATTCTCACTCATCATCATGGCAAGACAATAAAGGTCACAGCTCAAGAAAGACCACTGTCATGGCAACCAAAATTGAACAAGGTGGACATTTCAGAATTGAGAAAAGTTCCAGTGGTGTGCGAGTTCCCAGACGTATTCCCTGAAGAACTACCAGGCATGCCACCAGACCGAGAGATAGAATTCAGCATTGAACTAGCACCTGGCACCGCTCCCATCTATAAGAAACCTTATAGAATGGCACCCTCAGAATTGGTAGAGTTGAAGAAGCAGATAAAGGAATTATTGGACAAAGGTTTTATTCGAGCCAGCTCCTCACCATGGGGTTCACCAGTGTTGTTCGCCAAGAAAAAGGATGGGACACTGAGACTGTGTATAGACTATCGAGCTCTCAACATGGTCACCATCAAAAACAAATATCTGATGCCACGGATAAATGATTTGTTTGACCAGCTCGCACAAGCCAAGGTGTTCTCAAAAATTGATTTGAGATCGGGATATCATCAATTGAAAGTACGGACAGAAGATATCCCTAAGACAGCATTTACCTCCAGATACGGATTATATGAGTTCACCGTGATGCCTTTTGGACTGACGAACGCCCCCGCATATTTTGTCCACCTCATGAACAAAGTGTTTATGAAATTCATGGACAAATTTGTTGTGGTGTTCATTGATGATATTCTGGTTTACTCAAGGACACCAGAAGAGCATGCTGAGCATCTCAGAATTGTTTTGGGAGAATTAAGGAAACATCAGTTGTACGCCAAATTTAGCAAGTGTGAATTTTGGCTAAGGAAAGTTGGTTTCCTAGGCCACATATTAACCCAAGAAGGCATGGCCGTAGACCCAGAGAAAGTCAAAGCCATACTTGACTGGCAGCCACCAGCCAACGTGACAGATGTGCGGAGTTTCCTTGGAATGGCCGGATATTACAAAAGATTTATAGAAGGATTCTCCACTGTGGCAAAACCAATGACACAGTTGCTCAAGAAAGACAAGAAATTTGTATGGACGGAAGCATGCGAGGAAAGCTTCCAAGAACTCAAGAAGAAACTAACGACCGCACCGGTCTTAACTGTGCCAGACATACACAAGAGTTTTGAAGTATATTGTGACGCATCCCGGAAAGGCCTCGGATGTGTGCTGATGCAGGATGGCAAAGTTGTCGCGTATGCTTCCAGGCAACTACGAAAGCATGAGGAAAATTATCCAACTCATGACTTGGAGCTAGCAGCGGTCATCCATGCACTCAAGGAGTGGAGGCACTTTCTGTTGGGAAATCGTTGTGAAGTATATACGGACCATAAGAGCCTTAAATATATTTTCACGCAGCCAGAGCTAAATTTACGCCAACGACGCTGGTTGGAATTGGTCAAGGACTATGATGTCGGCATTCACTACCATCCAGGGAAAGCTAATGTAGTGGCAGATGCTCTTAGTCGGAACCCCAGACCAGACAACAACAGTCCGCAAAACTTGAGGTCTGAGTTTCAGCAGGAGTTCGCTAGACTCAACATGGTGTTGGTCTCTGAAGGCACTGTATCGAATCTGGAGATACATCCCACCCTAATGGAACAAATCAAGAAGGCTCAGCAAGGGCACCCCAGCATCGAAGGAATAAAGAGGAAAATGAGCCTTGGCAAGGCTTCAGAGTTCGTCACAGACAGTGAAGGAATATTATGGTACGGGGACAGACTTTGCGTCCCGAACATTGAGGAACTCAAGCAACAAATCCTAACCGAGAGCCACACCGCTCCATACTCGATCCACCCTGGAGGAACCAAAATGTACAAAGACATTCAGGAAAGATTTTGGTGGCACGGTATGAAAAGGGATATAGCCGCATTTATTGCTTGTTGCGATTCATGTCAGCGCATCAAAGCCGAACATCAAAAGCCAGCAGGGCTGCTACAACCAAACAGGATACCTGAGTGGAAATGGGATGAGATTGGGATGGACTTCATCGTCGGACTACCTCGATCGCAACGCGGAAATGATGCCATATGGGTCATCACAGATAGGCTAACCAAGGTAGCCCATTTCATTCCCGTAAAGACGACCTACTCCACTCAAAGGCTAGCCAAGCTTTATCTCTCTCGTATAGTCTGTCTGCATGGAGTCCCAAAAACTATAATATCCGACCGAGGCACTCAATTTGTCTCAAAATTTTGGGATCACTTACAACAAGCTCTGGGCACGCAACTAGCATTCAGTACAGCGTACCACCCTCAGACTGATGGACAAACGGAACGCGTAAACCAAATCTTAGAGGACATGCTGAGAGCCTGTGTGCTCACCTATGGATCCAATTGGGAAGAAAGTTTGCCGTATGCCGAGTTTGCTTACAACAACAGTTACCAGGCCAGCCTGCAAATGGCACCCTTTGAAGCATTGTACGGACGGAGGTGTCGTACCCCACTAAATTGGTCAGAAACAGGTGACAGTCGTATCTTCGGCCCAGACATGCTCAAGGAGGCCGAGGAGAAGGTTAAACAGATCAGGGACAGACTCAAGACAGCTCAAAGCCGACAAAAGAGCTATTACGATAAAAAACATCGTGAGGTCAGCTTTGAACCCGGTGACTCCGTATACCTACGAGTGTCTCCTATGAGGGGCCTGCAACGGTTCAAAATTAAGGGGAAGCTAGCCCCGAGATTTATTGGACCATTATGTGTGATTGCGCGAAGAGGCACAGTAGCCTACCAACTAGACCTACCCAAGGAGCTGTCAGACGTCCATGACGTATTCCACGTCTCGCAATTGAGAAAATGTGTGAACAACCCGAAAAAGCATGTATCCCATGAGAGCATTGATGTGCAACCAGATCTCACCTACAGAGAACGGCCAGTAAAGATATTGGAAGAGTCTGAACGGAGGACCCGTCAGAAAACAACCAAATTCTTCAAGGTCCAGTGGAGCAACCACACTGAGGATGAGGCTACTTGGGAAAGAGAAGATTTCCTTCAGGCAGAATATCCATATCTATTTGAGGATCAACTGAAATCTCGAGGACGAGATTTTTCCTAAGGGGGTAGGTGTTGTGACACCCAAAATTTTATTTGGCTTTTTCAAAACTTTTATTTTATTTGAGGAGGGTATTTAAAAAATTTTCTTCTAAAGAACCCACCTTCTCATAAACTTTCTTTTATGGCAAGTGTTTTATTTGGATTCACCCAAGACTTGATTTTGGTCTTGGAGGTTTTTCTTTTTTTTTTTACTTGGACTCAAAACCAAATGCTTTTCACTTAGGAAAATTTCTTTTGAAATCTTTTAAATGGCACTATGGTACTTTTGAGTGATCTTTCCTCCTTTTCAAAAATCCCTCTTGCCATGACCCAAGTGGAAATCCACTTCCATAAACCTTTCCCCACCTTTGGATCATGATGTACCTCAAATACAGCAAGTTGAACCTCTCCATATAATTTTTCCCATTTATTTCTTATCAAAAACTATTTCTGCCTTCTATCTTGATCCTTGGAGGTTTTCAAAGGAGCTACCCTTTCTGCTTTGAATTTTGCCTCCAAACCAATTCCCCTAGCTAGTCCTTTGAACCCTCAACCAAGATCCATGAAGATCCACTGGTCTTCAGTTCAATTTTTTCAAACTACACTTGCTGCAAGTTTGGGCCTCATTTGCCAAATTTGATGAAATTCATTTAAATCCTTCTCCTAAAAATCTGAGAAAAATCAGGCAGCCTCTGGGTGCATTGAGAGGTCACCTCACCAAGTCCCAGCTCCAGGAAAAATTTTCTTCTTGCCAAATCATTTCGTCGAACACCTACTGGACACTGTTGCTGTCATGTTCAGTTAAGTTCAGAGAACAGTTTCAGTGCACTGTCGTTTTCTTCAGTGTTCGTTGTCCATCTCGCCAGTGTCGCTGTGGCGTCTTGCTCCCCGTCCCCTCCCCCTTGTCCTCTGCACCGCACGAGCACCTGGAAGGTTGCGGGCGTCGGCGACGAGCAAGAGGAGGTGCGCCGCCCCGTGACCGACGGCAGCGGCGGCTTTGCGGCCGCCAGAGAGGAGCGCAGCGTGGACGGCGCCACCCAGTGCCGCCCAAGCCACCGGAGGCCGCCGCGTGGCCTCCCACTCCCCCGTGCGCGCTGCCACCCTCGTCGTGAACCGCTAGGCGCGGAGCGCGCTCTCTGCCGCCGCCGTGCCCGTATGGCCACCCCGTCGAGGACCGGCGCCATTACGCCAAGACCGACCAAGATTAGCAGGGGAACGGCACCAGTACACCTCCCTGATGTTGCCTGGCCACTTAAGCGCCCTGCCAAGCCATTGCCTCGCCGTAATTGCTCGCTGGAGCGATCCCGTTCACGGCCACCCCCTCGATCCGTCTATAAATAGAGGCCCCGAGCTCAAACTCAAACCCACACCACCTCTGCACTCCACCTAGACCACGCCTAGCCACTGGTAGAGCCACGGGAGAGCTTTCTTCCTCAACTCCGGCCGCCGCGACCCGCCATGGGATCCAGCTCGATTCGCTCCTGTGCGTGCACCTCTAACCCCCAACTCTTGCTAGTAGCTCTCTTATGCATCCACTCTCCTAACCCGCGCTTCAATTCGGAGTTTGCAGCGCCCACCGGAGTTCTCCACCATCGCCCGAGCCGCCGTCCGCCGGAGAAATTGTCGCCGTCGACGTGGTGCTCTCCGACGACCAAGTCCACCACCCACCGATGTGGAAGGACACGCTGAAGCTCTTGGTACACTCCGATCTCCCTGACTCCCTGTGGTTCGATGCCGGCGACCACCGCAGTCTTTGGGCGCCGACGAGGATTTAAACCTGACATGTGGGACCCCCACGTCAGCCTCTCTTCTTTCTCTCCCCGAAGCGTTTTCCGTTGGCGCCTTCGGGCAAGTACGTTTTCTATGTGGGCTGGCGCGTTTCTCTTCGAACCGTTTTCTGTTTTCTCAGTTAAGTCCCTGGTTCTTTTCTGTTTCATCACAGATTAGTCCCTGGACAAAAACCCTTATAACTTTTTAATAAAAAGTGATTTTTGAGTGATTCTTTTTCTGACAGTCTTATATTTTTGTCTAGTTTTTTATAGTATTTATTTGGATAATTTTTGGGACAACTTTTATACACGTGATGATTTTCACGTTAGTATACGTTTTCGCTATACCGTAGGTTCCGGAAGAGGTGACGGAGCCGCGAACTTCGCCGAGCTAGACACCAACTTCTCCGAACCAGGCAAGCATGTTCGAACCTTTGATATGACGGGTGTTTTGCATGTTTGCTTGAATGGTTTGTGCATGGCATATGAGTATCGGTGAGCATCTCGTTGCATGTAAGGCAACTATCCGTGTGCTCCAAAGTTACTATGATCTCTGATGAGAGATGGCCTAGTCATGTGGTGACATGAAAGGCAGTAAGGTGGTATTGTTGTAGCATGCCAGCCTTACGATATCCGATAAACCCTGATGTTAACGTGGACTGAGTCACGTTATCGTTCTCCCCCTTTTTCGTGCCACCACATGTTTTCTGCCAAGAATACGGTTTAGTAAGTTGGTAACCTCTTTCCGTGTACACACCAAATAGATGGGCCGGGATGAGGGTTCCATGGCCCTGGATTAAAGCCAGTCATCCGGTCAGGGGGCATGGGTGTTTCCGGTTGGGACCGAGAGGGGGGCACCCCTTAGAGCGCGCGTATATAAATTTGATCCCATGCTACGCGAGGTTGTAGCCTCCCCGTCTCAAGGTTTTTCTTGAACGTTGCCGAGGGTGATTCCTGGCTTCGGAATGTTGAATGGGTGTGTACTGGTTAGATGTGTTTCTTCCAAAACACCGTAAACGGAACTAGTCCCCGTGACTACTGAAATCCGTTGGCTGTGGTTAAAGTACAAACTCTACAGAGTCAATCCTTCCGAGTCATCGTATCTATGGTCAAGGACCATGGCCAGTATACCCATATCTATGTCAATCCTCGTGGTAAATGCCCGGTGAACAAGCTTGAGTGGTAAACCCAATTTAATTGTTATTCCTATGGATGGACTAACCTTTTATTTACCTCGTACTTGTAATGAATTATATTCTTGAGCTACTGAATTATTGAGTTAAGATATAAGCCCTTTATGTGATGTCGCTCAGACGTCCGACTGTGGCACTCTTGTTATTTACTTTTGATATAAGCCCTTTATGTGATGTCGCTCAGACGTCCGACTGTGGCACTCTTGTTATTTAGTTTTGATATAAGCCCTTTATGTGATGTCGCTCAGACGTCCGACTGTGGCACTCTTGTTATTTACTTTCAATATAATCCCTTTATGTGATGTCGCTCAGACGTCCGACTGTGGCATGCACTGTTGTTTATTCTTTCAATATAAGCCCTTTATGTGGTGTCGCCTTGACGCCCGACTGCGGCATTGTTATTCTTGTATTTTCCTCTCGAGGAGTCATTCAGACACTCGTTTGGCCCTCAGTATTTATTTTGGGATTTCGGGAGGACTACCGCCCGACTTCTCTTTTATTTTTCCACGCATTTTTGTCCCTTCGTCTGGGTGCACTTGATAATCTGTTCGCATGCAACATGTTTACATTTGTTATATCTTATGTCCGAACTGTCTTGCGAGTACTTTCATAGTATTCACCTGGCTTGTTGATTGGCCAGATGTTGACGAAGGCGATCTCTTGGATGAAGAGTTTGATAGTGAGTCCGACGCCTAGAGGAATCCCAGTCAGTCCCGTGCGATCCTGGATATTGGTCACTTGTATCATATACGCTTCCGCCACCCGCAATAAGTCTCCTCGAGCCTCACTCCGACGCTCGAAGAGCTGTTAGTTTTCAGGAGTCATATCACCCACTTCGCTGTGATATATCCACCCCCGCTTTTATCGTGAGTTAGTAGATTTGCCACCCTATCCGCCTTTCTGTATTATTGGTGTGTTTGTAATAAATTGTTGAGCAGTCCCCGCTCAACTTTGTATTATATTCAGTACTCCTGGTATTTTCTTCTGTGATCAAGATTTTGTCTACCAGTAAGAAGGAATTCTTCTCTACTGGTCCGTAAAAGGGATCGGTCTCTCAATAAATATTTTTATTGGAAAACCGGTCGTGACAGTACCTTAGTGAACTTATAACCTCCCACCTGAGGTGCCACCACCAGAGCCAGATGACCCGGATTGTCAACCCGGGATGGATGATCTTCTCTACTCCACACAATCGGCTGCTCAGACCAGCGTAAATAACGGGGCACCGCCGGTTCAACGGCATTCACCGCCCTTTTATGAAGCTTCTGATCATGCTTGTCCAAGCTAGTGGTGAAGACATGATACTGTCCGCTATTCAATTGCTTCGGGTTGCTCTGGTAACCCGACTGCTGCTGCTGCTGATTGCCCTGATGATTATAGCCACCTTGATTGCCCTGATTACTTTTATTGTTATGTCCACCCTGATTACCGTGGAAGCCCGAAACGGAATTTCCTCCACCATAACCCGGCCCATGAGATCCGGGGCCCGAACTGCCTCCTGGTCCATGATCATACCGGAAAGAATCAGAATTTTTGAACTCTTGAATGATGTAACAATCTTTCCAGAGGTGTGTGGACGGGTTCTCCTTCGTCCCATGCTTTGGACAGGGTTGGTTCAACAGATAAGAGAAACGGTCCGGATTAGGATCTGGCCTTCCATCGCGCTGGGGCGGCTTACCCTTACGCCGCTGGCCCTTGTCATGTGTATTAGTGTTAGCCACAAAGTCTAAACCGTGGTCCGCTTTACGCTTGCCGCCGTTTCCATGACCCGCCGGGTTGTGGTGCTGCCCCTTGGCGTTGCCGCTCTTCTTTCCCTTCCCTGTCTTATCATCGCCAGACTCGGGATCCTTGGTACTATCAGAATCGGCATACCTCACCAGTGCAGCCATGAGGGTTCCCATGTCATTACAATGACGTTTTAGCCGTCCCAACTTCAACTTCAGGGGTTCAAACCGGCAATTGCCTTCCAAGGTTAAAACTGCGGTGTCAGCGTTGATGCGGTCTGATGAATGCAAAATCTCCGAAACCCGGCGCACCCAATGGGTTGTTGATTCTCCTTCCTCCTGGACACAGGCAGCTAAGTCCATAATTGACATGGGCTGCTTGCATGTATCCTTGAAATTCTGAATAAACCGGGCTCTCAATTCGGCCCATGACCTGATAGAATTAGCCGGTAAGCTCTTTAACCAAGTGCGGGTTGTCCCTTCTAGCATCATGGTGAAGTATTTCGCACAAGCCGCATCATTCACATCCAGCATCTCCATGGCCATCTCGTAGCTTTCAACCCATGTTTCCGGGGATAAATCGGCGGTGTAATTCGGCACCTTGCGCGGGCCCTTGAAATCCTTGGGTAGGCGCACATTGCGCAACGCTGGGACAAGACATGGCACTCCCAAGGAACTAGAGGTAACTCCTGGTTCCACTGATGTGGTTGGATGAACCAGAGTAAGCTGACGGGCTTCATGCTGCACCGCTAACTCGGCCTCTCTGCGTGCCCGAGCCCGGTTCACCACCTCCTGAGCATCACCAGCACCACCCGCCGGGTTATTGCCACGGGGTTGATCACAGTTCCGCGCATTGCTTGACACTGCCGGTTCATCCATACGCCTGCTGTAACTCCTGCTTGGACGGGGAGTGGAATGAATCCGATCGCGACTATACGAATAAGCCTCCTGTTGAATCAAGGCTGTCTGAAGAAGCTCCTTAACCCGACGCGTCTCGACTGCCGCTGGAGAATCGCCTTCGATCGGGATGGCCGCCAGCCGTGAAGCTGCAGCGACAATGTTGTCCATCGGGTTAGAATAATGACCCGGTGGCGTGGGGACATGCGGTGCCACAATATTGTCCTGACGAGGAGGATCCACCAAACGTGGCTGAACCGGCGCTCCCGCCCCCGGTGCCTCCGTCCGGTTTACCACCTGCGGATTACTAGTCCCTGCTCCTGGGGTATTAAAGAGATTTCTAGTGTCATAAACCGGCGGCAGGCGAGATCGGTGCCTCCTCTTCAGGACTTCATTCGACGCACTCTGATCCAGCATAATCCGGTAAGCTTGTGCATCCAAAGCGGCCTGCTCCGCGGCTATCCTGGTATCCTCAGCTGCTAAGTCGGCTTTGGCCTGGGTGATCTGATCTTTCGCTTTCGCGATTTCCACATTGTGTGCATACTGATCCGCTGGGTTAACCTCCGCCATCAGCGTTGCCAACGCGTCAAACAAATCAGATAGAACCTAAGCTGGTGGTTGCACAGGGCCTCCTGCCCCGGCCGCTGCCGCCGCCGCTGATCCGGAAATCATCGCCGCTGTGGTCGAAGAGTGGAGCACCGGTTGCGTGCCGGCCATGAAGACCGCAACCCGGTTTGGCAGATCAAAGGGGTCTGGAATACTGTCGCCATCGGAACAGCCCCCAATCCGGCTATCTTGTAACTGATATAACGACTCGGTCTCTCCGGTCGATGACTCGTCGCCGGAATAAACGACGGTCTCACCACCAGATTCCGATCTATCCTCAGATTCCCCTCCACGGATAACTCCCACGAAGGCACGCTTCATGATAGGCTTGACCCGGGCAGGTCTCGCACACCGAGCCGTCTCGACGAGGTCGGTGCAGATGTCCGGCTCAGGGCCCGTTTCGCCGATCTTGCCAATGAAGACGTGTATGCCACCAAAGGGGACCAGTACCCGTACTCGATTGAGCCGGCCTCGGGGCCCCAGCCTGCATCGCCGATCTAGAGCTTGTCGCCATGACTTTTGGTCATCCGGCCCACAGCGTAACCCTTGAGTCCTTCGAAGTTGCCCTCCAAGAACTTGAAACCATCGTGCGATAGCCCCACGGTGGGCGCCAACTGTCGTGGTTTTGTCACGGCAGATGTCCTAGAGAAAGGACTTAGTCGTGGAGCCATCGCTACGGGTTAGCTTAAAGGGGTTAAAGCGGACAAGGGACGCAAGAGTGTTTTATACTAGTTCGGCCCCTTACGATGAAGGTAAAAGCCTACGTCTAGTTGTGATGGAATTGATGGGGTTTCGATGACCAGGGAGCGAATACGCTTTGCCTGAGTCTCGAGGTGTTGTGTGTTGTCCCTGAACCACCGCCGGGTCGTCCCCTTATATACATGGGTTGATGCCCGTCGGTTTACAGACTCCGAGGCCGGCTCATAATCGTGCCCGGCTCGGTCTCTGCTACCTCTATCTTACAACACAAGTTTACATAACAATGCTGGTTTGTGTCTACAGGCCTTAAACCGGCTTTGGGCCCTGGGCCTTCATGAAGCGTCACCGTCTGTCTTCATAGGCTTCAGATACAGATGAACTACTTATGGGATTAACCCGGCCTCTCCTAGCCGGTTTACGCCCAGTGGTAATATCCCCAACAGAGGTTCTTTTTAACTTACTCTTTTTACCCACTGGCAGGTCTTATTTGTCTACCACTTAACTCTGTTGATTCAATTGACCAGGAAATTGCTCGTTCTTCCTCTGGTGATTCATCGCAAACCGAATTGCGGGCTTTTAAAACTGCCCCTGGGTAACAATGATTACCTTATATTCTGTAACTCTTTATACTTTTATACTTATACTGACTTGTCACCACCTGTGAAGCGGACAAGCAAAGCCTAGCAAGAAAACAAAGGTTTCCAAGCCAGCTGAGGATCCTAAAGTTATTGAACCGGAAGAACAAGTCTCTGCACCTGATGCTTCCGAAAAACAACCAGATGATCCTACCCCTGATGTTTCACCTGAGATTCCGGATCTCTGTATTGGTGACACCAATATTAATTCTTCGAACCCCGCACCATCAAGTCCACCTAGGCCGTCGGAGACCCATACTGATGATATTCTGATCACTGGCACCGGCTTTACAAAACCGGGAAATCCAATAGCTTTGGCCAAGCATACTGCCAAGCAAGAGGTTATTGAAAGGCGGAAGATGAGGTTTGACGTCTCCCATTATGCACAACTGAGTAGCAGTGAGACACTCTCTGGTTATCTCAGCCAAGTACACTCCAGCCACGATCTTGAAGTTGATATGGTGAAACAAAAGCACCAAAAGTATGAGGTATAACTTCCCACTTTGAATAATATGTACATCCTGCCAGCCCCAAGTCTACTGGTTATGACAAAATTGAATAGGCTGTAGACTTAGAATAATCCATAAGCTTCTGTCATAGAATCCCTCCAAGGCCGGTTTGTCATAGTTAAAAGTAAACCGGATGTTTAACCAATTTAGCATTGCATCCGTAGTCCCCAAGGGCCGGTTTAATCAGCATGAATGAGCCGGTCCTATTTACCATTGTCTAAGAAAGGAGAGCTTATCTGTGTAGCCCCCATGAATCGGCTGGGACTGTTTACAGCACAACCGGCTCATCATTAAGAAGATACAAGCGATATGCATTAGCCCCCAAGTGCCAAGTAGTCTTGCTTGCAAAGTGCTTGGGACTTTATTCATAAGAGCCGTTTTACTTAAAGAAATTCTTTGACAGACATTAGCCCCCAAGTGCCAAGGGTTATTTCTTGCAAAAGACTTGGGACTTATACTCTTGTAACCCGGATATAAATGTATTTTTAATTCTGCTTCATACAGGATGCTACTGCTGAACTTGAGTCACAGTTAAATGATGCAAAGATCCGGCTGGCGAACCAAGAATCTGGGACCAAGAAAGCTGAGTCAAAATTCTAGTTTAGTATAGCTGAATTGGAAAAACTAAAGACCAGTTTTGAGGCTGAGAAAAACACTTGGGCTGGGGAAAAGACCGCTTTAACAGAGCGACCTGAAAAAGCAGAGGCAACTCTTCAAGAGGTAACCACTGAGCTCACCGTCTTAAAACACCGTGTATCTCAGATGGTTTCTGCTATCTTTGGTGAGTCGCCTTGCTATTCATCAAAAGTGAATACTTGTCGTGATAATATAAACCGGCATTAACCAATCTGTGATTTATTTAGGTCCTAGGAGCAGCAACCTGAACCAAGATATGCTTGTAAAGCTGAAGGCGGTCTATACCCTTGTCGAGCAGTTGTATACTGGAGCTCAGCATACACTGGCTACAATCTCTCCGACTAATCAAGCACCAACACTGTTGATAGATGTCTTGAAAAGACTTTCCGTGCTACCAGCCAGGATTGATGAAATGAAGCGGTCATTTGCAAGAGCCGGTGCTATGATGGCTTTGAGCTGGGCCAAGGCATGGGTACCAGAGCTTGACCCGTCTGAGGTAGCCACTGGGTACCCAAGTTTGAAAGAAGATGGTACGCCGTTTGATCAGAAGGACTTCTCGGCTTGTGTGAAAGAAATACGTCCGATGGCGACTATGATTGCCAATGATGCAGACCTTTCAAAGTACCATCCGGCTTACAACGAGGAGAATCAGAAGATGCCAACCCCAGCGTATAGAGTGATGGACTTAATCCCCCCAATCCGTAAGCACACTTTTGCCCCTGAAGTTGAGCCGTTTGATCTTATAGATGACGATGCTGGATTTCAAGCTTTATCTGGCATCGATTGGTCATCTCCAAATTTTCAGACGGCGGAGGAGGACGAAGGACCGGAAAGGGATGACCCAGAGGCCTCCAGTCAGCAAGGCCAAGAAGATTGAACCGCCGGGCGGTTTATATATTTGATCCTTGAAAAAATACTCGATCTCATTCGGCTCACGGAGCCATGTAATAGGGTAGTAAAAACTTAAATCTGCCGTGCCATCGTGCACGTTTCTGCTTTTTGCGCAAGACTGCTGATCACCATTGTGAGAAAACATCACCTTATGCTTATGATAATATTTGATTTATGCCGATCTGATCGATTATTGTCCTACACACAAAGAAAGTACAAATGCCCTGGCGGCTTACCGCCGGGCAGGTCGTGATACCCTATTGAAGCCACTGAGGATGAATAGTCCACAACCAGGGCCGGTCTGACAATTGTTAAATAAGATGTCATACCTGTAGTATATGCTTATACTGCCGGCTTATCAGCTTCGTGCAGTTAGAGGTGTTAGAGCTGTAACTCTAAACATAAGAGTATGATACTCTGGCGACTTAGAGTCTGCCATCCTGGCGGGTTATAGAGACCCAAAAGATGCTTCAAATATGAGCCATAAGTAGGGCAGCTGGGCACGGCTTGTAAAAAACCAGAAGGCAAAGAAAAGATCGTAGAATATAAGTAAGAAATCAAAATAAATTCGAGGCTTTTGTAGGCTGCCAAGCCAAAGTGTCTTCTTCGATGAAACTATCCCGAGCCACTGGAAGGTACGTGCTTTCCGTGAGCCTGACTCACAATACCCAATTGACATTTGAACCCAGATAAAGTCAGGTCTTGCTCAAAGATAGACTTATCAGGAGTACGCGGGGTCAGAGTAACAGTATGCATCACGGGCTGATTTATCCAAGTTTCAAGGAAGGCGGCTGATGAAGCCTGGCCCTATCCTGACTATCTGTATGCCGTGCTCTCACATGACAAGCCGCCGTTTGAACCTTAACAAGCTCAGGTCTTGGTCGAATACGCCGTAAAGATTGATCGTTAAGAGTTCGACGGGTCAATCGGGATTACCCGATGGAGTTGAAGCAGCTGGTATACAGGTAGGATGACCCGGAAAGGTTATGTTCTCTTTGGTCGAATACGCCTATGTTTGAACAAACCTGGTCAAGAGGGCAGTAACGCTATGTTCTCTTTCGTCGAATACGCCTATGTTTGAACAGGAAGCCCCCAAGTGACATACTGACAAGCTGTGCTCATTAGGGACCTATGTTTGAGCTGTGCTATGCATCCAACTCTCTTTGGTCCCTGTAGTTTGGGCGTCAAGCCTCTTAAGTGAACATGTAAGATGATGATAAAGACTCAGCTTCGAGGAAGTGAAACGACAGAGGCCCTGAATTATCAGGGATGCCGGCTTTATTATACTGTTTATAATATATACATCATCAAACTATGTACATCACGAGAGCCGGTGGCTCAAGTATAGTAGGGTCGAAGATGGGCAATATTCCACGGCCGACGGGTCTCCTCCTCCGACTTACGTGAATCCTTGTGGTTTCGAACGTCGATGAGATAGTATGACCCATTATGCAGATTCTTGCTGACCACAAAAGTTCCCTCCCAAGGCGGTGATAGCTTATGCATATCTGTTTGATCCCGGATGAGCCGGAGCACTAAGTCGCCTTCTTGAAAAGTTCTGGTTTTGACCCGGCGGCTGTGATAACGACGCAAATCTTGCTGATAAATCGCCGAACGCGCCGCCGCGATATCACGCTCCTCATCCAACAGGTCCAGTGCATCTTGATGTGCCTTTTCGTTGTCAGCTTCAACGTAAGCCACTGTGACGCCCGGATAATTAAGCTACAGTAATTCTCTACTAATGATTCCACGTCACTTCTATTACTGTTGCTAATCTCGCGTTAGTTCGAAAACGATTCAAATTCAAATTCAAGCAAACAATAAAAGTTTTCAAGTGTTAAAACTAAAATGTTCGGAGTGAACCAAATATTGCATAGGTAATTATGGTGGAGAAACCACACCTTTATAAAATGTTTAAATACTGCTAGATGAATAAAACAGCAGTAAAAACAATTATTTAAATACCTTTTGTAATTAATAAAATGTCAAACTAATTTATTTAAGGACTAGGCTTTTTGTGACTATGGACTAAGTTGAAATACTAATTTAGATGCTACGTGTAAATTTTACTAAAACTAAAATAATAGGAAACGAAACTAAAACATAAAAGGTAAAACAAATAAAGGTAAAAACGAAAACAAAAGAAAAGGAAACCCCCCTGCTGGGCCGTAGCCTAGCTGGCCACTAGGCCCAACTAACTAAGCCAGCCCAACCCCCCACTGTCTCCTACCTCTATTCATCAGGGGAGAGGTGGACGACGAACGACCGTCCGTGGCCGCGGATGGCCACGGGGCGGCCATCCAGGTCCCCTGGCGCCTTACTAGGTTGCCCCGGCAAGCCCCTGCTAACCCTAGAACCGCAGGGCCCCTTTCCCCTCGCTCTCCTCCCCAATCTGAAGAGCCACCCGACGCAATCGTCACCATTGTCGCATCGATCCCGCGGCCACCAACCGCCTCTCGCCTCGCCGAATTGTCGTCGATCTTCGCCGCCGTCTCCTACGCCCTCCGGTGCTACTAGACAGAGCCAGGAGCCACTGTGTTGAGCCCCGCACCGCCTTCTTCTTCCTCGGCCCCGTCGAGCTTCGCCTTCGATTCCGGCACCTCTGAGCCTTCCCCGAGCCCACTAAGCACATCTGCAGGCTCTATGTGAGCCCCCCTTTCGATTCCCCTTCTCTCCCCTTGAATCTCCTCTGTTTCGCCGTTGTTCTGCCGTGGCCGAAGCTCACCATGGCCGGACCGCCGGAGCTCCGCTCCTGTGCGTACTCGCCCACTCCCGCGCCACCTTGGCCTCCCTGTGCGCGCCCACTGCTGCGCCTTGCCATACGCCCCGCTCCCTACCCGCGGTCGTTGCACCCCTGGCCGCACCCGAGGAGACCCGCACTTGCTGCTGCTCGTCGCGCGCTCGGCCGCCATGGATGGGAGCTCGAGCTCTTGTGTGTGTGCGCGTACTAGTGCCGGTAGCTGCTATTGGTGCTATTCCGATGCCGCTGCCTTCTACTGCTCTGCTGCGCCGCCGCTACCGGCCATGCCCCGACCACAGCCCCGCTCGCCCACACGCGTCCGCGACCCCTGGCCTCTCCGGCCCGCGCCAACCTCTCCCGGCCGAGCCCCGCCGTGGCTCGCCAAGGCCACCCTGCTCCCTCTGCAGCGCCCCACCGCCACTTGCCGGCGGCCGCGCGCGCCCCGCCGCTGCCTCGGTGGGTGCCTCGCCTCGCAGCGCCTTATCGGGCGGGCTGGCGCCCGGCGCCCGGCTCCGCCCGTTCGCTAGCGCTGGATGCCCGCACCCGCTATGGCCCTCTAGACAACTAACTAGGGGCCCCACGCCCCAGACAACTAAAAAGAAAGAACTAAAAATAAATAAATAAATAATTAAATTAATTCTGTTTAGATTAACCTAACCATTAGGTAAACTAATTAACTCTGTTTAATTAACCAGCTAACTAAACAGCCTATGACATGCGGACCGCACATGTCAGTTTGACCCAGTCAACACCTCTGTTGACTGGTGATGGCATGCTGATGTCATGCTGATGCAATAATGTTATTTCGAATTGATTTCATAATAATAATTTATAAATTGATTAAAACTTTGAAAATTAATATAAAATAATCCGTAGCTCGGATGAAAAAACTTTGTACATGAAAGTTGCTCAGAACGACGAGACGAATCTGAATACGTAGCCCGTTCGTACACCACACATCCCTAGAATAGCGAACAAGCAACTTTCCCCCTCCGGTTCATCTGTCCGAAAACGCAAAACACCGGGGTTACTTCCCCGGATGTTTCCCCCCTTCGCCGGTATCACCTCCTACCGCGTTAGGGCACACCTAGCACCACTCATTGTCATGTCATGCATCGTCATGCTTATGTTTGCATTATATTTATTGTTTCTTCCCCCTCTTCTCTCGTTCGACACCGAGACCGACGCCGCCGCTACCCAGTACGACTACGGTGCTGACGACCCCTCCTTCTCGGCTGAGCTTCCAGGCAAGCCCCCCCTTGATCACCAGATATCGCCTATTCTCCTCTCTACTGCTTGCATTAGAGTAGTGTAGCATGTTACTGCTTCCGGTTAATCCCATTCTGCTGCATAGCCTGTCATTGCTGATACCTTTACCTGCAATCCTACATGCTTAGTATAGGTTGCTACTACTTCATCAGTGGCCCTACATTCTTGTCCGTCTGCCATGCTATACTATCGAGCCGTGATCACTCGGGAGGTGATCGCGGGTATATACTTACATACATATTATACATGATACATGTGGTGACTAAAGTCGGGTCAGCTCGTAGAGTACCCGCAAGTGGTTCCGATGAGGGGGCTGAAAGGACAGGTGGCTCCATCCCGGTAGAGGTGGGCCTGGGTTCCTGATGGCCCCCGACTGTTACTTTGTGGCGGAGCGACAGGGCAGGTTGAGACCACCTAGGTGAGGGGTGGGCCTGGCCCTGGTCGGTGTCCGCGGTTACATCAATTAACATGCTTAACGAGATCTTGGTATTTGATCTGAGTCTGGCCACTGGCCTATACGCACTAAACAACTACGCGGGAACAGTTATGGGCACTCAACATCGTGGTATCAGCCGAAGCCTTCTTGACATCAGCGACTGAGCGGCGCGCGCCAAATTGGACTGGAATGCCCGCTCTTGTATTAGGGAGGCTAGGTCTGCTTCCGGCCGCCCACGCAACGTGCAGGTGTGCAACGGGCGATGGGCTCAGACTCCTGCGCCATAGGATTTAGACCGGCGTGCTGACCTCTCTATTGTGCCTAGGTAGGGCTGCGACGTGTTGATCTTCTGAGGCCGGGCATGACCCAGGAAAGTGTGTCCGGCCAAAGGGGATCGAGCGTGTTGGATAATTTGGTGCACCCCTGCAGGGAAGTTTATCTATTCGAATAGCCGTGATCCTCGGTAACAGGACGACCCGGAGTTGTGCCTTGACCTTATGACAACTAGAACCAGATACTTAATAAAACACACCCTTCCAAGCGCCAGATATAACCCGGTGATCGCTCTCACACAGGGTGACGAGGGGAGGATCGCCAGGTAGGATTATGCTATGCGATGATACTTGGTGAACTTACCATCTACTCTCTTCTACATGTTGCAAGATGGAGGCTGCCAGAAGCATAGTCTTCGACAGGACTAGCTATCCCCTCTTATTCTGGAAGTCTGTAGTTCAGTCCACCGATATGGTCCCTTTACACATATACCCATGCATATGTAGTGTAGATCCTTGCTTGCGAGTACTTTGGATGAGTACTCACGGTTGCTTTGCTCCCCCTTTTCCTTTCTTCCTGGTTGTCGCAACCAGATGCTGGAGCCCAGGAGCCAGACGCCACCCTCGACGACGACTCCTACTACACCGGAGGTGCCTACTACTACGTGCAGGCCGCTGACGACGACCAGGAGTAGTTTAGGAGGATCCCAGGCAGGAGGCATGCGCCTCTTTCGATCTGTATCCCAGTTTGTGCTAGCCATCTTAGGGCAACTTGTTTAACTTATGTCTGTACTTAGATATTGTTGCTTCCGCTGACTCGTCTATGATCGAGCACTTGTATTCGAGCCCTCGAGGCCCCTGGCTTGTATTATGATGCTTGTATGACTTATTTTATTTTTAGAGTTGTGTTGTGATATCTTCCCGTGAGTCCCTGATCTTGATCGTACACGTTTGCGTGTATGATTAGTGTACGATTGAATCAGGGGCATCACAAGTTGGTATCAGAGCCGACTGCCTGTAGGAATCCCGTTCCACACTCCTTGGCCGAAGTCGAGTCTAGTCGATGAAAACTATTTTACTAACATGGCTGTGTGGCCCATGGGCCCACGTCGCCATTGGGTGGTATTAGGATCTTTTTTTCCTCGTCTATACTCTGGGACTCTGATCTCTCTTGTATTCGGGTTAAATAAATTTTGCTAAATCTAACATTAGGATCTCGTGATCACTTTCACCCGGAGAGCACCTTATTACCGATGATCGTCTGCTGCACCAGAAGATTCTGAAGATACTCTATGATGTTCTCTCGAGACTTTGTGCCATCGCTTTTGCAATTCCCTTCCATCGATAAACACCTATGGATAACTATGCACACTTTCCATTCTTACATTCATTCCCCGTTGATCCTGTTTTTACAAGATACCCCGGAATTCTCTTTATTGTTCCGAGAATACTTTGTGCCTACTGTTAGCTCTTTTCAGCGTGAATACACCTGCAAATAATTTCTCACGCTTACCGAGTATCCGCTCACCCCCAGTTGATTCATGTATTTCACAAAAGTCTTCAAAATACCATTTGATTTTCCGAAAATCCTCAGCAGCCTATTGCCCTTGAAATTCTTGCTTGCTTACACTATCGGTAATCCCATAAGTCTAGTAATCTTGTTGACATCATTTGTCATTATCATTTTGAGTCCGTTGATTCAATATGTTGCGATTGCTTACAATCCTCAGATGAATCCTAGGATTCATCCTTCCGTCTCAGATGTCATTTGAACATGAGCTGGTTCTCGACCAATCAAATTGCCGTCGATTTTGCCCCTAAGTCTATTCCACTTATCCATCCTCGATCAGAGCGTCTGCTTCCGATCCTTCGATTTGGAATCATAATTCCTTTGCATTTAAGCTTTGAATTATTCAGATGATTCCATAACCTATTGCATTTGCATTCTTTCCTCTTCTGGTTGAGTACCGATACTCACATCCGATCCTTTGTGGACCATCAAGTCCTTTGTTGGATTGTTATCCGACAGTGTCCTTCAGATTTAATCACCTTGTGAGCTATTTCCCTGATACATAATACTATTGGTAAATCCTATACTCTGATTTGGCCAACCATGCTCTGCTTTCGAGCTGGTGATATTTACTATTGAATCTTGTGGTATATGTTTCCATGATGCCCCGATGGGTTGACCTAGGCCTTCTTTAATATGTGTGAACGTGAAAGTTTTCACTAGCCATACTCTTCTGGTATTTTGCCAGATAAAATTTCAAGACTACAACTTCATCGAACGCGAGAAGTGAATGAAAGGTTATGCATTGGAGAAGTCGGAGTCGACCTTGAACTTTGTGTTCATGCCCATGGACATGATGTAGATCTTATCATTAAAGCCTCTCTTAAATCATTTTTTTCTTGGTATAAGTTTATCTTATATCTGGGATCTGGCCTTTTACAATTGTGGTTCCGACCATATGTTCTTCTTTGATCCCATTTCTCAGGCAAGTTTAAGCACTTGTCTTCTATGGATCAATACACCACTCCAACCTTTACTTTGATCTTTCGTCGAGTATTACACCCTGGTATCTCGAGATTATCACGGAACTGCATAACTTCTTATGAGTTCTCCATCAAGTACTACATTCTCACTGATTCCAATTTTTTCACGGGCTCTGAGTCATTAAACACTCAAGGACACCGATAACTAAACCGAGTCCGCATCGCGATTAAACAACTATTAGTAATCTTCTTTACTTACAAGTTTGTACTCGATCACGTCATTTCTAGCCTGATCGGCTGTAGCAGTATCGTGCTGATTTTAACTGTGCTACCTGGTCCTTATTCCCAGAGCACCACTTTCGGCGATGAGCTAAGCTTGCATCGATCTTCCTTGTCTTATCGTTTCACCTCGAACAACAAGCTTGATTCCGAGTTGGTGTCGCATCCGTGGTTCCAATAATCTTTTGCTGCATTAGTCATGTTGCTTGATGTAGCCGCTGTTCAATTGCTTCTTCATGGAGCCTCTAGACAAAGTTTGTCATGATCATCATTAGCATTCTGAGCTCTTCCAGGATATCAATTGAATTCATGATGAGAAATACCATCCTTGCCCTCGATGATTCGTGTTATCATGGACCACTTTATTGCTTTCCGTTCAACACAAACTTGTTCGTGTTTTGTGTATACCTTGAGATCCTTGCTATCCAGCATTTGTTCTCCTTTACCTTGGAGTATTACCATCTTTTATGTCAAAAATGTCGTGAGAATTTCACCACCTCTTAAGAATTCTTGATACAGGTGATACTTCTTGCCATATCTGTTCATTCCTTGGTCCACGTGTTGTTTCTAACCGGAAAACCGACAATTGAACTATGCTGTGCGACTTCAAAACTTTTAGCAACCCTATTACTTTGAAGTTAATGGTCGATATTTCATTCTTAGACCATTGGTTATCGAATCACCATTCTAACATTGATCACCTATTATGTTTTCATGAATATATGTGAGTTCTTGATCTTACCTTGTAAGTCTATGGTCACCTATTATGTGTTATGATCCGTTAACCCCGAAGTGACAATAATCGGGATACTTACCGGTGATGACCGTAGTTTGAGGAGTTCATGTATTCACTAAGTGTTAATGCTTTGGTCCGGTACTCTATTAAAAGGAGGCCTTAATATCCCTTAGTTTCCGATAGGACCCCGTTGCCACGGGAGGGTAGAACAAAAGATGTCATGCAAGTTCTTTTCCATAAGCACGTATGACTATATTCGGAATACATGCCTACATTACATTGATGAATTGGAGCTAGTTCTGTGTCACCCTATGTTATAACTATTGCATGAGGAATCGCATCCGACATAATTATCCATCACTGATCCAATGCCTACGAGATTTTCACATATTGCTCTTTGCTTAGTTACTTTTCCGTTGCCACTGTTACAATTACTACAAAACTGCTACTGTTACTTTTGCCACCATTACCGTTACTTCCATACTACTTTGCTACTAAATACTTTGCTGCAGATATTAAGTTATCCAGGTGTGGTTGAATTGACAACTCAACTGCTAATACTTGAGAATATTCTTTGGCTCCCCTTGTGTCGAATCAATAAATTTGGGTTGAATACTCTACCCTCAAAAACTGTTGCGATCCCCTATACTTGTGAGTTATCAAGACTATTTTCTGGAGCCGTTGCCGGGGAGCATAGCTCTATTCTTTGAGTCACTTGGGATTTATATCTGCTGGTCACTATGAGGAACTTGAAAGACGAGAAAACCAAAATTTATCCCTCAACTACGAGGGGAGGTAAGGAACTGCCATCTAGCTCTGCACTTGATTCACCTTCTGTTTTGAGTAAGCTTGCGACACCTAAACCTGCTTCTACTATTAATTCTTATATATCGCATGTTATTGATGATGCCACTTCTGCTTTGCATGATACTTATGATGAAACTACTTCTATGCTTGATAATACCGTGCCACTAGGTGAATTTCTTGATGAACAACTTGCTAAGGCTAGAGAGAATGAAATTATTGAAACTGATAATATTGATGAAAGTGATGATGAAGATTCTCCCCTAGATATGTACTGCCTGTTGTGCCCAAGGGTTATGTTATGGATGAAGAAAATGCTAGAGACTTTCTTGCTTGCAATGATAGGAATGATCTTAAGAAATTACTAGCTAAGCTAAAAGAAAAATCTTTGAATGCTAGAATGAAATATGACCCTGCTTTTGCTACTTCACCTATCTGTGTTACTGATAAGGATTATGATTTCTCTGTTGATACTGAGATAATTACTTTGGTTGAATCTGATCCTTTTTATGGCTATGAATCTAAAACTGTTGTGGCACATCTCACTAAATTGAATGATATAGCCACCCTGTTCACTAATGATGAGAAAACTCGCTACTACTATATCCTTAAGTTATTTCCATTCTCATTAAAGGGTGATGCTAAAACATGGTTTAATTCTCTTGGTCCTGGCTATGTGCGTAGTCCCTAGGATATGATTTATTACTTCTCTGCTAAATATTTCCCCGCTCATAAGAAACAAGCTGCTTTAAGGGAAATATATAATTTTGTGCAAATGAACGAAGAGAGTATCCCACAAGCTTGGGGGAGGCTTCTCCAATTACTTAATGCTTTGCCTGATCATCCTCCCAAGAAAAATGAAATACTTGATATCTTTTATAATGGACTAACCGATGCTTCCAGAGACCACCTGGATAGTTGTGCCGGTTGTGTTTTCAGGGAAAGAACAGTTGATCAAGCTGAATTGCTATTGAATAATATGTTGACTAATGAAAATAATTGGACACTTCCTGAACCAACTCCTAGGCCAACTCCGAAGAAATGGGGTATTCTATTTCTTAGTCCTGAAGATATGCAAGAGGCAAAGAAATCTATGAAAGAAAAAGGTATTAAAGCCGATGATGTTAAGAATATACCTCCTATTGAAGAAATACATGGTCTTAATTTGCCGCCTGTTGAACAAATACATGGTCTTGATAACCCGACACAGGTAGTATAGGTAAATTCTCTCTATAGATTTGATGAAGGTGATATTCCTCGTTATAAGTCTGCTAGCCAATGCTTAGATGAGTTTGATAATTTCATTGTTAAAAAAGAAAACTTCAATGCTTATGTTGGTAGACAATTGAAACGTAATGCTTATATGATTGACCACTTGAGTGATTATATGTCTAGAGTTAAAGGTGAACTTAAACTCATTAGTAAACATTCTTCTATGGTTACCACTCAAGTAGAACAAGTGCTTAAAGCTCAAAATGATTTGCTCAATGAATTAAATAATAAGAAGAATGATAATGCTGTTAGAGTTATGACTAGAGGGGCTAAAATGACTTAGGAACCTTTGTATCCTGAGGGCCACCCCAAGAGAATTGAGCAAGATTCTCAGAGAACTAATGTTGATGCACCTAGTCCTTCTAAGAAGAAGAAAAAGAAAAATGATAGGACTTTGCATACTTCTAGTGAACCTGTTGTTGACACACCTGAGAATCCCAATGATATTTCTATTTCTGATGCTGAAACACAATCTGGTAATGAACATGAACCTAGTGATAATGTTAATGATGATGTTCATGTTGATGCTCAACCTAGCAATAACAATGATGTAGAGATTGAACCCGCTGTTGATCTTGATAACCCACAATCGAAGAATCAATGTTATGATAAGTGAGACTTTGTTGCTAGGAAGCACGGTAAAGAAAGAGAACCATGGGTTCAGAAACCCATGCCGTTTCCTCCTAAACCATCGAAGAAAAAGGATGATGAGGATTTTGAGCGCTTTGCTGAAATGATTAGACCTATCTTCTTGCGTATGCGCTTTACTGATATGCTTAAATTGAATCCTTATGCTAAGTATATGAAGGATATTGTTACTAATAAAAGAAAGATACCGGAAGCTGAAATTTCCACCATGCTTGCTAATTATACTTTTAAGGGTGGAATACCAAAGAAACTTGGAGATCCAGGACTACCAACTATACCATGCTCCATTAAAAGAAATTATGTTAGAACTGCTTTATGTGATCTTGGAGCCGGTGTTAGTGTGATGCCTCTCTCTTTATATCGTAGACTTGATTTGAATAAGTTGACACCTACTAAAATATCTTTGCAAATGGTCGATAAATCAACTGCTATACCTGTCGGTATTTGTGAGGATGTGCATGTTGTGGTTGCAAACGTTACCATTTTAACGGACTTTGTTATTCTTGATATTCCCGAGGACGATAGTATGTCGATTATCCTTGGTAGACCCTTTTTGAATACTGTAGCGGCTGTTATTGATTGCAACAAAGGCAATGTCACTTTTCATGTTAATGGTAATGAGCATACGGTACACTTTCCGAGGAAACAACCTCAAGTCCGAAGTATCAATTCTATTGGAATTTTTTTAACTATTACTATTGGAGGTTTTGAATTTCCTCTTCCTACCGTCAAGAAGAAATATGATATTCTTATTGTTGGGGATGTGCATATCCCCGTTGAGGTAACTTAGTGTTATTCGAAATTTCTCCGGTCCCATGTTATTCGGAAAGAGTTTGTTAACAAGACTAGATCAACCTTGTTAGTGGATTCCTTTTGATGAGCATGAGATGGATGAAGTTAGAAAGCACAACTCTCTGTACCCTCCTTTTACTTTCTGTTGTTTAGATTAAATAAAGCAAAATTAGTATTTCTTGTCTGTTTTTTGAATTATCCGTGCAATAAAAAAATACCCGAAAATAAAAGTTCTCCAAATGCCCCGAAAATGAAATATGAATTTTTCTAGAATATTTGAGAATATCGGGCACTAAGAACACATCAGGGGGAGCAAGCACCTGGCCACGAGGGTCCAGGGCGCGCACACCCCCCTGGGCGCGCCCCCTGCCTCGTGTGCCCCTGGTGGCCCCCCTCCACTTATTCCAGCACCCACACACTTCTTATTCCTCCCAAAAAAATCACCAACCAGCTCAAGCACGAGTTCTAGCTCATCTTGCTGTGATTTTCGGTCTCCTTGCTCAAAGCTCCACTCACAAAACTGCTTTGGGGGATTGTTCTTCGGTATGTGACTCCTCCAATGGTCCAATTAGTTTTTGTTCTAGTGCTTTATTCATTGCAAAATTTTGTTGCTTGGGTGACCCTGTTCTTGAGCTTGCATGTCAAATTTATATGGTCCCAAGTAATTCTAATGCATGATATAGTCTCTAGGCACTTGTGGGAGTAGTTGCTATCAATCTTGCTGAGTTTGGTTCACTTTTATTTTGAGTCACTAAAAATTTCAGAAATTTTTCAGAGGAAGAAATATGTTTAGGAAAATGTACCAAGGTGGTTCCTCAAAGAAGCAAGGACCCAGGCTCGCGATACGTGAGCCGGACTATGAACTATCAAGAGAAGCTCAAGTGCGGCCTTGTGAATGTCCGTCAGAAGATTTTATGGTCCAAGCAGGCATTAAGGAGGAATTCGATGCATATGTGCGTAACGCTGGACTTGTGGGCTTCGTGTCAGATAAGTGCCCCCAATATTATTACCTAACTGATTCTTTGTGAGAAGGTTTAAATTTACATCATCACACAATTCTCACACTATCTTATTTGATCTTTATGATAAATCTTATACCATGGACTTAGAAGATTTTAATACTGCTTGTAAACTCCCGCAGTGGGGTAATGGTAGTGAACCTCGCAAATCTGAGTTTAAGGATTTTCTTGCTAGTATCACTGTGGCGGAATCTAGGGAAATAACACAAGCTACCATAGGGAGCATTCATTTTCCTGCTATACATTATTTTGCACTCTTTATAGGTAGATGCATAAACGGTAAGGATGAGGCATGTCACATGTGTGTCCCAGATCTTAGTGTTCTGAAGAGTGCTGTTTTAGGAGATAAACAATATAACTTGGGGGCCATTGTTGCGCGAAGGTTGCATAATAATGGTTTAAGCGAAGACTTGTTTGGTGGGAATTATGCAACCCTTGTGGCTAATTTTCTTGAGATACCCATACATGAAAATGATATGGAATTGCCTCCCGTTTATCTAGATTATGATGCTATGGTTCGCCATCAATTATTAAGAGGAATGAACAGCCTCTCCAGTACCGACTAATGTTTGACAGGCGCCGCACTTTCCATGTTGCTCTCCCTGCTCCTACTTTCTTTGACTTTCAGGCAAAAGGGAGACATTTTATAACCAGGGAGGAGGCAAACGAGTATAAGAGGAGGACGGAGGCAGCTCGCCTCCAAGCGGCAGCTCATGAGGCAATAGCTGCTGCATCTCAGTACGACCCCAACTACAACTTTGATCCATGGGCATAGACCAACTTAGGCCAAAAGCCTAAGCTTGGGGGAGTATGTATTTCTCACCGACATTACATTTATGTTCACACACTCATTCCACTTGTCGGTGCTCATACTTTTTCATTGTACTATCCATGCTAGTCTATTTTCTTTTCTTGCTTTCTTCTTATGTGTTTGAAAAACCTTAAGAAAACCAAAAAAATAGTTGTAGCTTCTAGCTAGTTTACTTTCCATGCTTGTGGTAGTAATAATTAAAAAGAAAACCCAAAAAGATTTGCTGTTCTTCTTTTGCTTGTTGGGAGCTTTCCCGTGTAAATAGTTTTATTTCTTTTCTTTTCTTTGGGGGGTGAGAGGAGAAGACCATAATGAAAATGTTGAAGTGGCTCTTTTATGCATTATTGTTGATTTAACCAAGAGCCCATATTACCTTGTCTTCTCCCTTGTATTAAATGCTTGCAGATTCCAGCCTAGTCCAATGCACGTGCACTATTATTATTATTCACACCATTCGGTCGTGCAAGTGAAAGGCAATAATGACGATATATGATGGGTTGATTGAGATGAGAGAAGCTGGTATGAACTCGACCTCTCTTGTTTTTGTAAATATGATTAGTTCATCGTTCCTGATTCAGCCTATTATAAATGAAACATGTTTGCAATGACAATTAGAGATTATAGTTACTTATGCCATGCTTAATTAGCTAGGAGTTTATAATGGTTTACCTTGCGTGCCAACATGCTATTAAAATGGTTGTGATGTGGTATGATAGGGTGGTATCCTCCTTTGAACGATTCGAGTGACTTGACTTGGCACATGTTCACGCATGTAGTTGAAACAAAATCAACATAGCCTCCACGATATTTATGTTCATGGTGGATTATATCCTACTCATGCTTGCACGCTCAATGTTTATTAATTTTAATGCATGTTCATGACTGTTGTCGCTCTCTAGCTGGTCACTTCCCAGTCTTTTTCTAGCCTTCACTTGTACTAAGCGGGAATACTGCTTGTGCGTCCACTTCCATAAACCCCAAAGTTATTCCATATGAGTCCACCATACCTTCCTATATGCGGTATCTACCTGCCGTTCCAAGTAAATTTGTATGTGCCAAACTCTAAACCTTCAAATGAAATTCTGTTTTATATGCTCGAATAGCTGATGTATCAACTAGGGCTGTCTGTATCTTCCATGCTAGGCGGGTTATTCTCAAGAGGAGTGGACTCCGCTCCTCACTCACAAGAAAATGGCTGGTCACCGGGATGCCCAGTCCCATGCTCTAAGCAAATCAAATCAAAATAATTGCAAACAAAACTTCCCCAGGATTGTTGTTAGTTGGAGGCACCCGTTGTTTTGGACAAGCCATGGATTGATGTTTGTTGGTGGAAGGGGAGTATAAACTTTACCATTCTGTTTGGGAACCGCTTATAATGTGTGTAGCATGGAAGATATCGAGATCTCTCTGTTGTTATGTTGACAATGAAAGTATGCCGCTCAAAATATTATTCATCTCTATTTCAAAATCGAGCTCTGGCACCTCTACAAATCCCTGCTTCCCTCTGCGAAGGGCCTATCTATTTACTTTTATGCTGAGTCATCATCCTCTCATTAAAGAGCACCAGTTGGAGAGCACCGCTGTCATTTGCATCCATTACTATTAATTTATATTGAGTATGACTGGATCTCTTTTACCATGAATTACAATGTTTAGTCAGTCCTTGATCTTCATAGGTACTCTGCATTTATGTTTTGCTGTCTGAGAAAGGGCTAGCAAGATACCATCTTGTTATATCATATTATGATTGTTTTGAGAAAGTGTTGTCATCCGAGAATTATTATTATTGCTCGCTAGTTGATTATGCCATTGATATGAGTAAACATGAGACCTAAATGTTATTGTGAATATGGTTAGTTCATAATCTTTGCTGAAAACTTGAATGCTGGCTTTACATATTTGCAACAACCAGAGCAAACAGAGTTTGTAAAAGTTTTTCTTTATCACTTTCAGTTTATCAACTGAATTGCTTGAGGACAAGCAAAGGTTTAAGCTTGGGGGAGTTGATACGTCTCCATCGTATCTACTTTTCCAAACACTTTTGCCCTTGTTTTGGACTCTAACTTGCATGATTTGAATGGAACTAACCCGGACTGACGCTGTTTTCAGCAGAATTGCCATGGTGTTATTTTTGTGCAGAAATAAAAGTTCTCGGAATGACGTGAAACTTCACGGAGAATATTTTTGGATTAATAAAAAATATTGGCGAAAGAATCAAGGCCAGGGGGCCCACACCCTGTCCATGAGGGTGTGGGCGCGCCTACCCCCCTGGGCGCGCCCCCTGCCTCGTGGGCCCCTGGTGCTCCACCGACCTCAACTCCAACTCTATATATTCATGTTCGGGGAGGAAAAAATCAGAGAGAAGGATTCATCGCGTTTTACGATACGGAGCCGCCGCCAAGCCCTAAACTCTCTCGGGAGGGCTGATCTGGAGTCCGTCCGGGGCTCCGGAGAGGGGAGTCCGTCGCTGTCATCCTCATCAACCTTCCTCCATCACCAATTTCATGATGCTCACCGCCGTGCGTGAGTAATTCCATCATAGGCTTGCTGGACGGTGATGGGTTGGATGAGATTTATCATGTAATCGAGTTAGTTTTGTTAGGGTTTGATCCCTAGTATCCACTATGTTCTGAGATTGATGTTGCTATGACTTTGCTATGCTTAATGCTTGTCACTAGGGCCCGAGTGCCATGATTTCAGATCTGAACCTATTATGTTTTCACGAATATATGTGAGTTCTTGATCCTACCTTGCAAGTCTATAGTCACCTATTATGTGTTATGATCCGTTAACCCCGAAGTGACAATAATCGGGATACTTACCGGTGATGACCGTAGTTTGAGGAGTTCATGTATTCACTAAGTGTTAATGCTTTGGTCCGGTACTCTATTAAAAGGAGGCCTTAATATCCCTTAGTTTCCGATAGGACCCCGCTGCCACCGGAGGGTAGGACAAAAGATGTCATGCAAGTTCTTTTCCATAAGCACGTATGACTATATTCGGAATACATGCCTACATTACATTGATGAATTGGAGCTAGTTCTGTGTCACCCTATGTTATAACTATTGCATGAGGAATCGCATCCGACATAATTATCCATCACTGATCCAATGCCCATGAGCTTTTCACATATTTCTCTTTGCTTAGTTACTTTTCCGTTGCCACTGTTACAATTACTACAAAACTGCTACTGTTACTTTTGCCACCATTACCGTTACTTCCATACTACTTTTCTACTAAATACTTTGCTGCAGATATTAAGTTATCCAGGTGTGGTTGAATTGACAACTCAACTACTAATACTTGAGAATATTCTTTGGCTCCCCTTGTGTCGAATCAATAAATTTGGGTTGAATACTCTACCCTCGAAAACTATTGCGATCCCCTATACTTGTGGGTTATCAGCACTCCACCCCCTGGTGCTTCAACCGTCTGGTTTATCACCGGCGGGTCACTGGCCCCCGCTCCGGGTGTGTTGAAGAGGTTCCTTGACTCATAAATCAAGGGCAGACGACTCCGGTGTTTCCGCCTCAAGACTTCGTTTGAAGCGTTCTGATCCACCATGAGCCGGTATGAATCCGCTTGAATCCGCTATGCTTGGGCATTTAAAACGGCCCATTCTGCAGGCATCCTAGCATTTTCCGCCGCTAGCTCTATCTTGGCTTGCGCTATCTCATCACGCAATTTAGCCACATCCACCTTATGCTGTTCCTGGTTTTCTGGGGTTACGTCCACCCCCATCAGAGTCGCCAAATCCTCCAGCAGATCCGTCAAAACTTCAGCCGGCGGGCGTGCTGACCCGCCGGCGCCTGCCACCGTAACCGCCGCTGTGCTAGAAGTCATAGCCGTGGCGGCTGTCGAACCGAGAACCTGCTGAGTGCCAGCCATGAAGATCGCCACCCTATTCGGCGGCTCATGGGGGTCCGGAATACTGTCGCCATCGGAACAGCCCCCAAGCCGTCCGTCTTGTAGTTGATACATTGAGTTGGTCTCACCCGTGGATGACTCACCATCAGAGTAGATGGCTGTCTCACCGCCAGACACAAAGCCTTCCAATTCGGCCCCGTGGATACATCCAACAAAGGCACGCTTCACGGCAGTTTGAACTCGGGCGGGTCGTGCACGCTAAGCCATCTCGATGATGTCGGTGTAGATGTCCGGCTCAGGGCCCGGTTCGCCGATCTTGCCGATGAAGACGTGGATTCCACCGAAGGGGACCCGATACCCGTACTCAATTGAGCCGGCCTCGGGGCCCCAGCCTGCATCGTCGATGTAGAGCTTGCCGCAGCGACTCTTGGTCGTCCGGCCCACAGCGTATCCCTTGATACCTTTGAAGCATCCCTTCAAGAACTCAAAACCACCGTGCGCGGGCCCCACGGTGGGCGCCAACTATTGTGGAAGTGTCACGGCAGATGTCCTCATGGAAGGACTTAGTTGTGGAGCCATTGCAACGAGGTTAGCTTAAAGGGGTTTAACGGGACAAAGGACACGAGGAGTCTATACTGGTTCGGCCCCTTGCGGTGAAGGTAAAAGCCTAATCCAGTTTGGGGTGGTATTGCTAGGGTTTCGATTACCAGGGAGCGGATACGCTTTGCCCGGCTTTCGTTCTATTGTTTTCTTGCCCTAAGCCGCTGCCGGGTCGTCCCCTTATATACACGGGTTGACACCCTGCGGCCTACAGAGTCCCGGCCGGCTCATACAAACGTGTCCGTCTTGGTGATTTATCTTACATGCTTATAATACAAGCTACATATACATGGCGGTTTATACTCATGGGCCTTAAGCCGCCTCTCGGCTTGGGCCCTTTAACAGGCCTACTTCATGAACCGCCATCTTCAATATACTCACGGGCTTTGTCTTAGATGAACTACCATGAGGATAACCCGGCCCCTCCTGGGCGGGTCATATCCAATAGTCATATCCCCAACGCTGAGGATGATATGGAGATGCAATTCTATGGTTGACATCATATTTAGCAAGCATTTTACGGAAAGCACCATGAATAAAATGTGAACCACCATCAGACATCAAATATCTAGGGACTCCAAACCTCAGAAATAATCAACATCAACTAAAATATGTGTATAAGCATTAGAGGAAGGAAAAGGTCTCATATAATCAAAGCCCCAAACATCAAATGGTTCAATAACAAGTGAATAATTCATAGGCATTTCCTGACGTCTACTAATATTACCAATTCTCTGGCATTCATCACAAGACAAGACAAACTTACGAGCATCCTTGAAGAGAGTAGGCCAATAAAAACCAGATTGCAATACCTTATGTGCAGTTCTATCTCCAGCATGGTGTCCTCCGTAAGACTCGGAGTGGCACTTGCATAGGATCTGTCCCTGTTCATGCTCAGGTACACAACATCTAATAGCACCATCTACTCCTTCTTTGTAAAGGTGTGGGTCATCCCAAAAGTAATGTCTTAAATCATAGAAAAACCTTTTCTTTTGATGGTAAGTGAAACTAGGTGGTATAAATTTAGCAACGATATAGTTAGCATAATCAGCATACCATGGAGTATTACGAGAAGCATTTATGGCACCTAATTGTTCATCAGGAAAGCTATCATCAATAGGCAGTGGGTCATCAAGAACATTTTCTAACCTAGACAAGTTGTCTGCAACGGGGTTCTCAGCTCCATTTCTATCAATAATATGCAAATCAAATTCTTGTAACAAGAGAACCCATCTAATAAGTCTAGGTTTACATCTTTCTTTTCCATAACATATTTAATAGCAGCATGATCAGTGTGAACAGTTACTTTGGAATCAACAATATAAGAAATGAACTTATCACAAGCAAATACAACTGCTAAAAATTCTTTTTCAGTAGTAGCATAATTTCTCTGGGCACTATCTAGTGTTTTACTAGCATAATGAATAACATTCAATTTCTTGTCAACTCTTTGCCCTAGAACAGCACCAACAGCATAATCACTAGCATCACACATAATTTCAAAGGGTAAATTCCGATCAGGTGGCTGAACAATAGGTGCAGAAATCAAGGCTTTCTTAAGTATTTCAAATGCTTCTACACAATCATCATCGGAAACAAAAGGAACATCTTTTTGCAAGAGATTAGTGAGAGGCCTAGAAATTTTAGAGAAGTCTTTAACAAACCTCCTATAGAAACCAGCATGACCAAGGATACTTCTTATACCTTTGATATCTTTAGGACACGACATCTTTTCAATAGCACCTACTTTAGCTTTATCAACTTCAATACCTCTTTCAGAAATTTTATGCCCCAAGACAATACCTTCATTAACCATAAAGTGACACTTTTCCCAATTCAAGACAAGATTAGTTTCTTCACATCTCTACAAAACTTGATAAAGGTTGCTTAAGCAATCATCAAAGGAAGTTCCGTAAACAGAGAAATCATCCATGATAACCTCAACAATCTTTTCACAAAAGTCAAAGAATATAGCAGTCATACATCTTTGAAAGGTAGCAGGTGCATTGCATAAACCAAAAGGCATATGTCTATAAGCAAAAGTACCAAAAGGGCAAGTAAACGTGGTCTTTTCTTGGTCCTCTTTTGACACAGGTATTTGAGAGAAACCAGAATAACCATCTAGAAAGCAAAAATGTGTATGTTTGGATAATATTTCTAGCATTTGATCAATAAAAGGTAGAGGGTAATGATCTTTTCTAGTAGCTTTGTTCAATTTGCGAAAATCAATTACCATTCTATAACCTGTAACAATTCTTTGTGGAATCAATTCATTCTTATCATTAGGAACAACAGTAATACCTCCCTTCTTATGGACACAATGAACGGGACTTACCCATCTACTATCAGCAATAGGATAAATAATACCTGCCTCCAGAAGCTTTGTTATTTCATTTCTTACCACTTCTTTCATCTTAGGATTTAACCGTCATTGGTGATCAACCACTGGTTTAGCATCATGTTCCGAATTAATTTTGTGCTGACATAGAGTGGGACTAATTCCCTTAAGTTCATCAAGAGTATATCCAATAGTGGCATGGTGCTTCTTCAGAGTTTTCAATAATTTCTTTTCTTCATGATCTGAAAGGTTAGCACTAATAATAACAGGGTATATCCTCTTTTCATCAAGATAAGCATATTTCAAAGTATCGGGTAATTGTTTAAGCTCAAACACGGGATCACCCTTAGGTGGAGGAGGATCCCCAAGGATTTCAACAGGCAAATTGTGTTTCAAAATAGGCCCTTGATTAAAGAATATTTCATCTACACTACAAAAAAAATACACTTCCGTGATGATACGTGTTTGTCACAGTAGGTCACGTTTTCTGTCATGCATGTACATCCATGACGATTTTATGACAGAATCAAGATAGTCATACATGTGCTGTCGTAGAAGTGTTCCATGACATTACCAAAATTATCATCACGGAAGTGTCCACTTCCATGACGATAAATCGCGCGTCATAGAAGTGCTTTCGTCAAGGGTGACCGACACGTGGCATCGACCGTAACGGGTCGCCGTTAAGCTACCGGGTTCGGTTTTGGATCCGGTAACCCGTTAACAGCCCAGACCAATGGGGATTTTCCACATGTAAAATTCTCATTGGCCGGAAGAAACACGTGTTGGCTCACCGTTGGGAGAGATGTCATCCACTCATTGGACAGGAGGCGCCTATGATACATCCACACGTGGCACGACCCAACAAAGGTCCATTCCGGTGAAAAGGTCGGCCCAGCTAAAGGCCCACCATGTTTTTTCAGACACTAGTGGGCTGGCCCGTTAATAGCCTGCCATGTTTTGGGTCAAATTGAGGCCCTACCAGATCAGGCCCGTTCACAGCCTGCCGTGTTTTGGGCCAAATTATGGCCCATATGGGATCAGGCCCGTTAATAGGCCATTGTTATTTTGGGCCCATTCTAAGACATGTTTGTATTTCAGCCTGTTAAATGCCCGTTTACCAGTTCGGCCCGATAATAGTTTCAGCCTGTTAGCGGCCCGTGGTGCATCTGGGACGTTGTCGGCCTAGTTTCACTTTAGGCCATTTAACGGCCCATGCAGAGACTGGGCTATTTCTTCTACGAAGTAACTTTAGGCTTCTTAACGGCCTGTAGTCTTCGTGGATAAATTTCAGCCCAACTGGCCTATCGGCCTGTTAATGGCCCGTGTAACAGTTGGGCCTAACTATAGCCTGCGTTGAATCCGGCCTGCTTACAGCCCATCTGATAATGGCCCGTGACACTTTTAGGCCTATGGCCCACGTAGATACCGGCCTGCTTAAAGCCCATAATTTTATTGGGCCAAATAGGCCCGAGATATATTTTGGCATGTTAACTGCTCGTCCTGTTTGGGCCAAACATGGGCCTTAGTCAGTTTCGGCCTGTATTGGCCCATGAATTTTTCGGCTCAACGCTAGCCCAATCTAGGTTTTAGCTTGTTAAAAAGCCCATGGTATTCTCTGGCCCAGCTTGCCAGAACTTTACTCGTCCTGTTAAAGGCGGGAAACAACTATAGGTTGAGACCTGCTAATGGCCCAAGATGATTATAGGCCCACGTTTTGGCCCATATGAGTAACGGGCCGGCCTGAAGACCAACAACACTGAGATCCACTGAACCTTCCGGCCTAAATTACAACATACCAACCAAGAATAAACCTAGACTATAGAACAAAGAAATTACAGCATATTACATCCCCTCGGCATCAAAGTTCGCCGCCAGTGATAATAAAGGGCAACCAGACAGCAGACTACATAAACTGGGTAGGTCGCCACCAGTGGAAGTTAACAGGCGGACAAAATAATAGACAGAACCGACAACACTTCAACATAGTTCAAGAAAGGTTAGCCCGGCCCAGGAGCTACAGCGCAAGCAGCTTAGCAACCTGATGAGACTGCGCTTCTTTGGCGCTCATATCCACCAACTTAAGATGCATAGCATCAATAAACGTCCCATACTTACGATTAATCTTGCATAGAGATTGGAGTTCTAGTCGTATTTGAGCGGAAGCATGCATTTCTGCTTGAATTTCAGACTGAAGAAGTCAAACAGATTCAGGTGGCGACTTCATCGAGCTTGTGTCACTGAGTAAGTTTGACACTACATCAAGATGTGACTTAGTGGTTGTATCCCTACCCTCAATATGTGTTGCCTTCTCCTCTGGAATATGTGTTAGAGGGACAAACAATGGGTTCATCTCACTATCATTGTGGCAGTTCTTCCTAGCAGTAGTGTTGTCACCCTGAAAGAGAAACAAGTAGGTAGATAACAGGTTTTGCACGTATAAGCATCAGCGCTGTCAACTCATCTCATTTCTTTATCAGAAATAAAGAGACATGGTTTAAAATATCATTAACATAATAGGCATTGTTCATAGTTAAGACGACAGGAAATGGCATTGTGCAGGAGCGGCTAGCTTCACCAGACCACTGCATTATAGATCAAGAACACAAGCATAGATGTAGTTCTAAAAAATGTATAAGCATGAATGGTGAGTGTACTGTCAATTTATACCATTTTAGTTTGGTAAATAAAGAGACACGATTTAAATAACTTTAATATAATATGGCATTGTTCATAGTTGAGACATAGCAGGATATGACATTGTGCTGTTGTTGGTAGTCTCACCACACCACTGGATTACAGATCAAGAACACAAGCACACACATAGTGCTAAAGAAGATAACTTGCTATGTTTAGTTTAATTTACATGGTACAAATAAGGAACTAGATTGTACAACTAAAGACTGAAATTGAGAAGGACAAACTTATGTTTATATACTTCTACTTTATAAACTTTGAACAAGCAATTTGATGCAGACGACAAAAATAAACAACATTTGCACTCATAGCTATCCAAATATACACAACAAAGTTTGAAGGCTCGAGGAGGACAAACTTACATTAGTAGTGAAGACAGGCTCTATAAATGCCTTGTCCATATTGATGGGGAGGGGGCAATTCAAGAAGTTTACCGCACACTCTTCTTCAAGAGTATTGCCTTTATTCTACATTTTGTTAAGAGTAAATATAGATGTGAAAATATAGGAACAAATGGCGATTATTTAACTTAAGATGCAGAGTACAAATGTAAATACAGCATACAGGCAGAAGGCACTGACAAGAGCAATGCAGAGCTAAACTTCTTCAGTAACATTGATTTTATTCAATATTTTGGCAAGAGTAAATGTAGATCTGATGTGTAGAAAAATGGAGGACAAGGGAAAATAAGCTGGAAAGTGTATATGAAGAACTAGCTGACAAATATAAGTACAGTGATGAAGGACAACAGATACTTACAAGAACAATGCAGAACTAAATTTCTTCATAGGCATTGGGTTTATTCTTCATAGGCATTGGGTTTATTCTACATTAATTTAAGCATTAATATAGATCTCATAATTTGGAGCGAACAGTGGATAAGCAAGCTATAATGCACAATGATGTCACATAATCCACCAGGTATGAATGTAAGGACATCGATAGGAGAATAGGTACTCACAAGAGCAAAGCAGCGACCAGCATAGTTGCGATATCCTAGATTTTGCGGCGCTGGTTCTATCGCCAATATACGTCGGGTGCTATGTGATTTCTCCGGTAGCACCACCTTTTTCAAGGACTTTGCTTGTACTCCTTCAGGTTCTGCAATCACCCTCTTCCTTTTGGATGTGTGAAACACAAGAACAACATTTGAATGAAAAAACATGGTTTCACGACAAATGGAATAGGTGTTGATAATGGATGGGCATGGCATCTTCACATATATCATGAGTAAACTAAGCAGATGGCGGTGCAACAAAGCAAAAGAAATGCAAGACACCTTATGCAAGATATGTGCAACCAATAAAACCTTGCCAAATTAGAACAGGCACCTTACTGGGTGAAAAGGATAGGCCATCTCCCTTTGACTCCTTGAGCTCAAAATAGTCATTAGGATCATATTCTGAATATGAATCTATAGGTCGGGAGCATGTGGGTTTCATTGCATCCACAATGGACCTCAATCCCTTGATGCCAAGTTTGTTACCCATTGAACTGTTCTGCAATATTCTTCGGATGTGCGCATTCTTATATTCATTGTCATTGCGTACAATATCTGTAAAGCATGAAAACACAAATAGTAGTGAGATTATCTTTGTAATGCAGAGGATATTGTAATATAATAGAGGATCCCTATAAACCCTTGTGTGCTATCACTGGATTCTGATGAGAGAGCCCATGTGTGCTGTAATATGGTGAGTAGATTAATACAATCTGGCACAACTACACACAAAAATAGGCTCCCTGTTGGGCCCCCCAGATGTAAGGATAGTTGGCAGATGATAGGTTCATAATATACCGTATAGAAAGTTTATTGCAAGGATACTGGTGCACGTGCTTCTCAAAATTAAAGTAGGAACATTAGTGATGTCGCTTGAAGCTACGTCGGTATTTCGCCAAAGAGGAAGCGATGATGCAGCACAACAGCGGTAGGTATTTCCCTCAGATATGAAACCAAGGTTATCGAACCAGTAGGAGAACCAAGCAACACAACGTAAACAGCCCCTGCACACAAACAACAACACCTCACAACCCGACGTGTTAAAGGGGTTGTCAATCCCTTTCGGGTAATGGCGCCAGAAATTGCGTGTTGATGGGAGAAAGTTGTAATAGATTGAATAAATAGATCGCAAAGCAAATATATGAGAAATAAGACCCGGGGGCCGAAGGTTTCACTAGTGGCTTATCTCGAGGAAGCGGCGGTTGGATGAATATTTCGTCGACTCCCCTAGGGTTTCTGGAATTTTGGGGTATTTATAGAGCAAAGAGGCGGTCCGAGGGGCACCCGAGGTGGGCACAACCCACCAGGGCGCGTCTGGGCCTCCTGGCGTGCCCTGGTGGGTTGTCCCCTCCTCAGGACTCCCCCCAGGTGCAACCAGGGCCCAACTTCTTCCTTTTGGTCCATAAAAAATCTTCGTAAAGTTTCGTGGCATTTGGACTCCGTCTGATATTGATTTCCTGCTATGTAAAAAACATGCAGAAAACAACTGGCACTTGGCACTATGTCAATAGGTTAGTACCAAAAAATGATATAAAATGACTATAAACTGATTATAAAACATCCAAGATTGATCATAAAACAACATGGAACAATCCAAGATTGAGAAATAAGACCTGGGGGCCGTAGGTTTCACTAGTGTCTTCTCTCGATGAAGATAGCAAACGGTGGGTAAACAAATTACTGTTGGGTAATTGATAGAACCTCAAATAATTATGACGATATCCAAGCAATGATCATTACATAGGCATCACGTCCAAGATTAGTAGACCGACTCCTGCGTGCATCTACTACTATTACTCCACATATCGACTGCTATCCAGCATGCATCTAGTGTATTAAGTTCATGGAAAAATGGAGTAATGCAATAAGAATGATGACATGATGTAGACAAGATCCGTTTATCTATTGTGTAGATATAGATCCCATCTTTTTATCCTTAGTAGCAACGATACATACGTGTCATTTCCCTTTCTGTCACTGGGATCAAGCACCGTAAGATCGAACCCACTACCGGGCACCTCTTCCCATTGCAAGATAAATAGATCAAGTTGGAGAAATAAAACCCAAATATCGGAGAAGAAATACGAAGCTATAAGATATCATTCATATAAGAGATCAAAGAAACTCAAATAACTTTCATGGATATAAAATGATATAACTGATCATAAACTCGAAGTTCATCGGATCCCAACAAACACACCGCAAAAAGAGTTACATCATATGGATCTCCAAGAGACCATTGTATTGAGAATTCAGCGAGAGAGAGAAAGCCATCTAGCTACTAACTACGGACCCGAAGGTCTACAAAGAACTACTCACGCATCATCGGAGAGGCACCAATGGAGGTGGTGAACCCCATCCGAGATGGTGTCTAGATTGGATCTAGTGGTTCTGGACTCTGCGGCGGCTGGATGAATATTTTGTCGACTCCCCTAGGGTTTTTGGATTTTTGGGGTATTTATAGAGCAAAGAGGCGGTCCGGGGGGTACCCGAGGTGGGCACAACCCACCAGGGCGCGCCTAGGCCTCCTTGCGCGCCCTGGTGGGTTGTCCCCTCCTCGGGACTCCCCCCAGGAGCAACCAGGGCCCAATTTCTTCCTTTTGGTCCATAAAAAATCTTCGTAAAGTTTCGTGGCATTTGGACTCCGTCTGATATTGATTTCCTGCGATGTAAAAAACATGCAGAAAACAGCAACTGGCACTTGGCACTATGTCAATAGGTTAGTATAAAAAATGATATAAAATGACTATAAACTGATTATAAAACATCCAAGATTGATAATAAAACAGCATGGAACAATCAAAAATTATAGATACGTTGGAGACGTATCAATTAGCTGACTAATTAAACGTTATCTGTTTTAGTAATATCAGCATCATATCAGATTCGTATTTGAGCAACAAGTTTCGAATTATGAGTGGCACGTTGTTTAGCTTGATGGATTCAGGAGCAGTGCTAAGCAGCTACGATAATGGTACTGAATATAAAGGCATGTCTGCATGCAAGTCGCGTGACTTTTGTCATTTGGCTCAGTCGACCATTTCAGGCGGTTGGATGAAGATCCTACGTCTCCTAACCCTTCTTCTTCCTCGTCTCTAATTCTTCCCATACAGAACACCGCACGGGCCGCCGGTCGAACCACCAGCCCCGACCCCCCCCCCCCCGCGCGCCCTCCCCTGAACCACCCACACCGCCTGTGTTCCTCCGCCACCCCCACCCTCACCCCCGTCCCCACCCGCGTCGAGTTCTCTTCATTCAGTGGGGCCCCACCACCGCCCCCACAACCACCGTCCCCACCCGAGCCCCTTCCTTCGCACCGGCGAACTCCGGCTAGCTCTCAAAAATTTACTGACCCAATTTTGAAATTTAGTCTACTGTCATTTAACTAGTGTAGGATATAAAAGGGGAAACCCATAAGCATTGTGAGTATAGTGTTGAGCGTGCCATGGCGGATCTGAAGGTGCAAACCGGACAAAGGCAACTTCGCAACCAATGTTTGCTTTCAACTAATAAGTAAGTGATGGCAAGAAATCAGAGTAAAGCAGTGGCGATCTATTTTCTTGCTGCGATAAATAAGTCGAGCAGATACGAAAGAGTTCCGCCTCTGGTGTGGCGCCGTGCATGCATCTGCTGAGAATTTGACGGTGTTGCGGTAGCGATGGCTGTCAGCGGCGTGGAAGCAGATATAGGAGGTTAGACGGTGGCGGCGGGGCGCGGTGGACGAGATGGTCATAGGAGCGGCACCGGCAAGGTGGACGACGGCGGGGATGAAGCGAGAGGACGGGATGCAAGGTTCCCGGTCTGAAGCCGTGGATGAGAGAGGCCGATCTCTTGTAATGGACAACGGCATAGGGGTATCAGCTCTAGCATGGTGGAGGAGGATGACGTTGGATGGGGTGGCGGACGGAGGAGGCTGGGGTGGAGAGGGTGTTTTAGCGCCCACGGAGTACGAATGGGGAAATGGAGGGAGAGAAGAAGGGGGGAACCATGTCTTCAGGGTGCGCTTGTCTCAAATGCGAGAAATTAACAAACTTAGCCCCTGTTTAAAATTTCCTACATCACAACAATATTAGTCGGTTGGGGATAGGACGGTAATCTCACATACACCGAATATTTGCCGACGAGAGTTTGTTTTTGGCGCCCACCGTGTATGAATCGGGAAGGGAGTCGATTTCGGCCGAGGAGACACTGTGTTTTGCCGCCCACCATGTATGAATCCGGGTGAGAGGCGGTTATGTCACGTTTGAGTGAAATTACAAACCTACCCTATCGAAACCTATAGAAATCGAGTTGATAGGCTTTGCGTGTCAGGGATAGGTAGTAATTTCTATCATAGCATGGAGCCGACCCCAACGATTTTAAGCTTACAGGCACGGTACACGCTATCCTAGACTACTCTACACATGAAACTGCCACACGAGCGTCTGGGCTGCGCTTGGCTCTTCGCCTCTTGGGGAAGTCAAACAATGATGGAGTACTACTGCAGTGGACGAGTACTACAGTATGCTTCTGGCCATCTGACACGGAATGAACTGCTGCATGTCCACCACGTGCGGGAGGGAGAGCGTGTAGCGAAAGCTTCTCCTAGTCTTGCCAGCCACCACGCTCATGGGCAAGGGAGGGACACAGCTTCATTGACTTACTGCTCCTGCCTTTGCGTGTATGATAGGTGGGCCCAACAGGTGGGTGGCCCACTTGTCATATAGCCAAAGGCAGGTGTAGTTAAGGCATCGGAGCTCAGTCCGCGAGGGAGAGGGCATTGTAGTAATCAAACTTCTCGTTGTTGTACGAGTTGACGCGACACATCAAAGCACTGCACTCGATATATTTCAATAATTTGCGTTTATCGATGCATTAATTACAACGCATGCATGCATGCGTGACTCTCCTTTTGATACTTGCATGTGTTGATTTAATGCACCTTGCCAAATTTTGACTATAAATTTAACTTACCAAATGTTCATGCATGTCACAAAAAATTACATCATTGAAAACTATGTTCAAATACGAATCAAATGATATAATTTTTGTTAAAATGGACTAACATTTTGTCAGTTAAATCTTTGGTCAAAATTTAGCACCAATTACAAAGGGGCCCAATAAATATTGTACTCTCACATTTTGTTTTGAGGATACTCCCACATAGAAAATATAAATAATAATGCATGTTGGGGCAGCCCACGTTTCCGATAATTTTTAGCCGTGGGCTTGTCCACAAATTTTACTAGGAGGTGGTTGTTCATTTAATGGAGGGTCTTGTACCAGACTTGAACGATACAAAGTGTGACCTGGCACACCGTAACACCACTTGGAATAAGCGGGTAGCTATCTCAAAAAACAATCAACGACTAAAAAACGGCGACCTGGCACGTACACAATTTTAACGATTGTTTTGATGTAGTGAAAATGGAAAACTACCCCACTACGTATATATATAGGCTGGAGCCTCCGCGCTTGCTTGCTAGGGTTGCTCTATTCACACACTCTCATCCTCTCCAGATCTAAACAAGATAGCGTGGTAACACTGTCTTTCTCCCTTCAAAAAACACTGTCTTTCTATCCTCACCACTGGTTACAGATCCAGACGTATCCCCCTCTGCCGGTGAAGGGGAGGAGGGGAAGCGTTTAGGCCGTTGATGACCCACAAGTATAGGGAATCTATCGTAGTCCTTTTGATAAGTAAGAGTGTCGAACCCAACGAGGAGCAGAAGGAAATGATAAGCGGTTTCCAGCAAGGTATTCTGTGCAAGCACTGAAATTATAGGTAACAGATAGTTTTGTGATAAGATAATTGGTAACGAACAACAAGTAACAAAAGTAAATAAAGTGCAGCAAGGTGGCCCAATACTTTTTGTAGCAAAGGACAAGCCTGGACAAACTCTTATATAGAGAAAAGCGCTCCCGAGGACACATGGGAATTATCATCAAGCTAGTTTTCATCATGTTCATATGATTCGCGTTCGGTACTTTGATAATTTGATATGTGGGTGGACCGGTGCTTGGGTGCTGCCCTTACTTGGAAAAGCATCCCACTTATGATTAACCTCTATTGCAAGCATCCGCAACTACAACAAAAGTATTAAGGTAAACCTAACCATAGCATGAAACATATGGATCCAAATCAGCCCCTTACGAAGCAACGCATAAACTAGGGTTTAAGCTTCTGTCACTCTAGCAACCCATCATCTACTTATTACTTCCCGATGCCTTCCTCTAGGCCCAAATATTGGTGAAGTGTTATGTAGTCGACGTTCACATAACACCACTAGAGGATAGACAACATACATCTCATCAAAATATCTAACGAATACCAAATTCACATGACTACTAATAGCGAGACTTCTCCCATGTCCTCAGGAACAACGTAACTACTCACAAAGCATATTCATGTTCATAATCAGAGGGGTATTAATATGCATAAAGGATCTGAACATATGATCTTCCACCAAATAAACCAACTAGCATCAACTACAAGGAGTAATCAACACTACTAGCAACCTACAGGTACCAATCCTAGACTTGGAGACCAGAATTGGATACAAGAGATGAAATAGGGTTTGAGAGGAGATGGTGCTGGTGAAGATGTTGATGGAGATTGGCCCTCTCCTGATGAGAGGAGCGTTGGCGATGACGATGGCGGTGATTTCCCCCACCCGGAGGGAAGTGTCCCCGGCAGAACAGCTCTGCCGGAGCCCTAGATTGGTTCCGCCAAGGTTCCGCCTCGTGGAGGCGGAGTCTCGTCCCGAAAGCTTTCTTATGATTTTTCTCCGGATGAAAGACTTCATATACCAGAAGATGGGCATCAGAGAGCCAACAGGGGGGCCACGAGGCAGGGGGCGCGCCCAGGGGGGTAGGGCGCCCCCCCCCACCCTCGTGGACAGGTGGAGGCCCCCCTGACGTATTTCTTTCACTCAGTATTTTTTATTATTTCTAAAAATAACTTTCGTGGAGTTTCAGGACTTTTGGAGTTGTGCAGAATAGGTCTCTAATATTTGCTCCTTTTCCAGCCCAGAATTCCAGCTGCCGGCATTCTCCCTCCTTATGTAAACCTTGTAAAATAAGAGAGAATAGGCATAAGATTGTGACATAATGTGTAATGACAGCCCATAATGCAATAAATATCGATATAAAAGCATGATGCAAAATGGACGTATCAACTCCCCCAAGCTTAGACCTCGCTTGTCCTCAAGCGGAAGCCGATAACGATAAATATGTCCACATGTTTAGAGGTAGAGGTGTCGATAAAATAAAATACGGACATGAGGGCATCATGATTATTCTTATAACAGCAACATATATGGATATTGTCATATGATTTCTTATGCTCAAGTAATAATCTATTCACAATGCAAAGTATAAATCAGAAACTTTATTGAGAACTAACAAACTATAATCTCAGTCATTGAGGCAATTGCAATTTATCATAACATCAGAAAGAGTCTATGTCAAAGCTTTCTAGCAAGTCCACATACTCAACTATCATTTAGTCTTTCATAATTGCTAACACTCACGCAATACTTGTGGTTACGGAGTTTTAACCGGACACAGAGAAAGATCGGGGCTTATAGTTTCGCCTCCCAACCTTTTACCTCAAGGGTAATGTCAACAATAATAGTTCATGCTAACTTACATCCAATTAGATATATCTATCAAGATCTTTCCAACACCCTGTGCTTGCCAAAGGATAAAATGTAAAAAGGAAAGGTGAAGATCACCATGACTCTTGCATAAGGTAGAAGATAATAGTAATAGATAGGCCCTTCGCAGAGGGAAGCATAGGTTGCCATGCACTTTCAGGGTTGGATGCACAAAATCTTAATGCGAAAGAACGTCAATTTATATTGCCACTTGTAATATGAACCTTTATTATGCAGTCCGTCGCTTTTATTTCTTCCACATCACAAGATTGTATAAAGCTTATTTCCTCCACACCAATCAATCATACATATTTAGAGAGCAATTTTTATTGCTTGCACCGATGACAACTTACTTGAAGGATCTTACTCAATCCATAGGTAGATATGGTGGACTCTCATGGCAAAACTGGTTTAAGGGTTTTTGGAAGCACAAGTAGTATCTCTACTTGGTGCAAAGAATTTGGCTAGCATGAGGGGGAAAGGCAAGCTCAACATGTTGGATGATCCATGACAATATACTTTACCTTAGATATAAGAAAACATAACCCATTACGTTGTCTTCCTTGTCCAACATCAACTCTTTAGCATGTCATATTTTAATGAGTGCTCCCAATCATAAAAGATGTCCAAGATAGTATATTTATATGTGAAACCTCTCTTTCTTTATTACTTCCTATTAATTGCAACGATGACCAAAGCTATGTTTGTCAACTCTCAACAACTTTTAATCACCATACTCTTTCTATGTGAAGTCATTACTCTCCATAAGATCAATATGATCTCTTTGTTTCTTTTATTCTTTTCTCTTTTCTTTTATTCACTCAATATCATAGCAAAATAATCAAGCCCTTGACTCAACACTAATCTTTATTATATAGCTCACGGACTCGATTACATAAAGGGATCATAAAGCAAAACTCAAAACTAGATCATACTAAAACTTTATTCTACTAAAACAAGATACTACTAAAAGGATTGAACTAAGAAAAACGGTAAAGATAGGAGTGTGATGGTGATACGATACCGGGGCATCTCCCCCAAGCTTGGCAGTTGCTAAGGGGAGTGCCCATACCCATGTTGCTATGTCTCCGTTGTTGAAGAAGAAGGTGAAGGTGATGATGGATAATCGCACATCGAGCGTAAGAGGTCCTCCAACTTGCGGATAATGCCCTTGAGTGCAACGATATGCTCCTTCAACAAAATATTTTCACGTGTGAGATACTTGTTTTGTATACGAGCTAACTCAATCATCTTGAAAGCTTCGATCTCAGTTGGGGTAAGAAGATTGTGATCAAGTTGAAGGTCGACTTCAGGAGCTTGGTCCTCCGTGGCCTTCTTGATCCCTTCATCCTTGTTGATCTCCATGGGTTCTTCCCTCTTCAGCTCTATCTTCATTAGCCAAGCATCGTTGTCACCATTGTTGGAGGAGGGGGACGACATGATGCCTGGCCTTGACAACCCTGACAGAAAACAGCTCGAAACAAGAACAAAGGACAATTGCATGATACAGGATTCAAAACCTTCGGGAGATTATATAATGAATTTTTACCGACCAAAATACGTAACGTGCAAGAAAACGGAGTCCGGAGAGCACACGAGGTGCCCACGAGGCAGGGGGGCGCGCCCAGTAGGGTAGGGCATGCCCTCCACCCTCGTGGAGGCCTCGTGTCCTTCCCAGACTGCTTCTTATTTTTCTATTTTTCTAAATATTCCAAAACGGAGAAAAATTGCCATTAGAACTGTTTTGAGGTCGGTTTACTTACCGTACCACATACCTATTCCTTTTCGGATTCTGAAACGTTCCGGAAAGTGTCCCTTATGTATTCCTCCGGGGTTACGGTTTCAATAACATTGATTTCAACATTTATAGGATTACCTGAGATATAATGTTTGATTCTTTGACCGTTCACCACCTTCGGATTTGTGCCTTCGAAGTTGTTGATTTTTATGGCACCGGAACGATAGACCTCCTCGATAACGTAAGGACCTTCCCATTTAGAGAGAAGTTTCCCTGCAAAAACCTTAAATGAGAGTTGTATAGCAATACATAATCACCTACATTAAACTCGCGCTTTTGTAATGCCATCTTTTAACTTTTTCTTTAAACAATTTGGCATTCTCATAGGCTTGTGTTCTCCATTCATCAAGTGAGCTAATGTCAAATAACCTCTTCTCACCGGCAAGTTTGAAATCATAATTGAGCTCTTTAATAGCCCAGTAAGCCTTATGTTCTAGTTCGAGAGGTAAGTGACATGCTTTTCCATAAACCATTTTATACGGAGACATACCCATAGGATTTTTATATGTAGTTCTATAGGCCCATAGTGCATCATCGAGTTTCTTGGACCAATTCTTTCTAGACCTATTAACAGTCTTTTGCAAAATTAATTTGAGCTCTCTATTGCTCAATTCTACTTGACCACTAGACTGTGGGTGATAAGGAGATGCAATTCTATGATTAACATCATACTTAGCAAGCATTTTACGGGAAGCACCATGAATAAAATGTGAACCACCATAAGTCATTAGATATCTAGGGACTCCAAACCTCGGAAAAATAACTTCTTTAAGCATTTTAATAGAAGTATTATGATCAGCACTACTAGTTGGAATAGCTTCTACCCACTTAGTAACGTAATCAACCGCAACTAAAATATGTGTGTATCCATTAGAGGCAGGAAAAGGTCCCATATAATCAAAGCCCCAAACGTCAAATTGTTCAATAACAAGTGAATAATTCATAGGCATTTCTTGACGTCTACTAATATTACCAATTCTTTGACATTCATCACAAGATAAAACAAACTTACGGGCATCCTTGAAGAGCGTAGGCCAATAAAAACCGGATTGCAATACCTTATGTGCAGTTCTGTCTCCAGCGTGGTGTCCACCATAAGCCTCGGAGTGACACTTGCGTAGGATCTGTTCCTGTTCATGCTCAGGTAACAATGTCTAAAAACACCATCTACTCCTTCTTTATAAAGATGTGGGTCATCCCAGAAGTAATGTCTCAAATCATAGAAAAACTTTTTCCTTTGTTGGTATGTGAAACTAGGTGGTATGAATTTAGCAACAATGTAATTAGCATAATCAGCGTACCATGGAGCAGTACGAGAAGTATTTATGACATTTAATTGCTCATCAGGAAAGCTATCATCTATAGGTAGTGGGTCATCAAGAACATTTTCTAACCTAGACAAGTTGTCTGCAACGGGGTTCTCAGCTCCCTTTCTATCAATAATATGCAAATCAAATTCTTGTAGCAAGAGAACCCATCTAATAAGTCTAGGTTTAGCATCTTTCTTTTCCATAAGATATTTAATAGCAGCATGATCAGTGTGAATAGTTACTTTAGAATCAACAATATAAGGTCTGAACTTATCACAAGAAAATACAACTGCTAAGAATTCCTTTTCAGTAGTAGCATAATTTCTCTGAGCATTGTCTAGAGTTTTACTAGCATATTGAATAACATTTAATTTCTTATCAACTCTTTGCCCTAGAACAGCACCTATAGCATAATCACTAGCATCACACATAATTTCAAAGGGTAAATTCCAATCAGGTGGCTGAACAATAGGTGCAGAGATCAATGCTTTCTTAAGTATTTCAAATGCTTCTACACAATCATCATCGAAGACAAATGGTATATCTTTTTGCAATAAATTAGTCAGAGGTCGAGAAATTTTTGAGAAGTCCTTAATGAACCTCCTATAAAATCCGGCGTGGCCAAGGAAACTTCTTATACCTTTGATGTCCTTCGGACATGGCATCTTTTCAATAGCATCAACCTTGGCTTTATCAACTTCTATACCTCTTTCAGAAGCTTTATGCCCCAAGACAATACCTTCATTAACCATAAAGTGGCACTTTTCCCAATTCAAGACAAGATTAGTTTCTTCACATCTCTGCAAAACTCGATCAAGATTGGTCAAGCAATCATCAAAAGAGGATCAATAGACGGAGAAGTCGTCCATGAAAACCTCACAAATCTTTTCACAAAAGTCAGAGAATATAGCCATCATGCATCTTTGAAAGGTAGCAGGTGCATTACATAAACCAAAAGGCATACGTCTATAAGCAAAAGTACTGAAAGGGCAAGTAAAAGTGGTCTTTGATTGATCATCGGCTGACACAGGTATTTGAGAGAAACTAGAATAACCATCTAGAATGCAAAAATGTGTATGTTTAGATAATCTTTCTAGCATTTGATCTATAAAAGGTAAGGGGTAATGATCCTTTTTAGTAGCTTTATTTAGTTTGCGGAAATCAATTACCCTCCTATAACCTGTAATAATTCTTTGCGGAATCAATTCATCTTTATCATTAGGAACGACAGTAATACCTCCTTTCTTAGGAACACAATGGACAGGACTTACCCACTGACTATCAGCAACGGGATAAATTATACCTGCCTCAAGGAGCTTTAGTATTTCCTTTCTTACCACTTCTTTCATCTTAGGATTCAGCCATCATTGATGATCACGAACTAGTTTGGCATCTTTCTCCAAATTCATTTTGTGTTGACATAGAGTGGGACTAATGCCCTTAAGATCATCAAGAGTATATCCAATAGCAGCACGGTGCTTCTTCAGAGTTTTCAACAATCTCTCTTCTTCATGCTCTGAAAGGTTAACACTAATAATAACATGATATATCTTCTTCTCATCAAGATAAGCATAATTAAGAGTATCAGGCAACGGCTTAAGCTCAAACACGGGATCACCCTTGGGTGGAGGAGGATCCCCTAGGATTTCAACAGGCAAATTGTGTTTCAGGATAGGTTCCTGTTTAAAGAATACTTCATCTATTTCCCTTCTTTCATTCATAAACATATCATTTTCATGGTCTAGCAAATATTGTTCTAAAGGATCACTAGGAGGTATGGCAATAGAAGCAAGACCAATAATTTCATCCTTACTAGGCAATTCTTCTTCACGGTGTTGTCTACGAAATTTAGAGAAATTAAACTCATGAGACATATCACCCAAACCTATAGTAACAACATCCTTTTCGCAGTCTATCCTAGCATTAACAGTGTTTAAGAAGGGTCTACCAAATATAATGGGACAAAAGCTATCTTGTGGGGAACCAAGAACAAGAAAATCAGCAGGATATTTAGTATTCGCACACAAGACTTCAACATCTCTAACAATTCCCATTGGTGATATAGTATCTCTCTGGCAAGTTTAATTGTGACATCAATATCTTCTAACTCAGTAGGTGCAATATCATGCTTAATTTCTTTGTATAAGTCAATAGGTATTGCACTAGCACTAGCACCCATATCACACAAGCCATGATAACAATGATCTCCTATTTTAACAGAAATAACAGGCATGCCTACCACATGTCTATGTTTATCTTTAGCACAAGGTTTGGCAATTCTAGCAGTTTCATCACGGAAATGAATAACATGCCCATCGATATTATCAGACAAGAGATCTTTAACAATAGCAATATTAGGTTCAACTTTAATTTGCTCAGGAGGTGTATAAATTCTAATATTGCTTTTACGAACCACAGTTGAAGCTTTAGCGTGATCCTTTATCCTAACAGGGAAAGGTGGTTTTTCAACATAAGCAGTAGGACCAATGGGATCATTATAAGTGATAGTCTTTTCTTCAACTTTAATAGGTGCAACTACTTTTACTTATATGGGAGGACGATATTTAACCCACTTCTCCTTAGGGAGATCAACATAAGCAGCAAAAGATTCAAAGAAAGAAGCTACTATCTCAGAGTCAAGTCCATATTTAGTGCCAAACTTACGGAAAACATCGGTATCCAGATTTAACACAATCAAACTTAGGTGTCATACTTGACTCCTTACCTTCATCGAGATCCCAATCTTCAGAGTTGTGTTTAATTCTATCCAATAAATCCCATTTGAATTCAATAGTCTTCATCATGAAAGAGCCAGCACAAGAAGTGTCGAGCATGGTGCGATTGTTATCAGAAAGCCGAGCATAAAAACTTTGAATAATGATTTCTCTTGGAAGCTCATGATTGGGGCATGAATATAACATTGATTTAAGCCTCCCCAAGCTTGAGTGATGCTTTCTCCCTCGCGAGGCCAAAAATTATATATATAATTGCGATCACGATGAACAAGATGCATAGGATAAAACTTCTGATGAAATTCCAATTTCAATCGTTTGTAGTTCCATGACCCCGTATCATCACATAGCCTATACCATGTCAATGCATCTCCCTTCAAAGATAAAGGGAAGACCTTCTTCTTAATAACATCATCGGGTATACCTGCAAGCTTAAATAATCCACAAACTTCATCCACATATATTAAGTGCTCATTAGGGTGCTTTGTTCCGTCTCCTGCAAAAGGATTAGCTAGCAGTTTTTCTAACATACCCGAAGGAATTTCAAAGTAGACATTTTCATTTTCAGTAGGTTCAGTATGTTGAGGAGAAACTCTTTGCTCTACTCGTCGGGGTGAAGATACCCCGAACAAGCCCCTCAGAGGATTACTTTCCATAGTAACAAGTGACAGTAAATTTCAGCACACTATATAAATTTTTCCTTACCAAATTCCACCTACCAAAGGCGCTTCACTCCCCGGCAACAGCGCCAGAAAAGAGTCTTGATGACCCACAAGTATAGGGGATCTATCATAGTCCTTTCGATAAGTAAGAGTGTCGAACCCAACGAGGAGCAGAAGGAAATGATAAGCGGTTTTCAGCAAGGTATTCTCTGCAAGCACTGAAATTATAGGTCACGGATAGTTTTGTGATAAGATAATTGGTAACGAACAACAAGTAACAAAAGTAAATAAAGTGCAGCAAGGTGGCCCAATCCTTTTTGTAGCAAAGGACAAGCCTGGACAAACTCTTATATAGAGAAAAGCGCTCCCCAGGACACATGGGAATTATCGTCAAGCTAGTTTTCATCACGTTCATATGGTTCGCGTTCGGTACTTTGATAATTTGATATGTGGGTGGACCGGTGCTTGGGTGCTGCCCTTACTTGGACAAGCATCCGACTTATGATTAACCTCTATTGCAAGCATCCGCAACTACAACAAAAGTATTAAGGTAAACCTAACCATAGCATGAAACATATGGATCCAAATCAGCCCCTTACGAAGCAACGCATAAACTAGGGTTTAAGCTTCTGTCACTCTAGCAACCCATCATCTACTTATTACTTCCCAATGCCTTCCTCTCGGCCCAAATATTGGTGAAGTGTTATCTAGTCAACGTTCACATAATACCACTAGAGGATAGACAACATACATCTCATCAAAATATCGAACGAATACCAAATTCACATGACTACTAATAGTGAGACTTCTCCCATGTCCTTAGGAACAACGTAACTACTCACAAAGCATATTCATGTTCATAATCAGAGGGTATTAATATGCATAAAGGATCTGAACATATGATCTTCCACCAAATAAACCAACTAGCATCAACTACAAGGAGTAATCAACACTACTAGCAACCTACAGGTACCAATCCCAGACTTGGAGACAAGAATTGGATACAAGAGATGAACTAGGGTTTGAGAGGAGATGGTGCTGGTGAAGATGTTGATGGAGATTGGCCCTCTCCCGATGAGAGGAGCGTTGGTGATGACGATGGCGATGATTTCCCCCTCCCGGAGGGAAGTGTCCCCGGCAGAACAGCTCTGCCGGAGCCCTAGATTGGTTCCACCAAGGTTCCGCCTTGTGGCGGCGGAGTCTCGTCCCGAAAGCTTTCTTATGATTTTTCTCCGGACGAAAGAGTTCATATACCAGAAGATGGGCATCGGAGAGCCAACAGGGGGCCCACGAGGCAGGGGGCGTGCCCAGGGGGGTAGGGCGCGCCCCCACCCTCGTGGACAGGTGGAGGCCCCCCTGACGTATTTCTTCTGCTCAGTATTTTTTATTATTTCCAAAAATAACTTTCGTGGAGTTTCAGGACTTTTGGAGTTGTGCAGAATAGGTCTCTAATATTTGCTCCTTTTCCAGCCCTGAATTCCAGGTGCCGACATTCTCCCTCCTTATGTAAACCTTGTAAAATAAGAGAGAATAGGCATAAGTATTGTGACATAATGTGTAATAACAACCCATAATGCAATAAATATCGATATAAAAGCATGATGCAAATTGGATGTATTAGCCATCGTCGACAGCGAGGGAGGAGACCCACTGCTGGCCGCACTGTTATCTCTGGCCGAGCGCCGGCGCGGGAGGTCCTCCGATCCCTTCGTCGTTGCCCTAGTGTGGGCGGATCCGGCCTCCTGCCAGCCACCTATCCACATCCCGACGACCTTCAGGTATATCTTCCTTCGAAACCGCCCTAGCTCTACTTCCTCAGTTCGCTACGTCGCTGCATGTGCATCATTTTCTACCTCTCAGCCCCTCTCGATCGGATGGTCCAACGTCGCCTATTTTTCTTCTTCTATTGTTAGAGGTAAAGCTACCTCATGGAGTCGAATCTTGTACTTGGTTCAAACGGGTGGGGGAATTTAGTATGTACATCGGACTTGGTACAAACAGGAAGGAAAGGGGGTGAAAGTAGTACAGACTGGTCATCCAACTGGTCTCTTGGTCGAAAAGGGAAATATAGGGGAAACGTTGTACACAGTGGTATGACCAGGACTAGATTTGATATCCACACATAGGAGTAGGTGGCTAGAGTGAACAAAAATTGGACCAACCCAGATATGTTTCTTGGATGTTTGTTTCTCGGGGCAACAAACTCTGAATCACCACTTTACGCCCCGGTTTAGGTACATGGTGCTGGACTGCTGGTACACCCACTGTCCCATGCCCTTATACCAAATATTTAGCTGTTCTTAATCTAATACCCCTGGTAAAATGAAGCCATGCCACTGTTATAAGCCATGACAAGTTTAGCCAAATGTTTTTGCCTGTAATTGTTTGGGACTCTGACTGTTTCCTCTGTAGCTTTTTGTGCAAATAGGGATATCCATTTCACCTGGTTGCTGTTGTGACCTTTTGGTGCACTGCACAAAACACTTATTAAAATAAGTGACTTTTGTGTTGTTTAACTGGAATGTCAGGATGGAACAGTTGGTTCATTTCGGTGGAACTGCACAAAGGGAGATCTGTGTTCCAATCCTCATCATCCATATTGGCACCATAACCTTCCTTTAGGTAAGAATGATATTTAATGCATGTGTTCATCTCTATTTTGCGACTGCCATGAGAAAATAATGCTATTGTTTACTAGTACACTTGTACTCCCTCACTGTCAAAACCCGTTTGAAATAGAAGGCCAATAATGTACTTGGTTTCACCAACTAGTGAGGAGAAAGAGAAACAGAGCTCGAAGAGGAGGAGGAAGAAGAAGAAGAATAAAGAGGAAATGGAGATCACACGATAGTACCGTCTTATGTTATCCTGACATCTTGCTAGTGGTATTGTATTGCTGTGTTGCTACTGGTCTTAATTTACTTGGAAGACTAGCAAGATGCTCGTGCGTTGCACATAACATCAAGATGCATTTGTATGAGTAGTTTATCTTGTGAGAGAAAAGGATGAACGAGGGAAGGCCATATTTGCAAATGTGGAGAGGGCTGTGGGTACCTTTTTGCAAAATTGCCATAGTTTCCTTCCTATCCTTCAGATATAAATCGGACGGCCTATATTGCAGGATGGCAGGCACACCATCATCACCAACTCTGTTTTTTATAAGAAAGTAGAGTAGAAAAGAGTAGAGTAGAGATAGATAGAGAAATGTAGCAGAGTAGTACTTGGGTTGACAACACATCATACTAATTAACTGGATTCTGGATGCATCTGTGACCCAGCTCTACACGATCAACAGTGCCAAGGTGATCTTGCTGAAGCCCGAGGCCTCAGTCGAGGCCATTCAAGGGTTCCGGCAACGTCTACCTTACATGTGAGACGATCCTCCATGGAGCCCTTCCACTTCTGAAGTCTCTACTGCAAGGTCACTTAATTAATTAGGAGTACTTAAGTACCACTAATTTATTGCTGCCTAATTTTCCTGTCGGAGTTAAACAAATCTTTAGTAGCACCCTATGCTGAATCATGTACGTGTGCATGTGTGTTTGTGGAGGTGAATCATGTGGTGGAGCAGGGAGGGAATCTTCGTAGTGTCATAACATAATAGTGCTATTGTTTTGCATGTCAATTTATTGCCATTGGTTCAATGAGGCCATGTTTTGCGTATTATCCATCATGAATTTGATGCTACTGTTAGAGTAATATGCTAATGTCTTTCTATCCTTTGTCACTAAGCTAATGAAGGTTTCACCTTGTTCCTACTTGTGCAAACAGGGATCATGTTGTGCCAATCATACATTTTAGTGGAACTACACAAGACAATACAATGAACTGTATCCCAGCCAGTGCTTTAGCTCTACTGGAAGTTCTTGATAATCTTTTGATGTAATCTCAGCACTAGTAAACAAGAGTGATTTCAACCATACATTTGAAGTGCACAAAAATATATACTATTGAGTGATTCCAGTGAGTGCTTTATCATCTCTTCCGGAACTACATGAATAAGCTTTTTTGCTCAGGTTGGTACCGGCCTAAGGCCTTCATCCATATTAGTTTGCTATCATCTCTATTTGTGTCGTGCTACTGTCATGAGAAACTCCTTTATCTTTGCACGTTAAAGTTTTGCAACCTATGATACATGGCAATGCTTTGAGTGTTGAGCTAATTTGCACTGATTAAATAAACTAATACCTCTCTTTAGGCAAGACTACTATGTTGCTAACTTTACCCATTAAGATAATGAGGGTGCATCTATTTGTTAGTGTATGTTTCATCAACTAGTCCCACTATTACATAATCTCACTCTCTCAATATATGTGCCAACAGGGATGCTCGATTTTGGTGGAACTACACAAAGACTTTGGGTGCTTCATTGCCTCGACAGCTTCCTTCCTTTCCTGTCAGTCGCTTATCTCGGCTTGCTTCCTTCTTTTGCTGTCAGTCGCTTCGCTTATCTCGGCTTCCAGTTAAAGGAAATAGTAATTGATATGCTACCTCACACACGTTGGTACTGGTCTTTATCCTGATTATTGTGCTTGTCATATGTATTGGTAATTTGGTATTGTGCTACCGTTTGCCGATTTCATAAAGGAGTAACTTGGAGCCTGAACTCGCAGGCAAATAATTACATTGGACGACTTCAGTAGAACTGCACAAAAAGATCAGATGGACAGATACTTATGCTGCTGCTATGTACTCCAAAGTTCACTCAAACAAGCATCGATGTTGACAAGAAGAAGTGCCTATATTCATTCGAGTATGAACCTGCGTCAACCAGTTGTCAAACTCCAAGTATTAGGAGAGTGAACGCCAAAAATATTGCTTGGCACATAGCCCAGAAAAACGCAGTCAAGTCTTTGGTCTCAACTTGTGCCTTTTGGTTATCGGCACATATGGTAGCGAACTGTATGGCATGGAGTCTAAAGATTCCAGACAAGTTGGTTGACGCATATATTCATCTGGCACTTAATCAGTCTGCACGCCAGGGATGCTCCATTTCAGTTGAACTGCACAAAAAATTTGGGTGGTTCATTTTCTCAACCGACTCCTTTCTTGTCTGCAATGTAGAATTTTGGAGAGCTACAGGACCAAGATGAGCCAGTAAACTAGTTGGATGAAAGTAGTGGCCAAGTTGCTCAAACCTCCCTCGGCACGAGGCCACTATTTGAGGATAAACCTACAAGCAAAGTTCAGATTGTCTGTGCTGCCTCTTATGTACTCGAAAGTTTACTCGTACAAGCATTAATTTTAGAAAGAAGTACCTCCGACTGAACACCATTTACCAGTTTGTACCCTAGGTAATTAAAGTTCGTTGTTGGATGATATTGGTTGTGATCTCAATCAGTTGGATGCATAAACATACTGAACATGTGTATATCTGAATCTTTTTGTGAATTATCTATGAATTTGTCGTGTGATCTATCAATCATTGGATGCATAGACATGCTGAACTTGTGTATATATGAATCTTTGGAGTTGTTGATTGTGAATGTTGGCTATGAATATGAACGTGTCCTATGACCCTGAGTTTGATACGAATGTTTACCTTTTCTGTTGTACTTGTGTGTGAACTTGTTAGTATGTGCACTATGGGATTTGTGACGTGTGGGTGTCAACGGCACACCTTCTTCCCGAGAAGAATTGCACCTGCTTTGTTAGGGTAGCAACGGTGCATCAGCTCTTCTAATCTTTTTGCTCTGTCTTCCCCCCTCCCCCGCTCAACCCCTGCCTTAATGTTTTCAGCCTCAAAACAAACATAGTATTGCGTTATTTTTGGGGCTTGATGAAAAATCGAGTGATGGTTTCTATAGGTTGGCCTGCCCAGCAAATGGGCTGCTTGTCGGTGTGGAACAACACCTATGGGATCACAAGAATCCCTACTACGGTTGCCGGGGCGCAGGGTTGCGAGAAGAGCAGGATTAGTAATCAGCACAAGGATCGTTTACCCAGGTTCGGGCCGCGAGGATGCGTAAAACTCTAGTCCTGCTTTTGGTGGATGTATTGAGTGTTCTTAAGCCCTTGAACTAGCTACGGTGGCTGAGAAGTTCCAAGGAGCCGAATCCTTCTCCAGTACGCCACGGGCCTCCTTTTATAGTCGAAAGGGGCTGCCACAGTGGCACACAGGAGGTGGAAAGGCGTACAGTGCTACGAGCTTATCGCCTGTATTACAGGACAAGACGCATTCAATGCATCGCTTAGGTGTCCCCTTGCTTTATTGGGGACGGGAACGAGGCCCGTCCCGTCCGCCGCTGCTACTCCTCGCTTCGACACGCGCCCTAGCCAGCGCTGCATGTGGCGCCATGTAGGCAGGCAAGCAGCTGAGGTGGCACGGCGGTAGGGTCTTCACGAAGATCTGCATGCTGCCATGCATGTGCTTGCTGATTTGGTCTGGGAGCTGCGTGTTGCCACGCAGGTGCCAGCCCAGCTGGTTGAGCTGGCAGCTGCATGCGAACGGCGGTGGAGACTTGGCTGGTGCGGGCCTGGAGGTGGCCCTGTTGGCATCCTCGGTGAGGGCCTTGCCGGGTGGCCCGGCAAGGGTCTTGCCGTGGCGCGCTGTTGTCCCCGGCAAGGATCTTGCGGGGGTCTTGTGGCTCTCCTCGGCAAGGATCTTGCCAAGGACCGTTTTCTTTTAATCCTCATCTGTTCTTGAATATTCCTTGGTCTTGACAAAGATCTGCATGCCACCATGGAGGTGCCTCCCGAGCCCTAGTTCCAACGTGGTTGGTTGAGTTGGAACCCGTGGGCTCGAGGGTGGCTCACTCCGCTGGTGTGGGCGAGCCGTCCTGGCAAGGGTCTTGTCGGGGCTGCTGAGGCTGCCCCCGGCAAGGGTCTTGCCGGGGGAACCTGCTTCGCCTCTCTGCTTCTTTGTGTTCTTGGCCTTGGCGTTGCCTTAGCTGTCTTGTACTTCGGTTTTACCTCGGTTCACCTCCCCTGTTCTGCTTGGTGCGGCCGTGGGCGCGGCTCTGACTGCCCGTGCACAGGTAAAGGGGTACAAAGGTGCGCCCCTTCTTTTGTACACCGACAGGAGCCCCCGGGCCTGGGCCACACATAAGCGTGACACGTTGTTGGGCCAGGCCCAAAAATGGTGCGCGGGCAGGAGGGGCGGTTTTTACCGCAATAATTTCAAGTCTGCTGTGCTTCCCCACGACCCGCGTTGAATGCACGACGTGGAGGGGTGCGTACGTGACGTGGGCGGCATGCGTGGGGCGGTTTCCCCAGGCATGCGTCATATCGCGATACAGGGGTGGCTCGTGCCTTCCCCATGAAGAGGGAGAGGCGTAAGGGCGCGGCCCATTTACTGAATGGGGCCGGGTCGCGGTCTTCAAGGCATCCACACCCCACGATCACGGGGTGGGGAGTGGTCGCTTCACCCGTCCCCTCAGTTCTGCACGTTCGCCACGTGTCCTCCATGCGCTTGGGGTGGCAAGCGGTGGAGATGGGAAACCGGGCCGTCGCTGGTTGGGGCAGCGGGTCGGTCTCGATTCCCTGCGCCTCTGGTGGCTGGATTGGCCGAGCGGGGCGGCCGAGCCCCGACCCCACCCCTTTATAAAGAGAGGGAAGGGGGGATGGCATCCCGCATTCTTCTATCTTCTATCTCCTCCTGCTTCTGCTTCTTCCTCTCATCTGCCATGGAGAAGGGGAACCCTAGTCCCTCGACGGTGGCGGCAAGGGTCGCTGCTCGACAGCGCGTCCCTCCTCCTCCTGAGCCCGCGGTGGTGGAGCCGGCCACGAGGGGAAGGGGGAGGGGGCGAGGCCGTGGCAGAGGTCGTGGAGCTCCGGGAAGAGGAGGACGGGGTGGCGCGCCAGCCTCGCCCCCGCCAATGATGCCTTTCCCGGCGGAGGGCCACGTTGGAGACCAGCCCCGCGAGTTCTTCGTCAGGCTGCACCGGCCTCCGCATCGCCGTCTTCGTCTTCCCGCCCCGTTTGCCCGGGAGATGGAGCGTGACCCGCCCCAGACCCTCAGATTGCACATGAGGGGCTACGGGAATGGGGGCACGCGGGTCGACGTTGACTTCCCGGCTCCTCGGGTCATGTATCTCCGCCGTGGATGGAAGACGTTCGCTCGCATCCACAGCCTGACGGTGGGGCTCGTCCTCTACTTCAAATTAATGGAGGACGGGTTGCTCTCCGTCAAGGTCTTCGGAGATTTTGGAACTCGCCTGAAGTGTTGCGTGGAGAGCTCCTCCGACGGAGACTCCGACGATGGAAGCTCTTCCTCGAGCGAAAGTGACGAGGAGGACAGCGGGGCAGATGACGGGGACGAGTCCAACTAGGCGTCGGACGCCCCGCGCCTGGGCGGGTGCGGCAACAGCAGCATCTGCACCTGGCCGCTCCTCCCGTGGAGTTTCTCCGGGGGAGGGGCCAGCTCCTTGAACTTCTCGGGCCGTCTCCTTGGGCGGCTGGCATTGGGAGGCTGCGGAAGAGGAAGAGGGTGGGTGGCGAGGCCGTCAACTCGGAGTACGCGGACACCGATGCCTTCGTGGCGTGTCTGGCGACCTGCCGCCTCGTCTTCCAGCTCCTTTCCCGGCACCGTCATCACCAGCCCACCCTTGGGTAGCCACCGAGGAGTTCTCTTGGTGCTTTCTGCTGCTCGTAGCTCGCCTAGGCGCCCCTTTTGCCCTTTCTCCTTCTTGACCTGCCTCCTGAGGAGAGGGACAAGAAAGGGATTACGGGCATCTCATCTCTTTTTTAGTTTGTAAGCCTTCGTTAAATTTAGAACTTGTAATCCCCTTGCTCATGTTTTTCATTCCATATGAACTGTACCTGTGTGAGGTGTTTTTAATGAAAAAGGGATGTTTGCCGGGTTTTTCGTTCGTGGGTGGACCCCGCGACAAGGAGCGAATCCTTGTTACTATTTAAGATAAACGTTTTTCGCCCGGCAACAGGCCTTGCCGTCCCCCTCACTTCGTTCGACTATTCTCGCGCCCTTGGCGGAGGCAGGGATGAAGTGGGCTTAGGCTCCTCGCTCTATCTCCTTGCCGCCGCGGCTACAACCAAATCCGGACCCAGCAGACAATCCTTAGGTATAGGAAAAAGGGGAGCACGGTAGCCTGGAGATAAAACGAGGTTTCATATGTCCCAGTTCCGTACCGAAATGCATGACAGGGGATGAAAGACTTATCTGGATCTGCAGCCCCCGGCAACCTTGTCTTGCCGCGGTTGGATCCTTGTACTTGTAGCCCCCGGCAACTCTGGTTTGCCGGGGTCGGGGCGCCGGTACGTTCCCTTTCTTCCAAGTAGCTCAGCAGAAGTGCTCATGTGCCCTGCGAACCACAGGATGGCAGAAAAGAACAGAGAGACGCGCACTCGACCTCTAGGCTAGGGGTTAGTCGCCGCTAAGCACTATCAACCCTAACCAAGGAAGAGACTCGACCTAGCATGCATGCTATAACTTAGGGCGCCAGCGCTTCATTTATTTGTGCTCAGGGTCTATGCCTGGCTTTGTACAAAGGGTTACATGCCTTGCTGGCAAGGCTTGTACAAAAGGGTGGCTTGTCGGGGGGCCCGGCAAGCTGCGCCTTATGGGTAAAACTTGCGAAGATGCTCGATGTTCCAGGAGTTGCTCACTAGAACAGCATCTTCGGTCTCTAGGCAGACTGCGCCAGGCCTGGTGACTCGTATTACCCGATAAGGGCCTTCCCACTTCGGCGTCAACTTGTTGGAATTCTTGGCCGACTGAACGCGCCGAAGAATAAGGTCGCCTTCCTCAAAGCTTCGGGCATGAACCTTGCGGCTATGGTAGCGGCGCAAGGCTTGCTGGTAGCATGCTGCTCTCACAGCCGCCCGAAGACGATCTTCCTCAAGGAGCGTCGCGTCATCTTGCCGCAACTGCTCTTGCTCAAGCTCATCATAAGCGAGCACTCGAGGTGACCCGTATATGAGTTCCGTGGGGAGAACTGCCTCCGCCCCATATACTAGGGCAAAGGGTGTCTGGCCGGTGGCTCGATTTGGCGTCGTCCTGATCGACAAAAGAACCACGACAACTCATCAATCCAGCGCCTTCCGCTCTTGTGCAGCCTGTCAAAGGTCTTCGTTCTCAGGCCTCGCAACACTTCAGCATTCGCCCTCTCTGCTTGGCCATTGCTCCGGGGGTGTGACATGGAAGCAAAACAGACCTTGCTGCCGAGGTCTTGAATGTACTACATGAAGGTGTGGCTTGTGAACTGCGTGCCGTTGTCGGTGATGACTCTGTTTGGCACACCAAAACGGCAGACTAGTCCCTTGAAGAACTTGACGGCTGACTGTGCTGTCACCTTCCTCACTGGTTCCACCTCTGGCCACTTTGTGAACTTGTCGATTGCGACGTACAAGTACTCAAAGCCCCCGACAGCACGGGGGAAAGGGCCTAGTATGTCGAGCCTCCAGACCAAGAATGGTCAGGAGAGAGGGATCGTTTGAAGGGCTTGAGCTGGTTGATGAAGCTTCTTTGAATGGAACTGACGTGCTTCACACTTGGTTACTAGTGTCGTCGCATCCTAGAGGGCGGTGGGCCAGAAGAAACCTTGCCGGAACGCCTTGCCGACAAGGGCCCTTGACCTATGTGGGAGCCACATATGCCTCCATGTATCTCTGCCAACAGCTCCAGTCCTTCCTCCTGGGGGATGCACTTCAATTTCACACCGTTCGGCCTTCTCATGTACAGGACGTTATCGACGAACTGGTACAGGGCAGACCGATGGGCTACTTTTTCCGCTTCTTCCTGTTCCTCAGGAAGTTCCCCCATTTGGAGGAATCGGACAGTATGTTGCGCCCATGCCGGAGCCTGGGGCTCGACGGCAAGGACCAAAGGCATTTCCTCTGCCATGGGAGCGGCTGTCTCCACGGCCAGGGCTTGACGCCCTGCCGGAGCCAATTGCTCTTTGGCAGGCTCAGCGTGCATGGCAGCATCCTTGCCGGCAGCCCCTGGGGGCTCGGCGGGAAAGTACTTGCCGGGACCTGATTTCCTCTTTGATGAACTCCTACCTCTCCAGAGCCTGCTTTCTGACCTTCTGCTTGATGGGCCGTGCATGAGGACAGACAGCTAGGTGGTGCTCAATCACCTCCCTGGGAACACCGGGGATGTCGGATGCTTGCCACGCAAACACGTCGGCATTCGCCCGCAGGAAGGTGATGAGCGCGCCTTCCTATTTGTTGTCGAGGGTGGAGCCTATGGTGAAAGCCCCTCCCGTGCCATCCTCCCTGACGGACACCTTCTTGGTCTGTGGTGGCTCAGCTATGGATTTCTTGCTCTTGCCGTTGGAGCTCTCTGGCACGTCCTCGACAGTAGCACAACACTCCGAGGAGGTGCGCTTGCCGTAGTGGGTGCAAGAGGTCTTGTCGGGCTTCTTCTTCCCTCCCGGGGCTTCAGCGGCAGGAGCAAGTGCCTTGGCGACGGCTGCTGCAACTGCTTCCCGGTAGAGTTGGTTGGCGCAAATCAGCGCGTCCTTCTTGTCGAAGGGGACGGAGATGATGGTCAAAGGCACAGCCATCTTCAGCATCACTACAAAAAAATACACTTCCGTGATGATACGTGTTTGTCACAGTAGGTCGTGTTTTTTGTCATGCATGTACATCCATGACAAATTTATGACAGAATCAAGATAGTCATACCTGTGCTGTCGTAGAAGTGTTCCATGACATTACCAAAATTATCATCACGGAAGTGTCCACTTCCATGACGATAAATCGCGCGTCACAGAAGTGCTTTCGTCAAGGGTGACTGACATGTGGCATCCACCGTAACGGAACGCCGTTAAGCTATCGGTTCAGGTTTTGGATCCAATAACCCATTAATAGCCCTGACCAATGGGGATTTTCCACGTGTAAAATCATCATTGGCTAGAGGAAACACGTGTCGGCTCATCATTGGGACAGATGTCATCCACTCACTGGACAGAAGGCGCCTATGATACGTCGACACGTGGCACGGCCCAACAGTGGCCCATTCCTGTGAATAGGCCGGCCCGTTTGACTTGGTCAAAAGCTGGCGGGCCGGCCCATGGAAAGCCTGTTAACGGCCTGTTCGCATATAGCCCATTTACAGCCCGCTAACCCAAGGCCCGTTACGCCCTATCCGAATTAGGCCCAGTAGCGTCATCTGGGCCATCCAATATGATTCCAGCCCGTTTTCACTTCTGGCCCATGTATAGCCCATGACGTCTTTCGGCCCATATGAGGCCCTTTGTAACTCTTGGCCCATTAGCGGCCCGTGCTGAAACTGGCCCGTAATGAACAGTGTATTACTTTACACCCATTAATGGCCCGTGGTGAAACTGGCCTGTAATGAACAGTGTATCACTTTATACCCATTAACGGCCCGTTATTCCGTTGGGCCGTTTCCAGCCCAAGTTAACTTTCGGCCTTCTGAGGGCCCATTTATTCGTGGGCTCATTTGCAGCATTCGGTTACTTACGGCCCGTTACTGTCATTTTCTGCTTGTGGGCCAAATTTAGCCCGTCGTTACAGTCGGCCCGTTTGTGCACCGTTAGTCTGTTGGGCCATTTTCATAGCATCACCAAATACGACCTATTAATGATGGCCCGTTATGGTCGGCCCATGAACGGACGATTCCAACTCTAGCCCGTTTACGGCCATAATGCGGTCTGTTTGGCCCATGTTTGGCCAATCGATCATACGGCCCGTATAAGGCCCATTGATGATACGGCCCGCAGAAGGCCCATTGTTTCTACGGCCCGTAGAAGGCCCACTGTTTCTACGGCCAGTAGGAGGCCCAGTGTCACTACAGTAACTATTAGCCCATGGTTATTGTGGCCTAGTTTTAAAAAATAGGTTATTGCAGCCACTAGCTAACCGCGGAAAAAGAACTGCAATGACTACAAGCAAACAAATAAACAAGACAACAAGGAAATAAATAAGCAAGCAACTAACGCTAGGCTATCACGGCTATTACACATATTACATCCACTGGGCATCAAAGTTCTCCACCAGTGCAAATATAGGGAACAAAGCAGCATATCATATACACTGGTTGTCAAAGTTAGCAACCAGCACAAATAAACGCCGCAGCAAAACAAATCCAGAATTGAAACCACTTCAGAAGATCTCAAGAAACAATATCCTGGGTACCCATAATGCTGGCAAGATGCTTAGCAAGCTTATTAACTTTCTCTTGTTTGGCGCTTAAATCCTCCAGCGCTTGCTGTTGCACCAGAAAATATGCATCTGGATTCTGCAGGGACTTCCTTAGTCCTTTAGCTTCCTGTCGCAGCACATCTGATCGATGTCTTTCAACTTGAAGTTGAGACTCAAGAAGACGAACTGATTCAGGCAGCGAGTTCGAAGAGCTTGTGCCAGCAGTAGTGGCCAGTAATCGAACACTACATCAAGACAGGACTTTTGGGTTCCCTCACTGTCGTCAAGATAGTTTTTATCAGCTTTCTTGGAGACCAACAGGGATGTCTCACTATCTCGAACCTTATCTGCATTACTTCCTTTACCATTGGATAACGCGGTACTGTTCTCCAATATTTTTTCCGCATTCTAAAAGAGAAACAAGCAGACACATCACATGTTTACCATGTTGTATATGAAACTCATTTTGGTAAATGAGTTCAGTAGTAAAGTGGACAGGATAACAGCATGAAACAAACATATATCTATGTACCATGGTCACTTTATGGTCTATATCATTCTAGTTTTTGTTGCCAAATCAAGATAGAGACACAGTTCAAATAATATTTGTTCAAGACAAAGCAGAATAGACAGAATAGAAGTGTGGGTAACTATAGAGCAATAACAACACTTGTAATGTGCATGACATGAGAACATAACTGTTTATTCAATTGAAACTGAAATCAACATAGAGAAGGTTACAACAGCAAACATAAAGAAACAGGTTTAAAACATACCTGTTGCGCCATTGGAGTTTCAATTCCATCCTTCAAATTTGAAAATAGTTGGTATGAGTACATACAGTAATGCAAGAGCAAAGGAGTATGAACCATAGCTACCGAACCTGACCTGAGAACAAATCTTCTTCTCCTGTAAGCGTTGAGTTGGGATTCGGAGTGGTGGTCCTCATGCTCTGGGCACTGCAGTTCCCTTACTAACTGCTCGTGTTTGGGTGCTCTGTGGTGGAGACGGTGCTGTGTCAACTGGAACTGGGTTACTATCTGCCGGGGTTGGGGTTAGGAGGGGTGTAGCTGGTTCTCTGTCCAACTGGGTAGGGGTACAATCTGCGAGAGTCTAGGTTATGTGTGGTGGATCTGGTCCTTGGGCAAGTACAACCGTGGTTCTATCTGCATCAACTGGTAGCACTATCTTTTCTGAAGACCGTGTTGTTACTCCCTTAGATACTGCCATCACGCTCTCCAATTCAAATGGCTGATAAACAAGAAAAGTAATTGAAAGTATAGACATTGTATGATAGACAGGTGCAATGGATAGTGGGGAATAAAAGAGGGCATGAAATAATTCATATTTATGTTGTCTAACCAAACATGATAGCATCACACAATTTCACATATATGATGGCTAACTAAACAGGATATCATGACACAATTTCACATTATGATGGCTAACTAAAAAAGATGGAAAGACATAGTTCAAAATATGAGACTATGTAAACAGGATGACATGACATAACTATATAATGTGTTTATTAAATAGGTTGGCATGCCATAATTCACATACATTCACGGATAGAATGCCACAATTCAAAATATGATGACTGTAAACACTAAACAGGATGAGATGATATAACTATATGATGTCTTTATTAAATGGGTTGTCGTGCCATAATTCAGATAGATGATGTGTATGTACTATGTAAACATGATGGCATGATATAATTCAAATATATGATTTATATAGTAAGCAAGTAAGCAGATGGCAATCCATATATGATGTAAAAACTAAGCAATGCAAGACAACATGCATGACATGGGTAATATAACCCTGCCAAGTTTGAGCATAGACCTCAGGGGGAAATAGGATTGGTCATCAGTCTCTGAATCCTCCTCTGAGGAGCTCTCTGTAACCAGCAAGATGTCTGCTTCAGCAGGTAGCATTGTCTGCTCTGAATACCTTGTTTTCACTCCAGATACTTCCATCACCGCGTCAAATGGTTGATGCACAGGAAGAGTAGTTGAATATACAAATGTTGTCGACAAATGGAACACGTAATACAAAAAAATTATAGCATGATATAATTCACATACATGATGATTGGCTAAACAGCATGGCATTGCATAATTCGCATATATAATGCCTTTGCAACAAGATAGCATTGTATAATTCACATATATAATATCTTGCAAAAGATGGCAATGCATAATTCACATATATGGTAATTAGACACTGAACAGGTGGCATTCACACAAAGCATGTCTAAACTAATCAAATGACATAGCAATGCGAGACACCATACGCACGATATGAGCAACATAACCCTGCCAAGTTAGAGCATACACCTCGGGGGGGGGGGTGGGGGGGAATAGGACCGGTCATCTGTCTCTGAATTGTTGCGGATCGTTGCAGAAATTAAAAAATTTCTACGCATCACCAAGATCAATCTATGCAGTTTACTAGCAACGAGAGGGGAGAGGAGTGCATCTACATACCCTTGTAGATCGCGAGCGGAAGCGTTCAAGAGAACGGGGTTGATGGAGTCGTACTCGTCGTGATCCAAATCACCAATGATCCTAGCGCCGAACGGACGGCACCTCCGCGTTCAACACACGTACGGAGCGGAGACGTCTCCTCCTTCTTGATCCAGCAAGGGGGGAGGAGAAGTTGATGGAGATCCAGCAGCACGACGGCGTGGTGGTGGAAGCAGCGGGATTCCAGCAGGGCTTCGCCAAGCGCAATTGGAGGAGGAAGAGGTGTCACGGGAGGGAGAGGAAGGCGCCAGGGCTTGGGGTGCGGCTGCCCTCCCTCCCCTCCACTATATATAGGGGCTAGGGGGGCGCATGCCCCCCTTGGAGATCCCATCTAGAGGGGGGCGGCGGCCCCTCGGGGGACAACGACCCCCTTTGGGTTTCCAACCAGGGGGCGCATGCCCCCTCGGGGGGCAACGGCCCCCCTAGGGTTTCCAACCCTAGGCGCCTTGGGCCCTTGGGTGGGGTGCACCAGCCCACCAGGGGCTGGTTCCGACGCCACTTCATCCCATGGGGCCCTCCGGGATAGGTGGCCCCACCCGGTGGACCCCGGGACCCTTCCGGTGGTCCCGGTACAATACCGGTGACCCCCGAAACTCTCCCAGTTGCCGAAACTGGACTTCCTACATATAAATCTTTAGCTCTGGACCATTCTGGAACTCCGCGTGACATCCGGGATCTCATCCGGGACTCCAAACAACTTTCGGTTAACCGCATACTAATATCTCTATAACTCTAGCGTCACCGAACCTTAAGTGTGTAGACCCTACGGGTTCGGGAGACACGTAGACATGACCGAGACAACTCTCCGGTCAATAACCAACAGCGGGATCTGGATTCCCATGTTGGCTCCCACATGCTCCACGATAATCTCATCGGATGAACCACGATGTCGAGGATTCAAGCAATCCCGTATACAATTCCCTTTGTCAATCGGTACGTTACTTGCCCGAGATTCGATCGTCGGTATCCCAATACCTCATTCAATCTTGTTACCGGCAAGTCACTTTACTCGTTCCGTGATGCATGATCCCGTGACTAACTACTTAGTCACATTGAGCTCATTATGATGATGCATTACTGAGTGGGCCCAGAGATACCTCTCCGTCATACGGAGTGACAAATCCCAGTCTCGATCCGTGCCAACCCAATAGAGACTTTCGGAGATACCTATAGTGCACCTTTATAGCCACCCAGTTATGTTGTGACGTTTGGTACACCCAAAGCATTCCTACGGTATCCGGGAGTTGCACGATCTCATGGTCTAAGGAGATGATACTTGACATTAGAAAAGCTTTAGCAAACGAACTACATGATCTAGTGCCATGCTTAGGATTGGGTCTTGTCCATCACATCATTCTCCTAATGATGTGATCCCGTTATCAATGACATCCTATGTCCATGGTCAGGAAACCGTAACCATCTGTTGATCAACGAGCTAGTCAACTAGAGGCTCACTAGGGACATGTTATGGTATATGTGTTCACACATGTATTATGATTTCCGGATAACACAATTATAGCATGAACAATAGACAATTATCATGAACAAGGAAATATAATAATAACCATTTTATTATTGCCTCTAGGGCATATTTCCAACATGTATCCTCCTCTGAGGAGCTATCCGTAACCAGCGAGATATGCGCTTCGACAGATAGCATAGTCTGCTCTGAAGACCTTGTTTTCACTCCAGAATTTGCCATCACCGTGTCAAATGGCTGATGCACACGAAGAGCAGTTGAATGTACTAACATTGTTGACAAATGTAATATGTAACGAAAAAAAGGATGGCCTGATATAATTTACATATAAGATGACTGGCTAAGGAGGATGGCATTGCAAAATTCACATATATGATGCCTGGCTAAACAAGATGGCATTGCATAATTCACATAAATGATGAATAAACTAAACAGATGGCATTCGCACAAAGGATGTCTAAACTAGGCAGATGACATATTTGATGTATAAAGTAAGCAATGCAAGACACCATATACATGATATAACCAACATCAGCATGCCAAGTTAGAGCGAAGACCTCAGGGGGTAAATAGTAGTTGTCTTCCCCTTCTGAATCCCCCTCAGAACAGATATCTTCCTCTCGGTTACAATCCGAAATGCGTGGAGGGGGGCTGCCTTTGCGCCTACCATGGAGCGACGTCTGCATGAAATTTTATTGCCACGCAAGGCTCGTCTCTTTTGCTCTACATGTTCAGTTCCATTGTTTACAATAACTGTCATGCATAGGAATAAAACATAGTGAGATTATGTAAGGAGTGCATGCAGAAATCCAGAGTGATGGTAGCAACCTGTGGATAGACCCAAAACCAATAATAGCAGGCAGATAATGGCTTCAGTTAAAAAATACAAATAGTGGCTTCTTTACTGTTTGTTTCCCACCCAACATGAAACTCATAGTAGACACCGGAGATTAACCAGATAGTAGATAGATACTATTGATAGCGGCCCCGATATGTACCCCACAACCATTTAAAAACTCAAGTTTGACCATTAGTTTGGAGCTGACTCAGAGTCTAATCGGTGAACAGGATGATAAAGTAGCATGTAATATTAAGCGATGCATAACGTAAGTAGACACGAAAGAGTGCGACCTCTCTTGCGGACCCGTGTAGTCCTCGAGGTCATCTGCTCGGTTGATGATGGTAATGCAGTTTTCATGGCTGCCAGCGGCGGGGAAGAAGATCTGAGGCGGCGAAAGACAGTTTGGAGGCCGGATCCCTGCTGTGCTGGACCCTTCTGTCGTTGGAGCAGCTGAGCTGGGGTGGACGACGGCGCAGCAGGAGTGGGACAAACCACGCAAGGTTTTCTTTGACAACTATCTGTAAGAGAAGTAATTCTGTAAGGGCTCGTTTGAATTGGAGGATTCCAACAATGCAGGGATAGGAAATAAACAGGAATAGGATAGGAATGCACATGCAAAACAGAGAATTTAAAAACACAGGATTTCTGCCAATCTAGGTGTTTGATTCACAACAATTGGAAGATCACAGGATGCAAAGAAGCATGGTGAGATTAAGTCAAACCACAAGAAAATGTACGGTTATAATGCTATTATGCTACTATCTCTTAGTCTTGTGCTTCATGAATAGGAATTTGAAAAGGAGGACAAGTGAAAATTAAAATTCCTACGTTTTTTCTTTCAAGGAGACACTAAAGGAACAAATCCGTGTGCTCAGTGGACAATATATATAACATGTAGAGTAAAAAAGAGATGCAACAAGTGTACAACCTCTTTGGCGAAGCCATGTCGATCTCAGCGTGATTGGGTTGGCCGGTGAGGATGCTCCAGCTGACTTTGCTGTCGGAGGAGGGGAAGAAGATCTTAGGCGTCTGGAGATGGAGCCCGAGGTACTGCTCCGCTATGATGGAGGGTTTCGTCGTTGGAGCAGCTCCGGTGAGTTGTACGACGCCGAGGCTGAAGCAGGACAAGAGAGACAACGAACAACGTTAACCTGAGTGGAATTCTAATAGAATCTCCAATACATGACATAAAATACATAACCACAAAGTGCTAGATGTAAAATACATCAACCGCTCATCTCTGAACTTAACTGTCCAAACTGAACTTAACTGTCGAAACTGAACTTAACTGTCGAAACTGAATTTTGCTGTCGAAACTGAATTTTGCTATCGAAACTGAATTTTGCTGTCGAAACTGAATGCACTAGCAAGGTGAGGCTACACGTCGGTCGACTGACTTTTTCATCTCTGGTCAGTCGATTTTGCAGCCGTTGGATACAAAATCAAGGGCATGCGGTTCATCTTCAACCTCCACCCCCCTGAGCCGCCAGCCACCACCGGCCAAACAGCAGCCCCCCGCCGCCCGCGGCCGGCTGTGCGCCGCCCCGCCCGCCCCGAAAACACTCCCCACCGCCGGTCTGCCGCCGCCCCGGCCATCCCTCTAGCCCCCCCCCCCCGTGCCGAGCTTTTTCTCCGACGATCCCCACGCCAACGCCCCGCCACCGCCGGCGACCATCGCCCCCATCCTGAACCCTAAGATAGATAGTGGGGTACCTCTCCGGTGAGCCCCCCTCCCCGCTGCGGCTGGTTCTTCCTTCACCCCGGCGAGCCCCCCCACCCCCTGAAAATCGACTGACCCAAAAGTCGATTCAGTTGACTAAAGTGTAGCTAAATTGGAGCAGCTTCGCAAGCAAGAGCAAGAGCGAGAGCAGCAGCGCGAGCAAGAGCAATAGCAAGAGCAGACCAGGCACGGGACCGAGAGCAAGAGCAGAGCAGCAGCGCGAGCGAGAGCTAAAGCAGCAGCAGCTCCTACTGATGTGGATGTCGCCGCCGAGGGAGCGACGCAGTGGAGGAAGTGGCCGCGACGCCGCCGTGGATGGAGCCACGCCGTGTCAGCTCGGGACCGAGCGCCGGCAGCACCGTGAGATCGAATCAAGAAGAAAATGCGGCGATTAGTGTACAACCTCTTTGGTGGCGCCGATTAGGCCACAGCTTCATCCGAGGAAACGGTGATGATGATGCTCTTCCGGTGGTGCAGGTGAAGACGGCGGTGTGGGAATGGAGGTGGCGCGAAAGACGAGGGGAACATCGGGGCAGCTCCTTGGAGGTGGAGGACGGGGTGGCTGAACCGGCGGGACGATGAGATCGACGACGGATCCTCATCCGGTACGGTGGATGAGGGACGTCGAGGTGTTGCTGTAGACGACGTCGTCGGGGAAGAGGCTCCGGCTGGGTGGCGAACGGAGCAGGGTGTGGGGTTTCATCGCAGGTTTTCGCGGCCTCGGTGTACGAATGGGTGGGCGGATGGGATGGCAGTGGGGAACCATGGCTTAGAGACGCGCTTGTCCGAAATGTGGGGTAAGTTACGAAAGTACCCCCACCGATTTGAGGCGGTTCTTTCGGTTCAGGGGTACCATGGGCATTTCGCGTGTCGGGATTTCACAGGAGGTGGGAGTTTTCACGTGCGTTGTAATTTCGGAATAGCAAGGCGCGGGTTGAGATGGAGGGAGTTGTCGGAGCACAACAAGACAAAGATATATCTTAAATATTTTGGGCTAACAAGGCGCGGGTTGAAATTTCCGGACAAGCCTAACATGTACTGTACCAACTCAATGCGCACTACAAATGTCATTCAAAACTTTGAATTCATGTTATGTTCAATTAAAATATTTCGCTACGTGTATAATGCATGCAACCTACTACTCAAATGAACGTTTTAGTGCATTCCAAACGTATATACTACCGCTTCAATATGAACTAAATTTGAATTCGTTTCTCTATTTGAATAAGATCTACAGTAATGATGGTTGTGAAGTCAAAGCATTTGAATTCGTTTCTCTGTTTTAATAAGATCTACAATCATCATTATTGTCAAGTTAAACCATCGTTTGTGTATTATCTTCACAGCACACCACATGATTAGTCTCGAGTTACATATGAACTATGTGTACTATATGAACTCGAACTAGATTTTTTGAATCCACTTTATTTTGATTTCAAATCACATTACATTTCTAGCTCTAGCTAGATCTTCATAATCTAAACCATGTCTCATATGTATAATGTGTTTATCACATTATGTATGGTGCCCCACCCCTACGCCTACAAGTATTTAGATGTGAGTTGCAAACGCCACACATTACCACAAATTCAAATAAAATGTGAGAATGTTTGATATAAAGTATTGTTTAGATTGTTCGATATTTAGTTGTAAGCTGCAAACGCCACACATTATCACAAATTCAAATAAGATTGTTTGATGTATAGTATGGTTTAGATTGTTTGGCATTTAGCTGTGAGTTGCAAACGCCATGCATTATCACATTATGGTATAACATGTGCACAACACGTGTATCACCGCTATATTCATGAATGCAATGTTTAAAACACTATGATCTCCTATTCAAATATATGAATCCGCTTTCATATCAAATTATGATCTTTGTTAGTCTCTTACACCCACACAATCCTCTAACCTTTGTAGCTACCACTAACTTTCTCTCGTGCATGCACACGCCCTCCTCGCCCTCCCCCTCCCTCGACATTCTATCCACCGGGCACATTCATTTTTTTCTTTAGGTCGTTCTCCCAGAGTCTCCACAACTCCTTTCCGACACACACCGATCGATAAACCTCTCAAGCGATGCCTGCCTACAACATACACACACACCTTCAATCTCCTCCTTTATGTGTCCTTGCCTCGTGTCTCTCATACGGTCAGACACACGTGTAAACTCTCGCCCCTCTTTTCATCGATCTCACAACCGCACACTCCTCCCCCTATCTAACTAGTAGTTGGGCCTCTCGCACCACCTCCTAGCTCCATTCTCTCTGTCTATCCGTCTCGCTGGGCCTTATTTGCCTCTAACAAATGGACGTACACCGACCAATCTCTCGCTATACATATAGCTAGCTAGGTCCTTATAACTCGTTTTTACCCACACGTCAATCGATCTACCTCATTAGTTGTGTCTCTCCCTTCCTCCGACAAACAACAATTGATCTACCGATCTAGTTAGGTTTGCTTACCAAACACATGGTTCCCCTTCATCATCCATGGATGCGTCCCAACAGATCTATCACGCACAGGCACACACAGAAACACATCCCCACTCTTATTGATAACATTGCAGTTCCACCCTCAGTTGTCTAGTAGGCCTCTCCCACCATCTTCGAGAAGTAACTCCATCACCCATCCAGCACTCTACCCCTCTCCCTCCCTCTCCCTCCCTCTCTCTCCTCTCTCTCTCTCTCTGTCCCATCATATTTCCCGTCCTTCAGTTATGTATGGATGTCGACCGATCTCCCTCAAGACATAGCTGGGTCTCTCCTTCTCAACACATATACGAGTCGTTCTACCTCTATAGTTAGGCCTCTGCCTACCCCTCCCCCCACCCCCTCGCCCCCCACACACACCGATACATCGAGCGCTATAGTCATGTCTCCCTGCCACACACAAACTTGACATGTGCCCTCTAACGTTCCGGTAGGCCAGTCGCCCTATATCTTTGACTTGCACGCACACACAATTTCGATGGCTCTCTTCATCGATCTCGCACCCACCCACTTGATCCTCTCTTCGACTCTATCGATAGCTATGACCGCTCCCCCTCTTCTCGTGGATTGCCCGACCCTCTATGTATGATATGGATAGGCCTCCATTTCACACACATTGCATGCAAAATTTTGTTTGAGATGTCATCGACACATATTCCCACAAATAATTCATGAAATCAACCCCCACCCTACCCCCACCCCAAAACAAAAAACACTCACGAACGCGATTTGTATCTCTCACACACACCCACGTAGGTCGGGGACGTGCACGAAGAGAAGAGGTGCATGCACGGCGCACGTACTCCCGTCTCTTTCCCAACCACACCCGCGCGGGTACACGGTGGAGCTCATTTCTGTACGAAAAAGGCAGCCCACGTGGTAATTTGGCACGTGTACTGGTTGTCCACTTGGTGGAGGGAGGATCGTCTACCACGGGTGAACAAACAAATTGCGACTTGACGTGTTATGTTAAAAAAAGAGGCAAACCATGTGGGGCCTACCTTAGAGGCAAGGCTCTATACATTGGAGTACTTTTGATGTGTCCCATCAACTCGCAGAACGAGGAGAAGCTTGCTTAGTACGCCGTCTCCCCCGCCCACGGGTGCGGTGGCTCGCAGGATGAGGTGAAGCTTGCTCCGCCTTACGCCCGCTCCCTCGCCCATGCGCGCGGTGGCTCGCAGGACGAGGAGAAAAATTTACTACTCCCTCCGTTTACTCCTCGTCCCTACTACCTTGGTTATAGAGATTATATCATATTGTTTGGAATATATATGTCCTTTAGTAGATTTCAATATGAACTACTAGTACATACTCCAAACACTGATGTATATAGACATATTTTAGAGTGTAGATTCACTCATTTTGCTCCGTATGTAGCACTCTCCCTCGCCCCTCGACCCTCGCCCACGTGGTGGACGTGCAGCAATTCATTCGGTCTCATATAGCCAGAACGATATATACTGCACTACCATTATTGCTCGACTTCCCGAAGAGGCGAAGAGCCAATCGCAAGGTTAATATTTTGGAGATGCCAAGCGCAAGGTTACAGGAGAACGAGTAGTAGGTGCCGCGTCATTTATAAATAAAGTTTTTTTCTTCATTGGCACGTACGCAATATGATAGGTTCATATGGAGAGAAAAGGAAACCGCTCCACTATATACATAGTCAGGACGGGCCAGCCTACACGGTTGCTTGCTGGGGTTGCTCTCTTCACACTCTCTCGCACAAAACGACTGTGGCCACATCTCTAACATCCCGGCGGATCACGTCCGCTTGGGGAAGGGGTGGATGCTTAGTGTAGATGTGGTGGCCGTCACCGACGGCGAAAACCCACTGTCGGCACGTCCCGATCAGGGGTCCCCGCCGTTCTCTCTCACAAAGCCGGTGAGGTTGCCTTCGTCCCTTGCTCACTGCCGCGACGTGGGCAGTTGCCGCCTCCCGCCGCCCTCCTCAAGGTTGAGCTACGTCCCTCAGGTACAACTCCCTTTACAGCCGGCTTGCACCACTGCTCCAGCTGCCCACATCACTCCCTGTGGATATTTCTCTACTTCTTTGCCCCGCACATACCTCTACTGGCTTCTACGTACTGTATTTGTGATGAGCTTATGTCTCATCAACTAGTCCCAGTAATCTTATTCTAATCACGCTTCTCCAATTTCTTTGCCACAGGGATGCTCATCTCGATTTTGGTGAAACTGCACAAAATGATCCGATGGTCAAAAGGTTGCAAACTTCATTTATTAGGAAGCTCGAACGTTGCCAGCAAATTGAAGCCTGGTCAGGGTTCACGGTTCAAGGGCTAGGGACTGCATGGATCGTTTTTTTCTTTAGCTGCCTCTGTTCCAAAATAACTGTCAACTTTAGTAGTAGTACAACTTTGTACTAAAGTTTGCACAAAGTTGAGACACTTATTTTGGAACGGAGGGAGTACATATTTGCTATGATCTGTCAATCATTGAGATGCAATAGCACGCATGTTAGTCTCCTTTGTATTTGATGAAATGTTGCAACGGGCAACCTTGGACGCAAGATACATGTAACAGAAGCTGGAAGCTTCATAGCATTGTACAAATTTATCTCGCTGATAAATTACAGTACATACTATACTAGTACTTCCTCCGTTCCTAAATATAAGTCTTTGTATAGATTTCACCATGAACCACATGCGGATGTATATAGATGCATTTTAAGTGTAGATTCATTCATTTTGTTCCGTATGTAGTGGAATCTCTACAAAGACTTATCTACTAGTAATAGCTAGCCCCCACTACTAGGAATTCTCTATCCTCTCCTTGAGCCACATCATCAAAATTGATGTAGCCGTTAGATGAAGTAAATCAGTCCATAATAGCCGTCTGATCTAGACGTTGAGAGGCTCCGCACTAAGCCACATGCAAGCATGCAGAAATATCGTGGCACATGCATGTGAGTGGGTTTTAAATCACATCAACATGTCTGCATGCAAGCATGCACCGGTAGCATGCATGTAAGTGAGCTTTTAAGTCCCATTAACATGTCAAAAAGAAAAATATAATCCCATTATGCAGTAGGAGTTGGCTGATCTTTTTTCCTTACGTGGGATGATCTAAATGATGATGGGAGTTTATTTAGTTTAGCTACCACATTTGACATGCGGTTATAGAGTTTTTTTTAGTTCTATGAAATCGATAATTTTGCGCAGAGAGATATACCGTTGTTCCGCGGCAACGCGCGGGGACTCATCTAGTAATATTTAGGAATGGAGGGAGTACTATGTAAAGAGTTAGGTGTCGCACGGTGATAGTGTGAGGTGGGCCATGTAATCACTGAGCCTGTGTGTTTTCACTGCTCTTGCACGCCTCCGCTGTAAGAATGGAGAAAATTGTAATCTAGTAGTAGTACCTCCTTTCGCCGAAAGCGTGGGCCATCCAGCAGTCCTACCACCTCAGTAATAAAGACCAATGAGCCGTCAAATCACATAGACCCAGCAGTAAGTTGGACGGACGAAGCAACCATCACTCTTGCGCCAGTGAGAGGTCGCGTCCGCTCTGCCCGGGCATGAATGCGGCACCGATTCTTTGGAGCGGCGCTGACCATTTCGGGCGGGAAGCGCGCGCAGGCGATGGAGGGGCTTTGGGTGGGCCAGGCTGGTCAGGAGCGGGCGTGGCAGCCGTCCGCATGTCCCTACCTGACACGCCCAGAAACGAGAGGATGCACCGACTCTCGCGGCTAAAATCGTACACTACACAACATCTCTCTGTAGGAGTAGGTCGATCTGTCGCTCTCTCTAACACACACATGCTGTTAAACACACACACGCGCGCGCGCGCACATGCACGCACCTTGGTCCCGTTGCACCTTCTAACGTGACTTATTACACCTAGACGGAAGGAGTAGTAAGTATACGAGATACGGTGGCACACTGACTTAAGTTGAATATAAGTGCCGAAAATTTGTGTGCATGTTATAATAAGGATTCACTTAAAATAGTACGTGAGCGAACAAAGGGATCAATTGGACAGTGTTCCCGAGCAGTAGCGAGATGTGTGAGGTAAGATACACCGCTGGCGCTTTTAATTTTTCTTATTAATTTTCTTGTTTCACCCTCTGACTGGTGGGACCCAACGTACTACGTGGAGAGAGGTAAGGTGACTAAGGCTGCATTATTTCTGCACCACTGTGGATAGTCTTACCACCAAAGCCACATGACACGATTATGATTGAAATCCCAATGACTCCCACACACACAAAAAAACACGCATGCTTGTCACACGAATGCAGGAATGTATAAAAGGTTATTTCCCTCTCGTTGAACATAACGGGAGGGTTGTGTAGCTGGTTAGCCTGTTCTCTCATCAAACTTGAGGTCTCGGGTTTGATAACTACACTTGAGCATAATTTGTGCCAGGAGGATTCTTTGACTGGTCAAAATGTTTTCTAGGGTTTGCACACTTCACACTCTCTCTCCAGTATATATATACATGCTGGAGCCTCAGCGCTTGTAGTTGCTCTCTTCACACTCTCTCGCCCTCTCCCGCTGGAGCCTCAGCGCTTGTAGTTGCTCTCTTCACACTCTCTCACCCTCTCCAGATCTAAACAAGACTTCGTTGGCCTCTCTCTCCCCTCACTACTGCTCAAAGAGCCGGCAGGATCCGTCCGCCAGGAAGGGAAGGAGGCTTAACGCTGTCGTCGACGAGGGACTACCGGCGCAGCTGTTCACTTTCCACCCAGCGGCGGCGCGGGAGGGCCTCCGACCCCTTCTTCTTCGCCGCCGTCCCGTCGCCCACCGAACCACGCCCCAAGAACCTTAAGGTATAATTTACTTACTCCACATGCATTGCTCTAGCTGCATGTATACCATGAATCTAGGACGTGGTTCAAAGAGGAAAGGAGTGGGGGAAAGTAGTGGGAAAAGTTGTATATAGCATAAATCTAGGACGTGGTTCAAAGAGGAAATGAAGGGGGAAAGTTGTATAGCATGAATCTAGGACGTGGTTCAAAGAGGAAAGGAATGGGGGAAAGTAGTGGGGAAAGTTGTATCACATAAATCTAGGACGTGGTTCAAAGAGGAAAGGAAGGGGAGAAAGTACTAGTTCAAAAAGGAAAGGAAGGGACAAGGCTGTAGAGTTTGAGCAGGACTAGATTTGCTGCGCTCACATAGGAAAGGTGTCTAAAGATAACAAAACTGGGACCAACACAAATATGCTCCTTGGTTGTTTGTTCTTTGTTGCAACAGACTGTGCATGACCACAATACATCGGTAGATGCACATGGTGCTGGTGCGTCCACTGTCCCGTGCAACTCATTAGCTGTTGTTAATCTAAGGTCCTGTTTGGTTAAAAACTCCCTAGTCCCTACCTACTTGGTTCCAGGGACTAAACATGGACTAGCGGTTATTAAATGACATGCTAAAAGACCATGTTACCCCTAGTAATGAACTAATACAGACAAGGTGCGATGCGTGGCAGGGGCAACTGTTGGAAAAAGTCCCAAAAAGACTCCCTCGGGGTCTTCTTTCTTTAGTCCCAAATGCCCACTTTTAGTCCCTAAAAGTCCCTCATGTTTGGTTTAGATGGGATTGACATGGAGTTTTTTTAGTCCCTACACCAAAATGTCCATGTAAACAAACACCCTCTAATAATGCCGCTGGAAAATTGATGCAATGCCACAGTTAAAAGCAAATTACATGTTTAACGAATTTTATTGTTAATATAATCTCTATGTTAATATTAATCAATGCCACCATTTGAGAAATGCTACTGTCTTGCTTTCTTTCCCATTTAGATAAGGTAGATGCTTATTTTTGTTGGCTTCTATGTCATCCACCATTATTGACCACTAATTGTTTCCTTTGCACCTCTGTGTAAGCAGGGTTATCTACTTCACCTCGGTGCCATTGTGACCTTTTGTTGCACTGCACAAAACACTTTTGTTTTAAGAGTGTTTTGTGCAGTTCAACCAAAATGTCACACCGACAATGTTGCTTGATTGCTTGATCTTAGTGGAACTGCACAAGAGGAGATCTTACTTCCTATCCGTTAAGGCGAATTTGGTTCAGATCTTCTTCTTGTGAGTTCTTTGAATTCCGCATCATGAGAGGTCAGTACTAGCCTTCTTTCACATGATTCTGCAGTGTGTTTTCATATGTTGTGCTACTTGTACGATAATGTTGCTTGATTTTAGTGAACTGCACAAATGGAGATAAGACTTCCAATCTGTATGTGCACCGTAATATCCCATTGAGGTAAGATAAGGATATTTCACAACTGCTGGCCTGTATTTTGCCACTTTCATCAGAAAATTAAGTTTAGTACTATACTTGTGCTCCCAAATTGACATGCCAAATCTTACATTGAAGGTGAAGCTTTTCTGTTATTGAACCAAGCGATGAAGGGGAAGAACAAGCGGAAGAAAAACAAAAATCAACTCCCGGTGCTGTAATGAAGCACTGGAACTGTGATGACACAAGTAATGATATAGTTTTACATCTTAATTTATTGCTATGGCTGGAACGAGCAATTGTTTTGCCACTGATTTGATGCCACTCTTAATGTAATATGTAATTATCTCTACTTGTGCAAACAGGGATCTTCTTTGAAGATACCGTATATTTTAGTGGAACTGCACAAGAAGATGTTGGAAACATTAAACTAATCGAGGAGTATATAGTAAGCATGGCCACCACCGTAGATAGCCATAGATGGTTCCGGAGAAGTGCTTCATCTGTATGCTCTACACAATAAGCCTCGTGACAAAGGTTGGTACTCGCCCACTGATTTCATCCATATGATTGAGCTTTGTCATCTCTATTGGTGTTGTGCTACTGTTTAGATACTGTCATGAAAAAGTGGTATTGTCCTTGAGAAGTGCTTCATCTGTGTTGTTTTAAATATTTCCTTTCCTTTTTTTTCGAGCAAACAGGGATGCTAGCATTTAGTAGTCCTCTTGTCTTTGCACAACAAGATCATCTTCCTCTGAAGAATAATATGGAGTACGTGAAGTGACTAGTTTCGATTATGCCAGGATGAAGAAGCCCTGTCTATCTTCTCATCATAAGGAGCAGTTGAAGGATGGTTACATTACTCCCCACAAGACCAAACTAACTTCAACTCAGAAGGACTGACAAATCTCCATTTTTTGCTGTGATGCGCGAGTACAATGTTGTTCTAGGATTCTTTCTGGTGAGTTCCATTTTTCTAAAAGTGTGCTCTACATGGACCATGTATGTGCCTGTTGAAACTGTCAATTCATAATACAGTTTGCTTTATACTAATCACTTTTTTGTATTTGTGCAAACAGGGGTGCTCAGCTTGATTTCAATGGGAATTGCACAAAATGTTCATGAATACATCGAAACATTCATTTCCACCACAAGAAAGGAGGTGCCGATAAGTTCAAGGCGTTGCAACATATAAGGGCAAAATCATACAAGCTACGCGCGAATTTGGTTGATTTTGGTGGAACTGCACAAAAAGAACAGCTGGTTTATTTAGCACGAGGTGCCATGTCAATATCCGAACTGATGGCAAACCCTGCCCATTCCACAATCGTAGGCATTTGATATTTTGGAATGGGACAACCTTGTCAAATTTTGCTCATTGATTTTAGCAAGACATGCGTTTGATATTTTCGAATGGGATGCCCTTTGCTGTCAGCAGCGTCGATCAATTTTTTCTTTATTCTTTAGTTGTGAAGTAAATATTGCCTCTGACATCTGAGTCGCTGAGATGCATAATCATCGATTGTTTTGAATGTTCTCTATGAATTGCCAGGCCTGTGTGTTTGATTGCAATGTACAGAAACGCTAAAAAGCTGCTCAAACTCTTTGTACTCCTTCTGTTCCTTTTTACTTCGCACATTGTGAAAGTGCATACTTTTTGTATAAGATTGGTCAAACTAGAGATACTTTGACTGCAGACAAAACTTGTATGCACGACTAGAAAGGACCGGAGGGAGTACATGTGAAACTGCTGCAAACGAGGTGATCACCCTGGGAATAATGCTAGTACGTATTGTTTTGCATGTTCATCCAATGCCAGTGATACAGGAATTCGAACTAATCGAAATAAATTCATTCATACACGGTCGGATTTCATATAAACATGCCGGATTTCATTACATTTCATACATTCTTCAACTAAAAAGGGGTGCGCTGGAGGTATAATTAATTAACCGAAGCTACCCACCTGTGTCCCGCTGAGCCGAACAGAAGCTTCAGTGACTTAACTGCAGGTGCAGTTGCGTAACTGACATGTGGCCTGTTGGGCCCACGTGTTAGTCAGCCAACTGCACCAGCGGTTAAGTAGAAGCAGCGTTCTTCTCCAGTGCAGCTCTCCTACTCCACGTCGCCGCCAAGAAGCTAACCGGCCATCAATGGTCAACCCGCCTAGCTTGGCTTCAACCGGAGGGTAGCAGCGGTGGCCTTACTTGGACCCGAGCGGCGGCGGCCTACCGTGTTCTACTCTTCCTCCTTTTCTGTGTGGCGCGGCCTCGTTGGCAGCGGGGCGGGGCCTCAGCGGAGCCGGCGATGTCCTCTGTCTCGTTGCCGGCGGGCGGCGCCTCAGTGGAGCGGTGGAAATCCTCCCCCACGTTGCCGGTAGGGTGGGGCCTCGGCTGAGCCGACGATGTCCTCTGCCTCGTTGTTGGCGGGGCGGGGCCTCGGCGGAGCCGGCGGTGTCCTCTGCCTTGTTGTTGGCGCCGCGGGGCCTCGGCGGAGCAGGGCCTCATCGATGCCAGCGGAGCGGGGACTCTTCGGAGCCGGCATTGTCCTCTGCCTCGTCCTCGGTCTCGCCAAACAGCGCCTCGCCCGCTTCATCGCCCTCTTTGCTAGCCTCTTTGTAGGCGGCCGCAGCCTCCGCCACCCGCATGCGGTACCGCCAGCGCTCGAGGCGGCCCTTGCGGGCGGAGCAGTACGAGTCAAGCAGCGCCTCCTGCTCCGCGGCGATCTGCTCCTCCGCCTGGAGGTGCTCCTGGAGGAGATGGTGGTTGTAGGCGCCGTTGGCCTGCGCCTCCCGGAACTGCTCCTCACGCATCTGCCTCACCCTGTCCATATATTGGGCACGGGCCTCGCCGATGGTCATGGTGCAATGCACCGGCGAGGATGGCGCGGAGGAGGGGGTTGGCGCCGGATGGTCGACTACCATGTTCTCCATTGGGACGTCGTCGTCCTCCGGCTGCCTGCCGGCCAGCCGGTCGGCAGCAATGGCTGCCATCTCCTTGTGGTCTATCGTCCGCCCGTCCCGAAGAGCGCTGGAGCGCGAGGAAGCCATGGTGGGCAGTAGTGGTGTGGACAGGAGAAAGGGAACGGATGCGGATGACTGCGGCTATGGCTGGCGCAGCAGTTTGTATAGCAATGGTGGGCGGGCGGAGGGACGAACGTGTGGCGCCGGAGTAGCCGCCTCGGCAACCGCGTATCATTAATGTGGACGGCAGATGGACGGACGGAAGGCACTTGTGTCGTTTGAAGGCGGAGCAATCGCCTGCACCGGGAAGCGGGGCGGGCGGCGCTGACTGTTTCGGGCGGAAAGCGCGCGCGGGCGAGGAGATGACTTTACTTGGAGAGGATGACAATGGGGACCCACCAGGTCCATAGCCTCACGTACGCAAGTGCCTCCTTATTTTTTATATATATATATATAACTATAATTTATTTTGCTTCCTCCTGGTTTCCTGACATCACGGTCCCACACCATTGTCAACCTATGTAGTAGTCAATAAACGAGAGAATTGCACAAGAAGCGGCCGACAGCTGGGACCAAGCAGCTCGAGCAGTATTTGTGTTTTTGAGGTGTGAGCACTGCAGAGTTTTATGATGTTTAGCCCAGATATTAATTTTTCTCCTCTGAACAACAACGAAAACACCGCTGCAGGTATTAACTGGGCGGGCTGTGGCCCGTCTAGCCCAGGCCAGATATCCAGCCCAGACATTAATTTTTTCAAGCTGAAAATGGCTAGCCCAGCTATCCTTTTTTTAGGAATACCCAGGCAAGGTCAAGTTGTTATTCTCCGCCCCGCTAGGCTGCAAATCTTTCCTAGGAGGGATGCATTAGGCTTAAGAAGAAAATGGGCTTTAAGAAATAATAAATGGGATGTATTATAAAAACTGGGCAGTAACTATAAAAAAATGCACCAAACACGTGATTACTTTATAAAATATTATTTTTGGATATTGAAAATTTTAATTTCATTAATTGTTGCAAGCGCAATGTTTCGTTGGATTTTTACGTAATATAAATTTATATTGAAATTGTATTTAATCTGACTAGAAATTTCGGGATAAAAATATTTCGGATCCCATCAAAATGTGGGAAATTTTATTGAATTCTGTTTTGAACGGTTGGTTGAAATGGGCTGTACTTTTAACAAACTGTAAATGGGTTGTAGTAAATTCCATTACAATTCAAAAATGGGCTACACATTCTTACAAATCTCAAATGGGCTATAAGTTCTCTGCCACACACTTCTGGCCTTACTAAGTTGACGCGTCCCCTAAAAAACAGAGTTGACGCGTATGCAAGGCTTTGTCAACTTATAGTCAACACACGGTTCTAGCAGCAGTGGCCGTTGGATGTCCATCCAACGGATGTCGTGCTTCTTCTTCAATCTCGGATATTCTAGCTTCACCCGCCCAAACAATGATTCCTCCCCCTGACATCTAGGGCACACCATTTCGGAAGCTGACCTGTGGGCCTACTAAGTTGACGTACCAAGGGCTTTGTCAACTTAGTCAATATAAACGATTCTAGCTGCAGTGACCGTACGATGTCCATCCAACGGCCGTCGTGCTTCTTCAACCTCTGGTCTTCTTGCTCCAGCCGCCCAAAGCAGCGCTGGTCGTGCCGCCTGCTCCTGCCTCCCGTGGCCGGCTGTGCTGCCGTGGAGGCCTCACCGCCCCCTACTACTCCCACCGCTGGCCAGGCCATCCCTCCACTCACCCACACCCCTGTTATTCTGCGGCGACGACAGCGCAGCCGAACAAGTGAACCCTCGTACTCCTCTCCGCGTGTGCATCCACTGCAGCGTCTTCCCGGGCTCTGTGTCGTCCCCTTCCTAGGCCTCGCCGTCGTCCACCGCCCTGGTGCTCTCGGCGCGGCATGGTCAACGTGGTCAAGGAACGACTTCCATCGGACGTGGACTGTACGTGGAGAGGCTGACAGCTGGGTCCACGGCAGCCGCAAGGAAGTGCCTCCTTATTACGCGCAAAATAATTATTCCTCCACCTGACAGTGGGGACCCACCGGACGGGCCACCGTATTTCGCGAAAAAATGATTCGCCCCTGACTGCCGGGACCCACGAGCTACATCTTCGCACGCAAGGAAGTGCGTCCGGGAAAAAACGATTCGCTCCCCTGACTGCTGGGACCCACCAGCTACATCTTCGCATGCAAGGAAGTGCGTCCGAAAAAAAAGATTCGCCCCCGACTGCTGGGACCCACCGCTACACCTTCGCACGCAAGGAAGTGTGTCCGGTTAAAAAAAACGATTCGCCCCCCTGACTGCTGGGACCCAGCAGCTACACCTTCGCATGCAAGGAAGTGCGTCCGGGCAAAAAAACGATTCCCCCCTGACTGCTGGGACCCACCAGCTACATCTTCGCAGGTAAGGAAGTGCCTGACAGTCGGGACCCACCTGGTCGAAGCGTACGTAGCGTTGTCATTCTGGTCGCGAACGTGTACCTACATACTGGTCGATGTAGAGGCGCGCACGTGTCATAGTAGAGGCGCGCACGTAGCATGTACACGTACGACAGCGGCCAGGGTGCAAGAAAGAAAATACGGCCATGTATGTGTACATACGGGCAGGGTCTCGAACGCCTACTCGCGCATACGTACGGCCAGGGCTCGTGTACATGGCTGGGTCGGAACGGAGAAACAGCGTCGTCATCGTGTTCATGGGGAGGCAACGGAATATGTCGTGTTCATGGGGAGGCAACGGAATGCGTCGTGTTCATGGGGAGGCAACGGAATGCGTCGTGTTCATCGGGAGGCAACGGAACGCGTGGGAGCCAACCGGCTGGGTCGGAACGGAATGTGTGGTCGTGTTCATCGGGAGGTCTTGGACGGAACAGGCGATGGAAACGAGGCCTGGCATACCGCAGAACGGAGGAAACGGACCTCCTACGTTCGGAACGGGATCCTGTTGATCGGGAGGGGTGTGGCGTACCGCAAAATGGAGGAAACGGACCTCATACGATCGAAACGGGGGTCCTGTTGATCGGGAGGGGTGTGGCGTACCGCAAAACGGACGAAACGGACCTCCTACGGTCGAAACGGGGGGTCTTGTTGATCGGGAGGGGTGTGGCGTACCGTAAAACGGACGAAACGGACCTCCTACGGTCGAAACGGGGGTCCTGTTGATCGGGAGGGGTGTGGCGTACCGCAAAACGGACGAAACGGACCTCCTACGGTCGAAACGGGGGTCCTGTTCATCGGGAGGGGTGTGGCGTACCGCAAAACGGGACTCCACGGGATACTGTTCATCTCCACCGTCGACCTCCTCCAGCCTCCACGGGCTACCGTCGACCTCCTCCAGCCTCCACGGGCTCCTGTTCAACCAGCCTCCACCGTGCGCTACTCCACCGGCTACTGTTCAACCACCCCTCCACGGGCACCCCTCCATCGTCTACTGTTCATCCAGCCCTCCACACAACGGGGTCCTGTTCAACCACCCCTCCACGGGCACCCCTCCACCGTCTACTGTTCATCCAGCCCTCCTCCACACCACGGGGTCCTGTTCATCCAGAGGCAACGCCACCGCTCACTGTTCATCCAACCCCCCCCCCCCCCCCGCAACGCTCACTGTTCATCCAATCGATCGGCTTCAGTTAGCAGCAGTAGCGAAGGAATCACTCGATCGGGTTCAGTTAACAGCCATCGATCGATCGCTCGGGTTCAGTAACACGTAGCCTGCAGTGCAATCGCTTGGGTTCAGTTAGAGCCCAATGCCTCGCTCGGGTTCAGTTAGAGCCAACGCCTCGCACACACGCGCGTACGTGTATGAGAGAAACGCGCATCCCTCGGCCCCCGACCTCCCACCGTAACCGGGAACTCCCCGAAATTTTCCTCCCCCTCTCTTCTACCATGGTTTTTTCCGTCATGGACGGCCCAAAGAATGTCATGCAGCTGCGTCTCCGGCCCGCCCAGGATGAAAAGCCCATTTTTTGTCATGATTTTTTGTCATAGAAGTAGGATCCCACCACATCTATGATGATACCGGGTTTTGTCACAATTATCGTCATAGAAGTGTCATATGTATGACAGAAAAAAATTTCGTTCGGCCCAAAATGTCACGGATGTGTCTTTTTTTATAGTGCATGTTGTAGGCGTAGTGCGACGCCGCCATGAACTTGGCTAGTGCCGGGCGGCCGAGGATCCCGTTGTAGGGCCAGGGGATCTCGGCCACGTCGAAGATGATCCTCTCCGTCCTGTAGTTTAACTCCCCTCCAAATGTCACGGGCAGCGTGACCTTCCCCTTCGGCCGGCTCCTGATGACCCACAAGTATAGGGGATCTATCGTAGTCCTTTCGATAAGTAAGAGTGTCGAACCCAACGAGGAGCAGAAGGAAATGATAAGCGGTTTTCAGCAAGGTACTCTCTGCAAGTACTGAAATAAGTGGTAACAGATAGTTTTGTGATAGGATAATTTATAACGAGCAATAAGTAACAAAAGTAAATAAAGTGCAGAAAGGTGGCCCAATCCTTTTTTTAGCAAAGGACAAGCCTGGACAAACTCTTATATAGGGAAAAGCGCTCCCGAGGACACATGGGAATTATCGTCAAGCTAGTTTTCATCACGTCCATATGATTCACATTCGGTACTTTGATAATTTGATATGTGGGTGGACCGGTGCTTGGGTGCTCCCCTTATGATTAACCTCTATTGCAAGCATCCGCAACTACAACAAAAGTATTAAGGTAAACCTAACCATAGCATGAAACATATGGATCCAAATCAGCCCCTTACGAAGCAACGCATAAACTAGGGTTTAAGCTTTTGTCACTCTAGCAACCCATCATCTACTTATTACTTCCCAATGCCTTCCTCTAGGCCCAAATAATGGTGAAGTGTTATGTAGTCGATGTTCACATAACACCACTAAAGGATAGACAACATACATCTCATCAAAATATCGAACGAATACAAAATTCACTTGACTACTAATAGCAAGACTTCTCCCATGTCCTCAGGAACAAACGTAACTACTCACAAAGCATATTCATGTTCATAATCAGAGGGGTATAAATATGCATATAGGATCTGAACATATGATCTTCCACCAAATAAACCAACTAGCATCAACTACAAGGAGTAATCAACAGTACTACCAATCCCAGACTATGAGACAAGAATTGGATACAAGAGATGAACTAGGTTTTTGAGAGGAGATGGTGCTGGTGAAGATGTTGATGGAGATTGCCCTCTCCCGATGAGAGGAGCGTTGGTGATGACGATGGCGATGATTTCCCCCTCCCGGAGGGAATTGTCCCTGGCAGAACAGCTCTGCCGGAGCCCTAGATTGGTTCCGCCAAGGTTCCGCCTCGTGGCGGCGGAGTCTCGTCCCGAAAGGTTGCTTATGATTTTTCTCTGGACGAAAGACTTCATATAGCAGAAGATGGCCACCGGAGGGCCAATAGGGGGCCCACGAGGCAAGGGGCGCGCCCTGGGGGGTAGGGCGCGCCCCCCACCCTCGTGGGCAGATGGTGGCCCCCCTGACGTATTTCTTTCGCTCAGTATTTTTTATTATTTCCAAAATTAACTTTCGTGGAGTTTCAGGACTTTTGGAGTTGTGCAGAATAGGTCTCTAATATTTGCTCCTTTTCCAGCCCAGAATTCTAGCTGCCGGCATTCTCCCTCCTTATGTAAACCTTGTAAAATAAGAGAGAATAGGCATAAGTATTGTGACATAACGTGTAATAACAGCCCATAATGCAATAAATATCGATATAAAAGCATGATGCAAAATGGACGTATGAGCTCCTCCCCGGATTGACCCCTTGAAACGAGCCCGTTTCCTCGAGGTCTCCATCAGGAATTTGCAGCCTTTTGATCACGACGGGCGAGATCAAGTTCAGGCCGGCCGCGCCGTCGACCAACATCTTGTTCACCTTGAGGTTGTGTATCGTTGGCGAGACCAACAACGGCAAACACCCGACCGCGGTTGTGCACTCAGGGTGGTCCTCGGCGTCAAAGATGAGGGGCGTGCTGGACCAGTTCAGCGGCTTCTGAGCGTTGAACGACGGCTCCGCTGCTGTAGTCTCACGCGCCCGCTGCTTGAGCTGGCGGTGAGAAGTATGCAGCGAGGCACCACCGTCGACGCACATGGCCTCTGTAGCCTTCTGGAACTCTTGCTCACCGGACTCGTCGTCCTCGTCATGATCATCGTCTTCTTGCTTCTCGTCACGGCCCCGGGCGGGCCTCTCTTGCTGGTTGTCCTTGTCGCGGCGGCCTCCTTGGCCACCACGCTTCTTGCCGGATCCCTCGGCACCGTCCTGGCCCTTCTCCTTGTCCCGCCTCTCATACTCGGCCTTTTTCTTTTCAGCAAGCAGCTCGACTTGTTGGCAGTTCTGGAGGTCGTGGCCCTTGGTGCGGTGGATCTTGCAGTACTGCTTGCCGGAGCCCCCTAGCTTGTCGGCAGCTGCTAAGGCCCGGCAGGCGACGCACCCGGCAATCTCCTTGTCGGGGTCGTCTGCCTTGACCTTCTTGGTAGCGCCGGTGTCGTCAGACCCTTCAACGACAAGCACGGCCTTGCCCTTGCGTTTCCTGTTGCGACGCCAGCCTTCTTCGTCGGGGCGGCGGTGTCTTCATCAGTAGAGTTGGTTTCCGCACCAGCGTCCTCGTCGGGGTACTTCCTTCCCTCTTCATCCCGGGCACACTTATCGGCCAGAACATAGAGTTCGGCCACATCCTTAACCTTGGTCATCGCCAGCTCTTCGCACATCTTGCGGTTGCGCATGTTCTGATGGAACGCGCTGGTCACAGCGGCGGGATGAACGTCGGGGATGTTGTACTGCACCCAGCTGAATCTCTGGATGTACTTGCGCAGGGTTTCCCCTTCCTTCTAGGGAATGATATGCAGATCACTGGCCTGGCCATGAGCTTGGTGGCCTCCAGTGAAGGCGCCAACGAACTCATGGCACACATCCGACAAAGAAGAAATGGAATCCGCCGGCAAGTGCATCAACCAAGACATAACATTGGGCTTCAGTGCCAACGGGAAGTAATTGGCAAGCACCTTGTCGTCGCGAGCTCCGGCAGCCTGCATCGCGATGGTGTAGATGCTGAGGAACTCCGACGGATGGGTCTTGCCAGTGTACTTCTCGCCAACGTCGGGCTTGAACGTGCGGTGGGACGGCCACTGGAACTGCTGCAGCTCGCGGGTAAAGGCTGGGCATCCCACGTCGTAAGGTAGGCCGCCGGAGCCCCCCGGCGCTGGGTGGTCCATAGTGGGTCCCGCCCGCTTGTCCGACTGGTGGCGTGTATCACGCCGGCGCTCGATAGTGGTTCGAGTATCTTCGTGAGCCCATTCTCGAAGAACTTGGCGCTGGTCGCGGTGGGTCCGCGGGTCGGACGACGCTATAGAGATGTTATCACAAGCGTCGTCACGACGAGCCGACGCCCGCGGCGGCTGGCGAGGAGGAGAGTGCACCCTGACCGCAGCACCCCCGTTCCTCCCAGCGCCGGCATGTGGCAGCTCGCTGGAGCGCCGGCCCGAGGGCCCCGCCGGTCGCGGATCATCTTTGTTGGCGACGGCGACGAGGCTCCGGATGGTGGCCCTCCACTCGTCGAGCTTCTCTGCAGCAGGAGGGAAGTCGAGGAGCAGCTGCGCGCGCGCCAAAGCTTCTGCTGGCGTGGGTGGTGGCGGAGCTGCGTGGACCGTAGCGCGCTTCGACTTCTAACCACGTTAGAAGGAGCTCTATCACGACCCAGCGGCTGCGCGCCATTTTCGCCAGCACTTCGGCGGGCATGCTGAACTCCTTCGTCTTGCGGACGGCGCACAGGGCTCTTCCCACGGCGGGGTCCAGGGTCACCGGCGTGGTGACGCTGCTCGTCTCGCACACCATGGGAAGAGCGCGCAGTGGTCGCCGGCATGGGCATCTTGGAGGTTGGTGCGCCACCCGTGGGTGGCACGACGACACTCCTGGAGGGCCCTGCGCCACCTGCGGGGGACCAGCCCCGTCTTTGGACTTGGTGGCGTGCGGCCCATCGCCTGGTGCACGAACGGCGCCGCTCGCCAGGCTCTGACTGCCAGGGCGATGCTGGTGCTCGTGGACCGCGGCCCGGGTTCTGTCCGTGACCGGGCCGCTGCCCGCCCGTACGGGCACGGGCCGGTCGGCCCCCGTCGAGCCGACCGCCGTGGCCGTCTTCTTCTTGGGAGCCATGGCGATGAAGAAGTGCTAGGCTAACTACTAGACCAGATTCTCACAATTGCTTCCCCTACCTAGCACGCCAAAGATGTCGGTGTGGAACGACACCTATGGGATCACAAGAATCCCTACTACGGTTGCCGGGGCGCAGGGTTGCGAGAAGAGCAGGATTAGTAATCAGCACAAGGATCGTTTACCCAGGTTCGGGCCGCGAGGATGAGTAAAACCCTAGTCCTGCTTTTGGTGGATGTATTGAGTGTTCTTGAGCCCTTGAACTAGCTACAGTGGCTGAGAAGTTCCAAGGAGCCGAATCCTTCTCCAGTACGCCACGGGCCTCCTTTTATAGTCGAAAGGGGCTGCCACAGTGGCACACAGGAGGTGGAAAGGCGTATAGTGCTATGAGCTTATCGCTTGTATTACAGGACAAGACGCATTCAATGCATCGCTTAGGTGTCCCCTTGCTTTATTGGGGACGGGAACGAGGCCCGTCCCGTCCGCCGCCGCTCCTCCTCGCTTCGACACGCGCCCTGGCCAGCGCTGCATGTGGCACCATGTAGGCAGGCAAGCAGCTGACGTGGCGCGGCGGTAGGGTCTTCATGAAGATCTGCATGCCGCCACGCATGTGCTTGCTGATCTAGTCTGGGAGCTGCGTGTTGCCACGCAGGTGCTAGCCCAGCTGGTTCAGCTGGCAGCTGCATGCGAACGGCGGTGGAGACTTGGCTGGTGCGGACCTGGAGGTGGCCCTGCTGGCGTCCTCGCTGAGGGCCTTGCCGGGTGGCCCGGCAAGGGTCTTGCCGTGGCGCGCTGTCGTCCCCGGCAAGGATCTTGCCTGGGGTCTTGTGGCTCTCCTCGGCAAGGATCTTGCCGAGGACCGTTGTCTTTTAATCCTTGTATGATCTTGAATATCCTTGGTCTTGACAAAGATCTGCATGCCACCATGGAGGTGCCTCCCGAGCCCTAGTTCCAACGTGGTTGGTTGAGTTGGAACCCGTGGGCTCGAGGGTGGCTCGCTCCGCTGGTGTGGGCGAGCCGTCCCGGCAAGGGTCTTGTCGAGGCTGCTGAGGCTGCCCCCGGCAAGGGTCTTGCCGGGGGAACCTGCTTTGCCTCTCTGCTTCTTTGTGTTCTTGGCCTTGGCGTTGCCTTGGCTGTCTTGTACTTCGGTTTTACCTCGGTTCACCTCCCCTGTTCTGCTTGATGCGGCCGTGGGCGCAGCTCTGACTGCCCGTGCATAGGTAAAGGGGTACAAAGGTGTGCCCCTTCTTTTGTACACCGACACTGCTGGTCCACCACGGACTGGGAGGCTAAAAATACAAGTTGTATGGTGCAGAGGCAAGTAAAAAAATGCCATCGAGAGCCATCCACTGAAGAAAAACAATCGCGTCTGATGTGCTTCTTCAGTCGTGCCGCTGGCCCCCCTTTAATCCAGTTCGCTCGGGGATCTAGCTGGTATCATTTTTTTCAAAGGGCGAACAAGTATCAGGTAGGCCTAGGTTTTGTTTTTTAACATGCGTAGCCCACGACATACGGAGACAGTGGTTTCAACTTACTTTTTGAGGTCCATACCGGCCTATGGGCCTCCCAGCGTAGGTTTTACTTTTTCTTAAAGATCGACAGCCCAATGTTTTTTTAATAACGCAAATCTCTCTTCTATATATCTTAAGAATAATAATGCTGTGTCCAATTTATGTTTTCCCTTCTAACCACATTATATATATTTATATTATTACTGTTATCGTATATTTTATAGAGACTTATATATACATTATAAAAACATCCCACATGTTATTAACTTATAAAAGTAAATATTTAACAGAAGTTGGCAAGAAAAATCTTGGTTGTTTTTGACTCACAGGCAAGGAAAATCCTGGTGATTGCGTACAAAAGCTTGCGAAGATTTTAAGGACCAATGTAATAATAACGCGCTCATTTTTATTTTGAGCAATAACTCGCTAATTTGTTAATTTTATATATAAAAAATGTGTCGCTATGGTTTATTTTTTTATATTAATTGCTCCTTCTAACCTAACATTATATATAGAACGAGCCCAGCTAATTCATGTATTTCAAGAAAGTGCAAATGGGCTGGGATTTCTTAGAAAATATTAAATGGGCCGCATTGACGCAAAATTATTTGTTCACCCGGCCCAGCAAATGGACTGTACATTCTAGAAAACATGGGTTAAATATATGCCACATTTTTGCAGGCTCACATGTGGGCCAATAGGTCGAAGCCTACGTAGGGCGTTGTCAACTTGGTCAACAAATGATTATGACATCCACAGCCATTGGATTTATATCCAACGGCCGGCATGCACCTTCAATCTCTCGTCTTCTTCCTCCAGCGTCGCCGGGACCGCCTGGTCCGGCCTCCGGTGGCTAGCGGCTCTGCTTAGCATGCATTTTTGTGAGGCGCTACCCCACCGCCGGCCAGGCTATCCCTCTACCCCTCCACACCTCCTGTTATTCTCTGCCGACTGCAGCCCCACGCCGCACCAGAACAGTTATAACCCTTGTACTCCTCTCAATCTGCGACTCCACTGCCGCGTCTTCCCATCTCCGGGTCGTTCCCGTCCGGGGCCTCGCCGTCGTCCACCGCCTCGCTGTGCTCGGCGTGGCGTGGTCAACAAACGAGAGTCATCAGAAGAGGACTGTACGTGGAGAGCCTGACGGCTGGGACCCATGAGGTCCATGGTCGCACGCAAGGAAAGTTCCTCCTTATGAAGCTGAAAAAAATGTTTCCTCCCCCTGACAGCTGGAACCCACCGGCTGTATCTTTGCACGGAAGGAAGTGCCTCCTTGTTATGCGAAAAGAACTATTCCTCCCGTTGACAGCTGGGACCCGTCAGATTTGGTGGCTGACTTGTGGGCCTACTAAGCGGACGTGTACGCAGGGCTTTGTCAACTTAATCAACAAATGATTCTAGCACCTGGACCGTTGGATGTTAATCCAACAGTCGTGCTCCTTCTTCAACCTCTGTTCTTGCTCCTGTCTCCCGTGGGTGGCGTGCTGCCGCACACCCGAACCAGTCAAGTTTCCCACTCCTCTCCATCTATGACTCCACTGCCGCGTCTTCCCCATCACCAGGTCGTTCCAGTCTGGGGCCTCGCCATCGTCCACCGGCCTTGGTGCGCTCGGCACGGTGTGGTCAACCTTGTCAACAAACGAGAGTCATCGGAAGATGACAGTACGTGAGAGGCTGACAGTGGGGAAGCACCACGCCCATGGACGCATGCATGCAACTGCATCCTTTTTACCCTGAAAAATAATGTTTTCTCCCCCTATCTGCTGGGACCCACCAGCTACATCTTCGCACGCAAGGAAGTGTGTCCTTATTACGGGCAAAAAAAATCCCCCCTGACAGCTGGGACCCAGCAGCTATATCTTCGCACGCAAGGAAGTGCGTCCTTATCCTCCCTGACAACTGGGACCCACCCGGTCAAAGCGTACGTACTGTTATCTGTCTTGTCGGAACATGTACGTACATACTGGTCGATCGGTCGCTCTGCAACGATGAACCGTGGCCGAGTAAGAAGCGGCAGATGTCATAGTAGAGCCCCCCACGTAGCAGTTCAAGCTGTCCCGTCTAAACTGTGTACACGTACATACAGCCATATGCCAAAAAATACGGCCACGTATGTACATACGGGCGGGGTCTCAAACGCCTACTCGTGCATACGTACGGCCAGGGCTCATGTACATGGCTGGGTCGAAACGGACAAACTGCATCGTCGTCGTGTTCATCGGGAGCCAACCGGCTTGGACGGAACAGCCGATCGAAACGAGGCCTGGCGTACCGCAGAACGGAGGAAACGGCCTTGTGTTCGACCGGCCACGGTCGAAACGGGATCCTGTTCATCGGGAGGGGTCTGGCGTACCGCAAACCGGAGGAAACGAACTTTTCTTGGACCTCCTCGATTGAAACAGGGTCCTGTTGATCGGGAGGGGTGTGGCGTACCGCAAAACGGAGGAAACGGACTTGTGTTGGAGCGCTACGGTCGAAATGGGGGTCCTGTTCATCGGGAGGGGTGTGGTGTACCGCAACACGGGATTCCATGGGATATTGTTCATCTCCACCATCGACTGCCTCCACGGGCTACTGTTCATCCACCGTCGACCTCCTCCAGCCTCCACGGGCTCCTGTTCATCCAGCCTCCACCGCTCCTCCACCGGCTACTGTTCAACCAGCCCTCTCCACGGGGTCCTATTCAACCACCCCTCCACGGGCTACTGTTCATCCAGCCCTCCACCGGCTACTGTTCAACCAGCCCTCCGCGGGGGCGTCCTGTTCATCCAGCCCTCCACGGGGTCCTGTTCATCCACCCCCAACCAGCTCGATCGGGGTCCCGTTCATCCAGCGGCAACGGCCTCTACTACCACAGAGTCTTGTTCATCCAACTCCCCACCGGGAACTGTTCATCCAAACCCCCCCAACAACGCTCACTATTCATGAAGGGAAGGAGGCAGCAGGGTTCGGTCGGCTTCAATTAGCAGCAGTAGCGAAGGAATCGCTCAATCCGGTTTAGTTAACAACCATCAATCGATAGCTCGGGTTCAGTAACGCGTAGCCTACAGTGCTATTGCTCGGGTTCAGTAGGCGAACGCCTCGCTCGGGTTCAGTTAGAGCCCAACGCCTCGCACCCACGCGCGTACGTGTACGAGAGAAACGCGCATCGCTCGGCCCCCGACCACCCATCGTAACCGGGAACTCCCCGATATTTTCCTCGCCCTCGCTTCTACCACAGTTTTTTCCGTCATGGACGGCCCAAAGAATGTCATGCAGCTGCGTCTCCGGCCCGCCCAGGACGAAAAGCCCATTTTCTGTCATGATTTTTTGTCATAGAAGTAGGAGCCCACCACATCTATGATGATACCGGGTTTTGTCACAATTATCGTCATAGAAGTGTCATAAGCATGACAAAAAAAATTCGTTTGGCCCAAAATGTCACGGATGTGACTTCTTTTTGTAGTGCTATCTCCCTTCTTTCATTTATGAACATATCATTTTCATGGTCTAGCAAATATTGTTTTAAAGGATCAGTAGGAGGCATGGCAATAGAAGCAAGACCAATAATTTCATCCTTACTAGGCAATTCTTTATCATGGGGTTGTCTACGAAATTTAGAGAAATTAAAATCATGAGACATATCCCCTAAACCAATAGTAACAATATCTTTCTCGCAGTCTATCTTAGCATTAAAGGTATTCAAGAAAGGTCTTCCAAATATAATGGGACAAAAATCATCTTGTGGGGAAGCAAGAACAAGAAAATCAGTAGGGTATTTTATTTTCCCACACAAGACTTCAACATCTCTAACAATCCCAATTGGTGATATAGTATCTCTATTGGCAAGCTTAATAGTAACATCAATATCTTCTATCTCAGGAGGTGCAATATCATTCATAATTTCTTTATATAAAGTAAAAGGAATTGCACTCACACTAGCACCCACATCACATAAGCCATGATAACAATGATCTCTAATTTTAACAGAAACAACAGGCAGGCCAACAACGGGTCTATGTTTATCTTTACTATCGGGTTTAGCAATTCTAGCAGCTTCATCACATAAATAAATAACATGCCCATCAATATTACCAACCAAGAGATCTTTAACCATAGCAATACTAGGTTCAACTTTAATTTGCTCAGGGGGTGTAGGTGTCCTAGTATAACTCTTAGGAACCACAGTTGAAGCTTTAGCATGATCTTTTATTCTAACAGGAAAGGTGGTTTCTCAATATAAGCAGTAGGAACAAAAGGATCAACATTATAGGTAATGGTTTCTTCTTCAACTTTAACAGGTTCTACTACTTTAACTTCAATGGGAGGCTGATATTTACACCACTTCTCCTTAGGGAGATCAACATGCGTAGCGAAAGATTCATAGAAAGAAGCTACTATCTCAGAGTCAAGTCCATATTTAGTGCTAAAATCACGAAAAGCATTGGTATCCATAAAAGATTTAACACAATCAAACTTAAGGTTTATACCTGACTCCTTACCTTCGTCGAGTTCCCAATCTTCAGAGTTGCATTTAATTCTTTCCAATAAATCCTATTTGAATTCAATATCCTTCTTCATAAAAGAACCAGTACAAGAAGTATCGAGCATGGATCGATCATTATGAGAAAGCCGAGCATAAAAAAATTGAATAATAATTTATCTTGAGAGCTCATGATTAGGGCATGAATATAACATTGACTTAAGCCTCCCCCAAGCTTGAGCGATACTTTCTCCTTCACGAGGCCAGAAATTATATATATAATTCCGATCATGATGAACTAGATGCATAGGATAAAACTTCTGATGAAATTCCAATTTCAATCGGTTGTAGTTCCATGATCCAATATCATCACATAGCCTATACCATGTCAATGAAATTCCCTTCAAAGATAGGGAATACCTTCTTCTTGAGAACATCCTCGGGCATACCTGCAAGCTTAAATAATCCACAAACTTCATCCACATAGATTAGGTGCATATCGGGATGTAATGTTCCATCTCCTGCATAAGGATTAGCTAATAGTTTCTCTATCATACCCATAGGAATTTCATAATAAATATTTTCAGTAGGTCCAGTAGGTTGAGGAGCAACTCTTTGCTCTTCCAGTCGAGGTGAAGATACCCCGAACAAGCCCCTCAAAAGATTATTTTCCATAGTAACAAGTGACAGTAAATTTCAGCACACTATATAAATGTTTCCTTACCAAATTCCACTTACCAAAGGCGCTTCACTCCCCGGCAACAGCGCCAGAAAAGAGTCTTGATGACCCACAAGTATAGGGGATCTATCGTAGTCCTTTCTATAAGTAGGAGTGTCGAACCCAACGAGGAGTAGAAGGAAATGACAAGCGGTTTTCAGCAAGGTATTCTCTGCAAGCACGGAAATTATCGGTGAGAGATAGTTGTATGATGAGATAATTCGTAACGGGTAACAAGTAACAAAAGTAAACAAGGTGCAGCAAGGTGGCCCAATCCTTTTTGTAGCAAAGGACAAGCCTGGACGAACTCTTATATAAAGCAAAGCGCTCCCGAGGACACATGGGAATTGTTGTCAAGTTAGTTTTCATCATGCTCATATGATTCACGTTCGTTACTTTGATAATTTGATATGTGGGTGGACCGGTGCTTGGGTGCTTCCCTTCCTTGGACAATCCTCCCACTTATGATTAACCCCTCTCACAAGCATTCGCAACTACGAAAGAAGAATCAAGATAAATCTAACCATAGCATGAAACATATGGATCCAAATCAGCTCCTTACGAAGCAACGCATAAACTAGGGTTTAAGCTTCTGTCACTCTAGCAACCATCATCTACTTATTGTTGGAAATATGCCCTAGAGGCAATAATAAGATGGTTATTATTGTATTTCCTTGTTCATGATAATTGTCTGTTGTTCATGCTATAATTGTATTAACTGGAAACCGTAATACATGTGTGACTACATAGACCACAACATGTCCCTAGTAAGCCTCTAGTTGAATAGCTCGTTGGTCAATAGATGGTTATGGTTTCCTGACCATGGACATTGGATGTCATTGATAACGGGATCACATCATTAGGAGAATGATGTGATGGACAAGACCCAATCCTAAGCATAGCACAAGATCGTGTAGTTCGTTTGCTAGAGCTTTTCTAATGTCAAGTATCATTTCCTTAGACCATGAGATTGTGCAACTCCCGGATACCGTAGGAATGCTTTGGGTGTACCAAACATCACAACGTAACTGGGTGGCTATAAAGGTGCACTACAGGTATCTCCGAAAGTGTCTGTTGGGTTGGCACGAATCGAGACTGGGATTTGTCACTCCGTATGACGGAGAGGTATCTCTGGGCCCACTCGGTAATGCATCATCATAATGAGCTCAATGTGACTAAGGAGTTAGCCACGGGATCATGCGTTACGGTACGAGTAAAGTGACTTGCCGGTAACGAGATTGAACAAGGTATTGGGATACCGACGATCGAATCTCGGGCAAGTAACGTACCGATTGACAAAGGGAATTGTATACGGGATTGATTGAATCCTCGACATCATGGTTCATCCGATGAGATCATCGTGGAACATGTGGGAGCCAACATGGGTATCCAGATCCCGTTGTTGGTTATTGACCGGAGAGTCGTCTCGGTCATGTCTGCATGTCTCCCGAACCCGTAGGGTCTACACACTTAAGGTTCGGTGACGCTAGAGTTGTAGAGATATTAGTATGCGGTTAACCAAAAGTTGTTCGGAGTCCCGGATGAGATCCCGGACGTCACGAGGAGTTCCGGAATGGTCCGGAGGTAAAGATTTATATATGGGAAGTCCTATTTTGGCCACCGGAAAATGTTCGGGATTTTTCGGTATTGTACCGGGAAGGTTCTAGAAGGTTCCGAAGTAGGGCCCACCTGCATGGGGGGACCCACATGAACGTGGGTAGTGGGGGCAAGGCCCCACACCCCTGGTCAAGGCGCACCAAGATCCCACCTTAGAAGGAATAAGATCATATCCCGAAGGGATAAGATCAAGATCCCTAAAAAAGGGGGATAACAATCGGTGGGGAAGGGAAATGATGGGATTTCTTTCCCCCACCTTTGCCAACGCCCCAATGGACTTGGAGGGCAAGAAACCAGCCCCCTCCACCCCTATATATAGTGGGGAGGCGCATGGGAGCAGCACCCCCAAGCCCTGGTGCCTCCCTCCCTCCCGTGACACCTCTTCCTCCCCGCTTGCGCTTGGCGAAGCCCTGCCGGGATCCCGCTACTTCCACCACCATGCCGTCGTGCTGCTGGATCTCCATCAACTTCTCGTCCCCCCTTGCTGGATCAAGAAGGAGGAGACGTCCCCACTCCGTATGTGTGTTGAACGCGGAGGTGCCGTCCGTTCGGCGCTAGGATCATCGGTGATTTGGATCACGACGAGTACGACTCCATCAACCCCGTTCTCTTGAACGCTTCCGCTCGCGATCTACAAGGGTATGTAGATGCACTCCTCCCCTCTCGTTGCTAGCATATCCTAGATTGATCTTGGTGACACTTATTACTTCCCAATGCCTCCCCCTAGGCCCAAATAATGGTGAAGTGTCATGTAGTCAACGTTCACATAACATCACTAGAGGAGGGACAACATAAATCTCATCAAAATATCGAACGAATACCAAATTCACATGATTACTTATAACAAGACTTCTCCCATGTCCTCAGGAACAAATGTAACTACCCACAAAGCATATTCATGTTCATAATCAGAGGAGTATTAATTATCATTAAGGATCTGAACATATGATCTTCCACTAGATAAACCAACTAGCATCAACTACAAGGAGTAATCAACACTACTAGCAACCCACAGGTACCAATCTGAGGTTTTGAGACAAAGATCGGATACAAGAGATGAACTAGGGTTTGAGAGGAGATGGTGTTGGTGAAGATGTTGATGGAGACTGAGATTGACCCCCTCTCGATGACAGGATCGTTGGTGATGATGATGGCTTCGATTTCCCCCTCCCGGAGGGAAGTTTCCCCGGCAGAACAGCTCCGTTGGAGCCCTAAATTGGTTCTGCCCAAGTTCCGCCCCGAGACGGCGGCGCTTCGTCCTGAAAGCTTCCTCCTTATTTTTTCCAGGTCAAAACACACCATATAGCAGAAGATGGGCACCGGGGGCCAGCCAGGTGGCCCACAAGGTAGGGGGTGCGCCCTCCACCCTTGTGGATGGCAGGTGGCCCCCCTCTGGTACTTTCTTCGCCCAATATTTTTACATATTCCAAAAATATTCTCCTTTAGGACTCTTGGAGTTGTGCAAAATAGGTCTATAATATTTGCTCCTTTTCCAGCCCAGAATTCCAGCTGCCGGCATTCTCCCTCTTCATGTAAACGTTATAAAATAAGAGAGAAAAGGCATAAGTATTGTGATATAATGTCTAATAACAACCCATAATGCAATAAATATATATATAAGCATGATGCAAAATGGACGTATCATCGGCCTCTGCGCACAGTGAAGATCTTGGCACTACAATCTGTCGGCCGCGATCTGGATGAAGTTGTTAGATTCCTTAGATTCTTTCCTTGCACGGAGAAGCTATACATCGAGGTGATGGTCCTTTCCTGTTAATTGTTAACCACAACGGAGCTCAATTTTTTGTTACTTTTACCCATGATTACAATGACAAATGTAGAATGATTTCTAAAAGAAATTTGGAGGATTTCAATACATATTTTTTTGGAGATGCTAGTGTTGTACGCGTTTTATTCCTTCGCCCGACATGCTTTCGTGATAGAAGTTTATCAGGAAAGATTGAAGGTGGCATTTCACTCTTTTCGTGTATTTTAGAAATCCTGCAAATCAAAGAGGCCCGAAGTGTTCAAATCTGCAGCTATGCACTAATATGTTGTCTTCATTTGCAGATACTAGTAGGCCTGAAAGTAGAAAATGTTGGGGAATATACCAATCTCATTGAATGCCTTGATCTTCATCTCACAGAAATTACTTGTAACTAGTACCGAGGCACCACACCAGAAATTAAATTCACCAGGTTCTTTGTTGAGAAAGCAAGGTTGCTCAAGGTAATGAGGTTTGCCCTATATTTACTACGCAGAAGTGAATGGATTGCTAAAGAGCGCAGGCGTCTACAGCTGAATGGAAAAGGCTCTGCACAAGCTGAATTTTAGTTTGTAACTTCATATGACAGATTATTCGGAAGTCACTGTATTGAGCCGCTATATGACTTCTCGGATGCTGATCCTTTCGCATAAATAATGCATGAAAAAGATTCTGAAGAAGATGAATTTTATGTGTCTGAATAGTTTGAACCTTGTAATATTTGAATTTGACCTTGCAATATTTATGGTATTTGTTGTATAACATAATTGGATGTTTAATTTGGTACTGCAATCATTTCCTGTTACAAGTATATATATACAGAGCATATCACATCACACACAGACCACACTAGGTAACTCGTCGGCGATGAATTCATCAATCGCAAACGGTTATATACCAGCAAGCGTTTGGCCACAACACACATGGCTTATTCCATCACAAACAGCTCAGATGGATCAATTGTATGCCATGTATCGCACACGCAACTCTAATCTGATTCATGCTTGATGTCTCCGACATCGCTCGCACAGTTCGTCTTATTTGCCACGTATCACTGTGTCGGCCTCTGCTCGCATCCCTCGACAAGCTCTGCTTGCGGTTAGGCTCCGCAGCGCGCTCTTCTCACGTCCGTCGGCGCACTCGGCTTGTGGACAGCTTTTCCTTGCGTGTTCAACTGCTATATGCATATATATGGTTGCTCGCCGTTGAGGCGACCGCAGAGCGCTCTGCTTGCGTCCCTTCGCGCGAGCTCTGCCAGCGGTTGGGCCTGCGCACGATCACGTGGGGGGCCCATATGCATGCGGTTGCGCCGCGCGTGTTGCCACGCGATGCAGTAACGTGCGGCACGATGGAGTTACACGCTGCAAATTAGAACTGCCATCCGGGCGTGCCGATATTCCATGCCATCCGGTTTCCTCTTTAATTCCCGCGACCATTATAACCTTAGTCTCTTCAACCTTTCAATTGCGCCCCACAACACAACAAGCACACCCACGACGACACATAGAGAGGGGATGTCTAGCGGCGCTCCAATGGAGTTCGGCGAGCATAAAGTGGAGACCCACGCGAGGGAGACGGATCTCTCGGTGGTGTACACCATCGACCCGGCCGTGGTGGACAACTACATCAACACCGTTGAGCAGTTGCTTGCTCGAGACAAGTACAAGGTGGTCGGCATCGACCTCCAGTACACCGGCGGTCGTCCCAACATAGATCAGAAGGTTGTCGTCGCCTAGTTGTGTGCGCGTCATCATGTCCTCATCTACCACTACTGCATGGCCACAGAGTCTTGCGACCATTTCACCAGGTTTGTCAACAGCACCGACTACAAGTTCGCTACAGTGGAAACCACCGATGATGTAAAAGCGCCCAGGGTTACGGGCTTGGCCTGCAAGAACCTTGTCGAAATCCGTGAGCACTACAGGGTCTGGGGAAACACGAAGAAGGACTCCCCGGTTGAACTCGCCTCGGCCATCATCGACCCATACTACGAAAAGATGAAGCAGGATGCCAACATAACACGTCCCGTATCCTGGCATGGGGCCTGGATGCGGCAACTGGATGAAACTCACCTCAGGTTCGCGGTCAAGAGCGTGTACACATGCTACGAGATGCACAGGTGGATCATTGACATGAGGAAGTGCCTCGTTACCGAGATCGACGAGGCCGGATCGAGCCACAAGCAGAGCAGTAGCGGCAAGTGTCCCAAGAAGTAGATGATGATCAGATGATCATTTATCATAGTTAATCATGCATGTAATATATAGTTGACTTTGGTGTGTGGAAATGTCATGTGTGTAGTAGCCACCTATGTAATCATGCATGTAATAGTTTACTTTGCTGTGTGCAAATGTCATGTGTGTAGTAGCCACCTATGTAATTGGATGTTTAATTTGGTTATGCAACCATGTCCTTATAAGTGTGTGTATATATATATATGTTGTTGTTCTGTATGCAATCCCAACGTACAACACACATGTATTATTAGCAGCAATCGTCTTTGTTATTATCGGTCTTCACACACATTTCTGATTACAGACCTGTTTGCCGCGTATCACACACATCTTGTTAAATTGAAACGTTTCTGTTCTTTTGGCTCAACGCAAACAATTCATCCGAGTGAACCGTGTGCCGTATATCGCACACACCTTGATCTGGCTCACCGTTTCTTTTGTGTTGCCTAATCACAAACAGTTCATCCAACTGAACCATATGATGTATATCGCACACACCTTCATCTAGCTGCCTGTTTCTGTAATTCTGCCTCGTCGCAGACAGTTCATTGAACTGAACCGTATGCCCCTCATCACACACACACACAACTAAATTCTGAACCGTGTTTGATGCATCCGTCATCGCAAATGTTTTGCATCTTTTTTAACGGTTTTTTACATCACCGTTTGCGATTATTGCATCGCACACAGTTTCATCGAAGGGTCTCTGATCGTAGTGTCGCGTTAGCAGCATCCTGCAGTAGTGCAAGTTCATTGAAAACCAAGTTCATATGCATCTTCTATGATGTTTTCAATGTTGGAGTTTTTGCCAGTTCTTCATTCATAGAGGTTTTAATCTCTATATCTTTGGCATTTTTCTACTGCCACTGATTGGATAGTTCTTGTCGTCATCTATCCAACAAGCTTGAGTTTGCTGTATTCGGAGCTCATTTGCAGAAGTTATGGAAGTTCTAGTCTTCTTGCATCGATCTGTTTTGCTTGGGCTATTTTCAAGCTCACTAGCGGTAGTACCGCCTGATACGTCTCCAATGTATCTATAATTTTTTATTGTTCCATGCTATTATATTATCTATCTTGGATGTTTTATATGCATTTATATGCCATTTTATATGATTTTTGGGACTAACCTATTAACCTAGAGCCCAGTGCCAGTTTCTGTTTTTCCTTGTTTTCAGTTTCACAGAAAAGGAATATCAAACGGAGTCCAATTGACCTGAAAATTTACGGAGAATATTTTTGGAAAATATAAAAAATACTGGAATGAAAACATATCAGAGAAGAGTGCCACCACAAGGGTGGAGGGCGCGCTCCCCATCCTTGTCGTCGCCTCGTGGCCCCCCCCCCCTGACCTGTTCCCGACGCCAGCACCTCTTATAAATCCCAAAAACCCCAGAACAGAACCTAGATCGGGAGTTCCGCCGCCGCAAGCCTCTGTAGCCACCAAAAACCAATCGGGATCCTGTTCCGGCACCCTGCCGGAGGGGGGAATCATCACCGGTGGCCATCTTCATCATCCCGGCGGTCTCCATGATGAGGAGGGAGTAGTTCACCCTCGGGCCTGAGGGTATGTAACAGTAGGTATGTGTTTGATATCTCTCTCTCTCTCTCGTGTTCTTGATTTGGCACGATCTTGATGTACCGCGAGCTTTGCTATTATAGTTGGATCATATGGTGTTTCTCCCCCTCTATCTTCTTGTAATGGATTGAGTTTTCCCTTTGAAGTTATCTTATCAGATTGAGTTTTTAAGGATTTGAGAACACTTGATGTATGTCTTGCATGTGCTTATCTGTGGTGACAATTGGATATTCACGTGATCTACTTGATGTATGTTTTGGTGATCAACTTGCGGGTTCTGTGACCTTGTGAACTTATGCATAGGGGTTGGCACACGTTTTCGTCTTGACTCTCCGGTAGAAACTTTGGGGCACTCTTTGAAGTTCTTTGTGTTGGTTTGAATAGATGAATATGAGATTGTGTGATGCATATCGTATAATCAAACCCGCGGATACTTGTGGTGACATTGGAGTATCTAGATGACATTAGGGTTTTGGTTGATGTGTATCTTAAGGTGTTATTTTAGTACGAACTCTAGGGCTGTTTGTGAGACTTACAGGAATAGCCCAATAGATCGATCAGAAAGAATAATTTTGAGGTGGTTTCGTACCCTACAATAATCTCTTTGTTTGTTCTCCACTATTAGTGACTTTGGAGTGACTCTTTATTGCACGTTGAGGGATTGTTATATGACCTAATTATGTTATCATTGTTGAGAGAACTTGCACTAGTGAAAGTATGAACCATAGGCCTTGTTTCCAAGCATTGCAATACCGTTTTTGCTCACTTTTACCACTTGCTACCTTGCTGTTTTCATATTTTCAGATTACAAAAACCTTTATCTACCATCTATATTGCAGTTGTATCACCATCTCTTCGCCGAACTAGTGCACCTATACAATTTAACATTGTATTGGGTGTGTTCGGGACACAAGAGACTCTTTGTTATTTTGTTGTAGGGTTGTTTGAGGGAGACCATCTTCATCCTACGCCTCCCACGGATTGATAAACCTTAGGTCATCCACTTGAGGGAAATTTGCTACAGTCCTACAAAACTCTGCGCTTGGAGGCCCAACACGAGTCTACAAGAAGAAGGTTGCGTAGTAGACATCAAGCTCTTTTCTAGCGTCGTTGTCGGGGAGGCTAGGTAAGCAGCACTCACATCCCGTCAATGAAGCTCTTTTCTGGCACCGTTGCCAGGGAGGTGAGTGCTTGAAGGTATATCTTTAGATCTTGCAATCGAATATTTTGGTTTCTTGTTTTATCACTAGTTTAGTCTATAAAAAAACTTCAAAAAAATTGAATTGAGGTTGCCTCATATGCTTCATCTTTAAATGTCTTTCGTGAAAATGATGGAAAGGATAATTGTGCCAAAGTGTTAGAAGAAGAATGCATTAAATTCTTGGCACTAAATCTTTGAATGATGAGCATGATTGCAATGTTGTTATTATGAATTCCTGGAATATCCATGATGCTAATGATATGCAAAGCTACAAGCTTGGGGATGCTATGTTTGATGAAGATGATATTTTTTGTCCCCCAACTTTTGATGAGCAAATTTATTATGATGATAGCATGCCTCCTATTTATGATGATTATGTTGATGAAAGTGGGTTTGGGAGAGTGTCAACTCTAGGTAATGGTCCCACTATTTTGGAGGCTGTTGAATCTTATTGTCACAATTATGAAAGTGGATTTGGAGAGGTCATGACTTTATTTAGTGATGAATCCACTATTTTGGAAGAGGTTCCAATTGATTATGAGAACAAAGTTGCTATCTATGATGATTATTGTGATGACATGTATGCTATAAAGAATAATGATAACCATGAAACTTGTCATCGTGATTTTGACTTTCAATTGGATTATGCCTCACATGATAGTTATTTTGTTGAGTTTGCTCCCACTACTATTGATGAGAATGGATTTGCTTATGTGGAGAGTAATAAAATTTCTATGCTTATGAATCATGAAAAGAATACTTTATGTGATGGTTATATTGTTGAATTCATTCATGATGCTACTGAAAATTGTTATGAGAGAGGAATAAATGCTTTTACATATTGCAATAATATCAAGTTTCCTCTCTATGTGTTGAAAATCTTGAAGTTATGCTTGTTTTGCCTTCCTATGCTAGTTGATTCTTGTTACCATTAATTATTTGCTCACAAAAACCCTATGCATAGGAAGTGGGTTAGACTTAAATGTGCTAGTCATATTCTTCATGATGCTCCCATTATGTTTCAATTCTTATCTTTTAGGTGAGCATCATTGAAATCATCATGCCTAGCTAGAAAGGCATTAAAAGAAAAGCGCTCGTTGGGAGACAACCCAATATATACCCCTACTTTTTTTGTGTGTTCACATGATTAGGCTACTGTCTTAATCATGTTTTATAGCTTTTGTATCAATAAAGTGCCAAATAAGACCTTTGGGATGGTCTATGGTGATAGTTAACTTGATTCTGTGCAAAAAAGAAACTTTTGCTCTCAGTCCAGGAATTTTGGAAATTCACTGGAACTTTATTTTGATCTGATTCTTTTTGCACAAGATTAATAAACAAATTGCTCAGGTTGTCCTAATTTTTTCAGAATTGTTGGAGTTACAGAAGTATTTGAGAGTTACAGATTACTACAGAATGTCCTGTTTTTTTGATAGATTATGTTTTCGATGCATAGTTTGCTTGTTTTCTAGTTTCTATGGCTTATATTGCTTAATATAAATTGTAGAAATGATAGGGTATGGTAGGCATAATTTGAGAACAATTATGAATCTTGTCTTGACAGTACCTAAGTGGTGATTTGCTTTATTTTACTAATGGAGCTTAGGAGTTTTCTGTTAAGTTTTGTGTTGTGAAGTTTTCAAGTTTTGGGTAAAGTTTTGATGGACTATGGAATAAGGAGTGGAAAGAGCCTAAGCTTGGGGATGCCCAAGGCACACCAAGGTAATATTCAAGGACAACCAAGAGCATAAGCTTGGGGATGCCCCGGAAGGCATCCCCTCTTTCGTCTTCATTCATCGGTAACTTTACTTGAGGCTATATTTTTATTCACCACATGATATGTGTTTTGATTGGAGCATCATTTTATTTTATTTATATTTGCTTGCTGTTATTTAGAATAAGGTTTTGTATCTTTTATTTCAATAAAAGTGTCAAGGATAGCCTTCACCATGCACAATTTGCAAGTATATGAGTTGCTGTTTCAAAACAGAAAGTTTGTTGCTATTGCAAAAATTCCGTAGAAAAGTCAGAATGTGATAAAATGTTGAATTTTTTTGCAGAATAAGATATGATAAATTCTCTACAGTGTGGTAAATTTTTAGAATTTGAGTTAAATAAGTATTATTCCTCTTGCATTCTTTACAGACTATTCTGTTTAGACAGATTGCTGTTATGTTTGCATTGTTTGCATATGTTTGCTTGTTTAATGATTCTATTTAAGGATATGAGTGTTAAATATGCAGAGGCATTTAGTAGGCAATATCAAATAATAATTTTAGTGATTTTATACAGTAGAGAATGATAAGGTTTTGCATGGATTTATACTAACTTATCTCACGAGTTCTTGTTGAGTTTTGTGTGGATGAAGTTTTTAAGATTCCGTGAAACTATGACATGAAAGGAATTAAGGAGACACAAAAGCTCAAGCTAGGGGATGCCCAAGGCATCCCTAATTAATATTTCAAGAAGTCTCAAGCATCTAAGCTTGGGGATGCCCCGGTTGGCATCCCACCTTTCTTCATCAACAATCATCGGTTAGCCTCGGTTGAGCCTAAGTTTTTGCTTCTTCACATGATATGTGCTATCCTTGGAATGTCATTTCATTTTGTTGTGCTTGCTGTTTGAATAAAATATTAAGATCTGAAATTCTTAAATGAGAGAGAGTCTTCACATAGCTACTTAATTATTGACTACTGCAACCTCTTGAGCACTGCGTTGGTTTCCCTTGAAGAGGAAAGGGTGATGCAGCAAAGTAGCGTAAGTATTTCCCTCAGTTTTTGAGAACCAAGGTATCAATCCAGTAGGAGGCTACGCGCGAGTCCCTCGCACCTACACAAACAAATAAATCCTCGCAACCAACGCGATAAGGGGTTGTCAATCCCTACACGGTCACTTACGAGAGTGAGATCTGATAGATATGATAAGATAATATTTTTGGTATTTTTGTAATAAAGATGCAAAGTAAAATAAAAGGCAACGGAAATAGCTTGTTAATGGAAGATTAATATGATGGAAAATAGACCCGGGGGCCATAGGTTTCACTAGTGGCTTCTCTCAAGAGCATAAGTATTTTACGGTGGGTGAACAAATTACTGTTGAGCAATTGACAGAATTGAGCATAGTTATGAGAATATCTAGGTATGATCATGTATATAGGCATCACGTCCGAGACAAGTAGACCAACTCCTGCCTGCATCTACTACTATTACTCCACACATCGACCGCTATCCAGCATGCATCTAGAGTATTAAGTTCATAAGAACAGAGTAACGCTTTAAGCAAGATGACATGATGTAGAGGGATAAATTCATGCAATATGATAAAAAAAACCCATCTTGTTATCCACGATGGCAACAATACAATACGTGCCTTGCTGCCCCTACTGTCACTGGGAAAGGACACCGCAAGATTGAGCCCAAAGCTAAGCACTTCTCCCATTGCAAGAAAGATCAATCTAGTAGGCCAAACCAAACTGATAATTCGAAGAGACTTGCAAAGATAACCAATCATACATAAAAGAATTCAGAAGATTCAAATATTGTTCATAGATAAACTTGATCATAAACCCACAATTCATCGGTCTCAACAAACACACCGCAAAAGAAGATTACATCGAATAGATCTCCACGAGAGAGCGGGAGAACATTGTATTGAGATCCAAAAAGAGAGAAGAAGCCATCTAGCTAATAACTATGGACCCGAAGGTCTGAGGTAAACTACTCACACTTCATCGGAGAGGCTATGGTGTTGATGTAGAAGCCCTCCGGGATCGATGCCCCTTCCGGCGGAGCTCCAGAACAGGCCCCAAGATGGAATCTCACGGGTACAGAAGGTTGCGGCAGTGGAATTAGGTTTTTGGCTCCGTATCTGATCGTTTGGGGGTACGTAGGTATATATAGGAGGAAGGAGTACGTCGGTGGAGCAACGTGGGGCCCACGAGGGTGGAGGGCGCGCCTGGGGGGTAGGCGCGCCCCCCTACCTCGTGGCTTCCTATTTGATTTCTTGACGTAGGGTCCAAGTCCTCTGGATCACGTTCGTTCCGAAAATCATGTTCCCGAAGGTTTCATTCCATTTGGACTCCGTTTGATATTCTTTTTCTGCGAAACTCTGAAATAGGCAAAAAAACAGCAATTCTGGGATGGGCCTCCGGTTAATAGGTTAGTCCCAAAAATAATATAAAAGTGAATAATAAAGCCCAATAATGTCCAAAACAGAAGATAATATAGCATGGAGCAATAAAAAATTATAGATACGTTGGAGACGTATCGAGCATCCCCAGGCTTAATTCCTCCTCGTCCTCGAGTAGGTAAATGATAAAAACAGAATTTTTGATGTGGAATGCTACTTGGCATAATTTCAATGTCATTCTTCTTAATTGTGGTATGAATATTCAGATCCGAAAGATTCAAGATAAAAGTTCAGTATTGACATAAAAATAATAATACTTCAAGCATACTAACTAAGCAATTATGTCCTCTCAAAATAACATGGCCAAAGAAAGTTCATCCCTACAAAATCATATAGTTTAGTCATGCTCCATTTTCGTCACACAAGAATGCTCTCATCATGCACAACCCCGATGACAAGCCAAGCAATTGTTTCATACTTTAGTAATCTCAAACTTTTTCAACCTTCACGCAATACATGAGCGTGAGCCATGGACATAGCACCATGGGTGGAATAGAATATGATGATGGCGGTTATGTGGAGAAGACAAAGAAGGAGAAAGTCTCACATCAACGAGGCTAATCAATGGGCTATGGAGATGCCCATCGATTGTTGTTAATGCAAGGAGTAGGGATTGCCTTGCAGCGGATGCACTAGAGCTATAAATATATGAAAGCTCAACAAAAGAAACTAAGTGGGTGTGCATCCAACTTGCTTGCTCACGAAGACCTAGGGCACTTGAGGAGGCCCATTGTTGGAATATACAAGCCAAGTTCTATAATGAAAAATTCCCACTAGTATATGAAAGTGACAAAACAAGAGACTCTCTATCATGAAGATTATGGTGCTACTTTGAAGCACAAGTGTGGTAAAAGGATAGTAACATTGTCCCTTCTCTCTTTTTCTCTCATTTTTTGGGCCTTCTCTTTTTTTTATATGGCCTTTCTCTCCTTTTTTTATTCCTCACTTGGGACAATGCTCTAGAAAATGATGATCATCACACTTCTATTTATTTACAACTCAATGATTACAACTCGATACTAGAACAAAGTATGACTCTATATGAATGCCTCCGGCTGTGTACCGGGATATGCAATGAACCAAGAGTGACATGTATGAAAGAATTATGAATGGTGGCTTTGCCACAAATACTATGTCAACTACATGATCATGCAAAGCAATATAACAATGATGAACGTGTCATGATAAACGGAATGGTGGAAAGTTGCATGGCAATATATCTCGGAATGGCTATGGAAATGCCATAATAGGTAGGTATGGTGGCTATTTTGAGGAAGATATAAGGAGGTTTATGTGTGAAAGAGTGTATCATATCACGGGGTTTGGATGCACCGGCGAAGTTTGCACCAACTCTCAATGTGAGAAAGGGCAATGCACGGTACCGAAGAGGCTAGCAATGATGGAAAGGTGAGAGCGCGTATAATCCATGGACTCAACATTAGTCATAAAGAAGTCACATACTTATTGCAAAAATCTACAAGTCATCAAAAACCAAGCATTACGCGCATGCTCCTAGGGGGATAGATTGGTAGGAAAAGACCATCGCTCGTCCCCGACCGCCACTCATAAGGAAGACAATCAAAGAACACCTCATGTTTCAAATTTGTTACATAACGTTTACCATACGTGCATGCTACGGGACTTGCAAACTTCAACACAAGCATTTCTCAAATTCACAACTACTCAACTAGCACAACTTTAATATCACTACCTCCATGTCTCAAAACGATCATCAAGCATCAAACTTCTCTTACTATTCAACACACTCATAAGAAAGTTTTTACTAATCTTGAATACCTAGCATATTAGGATTATTTAAGCAGATTACCATGCTATTTAAGACTCTCAAAATAATCTAAGTGAAGCATGAGAGATCAATAGTTTCTATAAAATAAATCCACCACCGTGCTCTAAAAGATATAAGTGAAGTACTAGAGCAAAAACTATATAACTCAAAAGATATAAGTGAAGCACATAGAGTATTCTAATAATTTTTGAATCATGTGTGTCTCTCTCAAAAGGTGTGTACATCAAGGATGATTGTGGTAAACTAAAAAGCAAAGACTAAAATCATACAAGACGCTCCAAGCAAAACACATATCATGTGGTGAATAAAAATATAGCTCCAAGTAAAGTTACCGATGGAAGTAGACGAAAGAGGGGATGCCTTCCTGGGCATCCCCAAGCTTTGGCTTTTAGGTGTCCTTAGATTATCTTGGGGGTGCCATGGGCATCCCCAAGCTTAGGCTCTTGCCACTCCTTGTTCCATAATCCATCAAATCTTTCACCCAAAACTTGAAAACTTCACAACACAAAACTCAACAGAAAATCTCGTGAGCTCCGTTAGCGAAAGAAAACAAAAGACCACTTCAAGGTACTGTAATGAACTCATTATTTATTTATATTGGTGTTAAACCTACTGTATTCCAACTTCTCTATGGTTTATAAACTCTTTTACTACCCATAGATTCATCAAAATAAGTAAACAACACACGAAAAACAGAATCTGTCAAAAACAGAACAGTCTGTAGTAATCTGTAACTAACGCAAACTTCTGGAACTCCAAAAAATCAGCCAAAATAGAAAGACATAGAAAATTGGTTTATTGATCAGCAGCAATTGGAATCAATATTTTATCACGTTCTGGTGATTTTTAACAATTATTTTCATGAACAGAAAGTTTCTGGAAATTTCTGCAAGATCAAATAACTATCATCCAAGAAGATCCTATAGGTTTAACTTGGCACAAACACTAATTAAAACATAAAAACACATCTAACCAGAGGCTAGAACAAATATTTATTCCTAAACAGAATCAAAAAGCAAAAAACAAAAAATAAAATTGGGTTGCCTCACTATTGTTTAACGCCCCTAGCTAGGCATACAAGCAAGGATAGATCTAGGTATTGCCATCTTTGGTAGGCAATCCATAAGTGGCTCTCATAATAGATTCATATGGTAATTTTACTTTCTTCCTAGGGAAGTGTTCCATGCCTTTCTTTAATGGAAATTGGAATCTAATATTCCCTTCCTTCATATCAATAATTGCACCGATCGTTCTAAGGAAAGGTCTACCAAAAATAATAGGACATGAAGGATTGCAATCTATGTCAAGAACGATAAAATCTACGGGCACATAGTTCCTATTTGCAACAATAAGAACATCATTAATTCTTCCCATAGGTTTCTTAATAGTGGAATCCGCAAGGTGCAAATTTAAAGAGCAATCATCAAAATCACGGAAAGCTAGCAAATCACACAAAGTATTTGGAATCGTGGAAACACTAGCACCCAAATCGCACAAAGCATAGCATTCATGATCTTTAATTTTAATTTTAATAGTAGGTTCCCACTCATCATAAAGTTTTCTAGGGATAGAAACTTCCAACTCAAGTTTTTCTTCATAAGATTGCATCAAAGCATCAACGATATGTTTGGTAAAGGCTTTATTTTGACTATAAGCATGAGGAGAATTTATCACGGATTGCAAAAAGGAAATACAATCTATCAAAGAGCAATTATCATAATTAAATTCCTTGAAATCCAAAATAGTAGGTTCATTAACATCTAGAGTTATGTTCTCTTCAATCCCACTTTTATCAATTTTAGCATCAAGATCTAAAAACTCCGAATTTTTGGAACGCCTTCTAGGTAAAGGTGGATCATATTCAGTCCCATCATTATCAAGATTCATATTGCAAAACAAAGATTTAATAGGGGACACATCAATAACTTTTAGATCTTCATCTTTATTTTCATAGAAATTTGAAGAACACGCTTTCATAAAGTAATCTTTCTTAGCACGCATCCTAGCGGTTCTCTCTTTGCACTCATCAATGGAAATTCTCATGGCTTTGAGAGACTCATTGATATCATGCTTAGGAGGAATAGATCTAAGTTTTAAAGAATCAACATCAAGAGAAATTCTATCAACATTCCTAGCCAATTCATCAACTTTAAGCAATTTCTCTTCAAGCAAAGCATTGAAATTCTTTTGTGAATTCATAAACTCCTTAACACTAGTCTAAAATTCAGAAGGCATCTTATTAAAATTTCCATAAGAATTGCTGTAGGAATTACCATAATTATTAGAGGAATTACTAGGATAAGGCCTAGGATTAAAGTTTCCTCTATACGCGTTGTTACCAAAATTATTCCTACCAACAAAATTCACATCCAAAGATTCATTATTATTCTCAATCAAAGTGGACAAAGGCATATCATTAGGATCAGAAGAAACACTTTTATAAGCAAATAATTTCATAAGTTCATCCATCTTTCCACTCAAAACATTAATTTCTTCTATCGCATGCATTTTTTTATTAGTAGATCTTTCAGTGTGCCATTGAGAATAATTAACCATAATATTATCTAGGAGTTTAGTAGCTTCTCCTAAAGTGATTTCCATAAAAGTACCTCCCGCGGCCGAATCTAAAAGATTTCTAGAAGCAAAATTCAGTCTGGCATAAAAATTTTGTATAATCATCCACAAATTCAAACCATGAGTGGGGCAATTACGTATCATTAATTTCATCCTCTCCCAAGCTTGTGCAACATTTTCATGATCAAGTTGCTTAAAATTCATAATGTCCTTTCTAAGAGAGATGATCTTAGCGGGAGGGAAATACTTAGAGATAAAAGCATCTTTGCACTTATTCCAAGAATCAATACTATTTTTAGGCAAAGACGAAAACCAAGCTTTAGCATGATCTCTAAGCGAAAAAGGAAATAGCTTCAGTTTAACAATATCATTGGCAACATCTTTCTTCTTTTGCATGTCACACAAATCAACGAAGCTATTTAGATGGGTAGCGGCATCTTCACTAGGAAGGTCGGCGAACTAATCTTTCATGACAAGATTCAACAAAGCACCATTGATTTCACAAGATTCAGTATTGGTAAGAGGAGCAATCGGAGTGCTAAGGAAATCATTGTTGTTGGTATTGGTAAAGTCACACAATTTGGTATTATCTTGAGCCATCGTGACAAGCAAGCAATCCAACACACGAGCAAACAAGAGACGGGCAAAAAGAGGCAAACGAAAAAGAGAGGGCGAATAAAACGGCAAGGATGAAGTGGGGGAGAGGAAAACGAGAGGCAAATGGCAAATAATATAATGCGGGAGATAAGGGTTTGTGATGGGTACTTGGTATGTTGACTTTTGCGTAGACCTCCCTGGCAACGGTGCCAAAAATCCTTCTTGCTGCCTCTTGAGCACTGCGTTGGTTTTCCCTTGAAGAGGAAAGGGTGATGCAGCAAAGTAGCGTAAGTATTTCCCTCAGTTTTTGAGAACCAAGGTATCAATCTAGTAGGAGGCTACGCGCGAGTCCCTCGCACCTACACAAACAAATAAATCCTCGCAACCAACGCGATAAGGGGTTGTCAATCCCTAGACGGTCACTTACGAGAGTGAGATCTGATAGATATGATAAGATAATATTTTTGGTATTTTTGTAATAAAGATGCAAAGTAAAATAAAAGGCAACGGAAATAGCTTGTTAATGGAAGATTAATATGATGGAAAATAGACCCGGGGGCCATAGGTTTCACTAGTGGCTTCTCTCAAGAGCATAAGTATTTTACGGTGGGTGAACAAATTACTGTTGAGCAATTGACAGAATTGAGCATAGTTATGAGAATATCTAGGTATGATCATGTATATAGGCATCACGTCCGAGACAAGTAGACCGAGTCCTGCCTGCATCTACTACTATTACTCCACACATCGACCGCTATCCAGCATGCATCTAGAGTATTAAGTTCATAAGAACAGAGTAACGCTTTAAGCAAGATGACATGATGTAGAGGGATAAATTCATGCAATATAATAAAAAACCCCATCTTGTTATCCTCGATGGCAACAATACAATACGTGCCTTGCTGCCCCTACTGTCACTGGGAAAGGACACCGCAAGATTGAACCCAAAGCTAAGCACATCTCCCATTGCAAGAAAGATCAATCTAGTAGGCCAAACCAAACTGATAATTCGAAGAGACTTGCAAAGATAACCAATCATACATAAAAGAATTCAGAAGATTCAAATATTGTTCATAGATAAACTTGATCATAAACCCACAATTCATCGGTCTCAACAAACACACCGCAAAAGAAGATTACATCGAATAGATCTCCACGAGAGAGGGGGAGAACATTGTATTGAGATCCAAAAAGAGAGAAGAAGCCATCTAGCTAATAACTATGGACCCGAAGGTCTGAGGTAAACTACTCACACTTCATCGAAGAGGCTATGGTGTTGATGTAGAAGCCCTCCGTGATCGATGCCCCTTCCGGCGGAGCTCCGGAACAGGCCCCAAGATGGGATCTCACGGGTACAGAAGGTTGTGGCGGTGGAATTAGGTTTTTGGCTCCGTATCTGATCGTTTGGGGGTACGTAGGTATATATAGGAGGAAGGAGTAAGTCGGTGGAGCAACATGGGGCCCATGAGGGTGGAGGGCGTGCTTGGGGGGTAGGCGCCCCCCTACCTCATGGCTTACTGTTTGATTTCTTGACGTAGGGTCCAAGTCCTCTGGATCACGTTCGTTCTGAAAATCACGTTCCCGAAGGTTTCATTCCGTTTGGACTCCGTTTGATATTCTTTTTCTGCGAAACTCTGAAATAGGCAAAAAACAACAATTCTGGGCTGGGCCTCCGGTTAATAGGTTAGTCCCAAAAATAATATAAAAGTGAATAATAAAGCCCAATAATGTCCAAAACAGAAGATAATATAGCATGGAGCAATCAAAAATTATAGATACATTGGAGACGTATCAACTACTCATTGATGTTCACTCATATCTTTTGGAGTAGTTTGTCATTTACTCACGTGTTTCACTTATATATCCCATGAATGGTTAAATGAATTGAATATCATAAATCTGAAATTATCTATGTTTCATATGCTTATCCCATGGGGAGTAATGACTTCACATATAAGAAGTATAGGTGGTAAATTTATTGAAAGTTAGCAAGCATTGTATTGGTCACTTGAACAATTCATGAAAGAATATTAAAGGAAGAGATATTTCACATATAAATATACTATCTTGGACATCTTCTATGATTGTGAGCCCCATTAATTATTTTCAAACCTGAGCAAATTAGTTGAAGTTGGACAAGGAAGACAACATAATGAGTTATGCTTGGGTATATTTGTATAGAAGTTATATTGTTATGGATCCTCCAACATGTGGTGCTTGCTATTTAGAATCCTTTGCTAGCCAAAATTTCTGTACTAAGCGGGAATACTGCTTGTGCATCCAAAATCCTTGAACCAAGTTTCTTCCATGAGTGTCCACCATATCTACCTATATGCGGTATTTACCTGCCGTTCCAAGTAAATTTGCATGTGCCAAACTCTAAAACTTCAAATAATAATCTGTTTTGTATGCCCGAATCGCTCATGTAGAGACTAGGGGCTGTCAGTATCTTCCATGCTAGGTGGGTTATTCTCACGATGAGTGGACTCCACTCATCATTCACGAGAAAGTGGCTGGTAATTGGGATGCCCAGTCCTATGATCAAAAGATCAAAAACGAAATCGCAAGTAATGAAACAAAACTCCCCCAGGATTGTTGATAGTTGGACGGTACCTGTTGTTTTGGACCAGCCGTGGAATGTGCTTGTTGGCGGTGGGGGAGTAAAAACTTTACCATTCTGTTTGGGAACCGCCTATAATGTATTTAGTATGGAAGATATTGGGAACTCTTGGTTGTTATGTTGACAATGAAAGCATACCTCTTAAAAGTATTTTCATCTCTGTTTTAAAAGCTTCGAGCTCTGGCACCTCTGCAAATCCCTGCTTCCCTCTGCGAAGGGCCTATCTTTTACTTTTATGCAAGAGTCAGTAGTATTCCTTCTCATTCCAACCTACTCTTTAGTTGGCAAGCATCATGTGATGGGGAAAGATCTAAGCATATATGGCCATTCAAATATATTTGATCATGAATTATTATTGTTGACAATTATCTATATGATAAATAAGTTGGGAGGCGAAACATTAAGCCCATATCTTTCTATGTGTTCGATGGATGCTATTTGTTCTAAAAATATGCTTTGAGTGGTAGCAATCATGGAAGACTATATGATAGTTGAGTATGTGGGATTTGCTAAATCAAAGCTCTTACATAGACCCTTCCTGAAAATAAGATGAATTGCAATTGTTTGATGACTGAGAACATAGTTTGTTAGTTTTCAAGAAAGTTTATGATCCATGCTTTAACATGTGAATAGCTTGCTACTTGATCATGAGAAGTTTTATGATATGAGCTACTGTTATGATATACAATGATGCTAGAAAAAGTGATTGAAATTATCATTGATCAAACTTGTGCACTTGATAGCATTCCACATCAAAAATTCTTTTTTTTATCATTTACCTACTCGAGGACGAGCAAGAATTAAGCTTGGGGATGCTTGATACGTCTCCAACGTATCTATAATTTTTTATTGTTCCATGCTATTATATTATCTATCTTGGATGTTTTATATGCATTTATATGCCATTTTATATGATTTTTGGGACTAACCTATTAACATAGAGCCCGGTGCCAGTTTCTGTTTTTTCCTTTTTTTTGAGTTTCGCAGAAGAGGAATATCAAACGAAGTCCAATTGACTTGAAAATTTACGAAGAATATTTTTGGAAAATATAAAAAAACTGGAACGAAAAGATATCGAAGAAGAGTCCTGAGGCCACCACAAGGGTGGAGGGCGCGCCCCCCGTCCTTGTTGTCGCCTCGTGGGCCCCCCTGACTTGTTCCCGACGCCAACACCTCTTATAAATCCCCAAAACCCCAGAACAGAACCTAGATCGGGAGTTCCGCCGCCGCAAGCCTGTGTAGCCACCAAAAACCAATCGGGACCCTGTTCCGGCACCCTGCCGGAGGGGGGAACCATCACCGATGGCCATCTTCATCATCCCGGCGGTCTTCATGACGAGGAGGGAGTAGTTCACCCTCGGGGCTGAGGGTATGTAACAGTAGCTATGTTTTGATCTCTCTCTCTCTCTCGTGTTCTTGATTTGGCACAATCTTGATGTACCACGAGCTTTGCTATTATAGTTGGATCATATGGTGTTTCTCCCCCTCTATCTTCTTGTAATGGATTGAGTTTTCCCTTTGAAGTTATCTTATCGGATTGAGTCTTTAAGGATTTGAGAACACTTGATGTATGTCTTGCATGTGCTTATCTGTGGTGACAATGGGATATTCACGTGATCTACTTGATGTATGTTATGGTGATCAACTTGCGGGTTCTGTGACCTTGTGAACTTATGCATAGGGGTTGGCACACGTTTTCGTCTGGACTCTCCGGTAGAAACTTTGGGGCACTCTTTGAAGTTCTTTGTGTTGGTTTGAATAGATAAATCTGAGATTGTGTGATGCATATCGTATAATCAAACCCACGGATACTTGTGGTGACATTGGAGTATCTAGGTGACATTAGGGTTTTGGTTGATGTGTATCTTAAGGTGTTATTTTAGTACGAACTCTAGGGCTGTTTGTGACACTTATAGGAATAGCCCAATAGATCGATCAGAAAGAATAACTTTGAGGTGGTTTCGTACCCTACAATAATCTCTTCGTTTGTTCTCCACTATTAGTGACTTTGGAGTGACTCTTTGTTGCACGTTGAGGGATTGTTATATGATCTAATTATGTTATCATTGTTGAGAGAACTTGCACTAGTGAAAGTATGAACCCTAGGCCTTGTTTCCAAGCATTGCAATACCTTTTTCGCTCACTTTTACCATTTGCTACCTTGCTGTTTTTATATTTCCAGATTACAAAAACCTTTATCTACCATCCATATTGCACTTGTATCACCATCTCTTCGCCGAACTAGTGCACCTATACAATTTACCATTGTATTGGGTGTGTTGGGGACACAAAAGACTCTTTGTTATTTGGTTGCAGGGTTGTTTGAGAGAGACCATCTTCATCCTACGCCTCCCACGGATTGATAAATCTTAGGTCATCCACTTGAGAGAAATTTGCTACAGTCCTACAAAACTCTGCGCTTGGAGGCCCAACACGAGTCTACAAGAAGAAGGTTGCGTAGTAGACATCACCGCCCTGGGTACCGGTACATTGTTGATAATCGTGATCAAGATCAGAGGGGTATTAAATAGCATAATGGATCTGAACATATAATCTTCCACCAAATAAATGATATAGTAATCAACTACAAGATGTAATCAACACTACTAGTCACCCACAGGTACCAATCTGATGTTCCGATATAAAGATTGAACACAAGAGATGAAGTAGGGTTTGAGAGGAGATGGTGCTATTGAAGATGTTGATGAAGATTGCCTTCCCAAAGATGAGAGGGAGGGTTGTTGGTGATGACGGTGACGATGATTTCCCCCTCCGGGAGGGAAGTTCCCCCGGCGGAATCGCTTCGCCGGAGGGCAAAAGTGCTCCTGCTAAGTTCCGCCTCGAGACGGCGGCGCTTCATCCCGAAAGTCCCCCTCTGATTTTTTCTAGGTCAAAATGACCTATATACCAGAAGATGGGCACCAGAGGTGGGCCGAGGAGGGCACAACCCACCAGGGCGCGCCTGGGGGCCCAGGCGCGGCCTGGTGTCTTGTGCTCACCAGGGTGGCCCCCTCCGGTAGTTATTTGCTTCAGTATTTTTTATATATTCCAAAACAATTCTCCGTAAATTTTCAGCTCTTGGATATGTGCAGATAGGTAACTCTGATGTAGCTTTTCAGGCCCAGAATTCCAGCTGCCGGCATTCTCCCTCTTTGTGTAAACCTTGCATATTATGAAGGCATTAGAATTACTCCATAAAGCATTATTATGCATAAAACAATATCCTAAAAACTAAAAAGTGTGCGCGCGCTGTTTGGGCGTCTCGAGCGGCCGCTCTGTCACACACATGCATGTGTATTTATTTTTGTCTCATAGCGCATGTTGGTGCTGGCATTAAATGTGTTCACACTAGTCCCATCAGTTAGAGAAAACAGATCCACGTATTTTTATTTCGGGATTTCAAATTCTTTTAAAGCCGTATCTTTTAAACCACACGTCGGAATTCAGTCCCGTTTTCACCGTTGGATTCATCGCGACGAGATCTTTGAAACTAGATCCCGCATGGATATGTTTCGACGGATTTTTTTGATGTCAACTTTGATGCTATATGGTGCAACTAAAATACTGCATTGGGCAACTTTAATACTACATGGTGCAACTTTTTTTAAAATTAGTTGGCTTGTAATTTATTCTAATTGTACACACATTGATGTTTAGTTGGCTTATAATGTAGTCTAGTTGCACACACATTGATGTTTTGTTGCCAGAAGGACTAGTTGCACACGCACATGCTCAGTTGGCTTATAATTTAGTCTAGTTGCACAAATATTGATGTTTAGTTGGCTTATAATATAGTCCAGTCGCACACACATTGATGTTTAGTTGCCAAAAGGACTAGTTGCATACACACATGCTCAGTTGGCTTGTAATTTAGTCTAGTTGCACACATATTGATGTTTAGTTGGCAGGACACTAGTTGCACACACATATGCATAATTGACGCGGCAATATAGTCTAGTTGCACACACATTGATATTTAGTTGACAGGACTAGTTACACATATATGCTCAGTTGGCGCGGCAATGTAGTCTAGTTGCGAATACATTGATGTTTAGTTGGCAGGACTATTGGCACACACATATGCTCAATTGGCGCGGGAATGTAGTCTAGTTGCACACACATTGATGTTTAGTTGAGAGAAAGACTATTGGCACACACATATGCTCAGTTGGCGCGACATGTAGTCTAGTTGCACATATATTGATGTTTAGTTGGCAGGAAGACTAGTTCGTTGAAACATACCCATGCGGGATCTAGTTTTGAAGAGCATGTCGCGAAGATTCCAACGGTGAAAGTAGATCGCAATTCCGATGTGCGGATTAAAAGTTATGCCTTTTTAAAATTCTGAAACCACAAGTAAATGTATAGGAGAACAAAGTGCTTGTTGCTATTTAATACGTCGCGGGAAAATGGATTAGACGAGAAAGATTTTCTGATTAGAAAAGGGGACAAAAAATTTCCTTAAATAACCGCCCGCTCACTAATTATACTGGGCGGCTGGGCGCCAGCTAGACGCGTCCAAACAATATAAATAACAGTAGGAAAACATGATGCAAAATGGACATGTCATCATCACTAGGGCTTTGCATGTGTTGCAACTAGCCACCTCCACTGACCGTTGATTGTGTGATCGGACCAAGCAGTCCACCGCACGACATTCCTCTTGCACGCGCACATATCATAGAGGCCGCGCACTTGCGCCGCTCCGGTGAACCTTTTTGTGGGATCCGATCGGCTACGTGGCAGATCGAGGAGGAGACGACTCCAGAGATGCGCTTACCCAACTCTACTTCCGCTGCATGGCACTGCGCGTCTAGTCGTAACGATCCGTGATCCATCTCTGTTAACATTGTTCCTGGATGTTCCTCCGGTAGGAAATTTTAATTTGCAGTTGACGCATCCTACCATAGAACCCAATAGGTGTTAACCAGGTTCAGGCCCTCTCGAGAAGGTAAAACGCTACCTCATGCTTTTGATATATTGATTGTGATGGGGTACAGAGTACAATATGATCTACCTCGAGATCGTATGAAAGAGTTCTAAGGTCTAAACCTCTAAAAAGCTTGTAATCGTGTCTCTACAGGCTAAACCCCACGGCTTATATAGGCACCAGAGGTATCTAGGGTTTACACATGGTCGGTTACAATCTAGGGATAAGCATGTTGATCATTCAAATATGTCTTGAAGTGTACGTTATGTCTTCGGAGATCTTCATCTTGATTACGTCGAGGACCAAGGCCTGCATGGTCCATTCATCAGTTATCGTTGGGTCCTTGGTCCAGACCATACGTGGCGAGCCAACATGGTAAGCACCCCCTAGTCCAGGACATCGGCACGCGGTCCGAACGTATGCAAGCGTTTTGAGGGTTGACGTTGGAGATGTACTAAAGAAGCATGATTCCACTCGGGCAGAAGCAACCTAATGACCAGATGCATTAGTTAAAGGCATTATCGCAACCATGAAGACCTGGCGTTATATCAAGACACCCGTTACTACGAGTAGTGGGTGTGCATTATTGTTGAACTTTAATCACCTGTAACATAGAAAGCAAAGGAGATAACAAACTCTATATAAGCATCCATTCATCACTTGCTTACGGGTTTGAAACCTTGTAAACACAAATCTCAACACAAGAACATTCTCCTCAGAGAACATGATTAGGTTTTTTTACCTTCACTATGAGGGGCCTGAACCTGTATACTTCGTTGCGGCACCCCCTGCGTCTTGCTTGATCAGGCCTCGTTTCTTTCCCTCTCTTCCTGCTAGAATTCACACCACGACAACGCTTGCGATGAAGATGCGACAGTTTTCTTTTTTAGGGTGCTGCCCAAGACTACGTGGACGAGAGGAGACAACTGAGTCAGCAAGCTAATCTCAACCGTAGACGGTGCTTGATCTGATAGTGCGGAAGACCACCGATAGAGACCTCCACCGATCGACCGACGCTTAGCGTTGGAAAAAAAACCGAACAACTTGAACCTGAAGCGACTTTGAGTTAGTAGTCAGTCGCGAGTGAGTCAGTCCACCGCGGCCGACACGCCCACTCCAACCCCCACACCCACCGATTCCCTTCTAACCTCCCGTGTCACACCGTGACACCAGACCAAACCACCGATCATTTCCACTCGACGCTTCCACCGCCCGAATCCAGCCAGGCGAAGCTGCGAGCTGCGAGGATGTACCGAGATCCCAACCCCTTCGACGAGGGCGCCGACGACAACGCCTTCTCCGTAATCCCCCATTTCTCCCCCTCTAGCTTAGCATGACCCGGCAGATAGATCTCGGGCGGGATCTCCCCGCCGAGCTCCGGCGTTTGAATTTTAGCGTGTTCTGACGAGCTGTGCATCTGGTGGTTCGTGCGCAGAATGGGGGAGGACGCGGTGGTGCCGCTGGTGGTGGCGGCGGTAAGTCGCAGTTCCAGTTTCGCCCGACGGAGCCCGTCGGATTCGGCGCCGGTGGCAACGGCGACGCCGCCGTCGACATCCCCCTTGACAACATGAACGTAAGAGAGGATCTCCCGTTTGCTGTTGCCGAGGGAGTGATTGGCCGTGCTCTCTGCTCTACGCTAATATGGTTGCTTTGCAGGGTTCGAGTGGCAAGGAAAGCGAGCTCTCGCAGTGGCAGGCAGATCTCAAGAGGCGAGAGGCGGTAAGCTTCTTATGCTGCTGTTGTCTTGGATTCTTACAGTTGATTTGATACATTACTAGGATATTCAGTTGTTGACATTTTTTCCTCTCCTGTTCGTTGTTCTCAATTTTGAATTTTTTGTGGGTGAAGGACATCAAGAGGAGGGAGGAAGCTCTCAAGAGCGGTACGCTTCTACTTGCATTGGGTCTACATCAGTGGATAAATTATGCCCTCATGAAACTGTGTATTGAATCTTGTGTTATCATGTAGCTGGGGTGCCCATGGAGGACAAGAACTGGCCGCCGTTCTTCCCAATCATCCACCATGACATTGCCAATGAAATACCAGCCAACGCGCAGCGGTTGCAGTATCTTGCTTTTGCTAGCTGGCTCGGTAACTACGCACACACTCATGAGATACCAGTTTTAAGAGGCAGCATTGTATGTACTTACTGACGATATTTGGGGTTGCAATAATCTACAGGCATCGTGCTTTGCCTCGTTTGGAATTTCATTGCTGTCACAGTCTGTTGGATCAGAGGGGGAGGTGAGCTAAGTACCCTTTTCTAGTTAGTTTTCATGCTCTGTGCACCTGCACATATGTATTGTATATAACGGGCAAATGAGATGTACTTGAATTGCAGTTTGGGTACCAACAAGTGCTAGTCCTATTCTGCTATTATGTCTTGTAATGGAGCAGACCACTAAATCTTTGGATTTCCTTATGCTTGCAGACTCTAAACTGTTTTTCCTGGCTACTATCTACGGTATGCTTGGAGTACCTTTGTCGTACTTGATGTGGTATAGGCCTCTGTACCGTGCAATGAGGTATGCATCTAATAGCCAACACTTTCTGGCTTCCTGCTATGTGTACAGAATATCTGCACCAGTTCATGCCACTAATTCTGGATTCCACTTTGTATCAGCTTAACATGCATAGCTTTATTTCTACTAGATGTTTGATTTAACTGAATTCTAATATCTGCACTGTACTTTTCCTAGCACTAGTAGTGGCTTTATTTTAATATCTGGTCAACTTGTTGAACAGAACTGACAGCGCATTCAGCTTTGGGTGGTTTTTCCTTTGTTACATGGTAAGGTCTTGATGAACTTGTGGTTTCTGCTTTCTTCATCTGATATGCTATTTATGTTGGCAACCTGATTGAATTATGTTTTCTTTGTTTCGTTGCAGCTCCACATTGGCTTTTGTATAATTGCTGCCATTGCTCCGCCAATCGTGTTTCGTGGGAAGTCACTAACGTAAGATAACTTACCACACTATGTATTGCTTCAAGCAATTACTGCCTAGAATTTTAATACGATAGATAGCCACTGTACAGTGTCTCAATGCGTGAGGCTGTTGATTTTTTTTATGTGGCTCTAAACAAAGTATGCTTTCTGTCATCAGGGGTATACTGGCTGCAATCGATACCTTCTCTGATCATGCATTAGTTGGGGTGAGTTGTTCTATAGATGCTATTCATCCTTCTGCAGTTCATATACTTCCTATGTGGAATGAACAGCCGGACATGTTTCTATTTCTATAAAGTATGTCGATACAATTTTGTATGTTCAGTGTATGTAACATTTAAGGCCAACGATCTTTCTTTCAGATACTTTACTTTGTCGGATTTGCCTTGTTTTCACTGGAGACAGTTGTGAGCATTTGGGTTCTTCAGGTCTGTGACTAATCTGCTATCTCCCTCTGCCCCTTGCCTCCTATTCTGCATTTATCACGTTCCTCATTCTTTGGTTTCGCGCATCCCTCACTCATCTTTGGGTACTATATCTAAATGGATAAGGAAGTAAATAGGTACTCATTTACTTGGATCATACAGTTTGAATTCTCATATGCATATATGACATAAATGGAGTCATGGAACAATTGGAGATGCTAGTAACTTATCTAAAACTAGAAGTACTCTGTATGTTATTTGTTTAATTACTCCTGCCCTCTAGCTATCTATAAGTATTAAGTCTATACATAAATTTCAACAATAGTGATCTCTTAAAATTAGGATAATATGGAATCTATCCAGTTGTGATACCAGTGTTTACTGCTGGAAGAAAGTTATATTAACCATCAGTCAGAGCACAGTTTTTCAGTAAACTTACCTTTGTTTTTCTATGTTCATCAGTCTTCCTTATATTTGTTTCAACAGAAAAATATGTGTAATGTATAATTTAATTTACAAGTAAAGCAAATACAGGAAGATTGAGCGAGCATGTCACATTTTGTTAATATTATTTTTCCTTTATGCTGTCACCTATGCATATAGAACTATGGTGTTTGCCAAGTTCCTTGCAGCGCAAAATACCAGCAGCTCAGCACTTGATCTTGCTCTAATTTTGGTGCATGCAGAGAGTATACATGTATTTCAGAGGGCACAAGTGAAGCGGCAACGGAAGAAGATACAGAAGTCCACCGGTGTCATCGAAGCGTGCTGCGGTTCTGTGCATACATATGATTACATGCCATTCTTTGTATGTTATGGTAGTTATGGGAATAATTTGCCTCAGAAGTTCAGAAGTTTGTTTATTTGTTGGAAGAGAGTAGAAGTGTAACAACTGTTGTATTAGTGTTATCTCTGGAACTATCTGTTGTTTAAAGCCTTGGATCTTACCTCTATAAACTGCATGTTGTTTGAAGCCTAGCATTTTTGTTCGCTAGTTTGTTTGCATATTTGATTCGTCTGCTGGTGAGCTGCTGTCTTCTCTCTTCTGTGAGGGCCATGGTAGTTGGAACCTAAAGACAGCAAAACCATATGATCTTCTCATCTGTGCCTTGTGAAGTGATGACCAAGGAATCTTCTAGCCTTCATTGCAGATTCCATTTCTTATAAACATCCATGCATATTTTTTAACCATGACGTCCTTCTAGCCTTCACTGAATCCTACCATGTATATGAAATGAAACATGAGAATGTATAACAGAAGTTTGGTTGCGCTTGCGCCATAACAAGAAGTAAAAAAAAAATCACTTCATGGACAGAAAATATTGCATGTGGTTGTACTTTATAGATTTTTTTTCTTTAAAACTCTACAAAGTACTCATACGAATCAAATAAGATGCATGACAAAAGGTCCTAAGGAACGGAATCCTCCAAAGTTTAACGTAATTCCTTCAATCAAAGAAGAGGTCCTTGATCTTCTCGTTTCCAGAGATTTACGCTTGTTACATTGCTTGATTATCTACTAATATACAGTGGAAAATGATATAGATTCCGGTAATCCACAACGGTGCCCAGGCTCAGATGCTTTGAATGAACAGTAAACAATTATAAAATATCTGATTTTTTGTCATCCATTCTTTTTAGGGTATTTTCATCCATTCTAGGAGTGTGCAAATTTTTGTGCTAAAATAACATTTGAGGAGCTCATGCAAAAAAACAAAATCAGGTCTAAACAATGCAGTTTTTCAAAGTTTCTTCCAGAGCCATTTTTTTTGCCATGACTTCCTCGAATGTCCTAACAGCACGAAAATTTGCACGTGCCTTGCGCACTCAAGCATCTTGGATATAAAAAAAATTCTGAACTTTTTGCTATTTTTGACTAATTTACTGTTCATGTACGGGTGTAGATGAGCCTGTGCTCAGAATAGCCGCTCCTGATTCCTTCGTCTTGCTCTGCCCATGGCTTTGCCTCTATTCTGATTCCTTCGTCTTGCTCTGCCCATGGATGTGCCTCTATTCCGATTCCTTCGTTTTGCTCTGCGGCTGCCCATGGCTGTGTCTCTATTCTCCTCTGATCAACGATGTGTTATGGTTCTGTAACTTCTGTTCCCCGAGCGAGTCAAAAGGAATTCTACTTGGAGGCTGCATGTGAAAACTGTTTCTTCAATTTAATGCGTATATGCTATGGAATGTCTCGTGCGGCCATTGGCCATCCAATGACTTAGGGATGCTGACATGGCACATACCTGTGGCCACAGGCTGACACATGGACTGCCTTTGTTGAAAGATAAACGTACATATGGTCTACAGCTTGGTGAAGTAGGCATCAGCCATATCCTCTCCAACTCTCGGCGATCAATTTCCAGCCTCCATTACCTCATCTGCATCCAGCCATCCTTGAGCTGCCATGTGGCACAACCATATCTAGATCCATGGAACCACCACCAAGCTTTCCTCCAAGCGTCTCTGGCCATCATAATTCAAGCACCAACTGGTTAGGACAGACAAAACAGGCACAAGTATACCGCAGGACATTATATCGTAAACGGCGTATGCGGAATTTTAAGTGCCCTTCGCTCGCGTATTTTGCAGCTACCAAACAAGCAACAAGCAAATAAATTTTCAGCAAAGAGCACCAGCAAGTTTATATTCTAACCAATATAGGTTTAAAAACATCAACCAGGAAATGCCATGATCAAAAATGGAATCAGAAGCTTTTCGTAGTAAGAAAGCTCAGTGTCCAGGGAAAGAATACAGACAAAATACTATTGTTTGGAATTATAGGAAGAACTCATTTTCAGATCACTATAAGCTGCCCCTGATATCACCGGAAAAGAAAAGGAAAAAAAGAAGGAAAATAGGTGTACCACATCATCACCATCTCATTTCCCTCCTTATGTTCTCTTGGCTCTTATCTCCACAGTTCTTTCATCAAGCTCTCTCTTCCCCCCAAGTCTCAGTTACAAGACTTGAAGGGGAGAAGAGCAGCTCCAAGAGGTTGGGCAGCAAACATGGCATTCTGCAGCCCACACACCACCACATCCCTGCGCTCCCCATGCACCACCATCCCAAACTCAGGCTTCAGGCAGAACCAAGTCATCTTCTTCACGACCAGAAGCAGCAGGAGGAGTAACACGAGGCATGGGGCAAGGACCTTCCAGGTCTCATGCGCAGTTGAGCAGCCAATAGTGATTGGCCTGGCAGCAGACTCGGGATGTGGGAAATCCACCTTCATGCGCCGGCTCACCAGCGTGTTTGGAGGTGCTGCAGAGCCACCCAAGGGCGGCAACCCAGACTCCAACACGCTCATCAGCGACACGACGACGGTCATATGCCTTGATGACTACCATTCCTTGGACAGAACCGGGAGGAAGGAGAAAGGTGTGACCGCCCTGGACCCCAAGGCAAACGACTTTGATCTCATGTATGAGCAGGTGAAGGCAATCAAGGAAGGCAAGGCTATTGAGAAGCCAATCTACAACCACGTCACTGGCCTCCTCGACCCGGCGGAGCTCATCCAGCCCCCCAAGATCTTCGTCATCGAGGGTTTGCACCCAATGTGAGTTCACATTCTACCCCCATGCTTCTCCCGACTGTTCCAGTATTTGGTGTCTGTTTTTTCTTTATTTCTTCATCATATTCCAGTAGCTGTTGGGTAAGTGGTTATCATAAAATCTTTTGAATCACAGCAGCAACTTCTGTTAAGTTTCCACAAAATATTCGATTCCCTGATGCTTAACAGTTAGCAGTATTCCCTGACTAAAATAAACATGATCATTTTGCAAGCTGTAACAAACATAAATTTTTAAACCAGGTATGATGAACGTGTGAGAGAGCTCCTTGATTTCAGCATCTACTTAGACATCAGCAATGAGGTTAAGTTCGCATGGAAAATTCAGGTGAGCTGAACAGCAAGGTTTAGATGTTTCAATGGATTTTGTTGCTGTTATCTAACTCTAAAAAACAATCACTGGCACTTTTGCAGAGAGACATGGCAGAGCGTGGGCACAGTCTTGAAAGCATCAAGGCTAGCATCGAAGCCAGGAAACCTGATTTTGATGCCTTTATTGGTACTGCCTTTTTACCAACTAATCACAACAAGTGTTTTCCATAAACCAAAAATAATAAAAGATGGCATGTAAACTGACCACTTGGTATGACAGATCCGCAGAAGCAATACGCTGATGCTGTGATTGAAGTTCTGCCAACCCAGCTGATTCCTGATGACAACGAAGGAAAGGTGCTGCGTGTTAAATTGATCATGAAAGAAGGCATTAAGTTCTTCAACCCGGTTTACCTCTTCGATGAAGGATCAACCATCAACTGGATCCCTTGTGGAAGAAAGCTTACATGCTCTTACCCTGGCATCAAATTTTCCTATGGCCCAGACACTTACTTTGGCCAAGAGGTACTCATCTTGGTTTATTTATCCTTTTGTGTCCAACGAGTAATGCTAACTGCTGTTACTTGGAAATAAATCGAAAGAAACATAGCAAGTAGGACAAAATAAGAGAGCTCCAAAACCATTCTTGGACTAGAAATCAACTATTCACTGAGTAGAACAATTCTAGCTGTCAAACAGTTCCTGCCTTAGACAATGCTGTACAATCTTAGTGTTTGCTTGTTTACTTCAGGTATCGGTGCTGGAGATGGACGGGCAATTTGACAGACTAGATGAACTCATCTATGTTGAGAGCCACCTAAGCAACCTCTCAACCAAGTTCTACGGGGAGGTGACACAGCAAATGCTAAAGCATGCAGACTTTCCAGGCAGCAACAATGGAACAGGTCTCTTCCAGACCATCGTAGGACTGAAGATTAGAGATCTCTATGAACAGATCATCGCTGAGAGGGCCGGCGTTCCTGCTGAAGCAGCAAAAGTTTGATCAGCCCCAAATTCAAGTTCACAAATCATTTCATCACCAACTCAATGAGAATGAGCATCCTCCCATTTCTTGTACCTAGTTTGAATATATTACAGCTAGAAGACGGTAGAAAGTTCACTGCAGAACTCATGAAAACCTGCATTTTGAACTTCTCGAAAATCCTCTCCATGATGAGGGTCTCTTATGTCTCTTCTTAACACATTTCGATGTACATCTTCTCCCATGTTTCAATGCAGAAAATACATGTGTTTGCTAGAATCAAAAGCGGCTGCTTTTATCTAGCGTGTCCTTTTTTTGGCTGTTACTGCTGTAAACCTCTGTTAAAGATGCCACATCACCATGGTTACTGTTGATAAACTCGTTCAAAACGATTCAAATTCAAATTTAAAATATAGGCAAACAGTAAATGTTTTCAAACATAAAAAAACTAAAATGTTCTTATTATGGCAAATAATTCATAGGATATATTGGTGAAGAGACCAAAATTTGATAAAATGTTTTAGGGCTCTAAAGTAATTAAAACAGCAGCAAAAACAATTAAATTAATGCCTTTTATAAAGTTATAATAATATAACTAATTTAATAATGTCCCAAAATAATTGTGGCAGTGAACTAATTAGTAATACTAATTTAGGTGCTCATTTGGCATCTTATAAAACTAAAATAAAAGGAAGTTTAGATGAAAACAGTAAAGAAATAAAATAATAAAAATAAGAAAACAGAAAAGTCTTTAAAAAAAAGGAAGAAAAGTGAGAGAGGCCCCCTGCCGCTCCTGGGCCACGGCCCACCGAACCGGCCCAGCCGGCGCTCCCTTATCCCCTCACCCCGACAGAAACCTTACCCCAACCACTCCCCACTCGCTCCCCCCCCCCACTTCTCTCTCCCTCGCGCCCCCTGGATCTGGGCGTCCTCGACGCCGTCGCTCCTCGTTGGCGCTCGCCTCCCGTCTCCTCCCGCACGGCGCCCGCCCCCCCTCGACCCGTACTGGATCGGGGGCTCGACCCCGCGGTGCCCCGAGCCCCGACGACGCGCTGTCGCCGCTCGCCGTCACCATGACGCATCGCCAGCGCCGCCCTGCCCGTCGCTCGCCGTCATCCGCCTCCTCCTCGCGCCCACTGCCATCCCCTGCATCGGAAGGTGAGGCCGCGGCCTCCCCCTTCTCTCCCCTGCTCGCGGTTCCTCGCGCTCCGGCCGCGCCCTGGCCGCTCTGCTCCGTGCCACCGTCGTCGCGCCCGTGGACGCGCTCACCGCGCCACGCCTGCGTCCTGCTCGTCCCGGCACGCCCGCGCCGTTTCGCCGCTGCCGCTCCTGCCCGCTAGTGCTGCAGCTCGTCGTGCCCCGCGCACCGACAACACCGCGCGCCTGCCGTTCGCTCGCCGTCGCCGCCAACCGCGGCCCCGGCCGGTCGGCGCGCTGATCTGGCGTCACGGGGCTCTGCCCGCCGCGCTAGGGTCAGCCCCGACGGGCGCCCACGCCCGTTACCACGCGCCCGCCCCGGTCGGCCTCCTGGGCCACTGCCGGGTGGGGCCCGATGCCCCTGGGCCACTGACGTAGGGGCCCCACACCCCTAAAACGAAAATAAAAAGGAAATGAAAATGTAATTAATAAAATTATTAATTAGTTAATTAATTAATTAGTAAGTTAATTAAGTTAATTAATCCTGTTTAAATTAATCTAATTAATTAGTTACTTTAATTAAACAGTAATTAATTAGCTAAACCCTAATTAAACTAAGCAGTGTATGACATGCGGGACCCACACATAGTTGACCCAGTCAACTGCACAGTTGACTGTTGACGTCAGCATGATGTCATGCTGACGTCATCTTTTACTATTCTGGATAATGTTGATTTAAAGTGATTAAATAAATTCTAAACATAATTAAAACTTTAGAAAATCATATAAAATAAACCGTAGCTCAGATGAATATACTTTCTACATGAAAGTTGCTCAGGACGACGAGACGAATCCGGATACGCAGCCCGTTCGTCCGCCACACATCCCTAGCATAGCAGACACGCAACTTTCCCCCTCCGGTTCATCTGTCCGAAAACGCGAACCGGGGATACTTTCCCGGATGTTTTCCCCCTTCGCCGGTATCACTTACTACCGCGTTAGGGCTTACCTAGCACCGCGTATTGCCTCGTTATGTTTTGTGATGCTTTGTTTGCTTCGTATTTACTGTTTCTTCCCCCCTCTTCTTCTCCGGTAGACCCCGAGACCAGCGCTGAGGCCACCGAGTACGACTACGTCACCGACGACCCTTCTCCCTGTACAACAGAGCTTCCAGGCAAGCCCCCCCTTGATCACCAGATATCGCCTATTCTTCTCTATACTGCTTGCATTAGAGTAGTGTAGCATGTTACTGCTTTCCGTTAATCCTATCCTGATGCATAGCCTGTCCTTGCTACTACTGTTGTTACCTTTACCTGCAATCCTACATGCTTAGTATAGGATGCTAGTTTTCCATCAGTGGCCCTACATTCTTGCCCGTCTGCTATGCTATACTATCGGGCCGTGATCACTTGGGCGGTGATCACGGGTATATACTTATATACTATATACATGACACCTGTGGTGACTAAAGTCAGGTCGGCTCGTAGGAGTACCCGCAAGTGGATCTTTGTGGCGGAGCGACAGGGCAGGTTGAGACCACCTAGGCAAGAGGTGGGCCTGGCCCTGGACGGCGTCCGCGGTTACTTCAACATAACACGTTTAACGAGTTCTTGGTATTTGATCTGAGTCTGGCCATTTGGTCTATACGCACTAACCAGCTACGCGGGAACAGTTATGGGCACTCGACGTCGTGGTATCAGCCGAAGCCTTCGTGACATCAGCGACTGAGTGGCGCGCGCCGGATTGGACTAGAACGCCACTAGGCTAGGTCTGCTTCCGGCCGCGTTCGCAACGTGCAGGTGTGCAATGGGCGATGGGCCCAGACCCCTGCGCCATAGGATTTAGACCGGCGTGCTGACCTCTCTGTTGTGCCTAGGTGGGGCTGCGACGTGTTGATCTTACGAGGCCGGGCATGACCCAGAAAAGTGTGTCCGGCCAAATGGGATCGAGCGTGTTGGGTTATGTGGTGCACCCCTGCAGGGAAGTTTATCTATTCGAATAGCCGTGTCCCTCGGTAAAAGGACGACCCGGAGTTGTACCTTGACCTTATGACAACTAGAACCGGATACTTAATAAAATACACCCTTCCCAGTGCCAGATACAACCCGGTGATCGCTCTCTAACAGGGCGACGAGGAGGGGATCGCCGGGTAGGTTTATGTTGGGGATCGTAGCATAAATTTAAAATTTTCTACGCATCACCAAGATCCATTTATGGAGTTTACTAGCAACGAGAGGGAAGGAGTGCATCTACATACCCTTGTAGATCGCGAGCGGAAGCGTTCAAGTGAACGGGGTTGATGGAGTCGTACTCGTCCTGATCCAAATCACCGATGACCGAGCGCCGAACGGACGGCACCTCCGTGTTCAACACACGTACGGAGCAGCGACGTCTCCTCCTTCTTGATCCAGCAAGGGGGAAGGAGAGGTTGATGGAGATCCAGCAGCACGACGGCGTGGTGGTGGAAGTAGCGGGGATCCCGGCAGGGCTTCGCCAAGCGCAAACGGGAGGGAGAGGGAGGCGCCAGGGGCTAGGGTACTGCTGCCCTCCCTCCCCCCACTATATATAGGGGTCCTAGGGGGGGTGCCGGCCCCTTGGAGATCCCATCTGGGGGCGGCGGCGGCCAAGGGGGTGGCTTGCCCCCCAAGCCAAGTGGGGCGCCCCCCCCACCCCCAGGGTTTCCAACCCTAGGCGCAGGGGAGGCCCATGGGGGGCGCACCAGCCCACCAGGGGCTGGTTCCCCTCCCACTTCAGCCCATGGGGCCCTCTGTGATAGGTGGCCCCACCCGGTGGACCCCCGGGACCCTTCCGGTGGTCCCGGTACAATACCGATAACCCCTGAAACTCTCCCGGTGGCCGAAACTGGACTTCCTATATATAATTCTTCACCTCCGGACCATTCCGGAACTCCTCGTGACGTCCGGGATCTCATCCGAGACTCCGAACAACTTTTGGGTTTCCGCATACTAATATCTCTACAACCCTACCGTCACCGAACCTTAAGTGTGTAGACCCTACGGGTTCGGGAGACATGCAGACATGACCGAGACGACCCTCCGGTCAATAACCAACAGCGGGATCAGGATACCCATGTTGGCTCCCACATGTTCCACGATGATCTCATCGGATGAACCACGATGTCGAGGATTCAATCAATCCCGTATACAATTCCCTTTGTCAATCGGTATGTTACTTGCCCGAGATTCGATCGTCGATATCCCAATACCTTGTTCAATCTCGTTACCGGCAAGTCTCTTTACTCGTACCGTAATGCATGATCCCGTGGCTAACTCCTTAGTCACATTGAGCTCATTATGATGATGCATTACCGAGTGGGCCCAGAGATACCTCTCCGTCATACGGAGTGACAAATCCCAGTCTCGATCCTTGTCAACCCAACAGACACTTTCAGAGATACCTGTAGTGTACCTTTATAGTCACCCAGTTACGTTGTGACGTTTGGTACACCCAAAGCACTCCTACGACATCCGAGAGTTACACGATCTCATGGTCTAAGGAAATGATACTTGACATTGGAAAAGCTCTAGCAAACGAACTACACGATCTTTGTGCTATGCTTAGGATTGGGTCTTGTCCATCACATCATTCTCCTAATGATGTGATCCCGTTATCAATGACATCCAATGTCCATAGTCAGGAAACCATGACTATTTGTTGATCAACGAGCTAGTCAACTAGAGGCTTACTAGGGACACGTTGTGGTCTATGTATTCACACATGTATTACGATTTCCGGATAACACAATTATAGCATGAACAATAGACAATTATCATGAACAAGGAAATATAATAATAACCATTTTATTATTGCCTCTAGGGCATATTTCCAACAGTCTCCCACTTGCACTAGAGTCAATAATCTAGTACATTGTGATGAATCGAACACCCATAGAGTTCTGGTGTTGATCATGTTTTTCTCTAGGGAGAGGTTTAGTCAACGGATCTGCTACATTCAGGTCCGTATGTACTTTACAAATATCTATGTCTCCATTTTGAACACTTTCACAAATGGAGTTGAAGCGACGCTTGATATGCCTGGTCTTCCTGTGAAACCTGGGCTCCTTGGCAAGGGCAATAGCTCCAGTGTTGTCACAGAAGAGAGTCATCGGGCCCGACGCATTGGGAATCACCCCTAGGTCGGTAATGAACTCCTTTATCCAGATTGCTTCTTGTGCTGCCTCTGAGGCCGCCATGTACTCCGCTTCACATGTAGATCCCGCCACGACGCTTTGCTTGCAACTGCACCAACTTACTGCCCCTCCATTCAAAATATACACGTATCCGGTTTGTGACTTAGAGTCATCCAGATCTGTGTCGAAGCTAGCATCGACGTAACCCTTTACGACGAGTTCTTCGTCACCTCCATATACGAGAAACATATCCTTAGTCCTTTTCAGGTACTTCAGGATATTCTTGACCGCTGTCCAGTGTTCCATGTCGGGATTACTTTGGTACCTTCCTACCAAACTTACGACAAGGTTTACATCAGGTCTGGTACACAGCATGGCATACATAATAGACCCTATGGCCGAGGCATAGGGGATGACACTCATCTTTTCTCTATCTTCTGCCGTGGTCGGGCATTGAGCCGTGCTCACTTGCACACCTTGCAATACAGGCAAGAACCCCTTCTTGGACTGATCCATATTGAACTTCTTCAATATCTTGTCAAGGTATGTACTCTGTGAAAGACCAATGAGGCGTCTTGATCTATCTCTATAGATCTTGATGCCTAATATATAAGCAGCTTCTCCAAGGTCCTTCATTGAAAAACACTTATTCAAATAGGCCTTTATACTTTCCAAGAATTCTATATCATTTCCCATTAGTAGTATGTCATCCACATATAATATGAGAAATGCTACAGAGCTCCCACTCACTTTCTTGTAAACACAGGCTTCTCCATAAGTCTCTGTAAACCCAAACGCTTTGATCATCTCATCAAATCGAATGTTCCAACTCCGAGATGCTTGCACCAGCCCATAGATGGAGCGCTGGAGCTTGCATACCTTGTTAGCATTCTTAGGATCGACAAAACCTTCCGGCTGCATCATATACAATTCTTCCTTAAGAAAGCCGTTAAGGAATGCCGTTTTGACGTCCATTTGCCATATCTCATAATCATAGAATGCGGCAATTGCTAACATGATTCGGACGGACTTCAGCTTCGCTACGGGTGAGAAAGTCTCATCGTAGTCAACCCCTTGAACTTGTTGATAACCCTTAGCGACAAGTCGAGCTTTATAGATGGTAACATTACCATCCGCGTCCGTCTTCTTCTTAAAGATCCATTTGTTTTCTATCGCTCGCCGATCATCGGGCAAGTCTGTCAAAGTCCACACTTTGTTTTCATACATGGATCCTATCTCGGATTGCATGGCTTCAAGCCATTTGTTGGAATCTGGGTCCGCCATTGCTTCTTCATAGTTCGAAGGTTCACCGTTGTCTAACAACATGATTTCCAGGACAGGGTTGCCATACCACTCTGGTGCGGAACGTGTCCTTGTGGACCTACGAAGTTCAGCAGTAACTTGATCCGAAGCTTCATGATCATCATCATTAACTTCCTCCCCAGCCGGTGTAGGCACCACAGGAACATCTTCCCGCGCTGCGCTACTTTCCGGTTCGGAAGGGGTGACTATCACCTCATCAAGTTCCACTTTCCTCCCACTTATTTCTTTCGAGAGAAACTCTTTCTCCAGAAAGGACCCGTTCTTGGCAACGAAGATCTTGCCTTCGGATCTGAGGTAGAAGGTATACCCAATAGTTTCCTTAGGGTATCCTATGAAGACGCATTTTTCCGATTTGGGTTCGAGCTTTTCAGGTTGAAGTTTCTTGACATAAGCATCGCATTCCCAAACTTTCAGAAATGACAGCTTAGGTTTCTTCCCAAACCATAATTCATACGGTGTCGTCTCAACGGATTTCGACGGAGCCCTATTTAAAGTGAATACGGCAGTCTCTAAAGCATATCCCCAAAATGAGAGCGGTAGATCGGTAAGAGACATCATAGATCGCACTATATCCAATAGAGTGTGATTACGACGTTCGGACGCACCATTTCGCTGAGGTGTTCCAGGCGGCGTGAGTTGTGAAACTATTCCACATGTCCTTAAGTGTGTGCCAAATTCGTGACTTAAATATTCTCCTCCACGATCTGATCGTAAGAACTTTATTTTCCTGTCACGTTGATTCTCAACCTCACTCTGAAATTCCTTGAACTTTTCAAAGGTCTCAGACTTGTGTTTCATTAGGTAGACATACCCATATCTACTCAAGTCATCAGTGAGAGTGAGAACATAACGATAGCCTCCGCGAGCCTCAACACTCATTGGACCGCACACATCGGTATGTATGATTTCCAATAAGTTGGTTGCTCGCTCCATTGTTCCGGAGAACGGAGTCTTGGTCATCTTACCCATGAGGCATGGTTCGCACGTGTCAAATGATTCGTAATCAAGAGACTCCAAAAGTCCATCTACATGGAGCTTCTTCATGCGCTTGACACCAATGTGACCAAGGCGGCAGTGCCACAAGTATGTGGGACTATCATTATCAACTTTACATCTTTTGGTATTCACACTATGAATATGTGTAACATCACGTTCGAGATTCATTAAGAATAAACCATTGACCAGCGGGGCATGACCATAAAACATATCTCTCATATAAATAGAACAACCATTATTCTCGGATTTATATGAGTAGCCATCTCGAATTAAACGAGATCCTGATACAATGTTCATGCTCAAAGCTGGCACTAAATAACAATTATTGAGGTTTAAAACTAATCCCGTAGGTAAATGCAGAGGTAGCGTGCCGACGGCAATCACATCGACCTTGGAACCATTCCCGACGCGCATCGTCACCTCGTCCTTCGTCAGTCTCCGTTTATTCCGCAGCTCCTGTTTTGAGTTACAAATATGAGAAACCGCACCGGTATCAAATACCCAGGAGCTACTACGAGTACTGGTAAGGTACACATCAATTACATGTATATCACATATACCTTTGGTGTTGCCGGCCTTCTTGTCTGCTAAGTATTTGGGGCAGTTCCGCTTCCAGTGACCACTTCCCTTGCAATAAAAGCACTCAGTCTCAGGCTTGGGTCCATTCCTTGGCTTCTTCCCGGCAACTGGCTTACCGGGCGCGGCAACTCCCTTGCCGTCTTTCTTGAAGTTCTTCTTACCCTTGCCTTTCTTGAACTTAGTCTTTTATTCACCATCAACACTTGATGTTCCTTTTTGATCTCCACCTCCGCTGATTTCAGCATTGAATATACCTCAGGAATGGTCTTTTCCATCCCCTGCATATTGAAGTTCATCACAAAGCTCTTGTAGCTCGGTGGAAGCGACTGAAGGATTCTGTCAATGACCGCGTCATCCGGGAGATTAACTCCCAGCTGAGACAAGCAGTTGTGTAACCCAGACATTTTGAGTATGTGCTCACTGACAGAACTATTTTCCTCCATTTTACAACTGAAGAACTTGTCGGAGACTTCATATCTCTCGACTCGGGCATGAGCTTGGAAAACCATTTTCAGCTCTTCGAACATCTCATATGCTCCGTGTTTCTCAAAACGCTTTTGGAGCCCCAGTTCTAAGCTGTAAAGCATGCCGCACTGAACGAGGGAGTAATCATCAGCACGTGATTGCCAAGCGTTCATAACGTCTTGATTCTCTGGGATGGGTGCGTCACCTAGCGGTGCTTCTAGGACATAATCTTTCTTGGCAGCTATGAGGATGATCCTCAGGTTCCGGACCCAGTCTGTATAGTTGCTGCCATCATCTTTCAGCTTGGTTTTCTCTAGGAACGCGTTGAAGTTGAGAGCAACGTGGGCCATTTGATCTACAAGACATATTGTAAAGATTTTAGACTAAGTTCATGATAATTAAGTTCATCTAATCAAATTATTCAATGAACTCCCACTCAGATAGACATCCCTCTAGTCATCTAAGTGAAACATGATCCGAGTTAACTAGGCCGTGTCCGATCATCACGTGAGACGGACTAGTCAACATCGGTGAACATCTTCATGTTGATCGTATCTTCTATACGACTCATGCTCGACCTTTCGGTCTTCCGTGTTCCGAGGCCATGTCTGTACATGCTAGGCTCGTCAAGTCAACCTAAGTGTATTGCGTGTGTTCTGAGGCCATATCTGTACATGCTAGGGTCGTCAACACCCGTTGTATGAGAACGTTAGAATCTATCACACCCGATCATCACGTGGTGCTTCGAAACAACGAACCTTCGCAACGGTGCACAGTTAGGGGGAACACTTTCTTGAAATTATTAAAAGGGATCATCTTACTTACTACCGTCGTTCTAAGCAAATAAGATGTAAAACATGATAAACATCACATGCAATCAAATAGTGACATGATATGGCCAATATCATTTTGCTCCTTTGATCTCCATCTTCGGGGCGCCATGATCATCTTTGTCACCGGCATGACACCATGATCTCCATCATCATGATCTCCATCATCGTGTCTTCATGAAGTTGTCACGCCAACGATTACTTCTACTTCTATGGCTAACGTGTTTAGCAATAAAGTAAAGTAATTTACATGGCGTAATTCAATGACACGCAGGTCATACAAAAAATAAAGACAACTCCTATGGCTCCTGCCGGTTGTCATACTCATCGACATGCAAGTCGTGATTCCTATTACAAGAACATGATCAATCTCATACATCACATATATCTCATTCATCACATCCTTTTGGCCATATCACATCACAAGCCATATGCTGCAAAAACAAGTTAGACGTCCTCTAATTGTTGTTGCAAGTTTTTACGTGCCTTCTATAGGTTTCTAGCAAGAACGTTTCTTACCTACGTAAAACCACAACGTGATATGCCAATTTCTATTTACCCTTCATAAGGACCCTTTTCATCGAATCCGTTCCGACTAAAGTAGGAGAGACAAACACCCGCTAGCCACCTTATGCAACTAGTGCATGTCAGTCGGTGGAACCTGTCTCACGTAAGCGTACGTGTAAGGTCGGTCCGGGCCGCTTCATCCCACAATGCCGCCGAAACAAGATAAGACTAGTAGTGGCAAGGAAATTGATAACATCTACGCCCACAACAAGTTTGTGTTCTACTCGTGCATTGAAACTACGCATAGGCCTGGCTCATGATGCCACAGTTGGGGATCGTAGCATAAATTTAAAATTTTCTACGCATCACCAAGATCCATCTATGGAGTTTACTAGCAACGGTAGGGAAGGAATGCATCTACATACCCTTGTAGATCGCGAGCGGAAGCGTTCAAGTGAACGGGGTTGATGGAGTCGTACTCGTTGTGATCCAAATCACCGATGACCGAGCGCCGAACGGACGGCACCTCCGCGTTCAACACACGTACAGAGCAGCGACGTCTCCTCCTTCTTGATCCAGCAAGGGGGAAGGAGAGGTTGATGGAGATCCAGCAGCACGACGGCGTGGTGGTGGAAGTAGCGGGGATCCCGGCAGGGCTTCGCCAAGCGCAAACGGGAGGGAGAGGTGTCATGGGAGGGAGAGGGAGGCGCCAGGGGCTAGGGTACTGCTGCCCTCCCTCCCCCCACTATATATAGGGGTCCTGGGGGGGCGCCGGCCCCTTGGAGATCCCATCTGAGGGGGGGCGGCGGCGGCCAAGGGGGTGGCTTGCCCCCCAAGCCAAGTGGGGCGCCCCCCACCCCCAGGGTTTCCAACCCTAGGCGCAGGGGAGGCCCATGGGGGGCGCACCAGCCCACCAGGGGCTGGTTCCCCTCCCACTTCAGCCCATGGGGCCCTCCGGGATAGGTGGCCCCACCCGGTGGACCCCCGGGACCCTTCCGGTGGTCCCGGTACAATACCGATAACCCCTGAAACTCTCCCGGTGGCCGAAACTGGACTTCCTATATATAATTCTTCACCTCCGGACCATTCCGGAACTCCTCGTGACGTCTGGGATCTCATCCTGGACTCCGAACAGCTTTCGGGTTTCCGCATACTAATATCTCTACAACCCTAGCGTCACCGAACCTTAAGTGTGTAGACCCTACGGGTTCGGGAGACATGCAGACATGACCGAGACAACCCTCCGGTCAATAACCAACAGCGGGATCTGGATACCCATGTTGGCTCCCACATGTTCCACGATGACCTCATCGGATGAACCACGATGTCGAGGATTCAATCAATCCCGTATACAATTCCCTTTGTCAATCGGTATGTTACTTGCCCGAGATTCGATCGTCGATATCCCAATACCTTGTTCAATCTCGTTACCGACAAGTCTCTTTACTCGTACCGTAATGCATGATCTCGTGGCTAACTCCTTAGTCACATTGAGCTCATTATGATGATGCATTACCAAGTGGGCCCAGAGATACCTCTCCGTCATACGGAGTGACAAATCCCAGTCTCGATCCTTGTCAACCCAACAGACACTTTCAGAGATACCTGTAGTGTACCTTTATAGTCACCCAGTTACGTTGTGACGCTTGGTACACCCAAAGCACTCCTACGGCATCCGGGAGTTACACGATCTCATGGTCTAAGGAAATGATACTTGACATTGGAAAAGCTCTAGCAAACGAACTACACGATCTTTGTGCTATGCTTAGGATTGGGTCTTGTCCATCACATCATTCTCCTAATGATGTGATCCCGTTATCAATGACATCCAATGTCCATAGTCAGGAAACCATGACTATCTGTTGATCAACGAGCTAGTCAACTAGAGGCTTACTAGGGACACGTTGTGGTCTATGTATTCACACATGTATTACGATTTGCGGATAACACAATTATAGCATGAACAATAGACAATTATCATGAACAAGGAAATATAATAATAACCATTTTATTATTGCCTCTAGGGCATATTTCCAACAGTTTATGCTATGTGATGCTACTTGGAGGACTTCAATCTACTCTCTTCTACATGCTGCAAGATGGAGGCTGCCAGAAGCGTAGTCTTCGACAGGACTAGCTATCCCCCTCTTAATCTGGCATTTTGCAGTTCAGTCCACTGATATGGTCCTTTACACATATACCCATGCATATGTAGTGTAGCTCCTTACTTGCGAGTACTTTGGATGAGTACTCACAGTTGCTTCTCTCCCTCTTTTCCCCCTTTCCTTTCTACCTGGTTGTCGCAACCAGATGCTGGAGTCCAGGAGCCAGACGCCACCGTCGACGACGACTCCTACGACACTGGAGGTGCCTACTACTACGTGCAGCCCGCTGACGACGACCAGGAGTAGTTAGGAGGATCCCAGGCAGGAGGCCTGCGCCTCTTTCGATCTGTATCCCAGTTTGTGCTAGCCTTCTTAAGGCAAACTTGTTTAACTTATGTCTGTACTCAGATATTGTTGCTTCCGCTGACTCGTCTATGATCGAGCACTTGTATTCGAGCCCTCGAGGCCCCTGGTTTGTATTATGATGCTTGTATGACTTATTTATGTTGTAGAGTTGTGTTGTGATATCTTCCCGTGAGTCCCTGATCTTGATCGTACACGTTTGCGTGCATGATTAGTGTACGGTCAAATCGGGGGCGTCACATGCTGATCACGACTAACATTCATAAAAGGCCATTTAAGAAATTTGAAAAGGATTTGTAGAAAGAATTGTGACAAATTATGAGAACATGTGGACTATTCGGTACAGTGTTCTAGCAAATCACCCTGTGTGTGGAACTGTATATCTGACGCTGATAACACAGTAGTCATTAATCATCCACTAACAAACGTATCATGCGTGATAACAGGAATGGTTACAAACTTAAGGCATAACAATCATGTCATTATTATGGAAAAGGTACATTGTGCTACTTTCAAGAAAGAATTCATAAAGCCTACTGTGTGGAACCGCGGATGTGAAACTGAGAATAATTAGAAGTAGAGGATCATTCACTATCAATTTGTAATGACTAATGACAAGATAATGGTTAAGAACCTAAGTTATGTCAGTTATGATCTTATAAAAGGTACATGCTGCTACCACTTTCTCAGCCAAAATTCAACGAAATAGACTTTCAGTCAAGTACTCCACTAACCAAAAACAATGAAGGGAGCTTCAGAACAGAAAATGGCCAGCTTCATGTAGCTAGTAACTAGTAGATTAAAGAGCAGTTTTCGATGCAAACCATATAAATTTTGACAGTACAGTGCAACAATTGGCAAGCCAAGGTGAATTTTCATCATATGATGCTCAGTGTGTAAGTTCGAGAAGTTGCAGGCCGCGCAATCTTAAGAGAGATGCACATAGATATCTCCAAATAACAGAACAGCACAAGCACAAATATTCACATCAATAGCATGATTAATCCGTAATGCGAGCATTTCCATATGAAATGCCACAAAGTAACAATAGGCTCAGTATTGACATTACAATAAGTAACTGAATGTAGACAGCTGTTCCAGGTAGAAACAGTGACTTATTTCGCTACAATCATCAAAAGAAAAGAGGTGGATGAACCGATATCGGTGATGCCAATGGTCGGCGCGCCATCGTCTCCCTCGAGTTCAATCCAAGCCCTTCACCGTTGGGTGATGCCTCCCACCCTGGTGGTAGTGGCCTCCTCCAGGCACGGCAGTTGGGCACGCCAACATAAACTCGGTTCTCCTCCACTCCGCAGTTGCCCACGTCCACACAGGCCACGGTGCTCCTCCCGGCAATGTCCACGAACAAGGTGTAAGCCCCAATGTTGTCCACTTCCTCCCACATCATGCGCGCCAAATCAAGCGCGTACACACCGATCTTGTTCACCCTGGGCGCACGGAACACCACGGGGCCCAAGTTTGCTTCAAACATGAAGAGCACCAGCAGCAGTCGATCCCCGGCAGCAACCAAATGCGGCCCGAACTGCAATCTGTCGAATCTGGTGGCGTCCGGGAGGCCGGTGGTTGGCAGCAATCGGACGGCCTGGTTCGAAGGGGCGCCACCAAGGTGGAACTCCAGTATCTGCGCGCGGTCGGTCAGACCGAGGACGCGCCCGCGGAATTCGATGACGGTCGTGACGATGGAGGCGGCGCGGGGGAGGGCGTGCTTGGTCCAGTCGGGGCGGGCGTTGTTGTTGTTGGGGCTTGGATGCTCGGGGAAGGGGAGCGAGAAGAAGGCGTGCATGGAGTGGAAGAGCAGGAGGTGGGAGGGCGTGAGCGCGGCGTAGTGATAGGGGAAGTGCGGGGAAGGGAGCTGGAGCGCGCGGCGCTCGGCGCCGGTGAGGGCGTCCACGAGGTGTAGGCTATTGAAGGAGCCCCGGCGGAGGAGGATTAGGTGGCCGCGTGAGGCGGAGAGGAGCGTGGCGCCGTCCGCCGGGGCGGGGATGGGGTAGGAGAGGGGTTGGGGGGCGACGAGCGGGGAGAAGGGCACCAGGCGGAAGTCGGGGCAGAGGAGGAGGAGCGGCGGGACGCGGGGGCGGACGAGATCGGCGGCGGAGGCGCGGAGCAGGTGTCGCCAGGGGCGGCACGTCCCCGCGAAGGCGTAGAGCGAGCGGATGCAGGGAAGGAGGCGGCGGAGCACCTCCGCCAGCGGCAGCTCCGGCAGGTCGGCCCAGTCGCGGTACGGGTCCGGACTAGGCGCGGGTGGCGGCATCGGAAGTGTGGTGCGGTCGCCGGCGTGGGATGGGCAGGTTCGAGTGTTTCGCGGCGGGGGCAGCATGGTTGGTAGGATCCGCCGTGCCGGTGAGCATCTCTACCAGACCTTAGGCCACTTTAACCGATCCACTAAAATTTAGTGAAAGAAAAGGCTCAGTTGAGTATACTAAGTTTTGGCCCGACCTAGTTGATTCCTTAAATATAACGAAAAAAAATTGTTTTTCTAAACCTTGCGATTTTAGTATAAATTGCAACTACACATTAGCACACATATAGAAACTAAGCATAAATTTGAATGTTCAACCAAATTACAAATATAGTTTACCAATCGAATTCAAAGTTTACAAACCGAATTTAAACACGCCAAATGGTTCATAGAACAATTAGGACTCGCTTAGACGTTGCCAATGATGGTCAACAAGATCTTGTTGGAGCTGGGTATGAACTTGACGGTTCTCGATCTTGCGATGCTCCTCAAGGAATGTCAAGATCCTGTTTGTATTATACTCTGACTCAACCAGAGTCCCGTTGGTGATGTATCGAAAGTTCTCACACATCTCTCTCTCGTCTTCAATGGTCATGTTATGCAATATGATGCAACAAGTCATGATTCGCCATAGAACCTTGGAGTTCCAGTACTCGGCAAGGCCACGAACAATTGCAAAGCGCTTATGAAGCACACCGAAGCCTCTTTCCACATCTTTCCTTGCAGCTTTTTGACATTGGGTGAGTGTTTTTCTTGCGAACGCGGAATTGTTTTGACCAAGGTGGCCCATGATGGATAGATGCCATCCGCAAGGTAGTAACCCATCGAGTAGTTTTGCCCGTTGACCGAGTAGTCGCAAGGGGGAGCTTCACCTTGTATAAGCCTGTAAAACAGAGGTAATCTCGGTAGCACATTCAAGTCATTATGAGATTCAGGCAGACCAAAGAATGAAGATCCTTCGATGCAACTGCCTCAAGAATGATAGTTGGATCGTTAATGTGGCCTTTGTACTGACCCTTCCAACCCGCAGGATAATTCTTCCATCTCTAGTGCATATAGTCAAGTGATCCAAGCATCCCTGGCCATCCTCTTGCTTCACTCTCAATCATCAGCCTCTGGGTGTCTTCCTCGGTTGGTGCTCTCAAGTGCTCCGGGCCAAAGATAGCGACCACTGCTTTGGTGAATTTTCAAACAACCTCCAAGATTATGTCTTCGTCAATGCGTACATAGTCATCAATTGCATCGGCAGAACACCCATATGCCAAGACTCGAATAGTCGCAATGCATTTCATCAGAGGGCTTGCACTGATCTCTCCAGATGCATTTCTCCGGAGCTTGAACCACTCATCGTATCTCTCAACGGCTTTTACAATGGTCAGAAAAAGACTTGTGTGCATCCGAAAGCGCCGGCGAAAGTACTTCTCCGGATAGGTTGGGTTTGGATCAAAGTAATCTTTCATGATCTTGGCATGACTCTCCGCTCTATCACGGTTGATGTGTATGCTGCCAAATTGTGATCCTCTCCTCGGCCGCCAAACATCATCATGGAAAATCATGCATAAAACGGTGTCAAAGTCGTCGTCGTCTTCTTCCTCCTCTTCGGATGACAACGAGTCCTCCAACGCCATGTCCCTCAACCTCTTCATCTACAATCCAAACGGTTCAGTTCAATCCAAACGGCTGGGTTCAAAGAGAAACAAACAAAAAACTCACCTAGGCAATTCTTCAAACACTTGGGGTGCAGTGGTGGTGCAAAAGCCGACCGGCGTGGTTTAGAACGAATCGACGAGCAACGGGTGACTGATAACCCACAAGTATAGGGGATCACAATAGTTTTCGAGGGTAGAGTATTCAACCCAAATTTATTGATTCGACACAAGGGGAGCCAAAGAATATCTGCAAGTATTAGCAGTTGAGTTGTCAATTCAACCATACCTGGAGAACTAAATATCTGCAGCAGAGTGATCAGTAGCACAGTAATATGATAGTTTGATAGCTGTAATAACGATAGCAGCAGTAATGGTAATAGTAGCAGTAGCAGTTTTGTAGCAATTGTAACAGTAGCAACATTAGTAGTAACTTAGCAAAGATCAATATATGAAAAGCGTAGGCATTGGATCAGTGATGGATAATTGTGTTGGATGACATTCATCATATAACAGTCACAACCTAGAGCGACATAGAACTAGCTCAAATTCATCAATGTCATGTAGGCATGTATTTCGTATATAGTCATACATGCTTATAATAAGAACTTGCATGACATCTTTTGTCCTACCCTCCCGTGGCAGCGGGGTCCATAAGGAAACTAAGGGATATTAAGGCCTCCTTTTAATAGAGAACTGGAACAAAACATTAACACATAGTGAATACATGAACTCTTCAAACTACGGTAATCACTGAAAATAATCCCAATCATTGTCACCTTGGGGTATGCGGATCATAACACGTAATAGGTGCGTATAACTTGCAAGATATGATCAAGAACTCAAATATATTCATGAAGACATAAAGGGTTCAGATCTGAAATCATGGCACTCGGGCCCTAGTGACAAGCATTAAGCATAGCAAAGTCGTAGCAACATTAATCTCAGAACATAGTGGATACTAGGGATCAAGCCCTAACAGATTGACTCGATAACATGATAAATCTCATCCAACCGCATCACCGTCCAGCAAGCCTACGAAGGAATTACTCATTCCCGGTGGTGAGCATCATGAAATTGGTGATGAAGAAGGGTTGGTGATGCTGATGGCCACGAATCCCCCTCCCCGGAGCCCTGAACGGACTCTAGATCTAGCTTCCCAATGAAGAACAAGAGGTGGTGGCGGCTCCGTATCATAAAAAATGATGAAACTTCTTCTCTTATTTTTCCGGCGGCATCGGCGGGAGGGCGCCCGTGAAGATGCGGTGACGACACGGACGCGAGAGAGAGAGGCGCAACGTTTTACTCGGCCGCCAATCATGGAGTCAAAATTGGGAAATATTTGGGACCGGAGTAAAAATATGCTCCACTAACCGTGGATGGGGGATCGGCTAGGTGCCGGTTAGTGGAGTAAAATCGAAATTTTACTCCACTAATCGGTTATAGGGGATCGGTTAGAAATGCCCTTATATTGCGCCGACCCGCAAAATAACCGCCAGTTTATGAGTTGGCACGAATAAAGCGGCCCGAACAGACACCGTAAACGCGTCCGACCCTTAAATAATTTTCAAGGGCATGGTAAATTGCCCCTTTCGACTCACGAAAACCCAGTCCCCCCGCCTCGTCAGTGCCCTATATCTCGCGAGACCTGTTGGTGAGAGGGACATTTCAGCGTGCGTTCCCCACCCCCATCCTGCAGCCGCCCGGCACCATCGCCGCCCGCCCGCCGCCTACAATTTCGTCCATTTCTGTCGACGGAATCATGTCGTTGGGCCGCACTAGACCCGGGTCCACCATGCCGTTTCGTCGGTGCCCCGGATCCGTCGAGTCGAGCCGCCCCCGGGTCGCCGCCGCCCCGAATTGACCCGCAGCCGGTGAGCCCCCTTTTCTGCCCCTTCTAGATCGACCGCAGAAGATAAATTTCCATTCATGCAAGCTCGGGTGCGATTTTGCAGATGGATTTGAGCCCTTGTGAGGAATTTTTGCTCAAAGATTCGTCCTAGTCCGACGACTCGGACGTAGAGTCGATGCTCGAGCGCCATCGGCAGCAGATGGTGGTGGCGGTCCTAGCCGTGAAGGAGCTCGAGTATCGGAACCGCAAGAGACGGCGAGGATTGATCGTCGGCCGTCTTTGCTTCCCTCGCAACTGCCATCTCGGGAACACGATGTTGATGCAAGACTACTTCGCAGACAATCCTACCTATCCGCCGCACCTCTTCCGGAAAAGGTACCGGATGCGCCAATCCCTCTTCGTCAAAATAGTGCAAGCTTGGGAGGCCAATTCTCGGTTTTTATTGAGCACCATTGGGAACACAATGTCGGTTTTTATTGAGCACCATTGGGAACACAATGTCGGTTTTTATTGAGCACCATTGGGAACACAATGTCGATAGCCACCATCTCAGGAACACAATGTCGGTAGCCGTGTGAAGCCAGCTAGAGACCCTGACCACATACAAGCATTCCTTCAAACATACCGGCAGATTGAAGACGCAAACACCCACTATCAGCTTTAGGAGGATCTCATTGGGCACCATTGGCAAAGGCATGGGCGGTAAAACCGAACAATTTTACATTCATTTCATTCAATTCATGTGTGAATTGTATCATTGGATCATTGTTGCATTCGGGACAATTCTTTTATTGAATTATTAGTTTAATTTGGTGATTTGAATAATTATTGTAATTTGGATTCATAATATTATCATTTTTACCTTATATTGAATTCATAATTCTGTGCAATATGTGAGACAAGTGTCAAATTCAGAAAAAACCATGTGTTTTGCGGGCTGCGGACGAACAGATCCTGCATAGCGGAACTGTAAAACAGATCCCGCTATGCGGGGTCTGTTCGGCCGTAGCCCGCGCCAGCCCGCAAAACACGTTTTTCGCGAACTATAAATGCACTATAAGGGTCCGCGATATAAGGGGTCTGCTAGAGATGCTCAGAGGATAGATGATCAGGTTGGTAGGATCCGCTGTGCCAGTGCTTAGAGGATAGATGATGTAAAATACATCACCAAAAATTAGTTGTAGTAAAATTTACATCATCAAAAAGTGTTTTTACATATAAAAAACAGTCAACTCAAACAACGGTGACTTCAACCTCATTCGTACTCCGGAGTATAAGAGTAATAATCGGGTCAGCCTACCATGTGTGCAGATGTTCAATGACTGCATCGCCGACCTCGGGCTCCAGGAATTGGAGTGGATTGGTGCCAGGTTCACCTGGACCAATAAGCAGGCCGATCCGACTCGGTAGGTGCTGGATCTCGTCTTCGTCTCTCCAGTGTGGGAGTTGCGATGTATCACGCCCAAGATGCGACCCTATCCTAAAGGAACATGAAGTTCCCACCAAGGATAGAAGCGCATCTTGAAGACGCTTTGCAAGGTGGATATCATTACATCAACATTACATAATATTTGGGGATACATACAAGGCATACACATGCCGCAAGAGTACATCAATACATCATACATAAGATCAACATCCGACTACGGATGAAACATAAACAGAAACTCAAACGACATCCACCCTGCTAGCCCAGGCTGCCGACCTGGAACCTATCCCCTGATCGAAGAAGAAGCAGAAGAAGAACTCCAAAACAAGTAAACATCGCTCTCGCGTCATGATCATCGTAAAACCTGTACCTGCAACTGGTGGTGTAGTAATCTGTGAGCCACGAGGACTCAGCAATCCCATTACCATGGGTATCAAGACTAGCAAAGCTAAATGGGTAAGGAAGGGGTAAAGTGGTGAGGTTGCAGCAGCGACTAAGCATGTATGGTGGCTAACTTACGCAAATAAGAGCGAGAAGAGAAGCAAAGGAACGGTCGTGAACTAGCAATGATCAAGAAGTGATCCTGAACTCCTACTTACGTCAAACATAACCCAGAAACCATGTTCACTTCCCGGACTCCGCCGAGAAGAGACCATCACGGCTACACACGCGATTGATGCGTTTTAATTAAGGTCAAGTGTCAAGTTTTCTACAACCGGATATTAACAAATTCCCATCTGCCACATAACCGCGGGCACGGCTTCCGAAAGATAATACCCTGCAGGGGTGTCCCAACTTAGCCCATTATAAGCTCTCATGGTCAACGAAGGATATTCCTTCTCCCGGGAAGACCCGATCAGTCTCGGAATCCCGGTTACAAGACATTTCGACAATGGTAAAACAAGACCAGCAAGACTGCCCGATGCGCCGACATCCCGATAGGAGCTGCACATATCTCGTTCTCAGGGCAACACCGGATGAGCACTACGTACAACTAAAACCAGACCTCAAGTTTCCCCGAGGTGGCGCTGCAAGGGGCTCTAGTTCGGACCAACACTTAGACAAGCATTGGCCCGGGGGGGCTAAATAAAGATGACCCGGGAGAGAGCGACTCCCCAGGGAAAGGAAATAGGCTAGGCAAATGGTAAAACCAAGGTTGGGCCTTGCTGAAAGAGTTTTATTCAAAGCGAACTGTCAAGGGGGTCCCATAAATCACCCAACCGTGTAAGGAACGCAAAATCCGGGAACATAACACCGGTATGACGGCAACTAGGGTGGCAAGAGTGGAACAAAACACCAGGCATAAGGCCGAGCCTTCCACCCTTTACCAAGTATATAGATGCATTAATAATATAAGAGATATTGTGATATCCCAACATAAACATAATCCAACATGGAGCAATCTTCATCTTCACCTGCAACTAGCAACGCTATAAGAGGGGCTGAGCAAAGCGGTAACATAGCCAAACAACGGTTTGCTAGGAGGGGTGACAAAGGTTAGAGGTTCATGGCAATTTGGGAGGCTTGAAGAGCAAGTGAATAGGTAGCGCAGCATAGCGATAGAACGAAGCAACTAGCATAGCAATGATAGTAATGAGATCCAAGGTGACGGTCATCTTCCCTGAAATCCCGCTAGGAAGAAGAACGAGTCCATGAAGAAGATGAAGCCACGAAGACGAACGAATCCTCACGATCACAACGACACGGGAACTATCGAGAAGAAGCACACAACATGGTAAACACACCACACATGAACAAGGCATGATGCTCAATCAAGAATGATGCATGACAATGCTATATGAAGCTACTCACGACAAGAGATGATGCATACAAGACCAACACATCAAAGCAAGTTTAAATGAGGCCGGAAACCACCCATAACAATTCCGGTAAGTCCTCATATGCCAATTTCGAAATTGGTCCAGAACTGAATAAACCTTATATTAAAGTTTTTAAACAGAAAGTTAAAGAGCACCAAGATGATCTACACGAAAATCTAGTCAAGTTACATATAAAGTTCGTTAGATTCGGAGCTACGGCCTAAAAGATATGAGCAAAACAAGATAAACATGGCATGGATGCAAAATGCATATAATCATCAAGCAAACACCTCAAAACAAGGATTCAACATGATAATATGAAACTACATGCAAAACTAAGCAAGTTTCATATAGAGCATGCTCAAAACGGAGCAACGGTGCAACACATACACTCCAAACAATATATAGCAACATACTGTTCATAACAGCAACTAGGCATCTTGCAAGCACCAAAACAACATGCTAAAGCACCCCATCATGAAAACACAAGGCATGGACATGATGTACAGGTAAAGCACAACAAAACATGAACACTGAGCTATCCCCATAAATCACTAGAACATGCTCAAAAGGGCATGGCAATATTGCAAATAATAACAGATTCCCAGACTTAGTGAAATTACTGGACATGACAGAAATAACATCAGGTAGCAATGTTCAGAGCACGAAATCAACATGCTACAGGAACTCAACATGGCAAACGAAGGCATGGAAGTATTCTACTGAATGCATGTGACAAAAGTCTCTTACTGATCATAAGCCAAAAAGGACCCGAAGATATGATGGCAACCATGTAAACATAGCAAGTTCCGTTATCAGGTTTCAGACTTAGCAGAAAACAGAGCATGGCAGAAACAGTCATTATGAGGGCATCTTGGTGAGCTTGTGCACTCACCACAAAGCAATGAATGATAAAAAAAGCATACCTACAGCAAGATGGCATGTTTATGAAGCTATCCATGGCAAGAACAAATACATAGCATGAATGGATCAACTACAACAAGCTTGGCAAAATTGAATAACACGTAAACAATCTGCCAGGAATATTTTATAGCGAAAGTAGAGCAAGATTGAGTCATGCTATGGCACTCAATAATTGTAAAAAAAGGCAGGAATGGATCAATTACAACAATATCTACAAAACATCCTTACTGAACATCTCCAAAATATGCATGGATCTCTCTGTAGCATCAAGTTTACATGGCAACAAAATAACAACAGACAAAGACTTGGAGAAATTACTAGTCTCTGAAATCAGAAACATTACAGGGCCTAGTTTGCATGCTTGTGCTAGTCACCACAGAGATCACAAAAATCCATAGCATACACCACTGGAAAGATGGCATGGCATACAACAAAACACATGTAGAGCTCATGCTCATAAGATGCACAGATTAAATGATACAAAAATAACAAATCTCCAAGTTCTGATAAGTAACAGCAGATAACAGCAACTAGCACTCTTGCAATGATGATTTGGGCATCAAGATGGACTCTAATGAACATGGCACAATGGAAGAAAATTAAGAGCATCATGAGGCGAACAATTCAAGATATTACACACGCGAAACGGAGCTATATGCAGGGAGTTATGATAGGTCAAACGTGCACACATATTATGAAGATCTGGGGACGGAGATTTCGGGGGGGGGGGGGGGAGAGAAAAATCAACCTCGTCTGTACAGATCGGATCGAAGGGGGGCTGCTCGAGCTCGGGCCCAATGTTCGCCGGAGGGAGGAGAGCTCGGGGAGGCGCGGTGGTCGGCGGGAAGAGGGGGGCGGCGCCGGAGGGAGGCGGCGCCGTGGAGCGCGGCGGCGGCGGCGAGGTACGGCGGTGAGGCGGCGGCGGCCATGGCGCGGGGCGGCGAGGTCGCGCGGGGAGGCGCGGGCACACCGGCGGCGGGGCGGGCGGCGCACGCCGGCGGGGCGGCGAGGAGAGGAGGCGCGCGGGGCGGCGGACGCGGGTCGCGGCAGCGGCGGGATGGGCCCCGCGGGCCTGGCGCGGTGGAGACGGCGGCGGGGTGATGTGGCGCCTCCTGATTGGCTGCAAGCGGCGGCGGCGGCGAGATGGACATGTCCGGCACGGCGGGGAAATGTCTGGTGGCGCGAGGAGGAAGAAGCTAGGGTTTGGACTGCGCGAATTTCGGGGAGGCACACCTATTTATAGGTAGAGGGAGTTAGGAGAGCCCAAACGGGGTGCGGTTTTTGCCCACGCGATCGTGATCGAACGACCGAGAGCATGGCGGAGACTAAGAGGGGTTTTGGGGCTGTTTAGAGATGGGGTTTGCTGCAACACGCAAACGGACTTTGCGGTTACCCGGTTAACCGTTGAAGCACCAAACGACCTCCAAATGGAACGAAACTTGATCGGTGGTCTACCGGTGGTATACCAAGGCCACTTGACAAGCCTCGGTCCATTCCGAGAATGTTTGACACCCGCTCACGAAAGAAACAAGAGGGGTGTGCCGGAGGAGATGGGAGTGCCGGATTGCAAAACGGACAACGGGGAAAATGCTCGGATGCAAGAGACGAACACGTATGCAAATGCGATGCACATGATGACATGATATGAAATGCAGATGATGACATGGCAAAGAGCAACACGCAAGCAGATGACAAGGCAAGGACGGCGAATAACTGGCAGACTCCTGGCGCAACGGATCCGGGGCGTTACACGATGCCCCCTGGCATCCCTTTGAGCCATCACTAGGATTAGCTCGGACCATGTTCTACTTCTCCTTTCCTTCGAGAATGACCGAACTCTAGCTGTCACGCTTCTGTTTTGAATCCTATTGGTTAAACTAGCCAGGGTTTACAGACACGGTTCGAGAGTGATGGGCCACGGCTAGAGCAGCCCCTCACCGGCCCCTTTCCATTGTCGATTCCTGGCAGTTCAGTGCCAAGCAAGCTTGCCAATTCATGAAGTGTTGGGGTGCTAACATTGCTCGGAATCTGCTGGATCATAAGAAAGCACTCCTAGCTTCCATCTAGGCACTAGACATCCAGGCGGATTCATCGGGCTTTCTCCTGATGAGTGGTTTCTTAGGTATGGTCTCGAGGATCAACTCATGGCAATATTCGCTGATGAGGAGGCATACTGGCGTCAGTGGGATGCCCAACAATGGGTCCTCCAACTGCCTACTTCCAGGTAGTTGCTAATGCTCGTAGGCGACACAACACCATACCTCTCCTTTGGGATGGGGACAACCTCCTACAACAGCCATCCAACATTCGGTCACATGTTGACGAGTTCTATAAGGCCCTCTTTTGCCTCTTCCCTTGGGGAGGCGTCGCCCTTCCCCTGGCTTTTGGGAGGGTCCTCAGTTAGTCTTGGAGGTAGAAAATGCAGCCCTCACAACCCCCTTCTCTGAAGAGGAGGTCTCGGCTACCATCAAAGGCATGAACTCGTCCTCTGCTCCAGGCCCCGATGGTCTGCCGGTAAAGTTCTTCCAGGTTTTCTGGAACACCATCAAGGGCGAGGTGATGGCGATGTTCACCGAGTTTTACGTAGGCACACTAGATCTCAACTGACTCAACTACAGGATTATTACGTTCCTTCACAAGGTCCCTGAGCCTTGGACATCCGCTAGTTCCGCTCGACCATGATTATCAACATGATCTTTTTCATCCTTCCGTAGGGGTACGCCAATAGGCTGGCTCCTCTCGGAGATCGTATCACTCATCCCAATCAGTCAACCTTCACCCAGGGGAGGTACATACTAAACAGGGTCTTGGTGTTTCATGAGATCCTCCACAAGGTCCGATTCAAACGTCAGAAGGCGATCTTCCTAAAGATTGACTTCCATAAAGCTTATGATACGGTGCATTGGTCCTTCCTTCGGAAGTTCTATTCCGCAAGGGCTTCGATGATCGGGGGGTGACTAGGGTGATGCAGATGGTGTCCCATGGCCGGACCGCAGTGAACATCAATGGGGAGATAGGCCCCTTCTTCCCTACCCTGTGTGGGGTATGACAAGGGGACCCTTTGTTCCCCTTTCTGTTCAACATGGTGGTAGATGCTCTGGCGAACATCTTGGATAAAGCCAAAGCTACGGGCCATATCACTGGGGTTGTACCCCATTTGGTGGGAGGGGGAGGGGTCTCCCTCCTTCAATACGTGGAAACACCATTATCATGGTGGAGGGCTCCACGCTTGACATCGCGAACCTGAAGTTCCTCCTCCTGTGCTTTCAGTAGATGTCGGGCCTCACAAATCAACTTCAGCAAGAGTGAGGTCATGATCTTGGTGTATTCACCTGCCGAATCTCAGGACATTGCCGTCCGCTTGAATTGCACCCTGGGGTCCTTCCTGACGACTTACCTCGGGATCCCCATTAGTGATTCTCGACTTACTATGGCAGACCTTTGACCATATGTGGCCAAGCTCCAACACAGGGTGGAGCCTTGGAATGGTCGATGGCTCTCCAAGGCGGCTAGGACGATGCTCATCAATTCATCCCTGTCGAGTCTCCTCATGTTTTTCATGAGCTTTTATAGTCTGCATGAGACCTTGCATCAGGAGATAACGAAATACCAGTCCAGATTTTTCTGGGCGGGCAATGGGGACAAGCAAAAGTATCATATGGTGCGGTGGACTGACATTTGCAGACCCAAGGATCAGGGTGGGTTAAGGATAATGTTGTCCAAGCGCGTGAATATTGCTTTGCTGACTTGTTGGCTGTGGCGGATCCCCCACAGGGAGGGTTGTCTGTGGCTGGATATTATTCGAGCCAAATACCTTCATGGAAAACCTCTCGCTTTCGGCCAGAGAGTGGGTGGGTCCCAGTTCTGGCAATCGATAATCCAGCTGCTCCCGGTCCTCCGCATTGGCTCTTCGTTCGCGGTTGGTTTTGGGTCATCGACCTTATTTTGGTTTGACCATTGGGCCGGCAATAGCCCCTTCGCTTCTAGGTTTATGGGGCTCTTCTCCATTGCGGTGGAGCCCCATATTTCCATGGAGGCAGCCCTTCTTGGCTTAGGGCGCCTCGCGTTCGGAGGGCCTTTGGCCCCCTGGATCACGATGATTGGGTGGCATTGCTAGAGTGTGTCGCTCTCCATCCGCCAGACACTAACCTTGATTAGGACCGTATGTCTTGGCGCCTTGAATCGTCTGGCTGCTTTTCAACCAAGTAACTCTACCAGGCCATTGCCACCACCCCGGGACCGGAGCCGTTGAACCTCGACTGCCTCTCAAAATTAGGATCTTCCTTTGGCATTGGATCCGCGGCCCTATGCTCTCAGGCGTGGAGATTCTTAAATGCAATGGCCCCAGCAATGGATTGTGCCTGATATACGAGACCATAGAAGATTCCAATTACATCTTCTTCGTCTGCGTTACTGCACAGTTCCTATGGAGCTGTTTTTGAGAGGTGGGGGGTCTTAGTGTAACACCAACTTCCCCGACCTATCCGAGGAACTTCAGGCCTCTGTGCTGAGGCTTCACTGCATTAGGTGGCTGGGTATTGGTGTACTTGCGTGGACTCTGTGGACGATTTGTAATAGGCTAGTGATTCAGCCTACTCTGCTTCGGCAGCCTTCTGACGATATCTACAAAATGTGTGGTTAGTTGCAGCTCTGGAGGCCGCTTAGCTATGTGACGGACCGGGATGCCATCAACATCCCCATCGCTGATCTTTGGGCGTTAGCGCTCCGCTTGGCTCCTCCGCTCCCCCCACCATCGCCCGAGCCAGATTAATCCTCGGGACTCTCCTGCAACCATGGTTGTGTTTTGCCGCGGCCACTGTTTGTTGTTTTTATATTTTACGGCTTTTTGAGTTGTGCCCTCAGCATTAACCTTTGTACTTGGCTCGTGTGCTACCGTGTGTCGTGTGGTGTGGATCTTTGTGTTGAACTTGTTAGCTCTGGCGGTTTGCTTTATATATAAAGTGGGAAGAAAGCCTTTTCCGGTGTAAATATGTGTTTAACAATCTGCACATATAATCTTCCACCAAGTAAACCAACTAGCATCAACTACAAGATGTAATCAACACTACTAGCACCTGAGGTACCAATCTGAGGTTGGATACAAAGATTGAACACAAGAGATGAGCTAGGGTTTTGAGATGAGATGGTGTTGGTGAAGATGTTGATGAAGACGAGTCCTCCCATGATGAGAGGAGTGTTGGTGATGACGATGGCTTCGATTTCCCCCTCATAGAGGGAAGTATCCCTGACGGAATTGCTCTGCCAGAGAGCAAAAGTGCTCCGCCTTTGGTTCCGCCTCGAGACAGTGGCGGCTGGTCCTTATTTTTTTCTAGGGCAAATGGCTTCAGAAAGGGGAAGATGAGCAACAGTGGGCCTCTGTGGACCCCACAAGCCACCAGGGTGCGCTCCCTAGCTTGCGGGCCCACCGAGGTTCTTCCCTAGTACTTCTTTCTTCCAATATTTTTTATATATTCCAAAATAAATCTCCATAAATTTTCTATTGTGTCCTTCACTAATCAATAGATTGTGTCTCCTTGACATGCTAATCACTTAGGTTCTTCCTTGTCGAGTGCATCTACTTCGACCCCTTCAGTTGAGTCCCTGACAGAGCAGGAGATTATGTGACTTTGATGCCTGCAAGTTGTGTCCTCTGGTTCCCCACTGACAGATTTTGTTGGTTCAACTATCGACTCTTCTGGCATTGTGAGACCACTTTCTACACAGGAAGGTACATCTTCGCGGATTCTTGATACCGCAGCATCTTTTCATATGACTCATAATTCATCTACTATGTGCTCTATTCGACCTCTCAATTCTCATGGTCATGTTCTTATTGGTACCTCCCTTTTGGTTCATGGCCTAGGCAATCCCAGGACATCATATTCTCATATTCTCGATGTTGCTCATGTTCCACAACTTACGATGCAACTCATTTCTGGTCGTCGGATTGTTGACTATGGTTTTAGGGTCATTCTCGATTTTGACTCTTGTTCTATTCTGAATCGTCATACTGGTGCTCTCCTTGGTGCTGGCCCCCGGCGCCATGACTCCCAGGGCCTTTGGGAGCTTGACCATCGTCACCTTTCCTCCGCTGCCACTGCCGACAGTCTCTCCGCCTTTCTTGCTTTTTCTACCACTCTTTTTAGTAGTGGCATCATCACCTTGGTCACTTGTGTGGTTTCCATCTCTCATCCTTAGTTCAACGTGGTCTTCTTGAATCCGTCTCTAGGAATGTGTCTTTAGACTGTTAGGGTTGTCGGCTTGGTAAACAAGTCCAGTTACCTTATCCTCATAGTGAGACTAGCTATGTCTCAGTGTCCTTTCGACCTTGTTCACTCTGATGTCCGGGGTCCACCTCCCTTTGCCTCAAAAAGAGGTCATCGCTACTATATTGTCTTTAAATATGATTTATCTCGACACACGAGGATATATTTTATGTCTCCTCATAGTGAGGTCTTATCTATCTTTTATAAGCGGTCTGATGCCATGGTTCAGACTTAGTTCTCTACGCCTACTCTTGTGTTTCGTGTTGACTATGTTGGAGAGTATATCTCCAAGATGTTGCATGCACTGGTACAATGAGGTGCTATACAAATGGTTTTTAATCCCTTTCCGCGACTGCGTTTTGAACCATCGCCAAGTAAATGTGTGCGATAGGGGGGGTCCTTCCCACACGACCCAGAAACCGTCAGGGATAGGGAGCCTTGATGCATACAGTTGTCCCTATGAAACTGTTTCTGATATATCGAATATCCGAAACGCTTCATCCTTGCAACTCGTTTGTGCTCGCATTGCCATCGCAGTCAGTATTTTATGGTGCTACGTTTATGATGTGCGACCCATGACAAAAAGTTCACGATTATAGAAGCAGACAATCACACACATTTACTTTTCCTTGACTGTATGCGATTCGATGTAAGAGCGCATACAGTTGTCCCTATAAAACTGTATGTGAAGCTTGAATACATCCCACACGATTCATCTGTCGTAGCCGCGTCGGATGAAGATCTATCGCATCCGTTCTTCTATGACCAAATGTTTGCGATGCGCACAACATCATAAACGGTCCATAATTTCCAAGCATGTGTGATAAGGTGACTTTCGCAAACATTTAATAAGAAGGAACTGTGTGCGATGTTGTTGTTAATCGCACACGTTTTTTCTTGGCTGATCATGTGTGCAGTAGAGACTGATTGCACATGTAGTGGATCCGAGAAACGTGTCTGATCTCCACGTCTATTGCAGATGTTTCGCTTTTGCAAACCATGTGCAGGTAATCCCTAATTTAATCCCAAATTTAAAAATCACATATTTTGAATTTGAAAGTACGCAATCACTTATTTCATATCGAACCATGTTTATTAGAAATATAGGTTCAACCACGAATGCATAATTCGATGCACATGTACATATACTGAAGAACTACAGAAGCACCAAGTAAATAATGATGAACCACAGTTGTACTAAAGACTGTAAAGAGAGAGGCGAAATACATTATGGTTGCTGGAGAAGGTGAAGCAGAATGCCCATATTGTGCCCTCCTCCATGTGTAATGCGCACGTGACTCTAGGCCAACCCCTTGTGATGTCTGCCCGTCCATCCTTCACTATCTTCATTAGGACTTCTCGATGCTCATTGTAGTCTGGATGAAATACTTTAACCTTCATTGCGTGTCCAAAATCATGTACTTTGCGAGGTAATCTTGAGTGAACGGCTTCAGGAACCACTGCGAACAAAAAAAAGATTCAGACATTGTTGTCTAACAACTCATTATGGGCAGTAAAAAGAGAAGGCTACAGAGTTTGTAGTTACCATCCTACATCTCACTGTTGTGTTGGATAGATCATAAACAAATAATTTGCTTGCCACCGTTCGTATCTTTTTGCTAATAATCCTTATCAGTTTCCTCACTTGATGCTTGTTCATGAATACCTCATTGCCCCATACGCAAAAAAGGTCGATGTGTGGATCCTAGCGAAGGGCATATGTACCTACAAGCAACAAGTCAATATTAGAAGCTGACAAGTGTCCATGCCTGGACCGATATGCACTACATTATGGAACGATGAGGGGAGTACAAGTCGAGGGATGAAACTAACCTCAGCGGAGAATGGTGGCCACTCCCGTTGTTGTCCTGCATAAGTAGTGGAAAGGCATGATAAGTACAACAGCCTTAACATCGAACAAATATTTCAAAGGTAAACAACATCATCTCCAAATGATAGCTTGAATGTGTTGGTTTCAGCATGCTATTAAAGCAGATAAAAAATGGAAGGCAATGTTACCTACAATAGGCTTAACAACCACCAAATATTGCAATTCAAACTGGTATTGTTGAAAATAAATAGAACGTAGGTAGTGCTTAAACATCACACTAGATAAATGTGTAAAACTGAAATAAAGGGCATGTGTTAACTACACCAGGCATAACTGTAACCAAATATAGCCGTTCAAACTGGTATTGATGCAATCGAGCGGCACAATTCCGACTTGCACTTAATGAACATCACATTGTGTATGACTGAAATAAACAAGGCATAAATGATCAGTAAAACAACCAAATATAGCCATTAAAGAAATGAACAAAGTCTCATTGCAACCAACCTAACAAGCAAATACAGATAAACAGGGCATATGCTTGAAAACTAGACAAATGCTCACGGCAACCAACCTAACAAGCAAATACACATAAACAAGGCATCTGCTTGAAGACTGGACAAATGCTCACTGCAACCAACCTAACAACCAAATACAGATAAACAAGGCATTTGCTTGATAACTGGACAAATGCTCACTGCAACCAACCTAACAACCAAATACAGATAAACAAGGCATCTACTCGATAACTGGATAAATGCTCACTGCAACCAACCTAACAACCAAATACAAATAAACACGGCATCTACTCACTATAAACAACCAATATAGCCATTCATGAAACTGAAGTGGACAATTCATGCTTAAACATCACATAGCCCTCTTGAACAATACATTTTTGCACAACTGAAATAATTAAACACGGCCCAGTTAAAACACCGCATGGCAAATGCTACTACAACAAAGGGTACGGGTTGGCAAGCTAGAAAAGGTAAGATTTGCTGATAGGATGTTGCCTAATACGTCTCCAACGTATCTATAATATTTGATTGCTCCATGCTATTATATTATCTGTTTTGGATGTTTAATGGGCTTTACTAAGCACTTTTATATTACTTTTGGGACTAACCTATTAACCGAAGGCCCAGTGCAAATTGCTATTTTTTTGCCTATTTCAGTGTTTCGCAGAAAAGCAATATCAAACGAGTCCAAACGGAATGGAACCTTCGGGAGAGTTATTTTTGGAACAAACGTGATCCAGAGGACTTGGAGTGGACGTCAAGAAAGAAGCGAGGAGGCCACCAGGCAGGGAGGCGCGCCCACCCCCCTGGGCGCGCCCCCCACCCTCGTGGGCCCCTCGCAGCTCCACTGACCTACTACTTCCTCCTATATATACCCATATACCCCAAAAACATCCAGGAGCACCACGAAACCCTATTTCCACCGCCACAACCTTCTGTACCCGTGAGATCCCATCTTGGGGCCTTTTCCGGCGCTCCGCCGGAGGGGGAATCGATCACTAAGGGATTCTACATCAACACCATAGCCTCTCCGATGATGTGTGAGTAGTTTACCACAGACCTTCGGGTCCATAGTTATTAGCTAGATGGCTTCCTCTCTCTCTTTGGATCTCAATACAAAGTTCTCCTCGATCTTCTTGGAGATCTATTCGATGTAATTCTTTTTGCGGTGTGTTTGTCGAGATCCGATGAAATGTGGGTTTATGATCAAGATTATCTATGAACAATATTTGAATCTCCTCTGAATTCTTTTATGTATGATTTGTTATCTTTGCAAGTCTCTTCGAATTATCAGTTTGGTTTGGCCTACTAGATTGATCTTTCTTGCAATGGGAGAAGTGCTTAGCTTTGGGTTCAATCATGCGGTGTCTTTTCCCAGTGAAAGCAGGGGCAGCAAGGCACATATTGTATTGTTTCCATCGAGGATAAAAAGATGGGGTTTATATCATATTGCTTGAGTTTATCCCTCTACATCATGTCATCTTGCCTAATGCGTTACTCTGTTCTTATGAACTTAATACTCTAGATGCATGCTGGATAGCGGTCGATGTGTGGAGTAATAGTAGTAGATGCAGAATCGTTTCGGTCTACTTGTCGCGGACGTGATGCCTATATACATGATCATGCCTAGATATTCTCATAATTATGCACTTTTCTATCAATTGCTCGACAGTAATTTGTTCACCCATCGTAATACTTATGCTATCTTGAGAGAAGCCACTAGTGAAGCCTATGGCCCCCGGGTCTATCTTCCATCATATTAATCTCCCGCCAACTTGCTATTTCTGTCGCCGTTTATTTTTGCAATCTTTACTTTTCAATCTATATCATAGAAATACCAAAAATATTTATCTTATTATCTCTATCAGATCTCACTTTTGCAAGTGGCCGTGAAGGGATTGACAACCCCTTTATCGCGTTGGTTGCAAGGTTCTTATTTGTTTGTGTAGGTACGAGGCGACTTGCGTGTAGGCTCCTACTGGATTGATACCTTGGTTCTCAAAAACTGAGGGAAATACTTACGCTACTTTGATGCATCACCCTTTCCTCTTCAAGGGAAAACCAACGCAGTGCTCAAGAGGTGGCAAGAAGGATTTCTGGCGCCGTTGCCGAGGAGGCTTACACCAAGTCAAGTCTAGATTTGATCTCCCGTCAACTAAGCGATTTCTGGCGCCGTTGGCGGGGAAATCTACGCCAAGTCAAGTCAAGTCAAGACATACCAAGTACCCATCACAACTCTTATCTCTCGCATTACATTATTTGCCATTTGCCTCTCGTTTTCCTCTCCCCCACTTCACCCTTGCCGTTTTATTCACCCTCTTTTTCCGTTCGTCTCTTTTCGCTTGCTTCTTGTGTGCTTGTGTGTTGGATCGTTTGTCACGATGGCTCAAGACAATACTAAATTGTGTGACTTTTCCAATACCAACAACAATGATTTTCTTAGCACTCCGATTGCTCCTATTACCGATGCTGAATCTTGTGAAATTAATGCTGTTTTGCTGAATCTTGTCATGAAAGATCAATTCTCTGGCCTTCCTAGTGAACATGTCGCTACCCATCTAAACAACTTTGTTGATTTGTGTGATATGCAAAAGAAGAAAGATGTGGATAATGATATTGTTAAATTGAAGCTATTTCCGTTTTTGCTTAGAGATCGTTCTAAAACTTGGTTTTCGTCTTTGCCTAAAAATAGTATTGATTCTTGGAATAAGTGCAAAGATGCTTTTATCTCTAAGTATTTTCCTCCCGCTAAGATCATCTCTCATAGAAACGATATTATGAATTTTAAGCAACTTGATCATGAACATGCTGCACAAGCTTGGGAGAGGATTAAATTAATGATACGTAATTGCCCTACACATGGTTTGAATTTATGGATGATTATACAAAAATTTTATGCCGGATTGAATTTTGCTTCTAGAAATCTTTTAGATTCGGCCGCGGGAGGCACTTTTATGGAAATCACTTTAGGAGAAGCTACTAAACTCCTAGATAATATTATGGTTAATTATTCTCAATGGCACACCGAAATATCTACCAGTAAAAAGGTTCATGCGATAGAAGAGATTAATGTTTTGAGTGGAAAGATGGATGAACTTATGAAATTGTTTGCTAATAAGAGTGTTTCTTCTGATCCTAATGATATGCCTTTGTCTACTTTGATTGAGAATAATAATGAATCTATGGATGTGAATTTTCTTGGTAGGAACAATTTTGGCAACAACGTGTATAGAGGAAACTTTAATCCTAGGCCGTTTCCTAGTAATTCCTCTAATAATTATGGTAATTCCTACAACAACTCTTATGGAAATTTTAATAAGATGCCCTCTGATTTGAGACTAGTGTTAAAGAATTTATGATTTCTCAAAAGAATTTCAATGCTTTGCTTGAAGAAAAATTATGTGAATTTGGGTGCTAGTGTTTTGGGTGCTAGTGTTTCCACGATTCCAAAAACTCTGTTTGATGTATTAGGTTTCCGTGAATTTGATGATTGTTCTTTAAAGTTGCACCTTGCGGATTCCACCATTAAGAAACCTATGTGAAGGATTAATGATGTTCTTATTGTTGCAAATAGGAATTATGTGCCCGTAGATTTCATCGTTCTTGATATAGATTGCAATCCTACATGTCCTATTATTCTTGGTAGACCTTTCCTTAGAACGATTGGTGCAATTATTGATATGAAAGAAGGAAATGTTAGATTCCAATTTCCGTTAAGGAAAGGCATGGAACACTTTCCTAGAAATTAAATTAAATTACCTTATGAATCTATTATGAGAGCCACATATGGATTGCATACCAAAGATGATAATACCTAGATCTATTCTTGCCTTTATGCCTAGCTAGGGGCGTTAAACGATAGCGCTTGTTGGGAGGCAACCCAATTTTATTTTTGTTTCTTGATTTTTGGTTCTGTTTAGTAATAAATAATTCATCTAGCCTCTGTTTAGATGTGTTTTCATGTTTTAATTAGTTTTTGTGCCAAGTAGAACCAATAGGATCTTCTTGGGTGATAGTTGCTTGATCTTGCTGAAAAAGACAGAAACTTTGCGCTCACGAAAATAATTGTTAAAATTCACCAGAACGTGATAAAATACCAATTCTTTTTGCAGTAGATCAATATACAAACTTTCCAGGTTGTCCTAGTTTTTCAGAATTTTTGGAGTTCCAGAAGTATTCGAACGAATCTGATTGCTACAGACTGTTCTGTTTTTGACAGATTCTGTTTTTCGTGTGTTGTTTGCTTATTTTGATGAATCTATGGCTAGTATCGTAGTTTATAAACCATAGAGAAGTTGGAATACAGTAGGTTTAACACCAATATAAATAAAGAATGAGTTCATTACAGTACCTTGAAGTGGTGGTTTCTTTTCTTATACTAACGGAGTTCATAAGATTTTCTGTTGAGTTTTGTGTTGTGAAGTTTTCAAGTTTTGGGTAAAGATTTGATGGATTATGGAATAAGGAGTGGCAAGAGCCTAAGCTTGGGGATGCCCAAGGCACCCCAAGGTAAAATTCAAGGAAACCAAAAGCCTAATCTTGGGGATGCCCCGGAAGGCATCCCCTCTTTCGTCTTCGTCTATCGGTAACTTTACTTGGGGCTATATTTTTATTCACCACATGATATGTGTTTTGCTTGGAGCGTCTTGTATGATTTGAGTCTTTGCTTTTTATTTTACCACAATCATCCTTGCTGTACACACCTTTTGGGAGAGACACACATGAATCGGAATTTATTAGAATACTCTATGTGCTTCACTTATATCTTTTGAGCTAGATAATTTTGCTCTAGTGCTTCACTTATATATTTTTAGAGCACGGTGGTGGTTTTATTTCATAGAAATTATTGATCTCTCATGCTTCACTTATATTATTTTGAGAGTCTTTTAGGACAGCATGGTAGTTTGCTTTGGCTATAAAATTAGTCCTTATATGATGAACATCCAAGATGGGTATAATAAAAACTATCATATAAAGTGCATTGAATACTATGAGAAGTTTGATACTTGATAATTGTTTTGAGATATGAAGATGGTGATATTAGAGTCATGCTAGTTGAGTAGTTGTGAATTTGAGAAATACTTGTTCTAAAGTTTGTGATTCACGTAGCATGCACGTATGGTGAACCGTTATGTGATGAAGTCGGAGCATGATTTATTTATTGATTGTCTTCCTTATGAGTGGCGGTCGGGGATGAGCGATGGTCTTTTCCTACCAATCTATCCCCCTAGGAGCATGCACGTAGTACTTTGTTTCAATAACTAATAGATTTTTTCAATAATTATGTGAGTTCTTTATGACTAATGTTGAGTCCATGGATTATACGCACTCTCACCCTTCCACCATTGCTAGCCTCTCTAATACCGCACACCTTTCGCCGGTATCATACACCCACCATATACCTTCCTCAAAACAGCCACTACCTACCTATTATGGTATTTCCATAGCCATTCCGAGTTATATTGCCATGCAACTTACCACCGTTCCGTTTATTATGACACGCTTCATCATTGTCATATTGCTTTGCATGATCATGTAGTTGACATCGTATTTGTGGCAAAGCCACCGTTCATAATTCTTTCATACATGTCACTCTTGATTCATTGCATATCCCGGTACATCGCCAGAGGCATTCACATAGAGTCATATTTTGTTCCAAGTATTGAGTTGTAATTTTTGAGTTGTAAGTAAATAAAAGTGTGATGATCATCATTATTAGAGCATTGTCCCAAGTGAGTAAAGGATGATGGAGACTATGATTCCCCCACAAGTCGGGATGAGACTTCGGACGAAAAGAAAGAAAAAAAGAGAAAAAAAAGAGGCCATAAAAAAGGAGAAAAAGGCCCAAATAAAAAAATTAAGAGAAAAAGAGAGAAGGGACAATGTTACCATCCTTTTGCCACACTTGTGCTTCAAAGTAGCACCATGATCTTCATAATAGAGAGTCTCCTATGTTGTCACTTTCATATACTAGTGGGAATTTTTATAGAACTTGGCTTGTATATTCCAATGATGGGCTTCCTCAAAATGCCCTAGGTCTTCGTGAGCAAGCAAGTTGGATGCACACCCACTTAGTTTCTTTTTGAGCTTTCATACACTTATAGCTCTAGTGCATCCGTTGCATGGCAATCCCTACTCACTCACATTGATAACTATTGATGGGCATCTCCATAGCCTGTTGATACGCTTAGTTTCTCCTTTTTGTCTTCTCCACAACCACCATTCTATTCCACATATAGTGCTATGTCCATGGCTCACGCTCATGTATTGCATGAAGATTGAAAAAGTTTGAGAACACCAAAAGTATGAAACAATTGCTTGGCTTGTCATCGGGGTTGTGCATGATTAAATACTTTGTGTGATGAAGATAGAGCATAGCCAGACTATATGATTTTGTAGGGATAACTTTCTTTGGCCATGTTATTTTGAGAAGACATGATTGCTTTGTTAGTATGCTTGAAGTATTGTTATTTTCATGTCAATATTAAACTTTTGTCTTGAATCTTTCGGATCTGAACATTCATGCCACAATAAAGGAAATTACATTGAGAAATATGCTAGGTAGCATTCCACATCAAAAATTCTGTTTTTATCATTTACCTACTCGAGGACGACCATGAATTAAGCTTGGGGATGCTTGATACGTCTCCAATGTATCTATAATTTTTTATTGTTCCATGCTATTATATTATTTGTTTTGGATGTTTAATGGGCTTTACTAAGCACTTTTATATTATTTTTGGTACTAACCTATTAACCGAAGGCCCAGTGCAAATTGCTGTTTTTTTGCCTATTTTAGTGTTTCGCAGAAAAGGAATATCAAACGGAGTCCAAACGGAATGAAACCTTCGGGAGAGTTATTTTTGGAATAAACGTGATCCAGAGGACTTGGAGTGGACGTCAAGAAAGAAGTGAGGAGGCCACGAGGCAGGAAGGCGCGCCCCCACCCTCGTGGGCCCCTCGCAGCTCCACCGACCTACTTCTTCCTCCTATATATACCCATATACCCCAAAAACATCCAGGAGCACCACGAAACCCTATTTCCACCGCCACAACCTTCTGTACCCGTGAGATCCCATCTTGGGGCCTTTTCCGGCGCTCCGCCGGAGGGGGAATCGATCACTAAGGGATTCTACATCAACACCATAGCCTCTCCGATGATGTGTGAGTAGTTTACCACAGACCTTCGGGTCCATAGTTATTAGCTAGATGGCTTCCTCTCTCTCTTTGGATCTCAATACAAAGTTCTCCTCGATCTTCTTGGAGATCTATTCGATGTAATTCTTTTTGCGGTGTGTTTGTCGAGATCCGATGAAATGTGGGTTTATGATCAAGATTATCTATGAACAATATTTGAATCTCCTCTGAATTCTTTTATGTATGATTTGTTATCTTTGCAAGTCTCTTCGAATTATCAGTTTGGTTTGGCCTACTAGATTGATCCTTCTTGCAATGGGAGAAGTGCTTAGCTTTGGGTTCAATCATGCGGTGTCTTTTCCCAGTGAAAGCAGGGGCAGCAAGGCACATATTGTATTGTTTCCATCGAGGATAAAAAGATGGGGTTTATATCATATTGCTTGAGTTTATCCCTCTACATCATGTCATCTTGCCTAATGCGTTACTCTGTTCTTATGAACTTAATACTCTAGATGCATGCTGGATAGCGGTCGATGTGTGGAGTAATAGTAGTAGATGCAGAATCGTTTCGGTCTACTTGTCGCGGACGTGATGCCTATATACATGATCATGCCTAGATATTCTCATAATTATGCACTTTTCTATCAATTGCTCGACAGTAATTTGTTCACCCATCGTAATACTTATGCTATCTTGAGAGAAGCCACTAGTGAAGCCTATGGCCCCCGGGTCTATCTTCCATCATATTAATCTCCCGCCAACTTGCTATTTCTGTCGCCGTTTATTTTTGCAATCTTTACTTTTCAATCTATATCATAGAAATACCAAAAATATTTATCTTATTATCTCTATCAGATCTCACTTTTGCAAGTGGCCGTGAAGGGATTGACAACCCCTTTATCGCGTTGGTTGCAAGGTTCTTATTTGTTTGTGTAGGTATGAAGCGACTTGCGTGTAGTCTCCTACTGGATTGATACCTTGGTTCTCAAAAACTGAGGGAAATACTTACGCTACTTTGATGCATCACCCTTTCCTCTTCAAGGGAAAACCAACGCAGTGCTCAAGAGGTAGCATTGCCTCACATGTCATGGATGGGATCCTTCCTGTTGGAAGAGCACAGACCCATGGTGCGCTCTCTGATGTCACAGATGGGTTGTTTCACCTTGGAAGAAACTTTGTGGGTGCCCTCCTCGTGGTCGTGATCGATGAGATCTGACTTCGCAATTGAGGATCCCAATCCGCCGCCATAGAACATGTCTTCAGAAATGACAAAATGGGCTCGATGGCGTACAAGGATCGCAAATCCTTGACCGCGTGGCGGAGGAGATCAGCGGCAGGGCCATCGAAGAGATCAACGACGGTTGAACCAGAGGGGTTGGGGATGGACCACTTAACCTGTGACATGTCCCACGTGAAGCCGTAGTTGTCGACGAGCTTGATGTCGTAGCCAGCTTTCCCGAGATACAGTAATACGCTAGCCCGCTGACGTGAAGCCTTCGGCATGGCAACGTAGTCAACGTCTTCGCCGGCTTCCGCGGCAAGGTGTTGCTCCGGGATCGACAGGTCAGGGCGAACGACGGCCACCTCGCCAACGTCCGCCGGAGAGGCCATGATAAACCTCTTCTTGGCCGAACGCTCGTCGGGCTTCCCAGGATACATGGTCGAGCTTAGGCTGTGACATTCTGGAGCAGGGGATGTGGATCTGGCGGGAAGGGACATCGTAGGCCTTATCTATAAACTCAGGGGAGTGGGGCGACGGTATGGGAATCGCTGGGTAACCCGAACTTTATTATCTAAGCCAGGAGGAATGGGCAGACCAGCAGGGGTTGGCAGTGGCGAGCTAGGGTTCGAGGGGGGAGGGGGCTGGGTGGGGGGTTGTGGAGGGGGGTGGTGTTTGAGGATACGCCGCGGCTACTGAAAATTTTAGTAATGGTGGGTGGAGATAGTGGTGGACGAGGGAGGGTGATGGTTCAAATGCCTCGGCTACTGCAATTTTACTATAAGGTCGGTGCTGGAGGAGTGTGGGCGATGGTTGAAGTACGGCGGCTACTAAAATTTGGGTAAAGGAATTGATGCGGGGCGGGAGTACCCAAGATCACACACGACCCAATAAGAATATGCGTGTGTGATAATAAGTAAAAGCAGCGGAACCACCGATTTTTGCAACGCTCAAGGCGGGTAGTTTATTTTTAGATTTCTAGCTAGCTGGTTTGTCGCACACGGTTCGTCCTAATTTTCAAACGCAGACGTGGAATTCAATCTAAATAAACTACCTGCCTTTAGCTTGCGCAGGTGGTGAATTTACAACGCACTTGCATCGCACACGGTTAAGCCAGTACCTCCACCTTTGCTCGCGCTTGCGCAGTCGTGGTGATTCACAGCGCACTTGCACCGCACACGGTTAAGCCATTATACCCGTGTCCGTTGAGCGTCATCAGAGTCTTTGCAGCAAAAAAAACGTTACAGAGGGTCAGAAGACAACCATACCAGCATGTGGCCCAAATATATATGAGTGAAAAGGGTGGTCTGTGATGTTCAAAATTCCAATGCACAACTTTGACCGGGCGGGCCCATGGTTTGGCGCGTCGTCGAAGATCGATGAGAGGGGCCAGAAGTCAAGAACCACCTGGAAGAGGCCAAATATATGTAGGAATATATGGTGTCATGTTTAAAACTTTAAATACACAATGCACAACTTTGGTGGCACCTGCCTCGCAAACCCGAAAGCACCCTTGAATATATCTATAATGACATAATGTCATAGCTTCCTAGCTAGGGTGCTTGACCCACCTCCCACTTCATGTCAGCGGGGCGGATGCACGTAATAATACTTTGGTCATACATGCATGTCGCCATGACCTACCATAAGACGAACTAGTGAATCTATCGTTTGGTCAAACGACAACTGTCGTTGTTGATAAAAAATGGACAGAATACACACACACACATACACACACACACACATCTGGGCTATTCTGTTTCGCGTAACAGAATACCCTACTTGAACTGATGGTTCAAGACGGTTGTACTGATGATTTTCATCCCGTTGAACTGATCGTCTTTTTGTCGGAATGAGGCATGTAATATATCGTTGGAAAGCTCTTGACATCTACATTACAAATATATAGGAATTTTTTTGCAAAATCATCACGCTTTAAGAGCAGTTTTGAAAAACCATTTTTTTCAAAACCGAAAACGCGAATCGTATTTTGGACTTAATCGTCAAACAGTTTATCAGAATTGAGCAAATAAGATGGCGTTAGAAAGCTGGTAAAAATCCGCATCTTCCATATATCTAATGTTTTTCAAATTCTATACAATTTAAAAGTAATTTGGAAAACGGTGAAATTTTGGGCGAAACGTATTTTCGCATTTTTTTGCAATCGGTTTATTGGATTGATGCAAATGATACGGCGTTGGAAAGCTATGAAAAATGCGCAACTTTTTCGTATTGAAATGTTTTTCTAATTCCTTACGGTTTAAACTTGAATTCAAATACGGTCAAATTTGATTTCAAACGCGATTTTTTAAAAAAGTTTGTCGAAATGGGGCAAATAATATAACGTTGGACAGCTATCGAAAATGCAAAAAATTAGTCATGTTGAACGTTTTCTCTACTTCGCAACCATTTAAAAGTAATTTTGAATAAGGTTAAACCCATCGTGTTGTTTTTTCATGTACTCGTACTGATCTATGTCTATGTTTGTACTGAGGTATTTTTCACATAGTAGTTTTGAATGGTTCCAAAAAGGAGTACTTTGAACGGATGTCTTTATGATTTTGTACTAAGCGTGTTTTCACATACCAGACTTTACTCTGTATTTTTTTTTATAATTTTCCTTGTAACTTCTCAATGGTATCGTCATGCCCGAACTTGCATAGTTTATACCGTTGAACTGAATTATATTTTTAATAAAACAAAAATGTTTTATGTTTTCTTTTGAACTCAACATTGCTTTGCAACGATATTCTGAACTTCTCTCATTTTACCACCTGAACTTTTACCATTTTGAATTTTTCATGGTATTTTTTGTTTGAGCTTTTTTTCCAAACTTATCTAGGACGTCGTGTTCAACTTTTTTCTGTACTTATATGCTAGCAATAATAGAACATTTCTCATACATATATGCTAATAATAATAGAACATTTTCCATACAATTTTTTGTCCATTCATGGACATCAACCAAAATAGGCAGGAGAGAGCACTATCGAACTGATCATTGTTTTCGACCGAACTATTGTGTTCTTCTTTTCCAAGAACTGATCATGTAATACATATTGAACTGCCACACATGTATGATATAATGAACTGTATGGCCTTAAAAGTGTAATGGCAGTACATCTATAAAGCTTCATAAGATCACATGAAGCCTTTGTCAAATGAAATATACAAAATACTGACAAAACTTCACACTTTTGCACGAAGGGCATACTTCCGAACATGCTCGACGACACCCATTGAAATTGCGCAATTCACGGGTGGGAGCAAGCAACAACTTTGAAGTATGCAAATTGGAAAGCTCATAAAGTAAAACATGGCATCTTGTTTTTTCCAGAAAAACAATAGGAGCGCATCCACATAGTTATTCATCTCCATATCAATAATACTTGGCCACCAAAAACCCGACAAATGTTTTTCCTGAAAACACACAACACATTTTTGGAATGCATCAGTACAAGCTGACATATTCAGTTTTCAGAAGCAATCAAACTTGCTAATTAGTACTCATGTACTTACTGGGACCAGACATATCCTAATATTAGTACTCATGTACTTACTGCGGCCTGCACTCAGCTCCTTGAGCAACCGGTCACAAAACAAGAAGTTGTACTATTAAGCAGGAGGTCCTCGACCCCGTGACTCCTCCAGCAGGCTTTGATATACCCAGAATGCATCTTCCTCGTCAGTCCAATTCATGTACTGTGAACAGAGGAAGGAAGGATCGGCAAGTTAAATGTTTTCAGGCACTAAGGATCCATGAAGTTCAAAACTAGAGGAAACTAGAGGAAAGGCTCTGACCTCCACCAAGTGCAGTAGCTGAGCCACGCTGCAGCAGGAGAGCGATGATGTGCTCGAATGGGCGTTGCTGGTGAGAACCAGCGGGAATCAGGTCGCTGTTTTTGCGATGAACCGCCTGCGGAGGTGGTGTTGAACGGCCTGCTGTGGTGGCTGTGATCGGCCAGGGCGCTCCTAAAGACATGCCAACATAAAAAAAATCTTAGTGTTACAAGAGATAATACAAGCAAAGATGCATTCCAGTTATACGATCAAATGAAAAGAAATTCAGCCATACAAGCCTAATGAGTTATTGTTGTTTGTATGGCCCAAAAAGAAATGAATAATCACATGTAATTTCCAGAAAGGGAAGAACATTTTGAACTCTTTCGCAAATATATGTGATAAACAGATACAACGTATCCATTGAACTGATATTTTTTTTCTCAATGAACTTTTCTGATATAGGAACTAGAATTTGTACCAATAGTTTATATTTACCATGTCAAAAGCAAACAACATGCATATATATTGATCTGCTAGTCAACACGTCAACAAGCACGACACCAACATACAACAACAACCAGTCAAGGTGCCTTGACCCGGCCTCCTTCGACCTATGATCCGACGTCGTTGGTTCATTGTCCTTTCCATCAGTGGCAATGCCCCTGAACTTGGCGTAGACTGGTAGTAGAACTTACCAGCCCTCCACACTTGCATTGAAGACATTTAAATGAACACGAAATGAACCTCCTAGCATTTATTTTGTAAACTTTTCTCAAGATACACATGTTTCCCTAAATTTGCAAGTGGATTTTCTTCTTTCTTTTATCAGATAACTTGCACATATAGATCTTCTTTACAAAATTATATAAATCATGGCAGCATTATCATGCTGAGATGAGTTATCTAATAGATCATGGCAGCATTATCATGTATTTATGAGACTACAATATCTAACCATCAAGCCTGAGCATTATCATGCGCATTGTCTTGTACGACAATATCATGTAATACTACATTTTTCATCAACTCGATATTCATCAGTACTAGTATGACTGGAAAATAAGTTGAGATTAGTAGCAGCACGCGCAAGATATGCACTCCTGAAAATAAAGTGTACGAACTTTCTTAGTGACTGTAATTGAACTTTCAAGCACATTTTTTCTGTAAAATTTACTTTTTTTAACCGAATTGAACTCTATTTTGTAGGCGAACCTTCCCTGTAGATGCACACGAACTTAATTTTGTGTTTGCACCTGGACTACCAACATGAATAAGCTATGATGACAGAAGAGTTGTATAAACTCCACAAATAACAAGAATCTTTTCTGTCAAATGGATCATACAAAATATTAAGCAAAAATCATTTGTATACACATTATCCTGATATCCCATAAGCCATTTTGTGTACAACATCATTATCAGGCATAACCACAAGCACCTGTTTGTGCTATAGGAAGATGGAAGCACAGAATAAATTTGACTTACCAGCGGGAAGTAGATGTACTGAAAAGCATCCAGAAGATGAACTTGTGAATCTTGCTTTTTTGCTGCATCCTGCAAAAAATAGTAAGTTGAATTATTAGTAGTGATCCATCGATAATAGTTCAATCCCACCTTATGTTTGAGCGCACTAGAACTGACAACAAACCAATGCTCAATCAAAAGTTCAACCAGGCCGAAACTCGAAACAGGCCAAACCAGTAGTTGATAGGCAACACTACATTGTTCTCTAACACTCACACGGAGAAGAAATTAGACAGCATCGACAACAAAATAGGACACTAGTAAGCCGTGAAAGAAAAAACCCCCAGAAAATGACCGTTCTCCTAGGTTGAAATCAGGGTGGACGTGTTTTCAAAAAATAGGAGAGGTTGAACTGACTTTCTAAGTACGGTGGAACTGAAGGAACTGATTTCAGAAATAGGAGGTGGATTGAACTGAAGGCGCTGGTGAGGGTGTTCGAGGACGGGTGGATGCGATGGTGGGGGAGCAGGCCGCCATGGACGACTACAGTTGAAATGATAAGAGGGCAGGAGCTATGTCACGAGATCCTTCACCATTGCTCAACATCACCAACATGTGTTCTGAACGCTCACAGTCAAAACAAGTAACATGTAGTACTGCTCATAAAATTAAGTGCAGATAACTTGTCATTCATTTTATTTTTAGAAGGTTTAGATGCCTATGACTCTAGCACTGGGTGTACCTAAAATAATGGTGATTTTCATTCGACTCCAGAGCAACAAACAATGCTTGTTGATCATACCATTCTTATGCTTCAACTTATTTAGTGATCATGTTCGTGTGTTTCTGGTTATGTGAAATCCATGCTGTTGCTTGACAACAAAACAGGGCATGATTTATTTCAGCGAAGCAAAAGTTGGCTGGAGATTTTTTTTCTTTCCTTGCATCTAGACATATTTATAACTACCTATAACATGGGATATTCTATCAGACGCAGAGCTTTGCAGTTTACCTGACGATGAAATAGTAAGCCTGCTGAACAGAAAATCACACCAAACGTGAACTGATAATCACACAAAAGGTGAACACCTTCAATAAATGAACTCTACTAGATCGCTTAGCTCTTTCTTTGTTGCCTCCTAGTGCAATCAAAAATAATATCGATGTTAGAGCTAAGGACTGAGGTAAATTTTGGTGAAAGCCGGGCACGAATCACTTGACACGGGCAAGCACGTACCTCGGCCTGGTCATCTTGTACAGGTGAACGGACAGGGGTGGTGGCTGTGAACAGCCAGATCGCTTCGGCGGCAGAGCCCCATCGGGAGGAGATGGCGTGGTGGTGTGGGAGCGAGGGGAGATGGGGCGCTGTGGCGGCAGGAGCTTGGGGATATAGGTGCGTCGCGGCGGCCGGAGCTGGGGAAGATGGGGGCGGGGAGGCGGCAGGAACCTAGGAGGAGATGGGGTCGAGGCGGCTATGGAAGCAGGGAGGAGATGGGGGCGAGCGGTGGTGAGTGCGGGAGGAAGGTCGGGGCGGCGGCGCGCATGCCGGGAGGGGGAAGGGGTGGGGCGTGCTTGGAGGAGGGAGGCGCGGGGACGGGGGCGCGCATGCTAGGAGGAGGAAGGATGCGTGGGGACGGCAGCGCGCGTGCTAGGAGGAGGATGGAGCCATGGAGGCGCGGGGCGGCGACGCGCATGGCAGGAGGAGGAAGCATGCGCGGGAGCGGCGACGCGCATGGCTGATATGGGGAAGAGGAGCGGGGCCGGTGGCGCGCGGCTCGCTTGGCCGGGAGGAGGAAGAGCGGGGCCGCCGGCGTACTATGACGAGAAATGCGGCCGCGGGTTTGGGGGAATCCAGAGATTGAGGGAGGAGGTCGTGGGGAGAGTGGTGGGCTTTTGTTTCTGTTGGGGCCGGTTTTGTGCAAACGACAATCGTGCCTTATAGGGCCGAGGAGTAACAGAATACTACTAACAAAATAGCTCAGTCCTATAAATATAAACCACTTGGGCCAACAAATTGAACCATCATAAAAATCACACGAGAGGGACCACAAAACCAGCACCGCCTGCATGCGGCCCAAAATGATGTACGTTGGAAGGGGTGATGTGTATTTTCAATATCGAATAATGTACAATTTAGATGTGGCGCCTGCCTCTCGATACAGAGAACAACCATGAAAGCCAGGTAGTTAAGGACGAGATACACAGGTTACGGTGTCGGTCTAACCCAGCAATCTGAGCATGTGGGAGGGAATCCTAACAACACATGAGCTGGAGGTTTGGTTGAACAACATGTGACGATGACCGGTGATACGTCTCCGTCGTATCTATAATTTTTGATTGTTCCATGCCAATATTCTACAACTTTTACATACTTTTGGCAACTTTTTATACTAATTTTGGGACTAACATATTGATCCAGTGCCCAGTGCCAGTTCCTGTTTGTTGCATGTTTTTTGTTTCGCAGAAAATCCATATCAAACGGGGTCCAAACGGGATAAAAACTTACGGAGATTTTTTTTAGAATATATGTGAATTTTGGGAAGTGGAATTAATGCGAGACGATGCCCGAGGGGCCCACGAGGGTGAGGGGCGCGCCCCAGGGGGTAGGACACGCCCTGGGCCCTCATGGCCACTCATAAGGCGGTTGGTGCCCTTCTTTCGCCGCAAGAAAGCCAATATCCGGATAAAAATCGTGTCCAAATTTCAGCCCAATCAGAGTTACGGATCTCCGGAAATTTAAGAAACGGTGAAAGGGCAGAATCAGGGAGCGCAGAAACAGAAGGAAACAGAGAGAGATCCAATCTCGGAGGGGCTCTCGCCCCTCCGCCGCCATGGAGGCCATGGACCAGAGGGGAGACCCTTCTCCCATCTAGGGGGAAGGTCAAGGAAGAAGAAGAAGAAGGGGGCTCTCTCCCGGTGGCGCCGGAACGCCGCCGGGGTCATCATCGTGACAACGATCTACACGAACAACTTCACTGCCGTCATCACCAACTCTTCCCCCCTCTATGCAGCGGTGTAACCCCTCTTTACCCGCTGTAATCTCTACTTAAACATGGTGCTCAACACTATATATTATTTCCCAATGATGTATGACTATCCTATGATGTTTGAGTAGATCCGTTTTGTCCTATGGGTTCATTGATGATCTTGATTGGTTTGAGTTGCATGTTTTATTATTGGTGCTGTCCTATGGTGCTCTCCGTGTCGCGCAAGCGTGAGGGATCCCCGCTGTAGGGTTTGCAATATGTTCATGATTTGCTTATGGTGGGTGGCGTGAGTGACGGAAGCACAGACCCGAGTAAGTAGGTTGTTTGCGTATGTGAGTAAAGAGGACTTGATACTTTAATGCTATGGTTGGGTTTTACCTTAATGATCTTTAGTAGTTGCGGATGCTTGCTAGAGTTCCAATCATAAGTGCATATGACCCAAGAAGAGAAAGTATGTTAGCTTATGCCTCTCCCTCAAATAAAATTGCAATAATGATTACCGGTCTAGTTATCGATTGCCTAGGGACAAATAACTTTCTTGTGACAAAAAGCTCTCCACTAAGACTAACTTAGTTATTTATTTATCTAAACAGCCCCTAGTTTTTATTTACATGCTCTTTATTATCTTGCAAACCTATCCTATCACACCTACAAAGTACTTCTAGTTTCATACTTGTTATAGGTAAAGCGAACGTTAAGCATGCGTAGAGTTGTATCGGTGGTCGATAGAACTTGAGGGAATATTTGTTCTACCTTTAGCTCCTCGTTGGGTTCGACACTCTTATTTATCGAAAAAGGCTACAAACGATCCCCTATACTTGTGGGTTATCAGCCAGCCCTAACACGAACTAGGAGGAATCCATTCATGGCCAACACATACCCCTTCTTATCGGTCAAAGGGATGATATATATACACTCGGGGAGCCCACAAATATGCGTGCCGTTACAAAAAAACTGCACAAGGGAGACGTGGTCGATCAGAAGACCTCGTATACACTGCATGTGACCCGAAAATATGTATGGGTACGGTGGTGTGTGATGTGTTCAAATCCTAAATGCACAACTTCGATGGGGCACCAATATAGTACAAACCGAACACTGTACCCGACCCCAAGCCAGGTTCAATACGTACGATGTCGGTTTCCCAACTTTGAGGTGGCGGCGGGGGGGGGGGGGTGTCGTCCAACGCATGCGCTCAAACTTTGTTTGGTCTAACATGGCACACATAGCAATAGGAAACCATGATGGTCAAACCCTTCTCGTATGTTGGGTCAAAGGGATAGATTGTGTGCCCCCCGTTATCGGTCAAGGATGATATATATATACCTCGGGGAGCCCATAGATATGTGCGGCGTTTATAAACTGCACAAGGGAGACATGCTCGATCAGAACACCCGACCCCCTATACCTTGCATGCGGCCCGAAAAAAATGTATGGGTCTGGTGTGTGATTTGTTCAAATACCGAAGCACAAGTTCGATGGGGCACCAACTACATCAGTAACATTACAAACTGAACATCGTACCCCCGCGGCCAGGTTAAAGACGTAAGATGTCGGGAATGCAACTTCGAGGCGGGTGGGTGGGGGAGGGGGGGTAGGGGCCGGGTGACGTCCAACGCATGTGCTGAAACTTGATTTGCTCTAACATAGCACATGAAGCAAAGAGTAAACCCTTCTTGTGCATTGGGTCAAAGGGATAATTTGTGTGGGCCTACAGATGTCGATCATTCTTTGATTTTTGAGAACAAAAAATAACCAATAAAAACATAGTCTACAAATTAGCAAAGTAAGGATCCCAAGGTTTATATAATCACCATGACAAGTCACTATAGAGACATTTATCTCTATAATGACCGTATCATAGCATTTAAATGAAGCTTGAGATATGCAACTTCCCACCGGGTCACCCATCCATAGACTACTCCAGCCCGATCATGCTTAACTTCTACATTCTATTTGACTAGGCTAGCGGATGGGAAGCCGCCCCTTGCTAATAGGAATTGCCTCCTTGCCTTTAAGGCGTTTCACGCTGGTCACCCTATGGGACCTACTCCCTACTATCACACATGTTTGTGCTTTTAGAAACTGTGTGCGATATTTACATCACTACAAAAAAAGACACTTCCGTGATGATACGTGTTTGTCATAGTAGGTCACGTTTTCTGTCATGAATGTACATCCATGACAATTTTATGACAGAATCAAGATAGTCATACATGTGCTGTAGTAGAAGTGTTCCATGACATTAGCAAAATTATCATCATGGAAGTGTCCACTTCCATGACGATAAATCACGGGTCATAGAAGTGCTTTCGTCAAGGGTGACCGACACGTGGCATCCACCGTAACGGGTCGACATTAAGCTATCGGGTCCGGTTTTGGATCCGATAACCCGTTAACAGCCCGGACCAATGAGGATTTTTCACGTGTAAAATTGTCATTGGCCGGAGGAAACACGTGTTGGCTCACCGTTGGGACGGATGTCATCCATTCATTGGACATGAGGCGCCTATGATACGTCGACACGTGGCACGGCCCAACAAAGGCCCATATAGGTTAAAAAGGCCGGCCCAGTCAAAGGCCCGTAGTACTTAGTCAGGTACTAGTGGGCCAGCCCAATAACGACCTGTTTAATAAGGCCCATTTACGGCCCGAAGCCAGATCTGGCCCGTAAATTGTTCGCCGAATATTTGGGCCCAATTACGGCCCAGTGACTTTTGGCCTGTTAGAGGCCCGATGTAGACATGGGCCCATTTCATCCCTGTGTGTCTTTCGACCTGGGAATGGCCCGTGCTGCTCATGGGCCATATATGGTCCAACGCTACATCCGGCCCACTAACGGCCCATGATAAAGGTGGCAACAGTTCAGCCCAACGTGACTTTGGGCCTGTTAAAGGCCTGTCATATAATTCGGCCCATTGATGCCTATACTAAGCTTTCGGCCTCTTAAAGGCCCATGATATTAGTGGGCCAACTCAGGCCCGAAATATGTTTCGGCCTAGTAACGGCCCGTCATATAACTAGGCCAAAAAAGGCCCGGTCTACCTTTCAGCCTACTGAAGGCCCGTCGACGACTAGTGAAAATTGAGGCCCAACATGAATTTCGGCCTGCTAAAGGCCCATGGTTTCTTCTGGGCCGTAACAGGCCACCAGAATATTCAGCCTATTAATGGCCCAACGCTACATGGGCCAAACTAAGCGCTGGGTCCACAAAAGGCCCAACTAAAATTTGGGCCGAATATAGGCCGGAGTAAGTTGTGGGCCTGGCGCAAAGTGTGAAGGCCCCAATGGCCATTCGGGCCCAAGAAAGATGCAGGCCGGCCCAATTGTGGCCCACTAAAAACCAGGACCGTTAGAGGCGAATGTTTCGGCCCGGTCGACTACATCAGATTTTTTTTCAGATAGCGAATGATGGCAGTAACTAGTAGGAATTAAGAACAAACCTACTCTATAGAATAAAGAAATTACGGCATAGTAACTTAGAATAAACCTACACTATACAATAAAGGATTTATGGTATATTACATCCACTGGGCATCAAAGTTCGCCACCAGTGATCATAAAGTGCAACGAAGAAGCAGATTACAAAAACTGGGCACCATTGCAGCGTAACAAAATAATACTGAACCGGGACCACTTCCAAGACAGTTCAAGAAAGGTTATCCTTGCGTGGGAACTGCTGCGCAAGCTGCTGAGCAAGGCTGTGAGACCGGCCTAACATGTCGGTCATAGCTTCCAGGTGTAGCTGTTTAGCAATGAGGTTCTCATTGGTGTTCTCCGCAATCTTTCTTAGAGATAGGACTTCAAGTCGAAGTTGAGTTGCAGAATGCCTTTCTGCTAGAACTTGGGACTGAAGAAGTCAAACTGATTCAGACAGTGAATTCTATGAGCTTGTCTGACTGCTAGTCTCAAGTAACTTGAACACTGCATCAAGACAAGACTTTGGGGTTGTTTCGCTATCTTCAAGATGTTTTGCCTTCTTTGCTGCAATATATGTTGGGTTTGTGTCACAGCCTTCAGCAGACTTGTGCATGCCATCAGGCATATCACCCTGAAACAAGCAGAGAGATGACAGATTTTGCACGTGTATAAACAAAGATGATAAGCGTGCTGTCAATTCCATCCAATTTCAAATTAGAAAAGAAAGAGTAAGTTCAAAATATCAATAGCATAATTTGGCATTGTTCATAATGCGGGGAGCTTCACCACACTACTGGATTAGCATGTCAACATAACAAGCATAGATGAAGGGCAAAGATAATCATTGTATCTATTTTGGTTAATGTGCATGGCATGTTGTTCATATCATCAGCCACATCAGTAAGACAAAACAGGAGATGACAAGGTGCAAACGTGGGCTGCTTCACCACACACTGGATTATAGATCCACAAAAACAAGCATACATATAGGGAGTATTGAGTAATGTGCATAGTATGAATAAGGAATTTGGTTTTACAAGTAAAACTTGGAACTTACGGTTGTTGCGAACATGCATTTTGATAGAAACAACAAACTAAACAGCAGTAAACGATAGAGAGTATGAGCAAACTAAACAGCAGTAAACGATAGGGAGTATGAGCAAATTAAACAACAGTTGAGGATAAAGGCTTTAGAAGGACTGACTTACATTAACAGTTAACACCGGCTTTATAATGCCCTTCTTCATGTCAAGGGAAGGATAACTCAAGAATTTCAGCACATAATCTTCTTCATAAGCATTGCCTGTACTCTACATTTTGTAGAGAGTAATTATAGATATGATAATACTGGAAGGGATAGAGGATAATGAAGATAAGATGCAGATTGATGCTACATAATCAACTACCATTCCCTGGAAGTACAAGCATTACAGGACAAAATGTACTGACAAGAGGAATGGGCTACACTTCTGCACTGGCATTGTCTGTGTATTCAACTTTTTGGTAAGATTAAATATAGATCTAATATTTTTTAGTAAATGGTGGGCGAGGGAGATAAGATGCAGAATGCTATACAATGAACCAATCCCTCTTCCCATAATACAAGAGTGTTTTGAACACTGGTGTACTGTACAAAACATTCTTATATTATGGGACGGAGGGAGTAGCTGTTAATGTAAGTACAATGATAGACGGCGTTCAGTCCTTACAAGAGGACTGTAGAGCTAAACCTCTTCAAAAGCATTGGGTTGATTCTAAATTTATGTAAGAGTCCATACGGATCTTATAATGTCCACCAAATGGACGATAATGAGGCTAACATGTGCAGTGATGCTACATAATCAAACAGCTATGAAAGTAAGTATGGTCATACAGGGCAAGAGGTACTCACAAGAGCAATGAAGTGTGCAGTATAGTTGCGATATTCTGTGGTTCCTTGAGAATGAATGTACTTCTGGTAACAGTTTTCGTACAAGTGAGACGTTAAGGCAAATGCAGAAATGTAGTTCAAATTGTGATGTGATATCATAGACAGTACCTTACGCTGCAGACGAGACCAATGTGTAACAAGATTATTCCAGTCACTGTGTGATAAATGTAGCACCGGAGACTTTACAGAAATTTCGTTTAGAGGCTTGCCATCGAAGTGCGCTTGCCTCAGGTAGGAACGATACTTCATCAACGAGTGCTTGAAAAGTGCAACCAACCCTTGCTTGTCTTGACAATCCAGTTTGGTCCTCGCCTATTTAAAAGAATGAAATCTTGTGTCTTCTGTCAGCAGAAACATGTGCAGTAATTACCATGAATAACATTAGTACATTACTTACGCGTAAGTTGCGGAGGAAGACTGGAAATTGTCATGTGTTTGCGGTATAATCTTTCCATGAAGGAAAGATGCGCACAAAGTTCCTGACAACAATATAAGCTTCATCTTCTAAACTGGGAAGAAATGGAATAGGGGTCCTATTTGCTGCAATTGGGGCTCTCTCTGGTTCGAAAAGGGATTTGGCAACTGGATTTGGTGTACTCTTTGCTGGAATGGGGGTTTTGCGTCGTAGAGCTCGTGCTATGTCAACTGGCATCATCATACTATTTGCTGCAGTTGGGGTCTGCTGAGTTGGGGCATCAGAAATGACCAGTGTAGTAGGGCTAGAGTCTGCTAGAGTTGGGGTGTTTTGTGGGTCAGGTGATATTGCAACTACACCTAATGGGCTATTTGATTTATCAGGTGTCACTACCTTTTCCAAATACTTTGCTCGTGCTCCTCCGCGATCAGCAATCGCCCTCTTCCTTTTGAATGTCTGATACACAAGAACAACATTTGAATGGATAAATATGGTATGATGACAGATCGAATATATACTGAAAATGGATAGGCAGGGCGTATTCACATACACGATGTGTAAACTAAGCTAATGGAAGTGCAACAAAGTAGAAACAATGCAAAGCACAGTTGCAAGATATGTGCGACCAATATAACCTTGGAAAGTTAGAGCAAGCACCTTGATGGGTGAATAAGATAGGGCATCTACCTCTGACTCCTCCACTAGGAAGCTACATTGACTTAGGTGTCCCTCTAGCTCAGAATCACTGTTAGGATCATATTCTGAGCATGAATCTGTAGGTGGAGAGCATTTGGATTGCATTGCATCCAGACTTGATTTCAGTCCCTTAATGCCAAGTTTGACAACCATGGCATTGTTCTGCTTTATTCTTTTCATGCACGCAAGCTCATAATCATTATGAAGCTGTTCAGAATCTGAGATTCATGAAAACATAAAAAGTAGTCAGATTATCTATGGAATGCATTGCGGATTCAACTCGAAGAGTGTCTCCCTATAAACTCCTGCAAATGCAAAGTTCAACCCCCAATCATGCTGACCAGACCACACACCGAAATACAAACCTCTTATGTCTCTATAATAGACAGACACACATTTCAAAACTGAAGTAGGAACATTAGAATCATATCAAATTTGTATTTGAACAAATAAACTAATGAATTATCAGTGGCATAATGTTTAGCTTCAAGGGTGGAGTGCTGGTAGTGCGACACAAAGCAAGTAGGCAGATTGTATTCCATGTAAAAGATCGTAGTCTATGTAAAAGCTGGAAATGACACTTTCTTTCTATACAATGCAGTGCTCGTTGCCCACACATGATGGATGAGATCACATAGAGAAATACTATTCACTCATGTCTACGGTTCCAGTATTTTGAAACAGGGTGGTCCACCCAAAAGAATATTGACAACAAATATGACAAGGCAAGCATAGATGTAGAGAATCAATCATTTACTTGTGAGCTTACTAGGACAGGTATGCAGAATTGTAACTGCAGTAAGAGACCGTCCAAAAATCTAAATCAAGAAGTTTGTCTAGCACTTATTGTTTGCAACTACTCGACGTGAATAATTGGATATCATATTGAATGAGTAAGAAACACAAGTAAAATTGTCAACAAACCTGGCCTGCAGTAGTAATATGGGTCAATTGTTGGAAATATGCCCTAGAGGCAATAATAAATGGTTATTATTATATTTCTTTGTTCATGATAATTGTCTATTGTTCATGCTATAATTGTGTTATCCGGAAATCCTAATACATGTGTGAATACATAGACCACAACGTGTCCCTAGTAAGCCTCTAGTTGACTAGCTCGTTGATCAACCGATAGTCATGGTTTCCTGACTATGGACATTGGATGTCGTTGATAACGGGATCACATCATTAGGAGAATGATGTGATGGACAAGACCCAATCCTAAGCATAGCTCAAAGATCGTGTAGTTCGTTTGCTAGAGCTTTTTCCAATGTCAAGTATCTTTTCCTTAGACCATGAGATCGTGTAACTCCCGGATGCCGTAGGAGTGCTTTGGGTGTACCAAACGTCACAACGTAACTGGGTGACTATAAAGGTGCACTACGGGTATCTCCGAAAGTGTCTGTTGGGTTGGCACGGATCGAGGCTGGGATTTGTCACTCCGTATGACGGAGAGGTATCTCTGGGCCCACTCGGTAATGCATCATCATAATGAGCTCAATGTGACTAAGGCGTTAGTCACGGGATCATGCATTACGGTACGAGTAAAGAGACTTGCCGGTAACGAGATTGAACAAGGTATTGGGATACCGACGATCGAATCTCGGGCAAGTAACATACCGTTTGACAAAGGGAATTGTATACGGGATTGATTGAATCCTCGACATCGTGGTTCATCCGATGAGATCATCGTGGAACATGTGGGAGCCAACATGGGTATCCAGATCCCGCTGTTGGTTATTGACCAGAGAGGCGTCTCGGTCATGTCTGCATGTCTCCCGAACCCGTAGGGTCTACACACTTAAGGTTCGGTGACGCTAGGGTTGTAGAGATATGAATATGCGGAAACCCGAAAGTTGTTCGGAGTCCCGGATGAGATCCCGGACGTCACGAGGAGTTCCGGAATGGTCCGGAGGTGAAGAATTATATATAGGAAGTCAAGTTTCGGCCACCGGGAAAGTTTCGGGGGTTATCGGTATTGTACCGGGACCACCGGAAGGGTCCCGGGGGTCCACCGGGTGGGGTCACCTATCCCGGAGGGCCCCATGGGCTGAAGTGGGAAGGGAACCAGCCCTTAGTGGGCTGGGGCGCCCCCCATGGGCCTCCCCCCTGCGCCTAGGGTTGGAAACCCTAGGGTGGGGGGCGCCCCACTTGCCTTGGGGGGCAAGTCTCCCCCCTGGCCGCCGCCCCCCCATGCAGATGGGTTATGGCCGGCGCCCCCCTCCCAGGGGGCCTATATAAAGGGGGGAGGGAGGGCAGCAATACTACAGCCTTGGGCGCCTCCCTCCTCCCCTGCAACACCTCACCCTCTCGCAGAAGCTCGGCGAAGCCCTGCCGAGATCCCGCTACATCCACCACCACGCCGTCGTGCTGCTGGATCTCCATCAACCTCTCCTTCCCTCTTTCTGGATCAAGAAGGAGGAGACGTCGCTGCACCGTACGTGTGTTGAACGCGGAGGTGCCGTCCGTTCGGCACTCGGTCATCGGTGATTTGGATCACGGCGAGTACGACTCCATCAACCACGTTCATTGGAACGCTTCCGCTCGCGATCTACAAGGGTATGTAGATGCACTCCTTTCCCCTCGTTGCTAGTATACTCCATAGATGGATCTTGGTGAGCGTAGGAAAATTTTAAAATTCTGCTACGATCCCCAACATCAATATCACTACGACCAACAATCCAAAATGACTAGTGTCTATTCCCAGTGTCGGAATTTTGAAACCCTGTGAACTTTACAGGTACTAAAGATTACTGAAATACATCTGAACCATTAAGTGTAGGTAGCACTCAGCACACAACAAACCCTAATGACAGTCCTGCCTAATGAGTAATGAATTAATTATAAAATGGGTGATGAGGAGTGGCTGCTGAGTGTTGAGGACGTATCTCAGGATAAATCGGGTTGGCTTAGTGGGTGCTGCACGCCTGAGCCGTGAATGGACTGGGAAGGTAGGCACGGCGGCGCGCCCGGGCAGCGGTGACGCTGTTGGGCGAGTGGCTCCTGACCTCCTGTTAGTCCGGCGTCTCCTCCTAGAGTCATGTCGTCCGGGGACGGCAAGTCGCCGGCGAGGCAGGTGGCTGGGGGCGAGTAGAGATCGGAAGCGTGCAGAAGAACAGAGGGGAATCGGGGCCTGGGCCAACCCAAAATCCTAGGGTGGGCCGCGGACCATCGTGGGCACCCTGTAGAGGTACACACCCGAGCGGCAAACATGCATTTTTGAAACTAAATTAGGAACATTTAGCTGACCAATTAAACGACTCTGTTTTAATAATATCAGATTCATATTTGAACAACTAAGCTTGTTTAGTTTGATGGGTGGAGCAGTGCTATTATGACACGTATAGTGATCATAAAAGGGGGAAACCCTAAGCATTTTTTTGAGCAAAAGAGGGTTTCCCCTCTGATTTCTATTAAAGAAACCACCACGGAACCAACATGATCAATTAAACCCTAAGCATGATCAATTAAACCCTATTATGACTGTGCCATGGCAGATTTAAAGCTGCAAACTGGGGAAATGCTATTTAGCATCCATTGTTTGCTTCGAACTAAGAACTAAATTCTAAGAGCTGAAAAGAAAGTACAGTAACCAAGTTACGATCTATTTTCTGGTTGAGATCAAAATGTTGTGGAGATATGAAGTACCACCTCTCTTGCGGCGCCGTGTAGGCATCGGGGGTGCGATGGCTGTCGGTGGCGTTGAAGCAGATCTGCAATGGTAGACGGGTGCATCGGGGGATAAGTCCCGTTGTGGTGGAAGAGAAGGTCGTGTGAGCGGCCCCGGCAAAGAGGACGACGGCGCCGATGAAGCGGGAGGACACGATGCAAGGTTCTTGGTCCGTCGCCGTGGATGAGAAACGTCCATCTCTAGCAGTGGACGACGCGGTCTTGGTAGGCGCTCCGGCATGGTGGAGGACGGTGGCGATGGATGGGTGGAGGACGGCGGCGATGGATGGGGTGGAGGACGGCGGCGATGGATGGGGTGGCGGACGGAGGAGGCTGGTGTGGGGATGGTGTTCTAGCGTGGATGGTGTATGAATGGGAAAATGGAGGGAGAGGTACGTGGAACCATGTTTTTGGGACGCGCCTGTCTGAAATATGGGAAAGTTACGAACTTAGCCTCCGTTTAAAATTTGGACGTCTCGTCGGTTGGGGATAGGACGGTAATCTCGCATCTCGCAAATATTTGCCCAGAGCGATTTTGGGCGAGGAGAGGGTGTTTTGGCGCCCATGGTTGGCGCCCACGGTGTATGAAGAGGGCTGACAGGTAGGGCGGTTGTGTCACGTCTGAGTGAAGTTACAAACCTGCCCCTATTGAAAATATTTGCCTACATCGATTTCAGCCGAGTCGAGTTTGTTTTGCTGCCCACCATGTATAAATGGGGAAATGGAGGGAGAAACAGTGGTCTTTCAGACGAGCTTGAATCAAATGTGTTTTGCCGCCCATGTTTGGCGCCCACCATGTCGGAATGGGCTCAGAGGCGGTCGTGTCACGTCTAATTGAAGTTACTAACCTACCCCTATTGAGAGCAGTGGAAATCGGGCCGATGGATTGTCCGTGTAAGGGGTAGACAGTAATTTCCATCTCCCAAACACTTGGCTTTGGGAAGCCAACGTGGGAGTGGACATTTTGCCGCTTCTTTCGAATTTTGCGACAATAAGCATCCACGTTTACCCTGGCAACTAAATTCGAATCCATTTTGTATTCCTATACGAATCTTTATAAATCATTCTATGTGTTTTTATATATCTTCAAAAGCATGACAAAGATGCATTCCACTGTCATATATGAATATGATTTACAAATGCCGATACTCGAATTCAGAAGCTAGAATCCAGTTTAAGGTGAATTCGCGGAACACTTTATGTCCAACTCAAATGTCACACGCAGCATAATGTGTACTCCCATTTAGATATGTACACAAGCGATGTATCAAGATTCAAATACCGAGTCAATCAACCAATAATGTACAAAACTAACAAACATATAAACACTTGTAGAGTATATGGATCAATAATATCAACTAACATACATAAGCCAGGCCGTTGTACTCTTTTTTGCTAGAAGAGCATCCTTTTTTTTGCGAAGCTAGTACAACATATTGGCCCTTTCCGATGCGTGCCACTTATGGTCCATCTATACTACTATTATTGCTGAATGCACATTCAGCCCGATTGGCATATTTGTAGGTCTGGCACATCAATCAAAATGAAATGTCTCCGAGTCTTATCAATTAATACAGACTTGTGCTCAAATAAAATTACAAACCAAAAAACAAAAAAAAATTAGTACATGATCTGTAAAACAAATGGTTTGATCGATTACATGAACAAACAACACAAATATTATTCAATGATGGAAAGAACATTTCACCTATGATTTACCAAGTGGGAATTTAATTTCCTTTTTTCCTTCAGAACCTTAACAATGCGGTCAGTCTCAGCTTGCTTCGTTTTAAAATCCACCAAATATTTAATGGTTGTCTTGAGTACTGCTTGTGATTGTGCTGTTTGCTTCCTCAACATGTCAATTTCATCTCTAAGTGCAGAAGCAGAATCTCTTTCTACCACTAGTTTAGCCTCTAGAGCATGAGTAGTTGGCAATTCATGATGCACGATTGGGCCGGTGCCACTGCTGTGGGATGATACAACGTCCATGGGGACCTCACTCTTTGATCTTGGGCTAACCTGTTTTGCCATTAAAGTTCCGATTGGATTCTGAAAAGTTGAAGTTAGCAAAACATCTAAACTGGGAGTTATAACAGCAAACTAATTAAACAAACAAGGAAATAAAGAGTTTCAATTGAATGCTAAAAAGTAGTTATTAACATCATTGTAACCGGTTGTTGCAGCAGCAAAGCAGTTAAACAAACAAGTTTTGCAAAAGGTACCTGTTGTAGCATTGGAGTTTCTCTTGGATCCTGAAAAGTTGAGTAGCCAGTAACGTGATTAGAGCAACCGGTTGCAGCAGCAAAGCAGTTAAACAGACAAGTTTTGCAAAAGGAACCTGTTTTGGCATTGGAGTTTCTCTTGGATCCTGAAAAGTTGAGTAGTCAGTAACTTGATTAGAGCAACAAGTTACAACAGCAAACCTGTTACACAAATATATTTTTGAAAATGTACCTGCTGTGCAATTGGACTTCCAATTGGATCCTGAAAACTTGAAGTTGGTAAGATGATTACAGCAACAAGTTACAACAGCAAACCAGGTAAACAAGGAAGTTTCTGAAAACATACCTGTTGTGCCAACGGAGTTTCAGTTGGATCCTACAAACTTGAATGTTAGCAATCAATAAATAAAGTTTTGCAAGAGCCATAAGAAACTAACATAAACTAGTAAAACCAACCAGTTTTGGCAACGTATTTAATTACACATGAACTAGTAAAACTAACAAGTTCTTGGCAACGTATTAAAGTAATAAGTAGGTACCATTTACTAGCAACACATACATCTGTAAATTTCTTTGATGTAAGCAAAATGATTCCAAAACAGATATAAGTTAAAAAGACGGTGTCCCTCATATAAACCTGACAATTATCTATCTATGAACATGCAAACATTACTAGTGCTACAAGTGATAACAATAAACCATTTAAACAAACAGGGTATCAGAACGTAAATTACACGTGAATTCTGCTGCACCCTAGAAGTACATATGACCAGCTATCTACGTGCTTAAGTAGCTATTTAAGTTCAGGAAAACAGGTAATTCTTGACAGTAAGTATCAAACACATAGATAGGTGCAGTCTATAATAGGATTAACAGGCTATGGCATTATGTAATCAGTAGCAAACTAAATTAAGCCAAGCAACATAATTGAACAATTTTGCAATAAGTGGCTAACTAAAATTCCGAGAAGCAGGTAACTAAACTTACGCTAGCTCTTTGTACATGCACACTGCAACTTCTTTTTCGCTTACAAGGTTCTACGAAGGAGTCCATGGCATCAATTGCTTGGTGACGGGGATGGCGATGACGCGGGTGTCCTCCTTCCACGCCCGCCTCGGCCTCGACCGCCTCTGCTTCGACTGCCTCGCCGACCATGGCCCTGTCCAGCGCCCCCACCTCGAGCATGGCCTTCGCCTTGGGCGGCTGGCTCTTCCTTGACCGCCGCGACCCTTTGGCGGGAGGAGGACCTGGTCACCTCCGCGGAAGAGCGGCCGCGGCCACGCCCTCTCGCCATGGCGGTGGATGGAGAATGAAGATGAAGGGGGGACATGAGGAGATGCTCCTCCTCCTCCCCCTGAGTCCCCTTTTTATAGCTGGGCGGGGGAGGCCAAAAGACTAGCTCTACGCCTCTGAAGAGCCCGTTTAGGTCCGACTCATTAAGTGGCAACGAGCAAGTCCATCGACCGCCCTCCCCGCCCAATCAAAGGCGCGTAAGTATCGGCCACCGCGCGCCTTCCCATATCCCATGCATCTGTCACCTACCCCATGCCATGCATGCGACATACGTGGTACAAGGGGCAGGCGTAGTGGGAAACGTGGAACGACAGTTCTAAGACGGAGAGAGTAAATGAGCAGCGGCCCTGCAGTTTTAAAGGGACACGCAAGCCGCCTCTTTACTATTCACCGCGGGATGACGCAAGCATGCTTCGGTCACCCCACGCATGACCCCCATGTCACGCATTCAACATGGGTCGTAGGGAAGCGCAACGAGCGAGGGAGTTACTGCAGTAAAAACTCTGCCTCGCGTGCCCGCCCACTGTTCTGGGCCTGGCCCAATAATGCCCCGCACTTATATGTGGCCCAGGCCCGGGGGCTCTTGTCAGTGTACAAAAGTAGGGGTCCTTTTTGAACCCCTTTACTTGTGCGCGGGCAGTCGCAGCCACGCACCCGCAACCACGCCTGGCGGGACAGAAGAGGAAGCCAAGACACAAGACCACCAGAGCCGTGCTCAAGACCAGAAGCATGAAGAGCAGAGGGGTGAGGTGAAACTCCCCCGGCAAGGCCCTTGCCGGGGCGGCCTTCACAGCCCCGGCAAGAGCCTTGCCGGGGCGACCTTCACAGCCCCGGCAAGAGCCTTGCCGGGGCAACTTACCCAACACCAACGGTGACGCCACCCTTGAGTCTAAAAGTTCCGATGCCATCAACCACATTGGAACCAAGGCTCGGGAGGCGCCTCCATGGTGGCATGCAGATCTTTGTGAAGACAAAAGGCCTGCGAGGCCTAGGTAGGAACCAGAGGACAAGACGACAGCGGGGTTCCTTGTCGAGGATGCCCACGAGGCCCCGGCAAGGCTCCTGCCGAAGATACCCACGAGGCCCGGCAAGACTCTTGCCGAGGGCACCCACAAGGCCCCGGCAAGACCTTGCCGGGAATATCAGCAAGACCGCAACAAGGCCTTGCCGCCCCATCGCCGCCCCAGCTCAGCAGCCGACCCACCAACTAAGCAGGTACCCACGTGGCAGTACGTGGCTCCTAGGCCAACTAGTCAACCACCTATGTGGTGGCATGCAGATCTTCGTGAAGACTCTGCCACCACACCAGCTCAGCAGCCTACCAACCTACATGGCGCTACGTGCCTCGTTGGCCTGGACGCGTGGCGAAGCAAGGCGAAGCGGCGACGGACGGGACGGGCCTCATCGCCGCCCCCGATAAAGTAAGAGGACACCTAAGTAGCGCATTTAATGCGTTTTGTCCTACAGTGCCAGAGATAAAATCGACTACTGTACAACTTTCCACCTCCTGTGTGCCACTATGGCAGCCCCTTTGACTATAAAAGGAGGTCCGCGGTGTACTGTGAGAGGATTCGGACTTTTGGACCCTGCACGCTCTGTAGCTAGTCCAAGAACACCAGATAGACACAAGCCAGCAGGAGTAGGGTATTACGCATCACTTGCGGCACGAACCTGGATAAACTTCCTGTGTTGATCTCTTAAACCCGCTCTTTCCACAGCCCCGCGCCCACCGACCGTAGAAGGGATTCCCCGTGATCCCATAGGTGTCGTTTCCACCGACATGTAGCTACACACATCACACTGGCTTTTACTGTATATTTCATGTGATTACATTTGGCATATCAAGATCTAAGCAATCTACAATAGGATGAAAGACTGGCATCCTTCACATTATTGGCGAACTCAGTTCATAGAAACAAGCAATTCAACCATTCTGTGGGTAAATCAAAAGCGCCACTGGAATATTTTTCACTACCCCAATCATACACGCAAAAGGGGCGACGCCACCGTAGGGGCTGGTATGGGCGGCCGCCTGGGTGGCTGGAAAGTGTGCACCTAGTTTGAGTCGTCTAGGTTGGCCCAGACTAGTTATGTTCATCCCAACACACGAGCAGGCAATGTAAAAAAATGAAGAAAAACATTTCAATTTGGATGGCCAATAACACAAGTGCAAGGCAGGCCCTATAGCAGGCTCGCGGCCCAAACGAACGCCTCCCATATCGATCGACAGCAGGAAAAATCCCAGTTCGTTCCCTCCAGCCTCCAGTCTAGTTCGCTCCTAACCTAGCCGCCGCTGGACAGACCAACATAGCACTTCCTCGTGCCCTCGTTGGAGAGAGGTCGCCGGGCTTCAAGCGAATGGAAGGACAAGAAGATGAAGATCCGGCCCTGGGTGTAGCCTGCATGGGAGGCAGCGGCGGCAACACGGGCATGGCATCGAGCTTGCGCAAACGGACAGTCGCAGCTTGCAAGAGCAGCATGCGCAACGAGCAGGTACATCACATCCCTGATTATATCTAATTCAACTGTTCAATTTCTGGCCAATAGTTAAACCTGACGGTGTTGTGAAACTACTTGTATGTAGGGAATCTATGAGAAGATGAAACCAATTTCTGCTTATTTTATAACTCCCCCAATTAATACTGAACTGACTGAATCTGATGTATCTAATCAAGTTTTCGGTGCAAATATACAAGCTCATGTTGTTCTTGAGCCTGAAGTGTCTAATGAACAGACTGCTAATGAAGGATTTGACGCAAACATTTTACATGCTCCTGGTGATGAACATATAGTGTCTAATGAGGGATCTAATGCAAGCATTTTGCAAGCTCCCATTGAAGGATTTAGTGTCTAATGATGATCTGCTATGTTGAGAGAGACATAGAGATTTGTAGGCATTGATGACAAGCAAATTATAGTACATTTTCATTGCTTCAGGAAACGTCGAGGCCATCTACCAGAAAGTCCCCATATTATGACAACGCAGCATAAATACTTTTCTAGTTTGTTGTTTGAAACTATTGGCATACTTGTGCAGGATAGATATATTGATATGCAGTTTGCGTACTGGTTATAGGTGCAATTACACTTCGATATTTTCAGCGAGAGAACGAATAATTCAAGCAGGTACAGACCATGTTAGTAGTCCTTGTACATCATGTTGCATTTTGTGTTTTTTGGTGCTTGCATCATTTAGTGTTTTATAATCTGAACTACTTTGGATCATTAGCTGGTTTTCAAAGTGCATGTAGCTTCACATTTCTCAAGTTATGTTGATTTCCGGAGTGCAAGTGCCTTCGTATTTTTTAAGTTAAATGTTTGCCCCTGGTAACTTGAATTCGTGGATCCGCCACTTCACACAAATCATACACGCAGGCTAGTATGAATTAAATGAAATGCAGGGACTTACGCTAGCCCGTTCTACAGGCTCACTGCAGCTCTGCTTGCGCTTGGGATGTTCCATGTACAAGTCCATGTTACCACTTGCTTGGATGTGCAGGCCTTGTGCTCCTTGCATCCCCCTCTGCATTTTTGACACAACAAATGGTTGATCAAATAAGAGGAATCGACCTTGCTGTTGTACCGGAGGACAGATACTTACAAGGTTATATGGGTGTGCAGGATGTGTACCAGATCCCGTAGCGCCGTCATGCTTCGCTAAAAAATGGTTTTGCTTGTTTCAGATGATATCTCCAGAAGAAACAAGAGTTAAAGTCAGAGTTGCATAGGTGTGTAAGCTAAGAGAGCAGTGAAAGGATATCCAAACATCGTCGGAATAGTGCACAAGGGAGTGATGTGTGGATACCTAGTTCGGGCCGGCGTTTGGGCATGCTCGCCTAGCTAGAGTGTGGGTCACTTCAGAGCCGTTGAGGGTGATGCGCTGGCGTTGGCTGGCCGCGCACGGATGCAGATCTAGAGTGGCAGAGGAGCGCTACAATGCGGGAGACAAGACCGTTGGTGAAGGCCCAATGACCTCGGGGGGTGGAGGTGCAACGATGTGCTCGGTGAAGTAGCCCCGCTGAGGTGGGAGACGGCGTCGGTGAAGTGCACCTGATGCGGTGGAAGTCGGTGTCTGTGAGGCACGTCGGTTGCGGCGGCCGACGTTGTCGGTGGACCACCCGGTGCGGTGGACGAGGGCGTAGATGAGGTATCTCCGGTGCGGTGGTGAAGCTCAACCGTCGTCTTCGTTGTTGTCATCCGGCACAGAGGTGGGGAAAGAGAGGAGACGAGGGGCGATTCGAACTTTTTTGGGTTGGCGGCGAATCAGGGATTTGAGCAATCTGGGCGCAGAAGGGGACGGCGGAGAAGGGAGATTTTGCAGGGCTGGAATTGGGGCCGCCAGATATTTCAATCCGAAACATGGAAGCGCGAACTTATTTTGTCGTCATTCTTCTTTTGGGGGGGGGGAGGGTGGGAGGGGGTGGGTGGCTGGGTGCTAAGCGTCCGTACGACACACGCGACCACCACAACACGACCCTGGTCTACCTGGTGCACCTACATTTGAGAACGCAAATGAATCTTCTTTCATTTGCAAACGAATCTGTATGTATTACCATGCCCGTGTTTTCCTTGCAAATAATTAGTCATTCGAAACGAGATACTATAAATTAATTAATGAGGAGTTATTTGAAAAAAAAATCGAAACGGTATCCACGATATCCACGCTAACGTGGATTAGAGTGTGTGTCACATAATTAGTTATTTGAATTAGAGTGTGTGTTACATAGCATTCTCCAATTCTAACGTGGATTTCGCATTTCACGGTATCCACGCTACTTTTTTAATACAAATTCATATGTATATGATGAACACCATGGTAGTTAGAAAAGTTTGGATGGATGCAAACATATGACCTACAAAATAGCACAACAATCGAGTCAATGTCAACTTTTCCAAACCTAATACGGCACGAATTCGAAATAATTACCCATATGCATGGTCCTCAGTTCAAATCTTACAATGTACATGGAATTGAAACATCGATATTAAGTCTCGTACTATCTACATTCAAATGTTGTTTTTAGTCCCCCCCTCGGCACACACGCTACATACTTCCTGTATCGGTCAATCTTCCTCTCCTAACCACCTTAGGAAGCTATCGGTTTCCGACACACGTTCATTCTTTCTCTCCATGTTTCGATCTCTAACTCTCTCAATTACACAACGCCCTTTTTTCCACTCTGTTACCAAATGTATTTACCTCACACACCCGCCATTGCACACCATGCCGAGCTCTCCCTCCCTCTCTCTCTCTCTCTCTCTCTCTCTCTCTCTCTCTCTCTCTCTTTCCCTCCCACCCTCTCTCGCTAGATACATGAATTGCCTATATAGCCCCCAACCTCTCGTGCGCACGCACGCACGTTGTCTATCTAGGTCACTAACTCAAGACTGTCTCACTCTTTCTTTCGCACGACGGGCCACACTCGCTCAATCTCGCTCTCTTTATCTCAGTCTCGATTAACCTCGTTTTCTTTCACACACAAATGATATATCTCCCTGTTCGGGCCTCGATCGACACATTCTATACTCTCTCACGCAGATTGTCTATCTAGGTCAGTCCATCCAAGTCGCCCCCACTCTTTCGACCTCATGGCGGGCTACGCTCGCTCAATCTCTCTCTCTCCCTCTCTCGCCCGCTCTCTCCCTCTCTCTCTCTGTATGTCTCGATTAACCTTGCTCTTTCTCGGACACAAACGATATATCTCCATGTTTGAGCCCAAATCGACATATTCATATTGTATACTCTCTCATGCACATTGTCCATCTAGGTCACTCTCTCCAACCCGTCTCACTCTTTCGATCGCACGACGACCCACACTCGCTCAATCTCTCTCCCTTTATACATGTAATCGATTGACCTTGCTTCCTCCAATGCACAATATATATCTACATGTATGTGGCTGGATCATCTCTCAAGCTCTATCTTACAGCCCTCACCCTTCCCAAAAGCTCAATCCAACAATATCTCTCTAGAGCATATATATCTTTTCAATGAATGTCGGACCACACTCACTTTTTCTCTCTATCTATATGTCTCTCGATTGACCTCGCTATCTCACGCCATATCTTCCACACATTGAAGCTACCTCTCCACCCCTCGCAAAGTCGGAGCTATTTACATTGCGAGGGGGACTCCAACCTTGGATTAATTTGTGTAGGCATTTATTCCGGTTGGTTTAGATTATATTTTTGTAGCATTCGGCCCACAACTACTCCGAACACCATTGCAACCCCCGCACCTCCCGCAGTTGATTTCCCTCTGGCTCGGTCATCGCTCTCTCGCACGTCCTTTCTCGCCTTCAATGTCGCACCATGGTATTATTGCAAAAAACTCGGTTGTTCTCTTTAATTATTACAAATAAGCTACAAAACTACACACCGATAGTCCACCTGGAAGGGAACAAATTTCGACCCACAAATTAAAGTGCTACAAACTACACACCAAGGGGCCCACCTGTCATGAAACAAATTTGGACCCATATACAAATTAAGAAATAAAGGACGAGGATCGAACATGCGACCAGGGCCTTCAAGCCACACGTCAATAGGCAACATACGTAGAACAACAATGTTTGTTGTACCCCCTTTGTTCATATAATGTTTTTATATTACCACATCCTATTTAATGGATAACATGTAATATTATTTTTAGTACATTAGTCGGACCGGCTCGTTAGCACGTAGTACTATTCGCCTTCACTTACTGGTGGGTTCCATGTGTGCTCTCTCTCTCCTCCCCTTCTGCGTTTGGACGCACGGCAAACACAAAGAACTCGCGGGCGATGTTGCCGTTGACCATATCTGGACGCGTTCACAAGTTACGGCACCAGTTTCACATACTAGTAGTACTAGTCACTGTGTACGTGCAATGCACGTTAATTTGGAAGTATATTAAGTGCATGCGGATATTAAGTAGGATATTATTTGCGTGTTATTATGTGATTAGCACTATTTTTGGCATGAAATTAACTGCACGCTAAATGTGTTGAGCGCTCAACATTGAAGCATTCTAGGTCGTTGGATGAGAAGGAATACATGTGGCTTCATGACGTTTTATATTTAATTTGATACGGCTCTAGTAGAACACTCAATCGATCAAACCATAGATTTCATTCAGTCTGACCCCGACTTTACATTCATACGACGATCGATCCAAAATAAACAGAAATGATAAACATTCGGATTTTAAGCTTGGCAATCCGAACGTTTTTCATGGCAAATTTAGATTACGCGGCGGCAGCGAGGGCGTCTTGCGGTGGGAAGCGGCTCCTCTGTCGTGCTCTGTGTGTCGTCGGGCTACTGACCAACGGCGACGGCGGTGTCTTGCACCGTTGTTGGCGTACTCATGGACGTTGGCCCTAGCTTCAAGGAAGGCCACAATGTTCTGGACTTCGGTCTCCAGGAGCGAGTCAACTGGCGGGAGGAGGCGACCGGCGTTGGTGCAAGGAAGCAGTCAACGGCGGCCATCCATGCCGCTGAGGGGGGCACTGGCACCCGCGCAGGGACAGGCGCTGGCAACGGCGCGACGGAGACATTCGTGTGCACGGGCACCGGCACGGGCGCACACGTTAGTGCACGCGCAGGCGCATGCGCTGGCAGGTGCACGGGCGCATGAAAGTCAGCGGGGACCTCATGGAACCCCGTGGCATCAAGCTCGGCGATAATGTGCGGCTCCCAGCCCATCACTGCCACGGGGATGGGCGCTGGCGCAGTCGGGTCAACGAGAGCCGGAACGGGAGCGGGGATAGGGGCAGCGTCTTCCCGCAAGGCCGGTTCAAGCTCGTCCCAAAGCGCCTTATGTTCTTGAGACTCCGGCTGGGTGTCTTCCTCAGGAAACTAGAAGACTAAGGGCAGACCATCGTGATGCGGCATGGCATACGGTTAGGTCAGGCTGGTTGGAGGTAGACGACAGGAGAATCGGAGAGGAAGAGAGAAGATTGTAGCGATACCGGGTAGTGCGGGGTTGATTTTAAATTGCATCGCCGGCGACATTAAAAGTGGGAGCAGTTGGGACGAAGGTAGGCGGCGGAGCCTGGTCAAAGGGCTCAACTCCCGGTGAGCCTAAGCAGCGGTCTGCTCACACGCCTCCTGTCAGCCGGCGCAGCGGTCTGCTCGCACGCCTCCCGTCGACTCACACGCTTGCTCGGACGGCACGTGCCGATGAGAAGCGGGACTCGTGGCGGCACGTAAACGCCCACGGTTTCAATAAATACCTTGGCTCTTCATTTGTACAACTTCGCATAAGCAGCCTGTCTCAAATTGAAGGAAAAAATTATGTAGGAATATTTGTGCCATATCACGTGACCATGCTCAGTTTCATGAATTTCTGGTCAGTTTTGGATTTTCTGAAATTTAAAATCCAGGATTCGAAACAATATCATAACCTGCATCACGCAATAAATTTCAAGCGATACATCTTTCCTGTTGTATTTCTTAAGAATGGATTTGGTCAAACATTTTGCTTAGTTAGACTTCAGACAAGTTATATATGTAGAGTAAAAGGATAATCCCTCCGTACCAGTGCATTGCCTGATATATTAAGTCAAGTACTAGGCACAAACAAACGGGCTCAATTATGTGCTCATCCTAGTGTAGTACTACTATTAGTACTAGGCAATGCAGTTGATGGGTGACCTTGGGTAGCGGCGACTGAGGGAATTGAACCATGCTCCGCACAGTAGGTAACGTTGTCTAGTTACTAAAGCATCCCTCCATTGTTCATCGGTAGTCACTATGGACCGGGGACATGAGGGGAATTTCCTAGGGCTGGAATTCTGGCCGCCAGATATTTCGACTCGAAACGCGGAGGCTCGACTGGTTGGGGTTGGCTAATGTCCGTACCACGCACGGCACCAGAAGGACACGAGCCCAGTTTTTTTTAGGATCAACACGAGCCCGGTTTTTTTTCTTTTTTTTGAGGATCAACACGAGCCAAGGTCTGGCTGGTACGCCATTGGGTCCTACCATTCGAGTATATGAAATGAATCTTTCAAATTGCCGAACGAATCTATGTGTATTACAATGCCCGTATTTTCCTTGCAAATAGTAATCTCAACGTGGTAATTGATTTATGACGAGTCCTTGAATTAGAGTGGGTTTGTGATATAGTGATCTCAACATGGATTTCACATTTCATGGTATCCCTAGTAAGTTTTTCATTGCAAATTCAAATTTAAAAGATGAAGGGTATGGTGGTGAGAAAACTTTGTATGTATCAAGCATATGACCACACACACACACACACATGAACACAACAACTATCCAATAAGTATAGTGCATCTATTTTTCCAAACCACGCATGTATGACACGAATTCAAAAATACTCCTTCCGTTCCTAAATATTAGTCTTTTAGAGATTTCAACAAGTGACTACATACGGAGCAAAATGAGTGAATCTACACTCTAAAATATGTCTATATACATCCGTATGTGGCAGTCCATTTGAAATCTCTAAAAGACTAATATTTAGGAACGAAGGGAGTAAAATGTAAGACATGCATGGTCCTCAATTCAATATTCAAAATGAACAGGAAACTGAAACATGAATATTAAGTCTAGTGCTACAGTACATGCAAATGTTGTGTTTAGGCGGAGCTATGTAGATTGTCGGGGGTTAACCCCTCGAGCTTAGATAAAATTATGAAGCTGTGTTTAGGATTGTTTAGATTATATTTGTCCCCACCCTCCCAAACACCGATTGGTTCTGCACCCCCTCCTCCCCGGGAGAATATCATGTGCCCCCACACCTTAGATGCTATATACTGATACGAGTTCCTTGGAGCTTGTAGATCTGAGATATAGGAGCTCACAGGATGTCTTAATATTTTTACAGGAAACCTTGATGAGTTTGAGAATTGCACACAATTTGTACAAAAACTACTCAGATGCCCTTGGATCCCATATCCAACGACCTTGAAGCTCGTATCACCGTAGCATCTAAGATGAAGGAGGACATCATATTCTCCTGTATGTAAGAATATCATGTGCTACCACACCTTAGATGCTTTGGTGATACAAGCTCTTCGGAGCCGTTGGATTTTTGACCCAACAACTCCTCGGTGGTTCAAATGTTTTTTGCAGAAAAGCCCCCAAAGAGTTCGGCCACTGCTTACAAGCACAAAGACTACTCAGATGCCATTGGATCTCGGATCAAACGACCTCGAAGCTCGTATCACCGTAGCGTCCAAGCTGCGAGAGCACCTGATGTTTTCTCGCACGGGAGAATATGAGGTGCCCCCGAACCGTAGATTCTATGGTGATACGAGTTCACGGAGATCTAATGGCTCACACTAGGAGGTTTGAATGTTTTTGCAATATACGCCTGAGAGAGTTTGGGAATTGCGCAGAAAGTACAAGTACTACGCATGTGGCATCGGATCATAGATCATACGACCTAGATGCTTGTATCACCGTATCGGCTAATTAAGCCACGGGGAGCACCTAATATGAGCAACGGGCAGCCATTGGATCCAAGATGTAGCGGCACATAGGAGGCCTAAATGTTTTATTTGCAAAAAAACCTTGGAGAGTTTGGAAATTGCGCATAATTACAAAGACTACTCCCAAGCCATTGAATCTTAGTTCCAACGATGTAAAAACTCGTATCACCATAGCATCTAAGCTGCGGGGTGGATGTGATATTCTATGCCGCTACCATTATTGTTCGTAAACTTGCAAAATATGTGTAACTCGTGCCGTTACTTGTCTAACCGCGCAAAATGTTTGTTCAAAAAAACCATCCTACACTGAAATATCGGAACAACACACGGGGGTCCCACTTGTCATTGATCAAATTTGGACCTAAAACTAACAAATCTGAAAGACGAGATTCGAACTGGCAACCTGGACTACAAAGCGTAAGTCGATAGCCTAAAACAACAACAGTTGTTGGCTTTGTCCCATAACTTGATTTTATACAGTATTACGTTGAGTAGAGTAGAGGGAGTGCCTTGTCAACACGTGCATGACCGTTGACTCACTTACTGGTGGGTCCCAGGTCTGTGATCTCTCTCTCCTCTCCATCGTCTAACCTTTAGACGCACGAGCACACACGAAGAGCGGCACTAGCTTGCCGTGGTGTTATTATAACTAAAAAAAGCTTGGAAAAATAGAAGAATCGCCTAGAACAAGAGACGTTGTGTCTGGTCGAGACGGAGCTAACCACACCTATCCTCCATGCCACATTAGCATGATGAAGCTGTCTGGCTAGTGGGGTGTTTTCGACCGACTGGGTGGGTCCCGAGGTCGAACCATAGGTACTACTACGTCTGATACAATATATTTTTACACGCACATTTTTCCTCCGTGCCGAGATGTGGCACACCCTACCGCGCGGTTTCGAGGTCCTCCCGGGTGGTGCACGCATATATTCTTCCTTGCCGAGACGTGGGACGCCCTACCATGTGTTTTTGGGTCCTCCTCGGTCGTAGCGCCGAAGTAAGTAAATGAGTCATCAAATCACGAAAGACCACCTTTCCCGCCGAGTACATCAGTGAAGCACGGTGGCTAGCTAGTTGGGCTAGTGCGGCCGATTAGCTAGGCCGCCGCCACATTTGTTTTTTCACCTTTTTTTATCTCCTTGCCGGCAGGTAAATTTAAATATCCACAGCGGTGTTGCTCTAGTCTTTGGGTGCGGCAAGCGCGGCAGGATTTTTATTTTTTTGATTGACGGGAGCAAGCGCGGCAGGATTTTTAATTTTTTGATTGACGGGAGCAGGCGCAACAGTAATTAGTCACGATGACTCTGCTTGTAAAACCCACTGCTCCCTAATGTGAGAAGTCGTCGACTGGTGTTTTCCCATGGTGAAAACCTAAAGATTCCCCGCTCCTCGGCTGGCTCCCTCCGCCTTCCCGTAGATTGCATTGCCTTTTAGCCGTTTCGCCCCCTTTGCTTCCTCTCCCCATTGCTTCTACCTGGTGCCATGGAGGCGCAGCAGATCACGGAGTCTGAGGTGAGGCGCCTGACACAGGAGCTCGAGGCCAAGGATGCGGAGCTCAGGGCCAAGGACGTGGAGCTCCATGAGCTCAAGGTGGAGAGGAGTGCCATGCTCCTCCGTTATGTGCGGGAGTTCACGGAGCTTCAAAAGCGGTAGGCGTCCACGATAACGATGCTCGAGGCGTCGGCGGCGTTGCTGCAGAAAGTGGGAGATATGATAGGCCATTAGGGGAGCCGGCTGGAGCGCGAGCGGGCCGATCGTAACGAGGTCCAGGATCGCCTCAGCCACTTGGTTGACCAAGTTGCCACACACGTGTTGCGGCTGCACGATGCCTACCGTCGTGCCAGCGCGACCATGCCGGCCGTCGGGCTAAACCCGTTCGACCACCCCGTTGACTTCAACGAGTTGCGGCTTCCTGACCTGGTTTCCTTCTTCACCTATATCTCCGAGGAGCTGAGCCGTCTCCGCGCGATGGTGGGGGCAGAGCTGGACAAGGAGGGGTTGCGGGCTGCCGTCGCCGTTGCCGGGCGAATCCTCTCAGGGCTCCGTCACCGGAATCCATTCGTGCCATTGGACGCCGTCTTTGACGAGCTGGCTCACGTCGACCGGGAGCGGGCTCTGCGGGCCGTTGCACCCTGCATCACCAACGTCGTGTGCCTCGAGAAGCAGAGGGACTTCGGTGGTGTTTAGGCATCCTTTGCATGGGCATGTCCATGTCTCGGCGCAACATGACCGTTGGATCAAACTCAGACGATGCAGATCAGTCACTGTAGCACAAAGCGTGTGGGTGTGTTTGGTTGCATTCTCATCTCAGTATAGTTGTTCCCTCTTCGTGTATTTGTGTTAACCTACTAGTGTGGACTCATGCACCCTTCATGCACTCTGCCAAACACCCAAAAGTGGGTCGAGAAGGGAACTTTTTCTCCCATCCCGTGCACCCTTCATACACCCTGCCTAACACTGAGTCATCGTGCTTCATATGGTTCATGTTTCGTGGAGTACTGTAGCACCGTACTCTCCGTGCGCTGTAGACCTAGTTCTGTTAACATTGATCTCACCGTTCATTCTCAACCGGACAGTCGAAAAAGCGGTACTATGTTACATTATTATTCACATAGTTGACATGCGCACAACTGATAATCCCCAAGTGCAGGGAATCATCGTAGCAATTCCCAAAGGTGGAAGTGATAAGTATGGAGTGTCGAACCCACAAGGAGCTAAAGGTAAGATCAATATTCTCTCAAGCCCTATCTGCCACTGATACAACTCTACGTACACCGAACGTTTGCTTCCAACTAGAAACGAGAAATAAAACTATGTTGTGGGTATGAAAAGGATAACTTTGCATGATACCGGAGAGCTAAAATATAAAAGTAGTTGATGTTATCATAAAGTTAGAATATAGTACTAAATATTATAAATAGCGAGTGTGGAATAATGATGGATCGATGTGCGGAATTGTCCTAGGCAATTGTTAACAAGACCGATAGTCATCATTGCAATTTCATATGAGGGAGAGGCATAAGCTAACATACTTTCTCTTCTTGGATCATATGCACTTATGATTGGAACTCTAGCAAGCATCCGCAACTACTAAATATCATTAAGGTAAAACCCAACTATAGCATTAAAGCATCAAGTCCTCTTTATTCCCATACGCAACAACCCCCTTACTCGGGTTTGTGTTTCACTCACTCACCAACCCACTATAAGCGAATCATGAACGTATTGCAACACCCTACAACGGGAATCCCTCATGCTTCCGTGACACGGAGGGCACCATATGACAGCACCAAAATAAAACATACAACTCATACCAATCTAGATCATCAATCAACCCAAAGACAAAGGATATCTACTCAAAACATCATAGGATGGCAACACATCATTGGATCATAATATGTGGCATAAAGCACCATGTTCAAGTAGGGATTACAGCGGGGTGCGGGAGAGTGGACCGTGTAAAATAGATGAGGATGGTGATGATGATGGTGATGTTGATGAAGACGATCACCGCGGTGATGATTCCCCTCCCGATGGCACTCCGGCGCCACCGGGAGAGAGGAGGAGAGGTTCTCCCCCTTGTGCTTCCTACTCCATGGCCTCCCCCCTAGATGGGGAGAGGTTCTCCCTCTGGTCCTTGGCCTTCATGGCGATGATGGCCCCTCCGGGATCCTTCCCCATGGCCTCCGGTGATGATGGCCCCCTCCGGCAAGGTGCCAGAGAGGGCCTAGATTGATTTCTCGTGGCTACAGAGGCTTGCAGCGGCAGAACTCCCGATCTAGGTTATTTTCTGGGGGTTTCTGTATTTATAGGAATTTTTGGCATTGGTTTCACGTCAGGGGGGTCTCCGAGTCGTCCATGAGGCAGGGGCCCACGCCCAAGGGGGTGGGCGCGTCACCCACCCTCGTGGACAGCCCGGGACTCTTCTGGCCCAACTCTTTTGCTCCAGGGGCTTCTTTTGGTCCATAAAAAATCAAAAAAAATTGGCACGTCAATTGGACTCCGTTTGGTATTCCTTTTCCGTAAAACTCAAAAACAAGGAAAAAACAGAAACTGGCACTGGGCTCTAGGTTAATAAGTTAGTCTCAAAAATCATATAAAATAGCATATAAATGCATATAAAACATCTAAGATGGATAATATAATAGCATGAATACTTCATAAATTATAGATACGTTGGAGACGTATCAGCATCCCCAAGCTTAATTCCTGCTCGTCCTCGAGTAGGTAAATGATAAAAGAAATAATTTATGAAGTGTGAATGCTAGCAGGTGCACAAGTTTGATAAATGATAATTTAAACCACCTTTTCTAGCATCATTATATGTCATAACAGTAGCTCATCTCATAAAACTTTTCATGATCAAGTAACAAGCTATTCACATGTTAAAGTATAGATCATAAACTTTCTTGAAAACTAACAAACAGTGCTCTTAGTCATCAAACAATTGCAATTCATCTTATTTTCAGGAAGGGTCTATGTCAGAGCTTTGATTTAGCAAACTCCACATACTCAACTATCATTTAGTCTTTCACAATTGCTAACACTCACGTGATATTTATGGGTTCACAGTTTTAATCGGACATAGAGAAAGATAGGGGCTTATAGATTCGCATCCCAACCTTTTACCTCAAGGGTAATGTCAACAATAATAGTTCATGATAACTTACATCCAATTGGATATATATATATATATATATATATATATATATATATATATATATATATATATATATATATCAGGATCTTTCCAACACAATGTGCTTGCCAAAGGATAAAATGTAAAAAGAAAAGGTGAAGATCACCATGACTCTTGCATAAGGTAGAAGATAAAAGTAAAAGATAGGCCCTTCGCAGAGGGAAGCAGAGGTTGTCTTTTAAGGTTCGATGCACAAAATCTTAATGCAAAAGAACGTCACTTTATATTGCCTCTTGTGATAGAGACCTTTATTATGCAGTCCTTCGCTTTTATTTCTTACCTATCACAAGTTCGTATAAAGCTTATTTTCTTTGCACTAATATATCATACATATTTAGAGAGCAATTTTTATTGCATGCACCGATGACAACTTACTTGAAGGATCTTACTCAATCCATAGGTAGCTATGGTGGACTCTCATGGCAAAACTAGTTTAAGGGATATTTGGAAGCACAAGTAGTATCTCTACTTGGTGCAAAGAATTTGGCTAGCATAAGGGGGAAAGGCAAGCTCAGCATGTTGGATGATCCATGACAATATACTTTATTTCGGATATAAGAAAACATAACCCATTACGTTGTCTTCCTTGTCCAACATCAACCTTTTAGCATGTCATATTTTAATGAGTGATCACAATTACAAAAGATGTCCCAGATAGTATATTTATATGTGAAATCTCTCTTCCTTCAATATTCTTTCATGAATTGTTCAAGTGACCAATTCTGAGTTTGCTAACCTTCAATAAGTTTACTACCTATACTTATTATGTGTGAAGTCATTACTCCCCATGTTATAAGCATATGAAACATATATAAATTCAGATTTATGATATTCAATTCATTCAACCATTTACTCATAGGATATACGTGAAGCACGTGAGTAAATGACAAACTACTCCAAAAAGATATAAGTGAAGAACACTGAGTAGGCAAATAATTAACTAGCCATGGGAGGATTCTATTTAATTCAAGATTTCAGATCCAATGATTTTATTCAAACAGCAAGTAAAAATGAAAATACGCTCCAAGCAAAACACATATCATGTGACGAATAAAAATATAGCTCTGAGTAAGATATACCGATAGTTTTGAAGACGAAAGAGGGGATGCCTTCCGGGGCATCCCCAAGCTTAGGCGCTTGAGTCTTCCTTGAATATTACCTTGGGGTGCCTTGGGCATCCCCAAGCTTAGAGTCTTTCCACTCCTTATTCTCCTCATATCGATATCTCACCCAAAGCTTGAAAACTTCAATCACACAAAACTTAACGGAACTTCGTGAGATAGGTTAGTATAATAAAGAGTAAACCATTCACTTTGGTACTGTCAAAGACAAGGTTCATAATTTTCTCACACAATGACTACTGTACCATATCATTTCTACAATTTATATTGAGAAATATAATCCATAGAAACTAGAAAACAAGCAAACTATGCAATGAAAATAGAATCTGTCAGAAACAGAACAGTCTGTAATGATCTGAACACCAACCATACTTATGCTACTCCAAAAATTCTGAAATAAATTTTTGGACGTGAGGAATTTGTCTATTAATCTTCTGCAAAAAGAATAAACTCAAAATCACTCTTCTGTAAAAAATGACATCTATTCTCGTGAGCGCAAAGTTTCTGTTTTTTTTACAGCAAGATCACATTAACTTTCACCCAAGTCTTCCCAAAGGTCTTACTTGGCACTTTATTGAAACAAAACCTATAAAACATTATTACTACAGTAGCTTAAACATTCAAACACACAAAAACAGTAAGGGTAAATATTGGGTTGTCTCCCAACAAGCGCTTTTCTTTAATGCCTTTTAGCTAGGCATGATGATTTCAATGATGCTCACATACAAGATAAGAATTGGGACATAAAGAGAGCATCATGAAGAATATGACTATCACATTTGAATCTAGCCCGCTTCCTATGCCTATGGATTTTGTGAACACATAATTTATAGGAACAAGAATCAACTAGCATATGAAGGCAAAACAAGTATAACTTCAAAACTTTAAGCACATAGAGAGGAAACTTGATATTATTGCAACTCCTACAAGCATATATTCCTCCCTCATAATAAATTTCAGTAGCATCATGAATGAATTTAACAATATAACCATCACATAAAGCATTCTTTTCATGATCTACAAGCATAGAAAATTTTCTACTCTCCACATAAGCAAAATTCTTCTCATTCGGAATAGTGGGATCACTAATTCCTAAAGTTGACACTCTTCCAAACCCGCTTTAGATGATAGTATTATTCATACTCCAAAAGATATAAGTGAAGTTCATGGAGCATTCTACAATTAATATAGACTAACCAATATCCAAGCTCAAAATATATAAGTGAAGCACACGAAGCATTCTATAAAACCATACTCAAAAGATTTAAGTGAAGCACAAAGAGCAATTCTATAAGATCATACTTAAAAGATATAAGTGAAGCACATGAAGTATTATATATATTTATGAAGGGAAATATCATACTAGCATGGTTCTTAAAGAAAAAGAAAAACACAAAGGACACAAATCATGTGAACAAAACAAAAACCGAGGTATACCGATAATTGTTGAAGAAGAAAGATGGGATGCCAACCGGGGCATCCCAAAGCTTAGATGCTTGAGTATCCTTGGAATATTTACTTGGGGTGCCTTGGTCATCCCCAAGCTTGAACTCTTTCCTCTCTTTATTCTTCTCACATCGGTAACTCCTCGTTCTTCGAACACTTCATCCACACAAAACTTTAACAAAAACTTTGTGAGATCCGTTAGTGTAATAAAGCAAACTACCACTTTAAGGTACTGCAATGAACTCATTCTTTATTTATATTGGTGTTAAACCTACTGTATTCCAACTTCTCTATGGTTCATACCCCCCGATACTAGCCATAGATTCATCAAAATAAGCAGACAACACGCGAAAAACAGAATCTGTCAAAAACAGGACAGTCTGTAGTAATCTAGAAGTTTAGTAAACTTCTTTAACTCCTAAAATTATGAAATAAATTTTAAAATTTGCACAATTTGTACAGAAGTAACGTGAAAAAAGTTTCAGACCCATTTGACCTTCCAGTAAAAAATGTAAATTCATGCACTACAGCCAAAGTTTCTGTTTTTGTTCTGCACATAGTAAACAAGCAATCTAATCATCCTAAAACCAAAGCTTGGCACATTATTTTTATAATGCAATGGATATATACAAGGGGATAATTATTTATATAGAAACTTCCAAGAAAAATTCTACATTGTTTCCGTGAGCATGAACACAAGTGCTCAAGGTCGACCCTCACTTCTTCAATGCATAACTTTCCAATCACTTCTCTTTTTGGAAAACTTTTTAGGCATGCGAGGCAAGTAATAATTTTTTTATTTTCATTCTTTTAATTTTTTTCTATGTTTCACTCACAACTAAACAGAAACAAAAAGGAAAAACAAAATCTACTTAGTGAAGAAAGCAAACAAGCACACACGAGAATATCAACCCCACGATATTGCTCCCCGGCAACGGCGCCAGAAAAGAGCTTGATAATCCCCAAGTGCAGGGAATCATCGTAGCAATTCCCAAAGGTGGAAGTGATAAGTATGGAGTGTCGAACCCACAAGGAGCTAAAGGTAAGATCAATATTCTCTCAAGCCCTATCTGCCACTGATACGACTCTACGTACACCGAACGTTTGCTTCCAACTAGAAACGAGAAATAAAACTATGTTGTGGGTATGAAGAGGATAACTTTGCATGATATCGGAGAGCTAAAATATAAAAGTAGTTGCTGTTATCATAAAGTTAGAATATACTACTAAATATTATAAATAGCGAGTGTGGAATACTGATGGATCGATGTGCGGAATTGTCCTAGGCAATTGTTAACAAGACCGATAGTCGTCATTGCAATTTCATATCAGGGAGAGGCATAAGCTAACATACTTTATCTTCTTGGATCATATGCACTTATGATTGGAACTCTAGCAAGCATCCACAACTACTAAAGATCATTAAGGTAAAACCCAACCATAGCATTAAAGCATCAAGTCCTCTTTATTCCCATACGCAACAACCCCCTTACTCGGGTTTGTGTTTCACTCACTCACCAACCCACTATAAGCGAATCATGAACGTATTGCAACACCCTACAGCGGGAATCCCTCACGCTTGCGTGACATGGAGGGCACCATAGGACAGCACCAAAATAAAACATACAACTCATACCAATCTAGATCATCAATCAACCCAAAGACAAAGGATATCTACTCAAAACATCATAGGATGGCAACACATCATTGGATCATAATATGTGGCATAAAGCACCATGTTCAAGTAGGGATTACAATGGTGTGCGGGAGAGTGGACCGCATAAAATAGATGAGGATGGTGATGATGATGGTGATGTTGATGAAGACGATCACCGCGGTGATGATTCCCCTCCCGATGGCACTCCGGCGCCACTGGGAGAGAGGAGGAGAGGTTCTCCCCCTTGTGCTTCCTCCTCCATGGCCTCCCCCTAGATGGGGAGAGGTTCTCCCTCTGGTCCTTGGCCTTCATGGCGATGATGGCCCCTCCGGGATCCTTCCCCATGGCCTCCGGTGATGATAGCCCCCTCCGGCAGGGTGCCAGAGAGGGCCTAGACTGATTTCTCATGGCTACAGAGGCTTGCGGCGGCGGAACTCCCGATCTAGGTTATTTTCTGGGGGTTTCTGTATTTATAGGAATTTTTGGCATTGGTTTCACGTCAGGGGGGTCTCCGAGTCGTCCACGAGGCAGGGGCCCACGCCCAGGGGGGTGGGCGCGCCCCCCACCCTCGTGGACAGCTCGGGACTCGTCTGGCCCAACTCTTTTGCTCCAGGGGCTTCTTTTGGTCCATAAAAACCAACAAAAATTGGCACATCAATTGGACTCCGTTTGGTATTCCTTTTCTGTAAAACTCAAAAACAAGGAAAAAAGAGAAACTGGCACTGGGCTCTAGGTTAATAAGTTAGTCCCAAAAATCATATAAAATAGCATATAAATGCATATAAAACATCTAAGATGGATAATATAATAGCATGAATACTTCATAAATTATAGATACGTTGGAGACGTATCAACAACATCATTTGTTATAGTCATATCTTACTACACTAGCAACAAGATTATGTAGTACTGACGTATGAACCACTGCACATGCCTTGTAGTAGGAGCACCGTGTATGTTCAAGTTGCTATCGTGTTGCGCACTCCTCCGTTGTAAGAGTGGAAACGCTTGCTGTAATCATTTTTTTTCTTCAGAAAAAATAGTGGACTCGCTCTACCGTGCGGATCCTCCTCGACGGTCGTCGGGAACTTTGCTACTCACTTTCACCGACGTGTGGGACAACCATTATCAGGGTCCACCAGCCATGCACTAAATTACCCCGTAGTAGAGTGCCCAACTGCACGGTAGACTACCCCGATCGAAGCACCGCAGTAATGCCCAATGAGCTGTCAAATCACAAAACCCCCTCCTTTCCAGCAGTAAGTTGGACGGACGAAGCAACCATCATTCCACTCTTCTCTCTCAGCTTCCTCTCTACCCAACCCTCGCTTCTCCCTCATCTTGTTCCTCATTTCTTCAAGAAAACCCCGACCTGCTTCTGCCATTGTTCTTCTCTCCCAAAAAGGAAAGGTGAGCGCATCAATGGTGCTGATTCTGGCCAAGGCCCGGTCTTGCAACCCCGAGAATGATCCTATAACTCCCTCTTTGTTCTTCTTTTGGGTTTGTGATTATGGTTTCTTTTCTTTTATTTCTATTTGACAGTTTCTCGATGGACGCTGGAGCACCGGCCGAAGTGATGTCTATGGCACTGGAAAAAACCGTCGAGGCTCATGGTACGAAGAAGCGCAAGCACCCCGCCGAGACTACCACAGACAAGCTCAAAGCCATCGCCATGTCCAAGCCCCCCTCTCCGGGATCCCTCATTAAGCAAGTCCAGGTAATATCTCTTCTTGACGATCTTTTTCTCGATCTTGATCGTGTTTTTTCATCTAACACGCAGTACTAGTACTAGTAGTACAACTTTCTAGGTGATCTTGCATGTGATTTTTGTGTGCCAAATGGCGGTTCTAAATTCCTCTTTTGACCAAAACATGTGAGAGGTTGACACTGATTTCTTATAGATTATTTTCAACTACTTTATGAACATCAATGCTACCTTTGAAGAGGGTATATTTGCATCAGTAACTTGTGTTATCGATATTGCAAGTAATCCCTCTGCTCTCATGCCTTTGAAGACATGTTCTAGTGTCTTTGTTAACTCATTTTTGTGCGTATATGTAGTCATATATGGAGTAAAATATCAAAAATCATCTTATATTTCTGAATGGAGGTAGTAATAAAATATTTGGTTTATGTTTGAATTAGAACCAGGTCCGCGGTGGAGATGAAGTTCTCAAAGTCATGCCGTGTGAACTGGAAGAACTGAGGATGAGTTCTACTGCTAGACTATCCAGCTGCTGTGTCCTTGTCGCCACGTGTCCTGAACTAGTGTTTTCCTATAGCATTGTTGTCAGGCGTGTTCTCGAGGCTGTACTTGACCACAACAATTTCCTGGCTATGCCTTCGATTATGAAGGGTGTGGTTCTTGTAAAGCTTCCCGACAAATCTGATGCGACCTGTCTTCATCGTCATGTTTATGAGTGGAAAGACCACTCTGTTAGGTTCTCCAAGGTTGAGGAGATGGTGATGGTGCTGGTAGACATCTCTCACGAAGTCCATGGCCTAGTCAGTTATGCGGGGTTCATCCGTAGGTTGGTGGCAAGAAATAGTCTGCAGAGTTTAATTAGTGCAACTTTGCTTGTCTGTAGTAAGTACTATTGTTCAGTACTTGATTTGTGTTTGTGAACCCTGTATTGTTTAGTACTGCCACTTTTGGTGTGTGGTGAGTCCTGAGAACAGTCTATGTTAATGTCTGTCCACTCAATTTAGTCTGTATATTTTGAAGTATCCATATCATCTTTTTTGTGAGGACGGTTTATCAATTATGGTTACACTCCAATATCTGTATGCATTGCAGGGTTTATCGCACCCACCAGGATTTCCAGTCCCATGGATGTTCGGTCCATACGATGTGTCACGACCTTTGGACTGTCCTGCTTGTGGGAGTATGCGGGGGCCCTGCATGCCACGCGTAGTTGGATGACCAATCTTCTGTTTAGTACTTCAACATAGTGATTTTCTGGTAAGGATTCACTCGTGTCACATCAAGTAAATCTTATTGATTTACTATCTAAATCTTATTGATTTAATGTCATGTTTTCTTTCTTTTGCTGCAATTTTACGATGCAGGTTTTGCCATGTGGCATTCATCACAGAATAAACCGTTTGGTTTGCTCTACGATGGATATTTTTGCAGGTTTCACTTCTTATGTCGTGTCAGTAATGAAGGCAGTGTCCATCACTTATATTACTGGAAAAAATTGGATCAGTCTGTTGTCTGAGTACAAGCTGAATCCCTATGATGAACTGCAGTTTGGTTTAACAAACACGCCACAATTAGTCCTTCCCGCATTTAAAAGAAAGTAAGAAAAAGACTGGATCACGGTCACGGAGCCTAGTCAAGTTAGAAAGCTGATCATAGCAGATCAGAAACGATCGCCGCTGTCTCGCACATCGGTACCACCTTCAGCAACGAATTGAGCACCGCCAGTTGCTCTTGCACTGACAGCGGCAGCAGCTCAGTCTGATCCATCTGAGGATTGGGCACGGACCACGTCAGCGGATCAGGCTGATCTACCAGAGGATCGGGCATCGACACTGGCACCTGCTCCGACACCGGCACCAACTCTATAAGGAGCACCATCTCCGGCAGCGGCAGCGGCACTACCAGTCGCACCAGCACGGGCACCGGCAATGGCCTCGGCACCTGCACCAACACTTGCACTTGCATCTACTCCGGCCCATGCAGCGGCAACGGAACCAGCAGTTGCACCGGCAACAGACTGGGTTGCAGTTCGCACTTCATATACCAAAGTCCTTACAAAAACCGACAGGTCCACCTTCTTGGTAAGCATTGGCCGCCCAAGTGCTTCGTTCTTTTTTCTTTCCATGTTGTTTCACATGATTCACTGTGTTGATCTAACTGTTTGTGTATGTCTTCTTGTTTGCAAACAAAGAATTCCTAGAGCAACGAGGGAGTCGTTCAACAATCCGGGCGACCGTGGCCAAGTTTCTCTTACCATGCGCAGCCTTGGTGTGAATGAACCTGCTCAATATACTGTAAGTACAAAGAATGGTCGCATGATGATTGATGCTAAAGGATGGTCAAGTTTCAAATCTAAATCATATCTTGCGGTAGGGGATGATGTCAAAATCAAACTTTCTCGGCAAGGAGAGCTGGTCCAAATCAACTTTGAAATTCTTCAGTAGCAGCACGCAACTGCCGAACTGATCTATCCTCCAAGAGATTTTGATGTAATACTCTGGCATGGTGAAACAAGTGTCCTGTGTGTATAAGTAGTACGATAGTATCGTTGATAGAATTGCAACTCTGATTGCTTGTTAGGAACTGTCATTTGATTTCATTCCAACAGCTGTCGTGCTTTATTCAATTTTGTGTATTCGCCTTGCGACATCATCTAAAACCAGCGCCGTACCGACCGCTTGCAATATGAAAAGCGCTGAGGTAGAACACATGGGCCCCAAACATGCAGGCCCACCGGCCTGTGGCCCAAAGTCCAGAACCGTGAGCCTGTCTGTGTATTTCTCAGCTGAACGCCCATAATGCCCGTGCATTGCACGTAACATCAAGATGCATTTGTATGAGTATTTTATCTTGTGAGAGAAAAGGATGAATGAGGGAAGGCCTTATTTGCAAATGTGGAGAGGTGTGTGGGTACCTTTTTGCAAAATTGCCATAGTTTCCTTCCTATCCGTCAATTTTTTATAATTATATATGTTATATATATTCCCCTTGATTTTTCTTATGTATAAAGTTGTGATATAAAAGATCTTTATATTTCTTTACAGAGGGAGTATCTCTCTGTCAAAAATATATTTATGTGTAACTAGTTACTCCTGTCTTTCTACTTCCTTTCACTGATATATGGGGCATCCGGCAACGGGGTCCACGTGCCATATGCAGCAAATTAGAGTGCACAACTGCATGGTAGACACACCCCGGTCGTAGCGCCGCAGTAATGCCCAATGAGCCGTCAAATCACAAAACCCGCACCTTTCCAGCTTTAGCAGTAAGCTGGACGAACGCAACGGCAATATTTCACTGGGCCTGAATCCCCTTCTCCATCGTCTGCTTGTTCAGAGAAAACCCCCGCTCGGCGATTGCTTAGGGTTTTCTCATGGAGAACCTGGTACGAATTCTTCATCCATCCCCGATAAATCCAAGTCCCTTGGTCGCGGGTACTTCTAGGATGGCAGCCGCCACTGTTGATGCATTTTTCTTCCTACTGAATCTAGTGTGTTTCATTTATAGTACCCAAAGTGCGAGGACCCTACAGGTTTCTGCGCCCTCGGCGAGACAGCACACTTGTTCCTTCTCATCCTAACACAGGATTTTAAAACACGCACAGTATGTTCCTAGAATCCTCTTTTCTATCCGGGAGGGTGGGGTTTTTTGAACATGCTGTCGACTAATTTGGAAATTTGGATTGCTATATTTGGATAAAAGGTACTAGTACCATGGTCAACACTGACGTGAAGGAGGAAATTATTTCTAGATTTGGATATAGGGAATACATTGTGTTCTCACATTATTTTTCCTGCAGTGCATTCCTTGCTCTGCCAGAACACATCTACTCAAGATGCTCGGCCTTGCCATAACTGAATACACCAGTTTAATGGCCACAGTGAAGACAAGCCATGGATATAAGTTTCGAGTTGGGTTCATGAACCAAGAAGATCGCTGCTTTTTTTAGGCCGAACTTGGATAAACTTTCTCAAGTGTTACGGACTGAAAGTTGGCGCACGAATGTTGATGGAAATAGCAGAACCTGGTCTCATCTTCACCGCGATCTTCCACCCCGACGTCATTCCAATTGTTCATCCATGTTAGTTTTGTATCCGGTTCTTGCTTCTTGCCTCGATTACTTCTTAATCCACCTATTCTGTCTAACTAATCACAATTTAACTTTAGAAGTAGCAACGAATCTCTCACGAAGATGCTACTTCTAACTAACACTTTCTTATAATTGGTAGCACGTGTAGGTTTTTTCAGAGTTAAGCAGGCTACTCATTTGTTATTCTATAAGAACTCGGCTGTTACTCATGGCACTGAAGTTGACTTGGATGACATCCACAAGTTCCTACACTTTATTGATTGTCTTGAGGTCCTTGTGGGGCATTTCAATGGTGGAAGGCCACGTGGGATATGTGTGCCACTGCTGCACACGTTGAACAGGTCTAACTGTGTTGAGAAACTTATGGTACGAGCTGTTTTCTGTTATATATGTTGTTTATAAACTCTTACTTATGCACAGTTTTACAGTTGTGATCTTCTTGAAACAGGAACTGCTCAGGTCTATTGTTCCTATACAGATGGCTGACCATGGTCGGGTCAGACTTGCGCTTGGTCACAACATGATGTTTATGTCGACCTACTCCATTCCCCTTGGAGGTGAAAAGATACTTATTCATGGGTGGTCTCAAATAATGAAGGCCCGTCCATCTTGGAGAATAGGACAAAAGATTATGTTCCTGCTTTTCCATGGCTCTAAAGCGAATATCCTCTTTATTGACCACATTGCGAGATGAAGCTGCTTTCAGAAGGTTGTCGATGCGCGGGGTGGCGCCTGGGCCTTGTCCTGGGGCTTGGCGGCCTCACCCTTTGGTTAACTGTAGGCAAAGTAGCACTGTTCGAGGCATGCTTTGTACGGTTGAACCTGTATAAGTACTCATACTGCTTTCAGCTATGGTTGTTAAGTGCCCCTGCTGGTTTCAGTTAAGGTTGTTAAGTACTCCTGCTGCTTTTACAGTCTGTCGTGTTTCTTCAGTCCTGTCTTCCTCCAGCCGCCAAAACCAAACCAGCGCCGGCAGGGCCGCCTGCTTCTGCCTCCCACGGCTGGCTGCGCCTCAGCGCATGCATTGCCGCCCCACTGTCTCCTAAATCATTAACGCCAACCTCCGAGGCCTCACCATCGTCCTCCGCGCGCTTTGCTGCGCTCGCCGCGGCGCCGCCCTCTCGTGTTGTCAACATGGTCAACAAACAAGAGGAATCGGCAGAGGACTGTACGTGGAGAGGATGACATTAGGGGGCCACCATGTCCATGGCCGGACGCAAGGAAGTTCATCATTTTTTGTTATATATATACTCCATTGTCAGCGTATGGAAAAACAAAATGCTTCCTACTAGTGGTTTCCTGACATATGGGACCCACGACATTGTCAGCGTATATAGTCAATAGACAAGAGAACAACACAAGATCGGCTGACACCTGGGACATAGCTACTCGAGCAAATTTTTTTGTTATTGTTGAGATGGAGCAGGGTTTCAACTGGGCTGTGGCCCGTTTAGCCCAGGCTTATATTTTATGTTCACCACATGACCAGCCCAGCTATTTTTTGTTTGTGAAAATTAGCCCAGTTTATTTTTTCTGGAGAATACCCAATCCAGGCCTACTTATTTTTCTACGCCCTGATGGGCTGTAACTCTTTCAAGACGCCTGCAAATCTTGAAAGTAATATGAAATGGGCTGTAAATATAAAAAATAGATGACAAATTGGCAATTACTTTATAATTTCTGAATTTTTTCACATTTTCATATTCCAATTTCGCTGGGCTTTAATCTAATTCAAATATATATTCAAAGTACTTTAAATCTGGCTCGACATTTTGGTATTAAAAATAGTTTGGAACCCACAGAAATATGCGAAATTTCGTTTAAATTTTTAACCCTGGACCTGGCCAACAAAAAAAACGGGCTGCAATAAATTGCATAAGAAGTTGCGATGAGCTATATATAAATTATTAAAAAAATAGGGAATGGTCTGACTTGTGGGCCTATTAAGTTGACGTGTATGCAATATTTTTTTACTTATTATATACGACAACAAACGATTCTAGCAGATGTAACTATTGGATGTTAATCCAACGGCCGTCGTGTTTCTTCAATCTCTGATCTTCTTGCTCCAGCCGCCAAATCCAGCGCCTGCAGGACCGCCTGCTCCCGCCTCCCGTGGCCGGCTGTGCTGCCGCGCAGGCCTCACTGCCCCCTACTACTCCCACCGCTGACCAGGCCATCCCTCTACTCACCCACATCCCTCCACTGCTGTGGCTTCGCCGCCTCCGGGTCATTCCCTTCCTGGGTCTCGCCGTCGTCCATCGCGTTGGTGCTCTCGGCACGGCGTGGTTAACGTTGTCAACAAACGACAACATCAGAAGAGGGACATACATGGAGAGGCTGACAGTTGGGACCCACATGGTCCATGGTCGCACGCAAGCAAGTACCTCCTTATTACACCAAAAAGAATGAATACTCCCGCTAACAGCTCGGACCCACCAGTTATATCTTCGCACGCAAGGAAGTGCCTCCTTATTACACAAAAAAAGGATACTCCCCCTGCTAGCTGGGACCCACCAAAAGTGGGAGGCTGACTTGTGGGCCTACTAAGTTGACGCGTACGGAGGGCTTTGTCAACTTAGTAAACAAACGATTCTATCACCAGTGACCGTTGGATTGTTAACATCCAATGGTCGTCCTGCTTCTTCAACCTCTGATTTTCTTGCTCCAGCCGTCCAAACCACCGCGTGCTCTTGCCTCCCGTGGCCAGCTGTGCTGCCGCAGAGGCCTCACCGCCCCCTACTAGTCCCACCGCTGGCCAGGCCCTGTGGCGACGGCAGCTTCACACCGCAGCCGAACAGTGAACCCTCGTACTCCTCTCCGCATGGGCATCCACTGTCGCGTCTTCCCGGGCTCCGTGTCGTTCCCTTCCTAGGCCTCGCCGTCGTCCACCGCCTTGGTGCTCTCGGCATGGCGTGGTCAATGTGGTCAACGAACGACTTCCATCGGAAGAGTACTGTACGTTGAGAGGCTGATAGCTGGGTCCATGGCCGCAGCAAGGAAGTGCCTCCTTATTACGCGCAAAATAATTATTCCTCCACCTGACAGCAGGGACCCACCGGACGGGCCACTGTATTTCGCGAAAAAAATGTTTCCCCCCTGACTGCTGGGACCCACCAGCTACATCTTCGCACGCAAGGAAGTGCGTCCATATTATGGGCAAAAAAATGATTCGCCCTCCTGACTGCTGGGACCCACCTGCTACATCTTCGCACGCAAGGAAGTGCCTGACAGTCGGGACCCACCCGGTCAAAGCGTACGTAGTGTTGTCATTCTGGTCGCGAACGTGTATGTACATATTGGTCGATCGGTCTGTCTGCAGGCTGCAGTGATGAACCATGGCCGTGTAAGGAAGGGCACGTGTCGTAGTAGAGGCGCGCACGTAGCATGTACACGTATGTACAGCGGCCAGGGTGCAAGAAAGTAAATACGTCCACATACGTACATACGGGCGGGGTCTCGAACGCCTACTCGTGCATACGTACGGCCAGGGCTCGTATACATGGCTGGGTCGAAATGGAGAAACTGCGTCGTCATCGTGTTCATGGGGAGGCAACGGAATGCATCGTGTTCATCGGGAGGCAATGGAACGCGTGCTGTTCATCGGGAGCCAACCGGCTTGGACGGAACGGCCGATGGAAACGAGGCCTGGCGTACCGCAGAATGGAGGAAACGGCCTTGTGTTCGACCGGCCACAGTCGAAATGGGATCCTGTTCATCGGGAGGGGTCTGGCGTACCGCAAAACGGAGGAAACGGACCTCCTACGGTCGAAACAGGGTCCTGTTGATCGGGAGGGGTGTGGCGTACCGCAAAACGGAAGAAACAGACTTGTGTTGGAGCGCTGCGGTCGAAACGGGGGTCCTGTTCATCAGGAGGGGTGTGGCGTACCGCAAAACGGGACTCCACGGGATACTGTTCATGTCCACCGTCGACCTCCTCCAGCCTCCACGGGCTACTGTTCATCAACCGTCGGCCTCCTCCAGCCTCCACCTGCGACTGTTCATCCATGGGCTCCTATTCATCCAGCCTCCACCACGCGCTCCACCGGCTACTGTTCAACCGGCCCTCTCCACGGGGTCCTGTTCAACCACCCCTTGACGGGCTACTCTTCATCCAGCCCTCCATCGGCTACTGTTCAACCAGCCCTCCACCGGCTACTGTTCAACCAGGCCTCCACGGGGTCCTGTTCATCCAGCCCTCCACGGGGTCCTGTTCATCCACCGGCTCGATCGATCGGGGTACTGTTCATCCAGCGGCAACGACCTCTACTACCACGGGGTCCTGTTCATCCAACCAACTGTTCATCCAAACCGCCTCAACAACGCTCACTATTCATCCAGGGAAGGAGGCAGCAGTGTTCGATCGGTTTCAGTTAGCAGCAGTAGCAAAGGAATCACTCGGGTTCAGTTAACAACAAGGGATCGATCGATCGCTCGGGTTCAGTAACATGTAGCCTGCAGTGCAATGGCTCGGGTTCAGTTAGAGCCCAACACCTCGCACACATGCGCATACGTACGAGAGAAACGTGCATCACTCGGCCCCCGACCACCCACCGTAACTGGGAACTCCCCGATATTTTCCTCACCCTCGCTTCTACCATGTTTTTTCCGTCATGGACGACCCAAAGAATGTCATGCAGCTGCGTCTCCGGCCCGCCCAGGATGAAAAGCCCATTTTCTGTCATGATTTTTTGTCATAGAAGTAGGACCCCACCACATCTATGATGATACTGGGTTTTGTCACAATTATCGTCATAGAAGTGTCATAAATATGACAGAAAAAAATTCGTTCGGCCAAAAATGTCACGGATGTGTCTTTTTTTTGTAGTGCATGGCCGGTGTGTCACCGCCTAGCCTTCTATGAGCACTGACACTGGCAGCGGGAAAACGATGGGAGAAGAGGCGGGAAACCGATGGGAGGAGTGGCGGTAAATGGTAGCGTGTTTGGATATATAACAACATTAATATGGAAAACTTAGTAGAGAAGGAAGTGTGAGCCAGGACGCCGGTACGGTTGTAATCCATTCCCATTCCTTGCATACATTAATAGCCAACGAAGTCCTTTTGAAACAAATATCTGACACGTTTTTATCGCAAACGGTTGTATTATATGAACCGTGTGTTCCCGTAACCATTTAAGTGCGGCCACACGTCCCTCTATTCTTATGGGATAGTACCACCTCCGTCCTCGTTCATTGGTCATCTTTGTATTTTGTGCCAAAATTTAACCATACTCGGTGGCGTGCGCGCAACTGTTTCATTAGATGGGACGAGCGCGAGAAGTCCGTCGTGTAGGCTCGACGAGACGCGTGCGAGCAGTCCACCGCGCAGGCTCGATGGGACGCGTGCATCCTGTCCACCTCGCAAGCTCGACGGGACACGTGTGAGCAGAAAGGCTGCCCATGCTCACCGGGAAGCGAGCTATTTGACCTCCATCCATCAACCTCCCGCCCCGCTCACAACTTCTCCATTAATGGCGGCCGAGTCGCTGCTTAACACACGGTTAATTAAAGCACCTGGACGAAGGGTGTTTGCTTGTGATCCTATGGCCCCGCTCAATGTTAGCATTTGCTTTGTTTGTGTTTTCAACTCGCGTTTCAGCCTAATTTAAAATGCCACATAGGGCAACGGATAATACGACGACAAATAAAATGGCAACGGATAATACGACGACAAGTTTACAATGGCGTGGATAATAATTGTCTTACATATCCCGGATAATTTAAAATTCCACATGCGGCAAAGCCTGGAAGACATGGGGGCAAGAGAGGAAGAAAATCGCAAACAACGATCTGGGTCGCTACTATCTCTACTCCTCGATGGATCGCCGGGCGACGACATCCTCCAGCTCCTTCTTCAATTCCTCACGACTTTGCTTGACAGCAGCCACAGATTCCTCCACCTCCTGCTTGCGCTCGATCCGGAGCTTCCTCAAGTTACCCATCAGTTCCTCGATGATCGCTTTCAGCATCATCCCTGAGGCACTGCTCTGCTCATGCAGCATCTTCCAGCTGGCGGCCTCCTCCTCCTTCTCGACGAGCGTCTTGAGGAGCTTCGCATTGTCACCCATGAGTTGCTCGATGAGGCCAGTCGCCTTCTCAACCGAGGCATCGCTGATCTCGAGCAGCTTCATCAAGTCGTCGACCAACTCCTACTGCTTAATGAGGCCAGCGAGAATGTCATCGTCGCCGGCCAAGGACTTCAGCAATGCCAGCTCGTCACGATCGCTGACGCGGTGAGTGCGCTTGTGAGAGCCCTCGCGTGCCAGTGAGAGCTCGTTCGAGGGCTCCGCGGCGCACCGGGACATCCCTGCTGCGGCTGCCGCATGACGGTGGGACCTCTCTAGTGCTTCCGTGGCCTTGGTCTATGCTCCCTGGTTATATGTCCACCCGAAACTCCTCCTACCGGTCATGGTGAAACAACTTGACAGGAAAGACCAGTTTTGTGGGTGATGAGGAGAGGTAATGTGAAGTAATTTTCGAGTGTGTAGTTTTTATAGCCCGGTGCTAAGTGTGAACGCATATTGGTTTGATCAGTGTGAACATATTTGCAATTACTTATTTAGTTGTAATCTGCAATGTGACGAGAAACAAGGTCAAAATTTAGTGATGGTTCTGGGCCTACAAAGCCCGTTTCTGTTGTTCTGACTCATGCAAATAGTTCTTATGGATCAACCGTATGCCACTCATTGGAAGCCCGAAACGGTCCTCGGATGGCGTACGTGGGCCCGCGTTCTTGGATGTATGTGTACGTGTCTGCCCACTATCACACACAATCAAGATATCACCATCGTGTCTGATGGATGCGCCGTCGTGCCTCCCATGGGGTGCCAGAAGGTTGACCACGTGGTTGCTCACTGTTGAGGTGGCCGTGGCGCGCTCTGCTCATCGTTGAGGGGGGCGCAGCGTGCTACGCTCTAGCGTCCATGCGCGCGCTCTAGTCGCTGTTGAGGCAAATTTATAATGGCAACGGTTAATAATTGTCTTAAATGTTCAGGATAATTTAAAACGCGCCCAAAACACTCATGACCTACATATGCATACCATTATAATAAAATATAGGCTAAAAGGCTGAGTTGGCGGCCTTCCGACGACGGTCTTCTCGGACTCCATGATCAGCATAGCACCTTTGCGGCCGTTCATTCCAAGTGTCCCGACCCGCCTCCGCCTACGGAGCTGCTAGGGCTGGGAGGCTCTTGGGGATACTGGGACTCTTCCAGAAGAGCTTGACAACGTGCAATCGCGTGCATGACATCTCCATGGAACCGCTCCATTTCCATGTCTCTGGCCTGGTAACAAATTCTGTCCATCACCTGCATCCTCAAGATACGACGTTGGCGATGTTCTACTTTGTCAGGGACATCAACTTCGCCAAGGATGCGCTCGAGCCTGGCCACCACATCGTCGGCATCGAGGTTGACACGGCCACCGCCGGCAATGGTGAGGACGCTGGCTGGCTGTGTCTTGACTGAATCGCAGAGGTCCTCTGCCCATTCCTTGCGGGGCATCAGGCTCTCGATGAGCACTGGTGACGGCGGCTCTTCGGGTGGATCGTCGATCATGCCGTCGAGCAGCTATGTATCTTTTGCACGGTGGATGGCAAACTGCTCATCACACTTCCTCTGCAATATGTCGATTGTGCGCCCAAGGACTGTCATGCTGATATCGGTCCCGATGGGCCATGGTGCCTGCACCGGCCGATGAAGCTCTTGCTCCCCGACCTGCTCCGGCTTGTTCTCCTCGCCGAAGATGTAACACATGTAGGGGTCGACGTCGAAGCTTTGGTCGTTGTCTGGCATGCTTGGAATAACTAATAGTGGATGGGTGAGGACTAGATATGCACACAGTGTCGCAACGGTGCGTTGCCGCCTGGGTTATATGCAGCAAGCCATTAGCTGGTGGCGGGAAACCGATGAGGGAAGAGGCGGGGATTTTACAATTCACCCATGTGGAGCGCGGGAAGACTAAGAGGAGCACACAACCCGAATACCGCATGCCATGCCATGTGTTATCTGTCACACACGTGTTAACATAAGGAAACATATGTGTAACTTAATAATCATCGCACACGAGTACTCGCAGACACATCGTGTGCGATACTCCTAGCCACCGCAAGCAACTAGTTTGCATTTTTCAAAGTTTTTTGTACACACAGATGTTGGGGAACGTAGTATTTCAAAAAAGTTTGCCTACGATCACGCAACATCTATCTAGGAAAAGCATAGCAACAAGCGGGGAGAGTGTGTCCACATACCCTCATAGACCGAAAGCGGAAGCGTTTAGTAACGCGGTTGATGTAGTCGAACGGCTTCACGATCCAACCGATCCAAGTACCGAACGCATGGCACCTCCGCGATCTGCACACGTTCAGCTCGGTGACGTCCCTCGAACTCTTGATCCAGTTGAGGCCGAGGGAGAGTTTCGTCAGCACGACGGCGTGCTGACGGTGATGATGAATTACCGGCGTAGGGCTTCGCCTAAGCACTACGACAATATGACCGAGGTGTAAAACTGTGGAGGGGGGCACCACACACGGCTAAAGATTAACTTGTGTTGTTTATGGGGTGCCCCCTTCCCCGTATATAAAGGAGGGAGGAAGAGGAGGCCGGCCCTAGAGGGGGCGCACCAAAAAGGGGGAGTCCTACTTGGACTCCCGGTCCAAGTAGGATTCGGCCCCCCTTTCCTATTCCAACTAGGAGAAGGAAGGGAAGGAGGAAGAGGGGACAAGGAAGGAGGAGGGCGCCGCCCCTTCCTAGTCCAATTCGGACCAGTCCATGGGGGGGGGGCGGCCACCCCTTGAGACCCTTCTCTCATTTCCCGTATGGCCCATTAAGGCCCAATACTTCCCCCGGCGAATTCCCATAACTCTCCGGTACTCCGAAAAATACCCGAATCACTCGGAACCTTTCCGATGTTCGAATATAGCCTTCCAATATATTGATCTTTACCTCTCAACCATTTCGAGACTCCTCGTCATGTTCGTGATCTCGTCCGGGACGCCAAACAAACTTCGGTCATCAAATCACATAACTCATAATACAAATCATCATCAAACGTTAAGCGTGCGGACCCTACGGGTTCGAGAACTATGTAGACATGACCGAGACACATCTCCGGTCAATAACAAATAGCGTAACCTGGATGCTCATATTGGCTCCTACATATCCTATGAAGATCTTTATCGGTCAAACCGCATAACAACATACGTTGTTCCCTTTGTCATCGGTATGTTACTTGTCTGAGATTTGATCGTCAAGTATCATCATACCTAGTTCAATCTCGTTACCGGCAAGTCTCTTTACTCATTCTGTAATGCATCACCCCGCAACTAACTCATTAGTCCAATTGCTTGCAAGGCTTATAGTGATGTGCATTACCGAGAGGGCCCAGAGATACCTCTCCAATACACGGAGTGACAAATCCTAATCTCGATCTATGCCAACCCAACAAACACCTTCGGAGACACCTGTAGAGCGTCTTTATAATCACCCAGTTATGTTGTGATGTTTGATAGCACACAAGGTGTTCCTCTGGTATTCGGGAGTTGCATAATCTCATAGTCAGAGGAACATGTATAAGTCATGAAGAAAGCAATATCAATAAAACTCAATGATCATAATGCTAAGCTAACGTACGGGTCTTGTCCATCACATCATTCTCTAATGATGTGATCCCGTTCATCAAATGGCAACACATGTCTATGGTCAGGAAACTTAACCATCTTTGATTAACGAGCTAGTCTAGTAGAGGCATACTAGAGACACTTTGTTTTGTCTATGTATTCACACATGTATCAAGTTTCCGGTTAATACAATTCTAGCATGAATAAAAAACATTTATCATGATATCTTTCTCTAATAATAAAGCGATTATCGCTTCTGCCCCCCTGCTCACCGTCGTCACGTTTTTGCTAAATAGTCCCTGTGGGTTTTGATTATTCAACCCGCAGTCCCTCTTTTAGTGGAGGTCTGAAAAATGATTTGTTTTTTTAAAGTAAAAACTGCGTCTTATCCAGACGCCGGCACTTCCCTTCCAGCCATGGAGGAGCAGGAGAAGTTGAGGGGCGGGTGGAGCACTAGAAGTTGATGGGCGGCGCGGCAGAGGAGAAGTTGAGGGGCGGGCGGAGCAGGAGAAGTTGATGGGCGGTGCGGCAGATCAAGAAAAGTTGAGGGGCGGCACGTTGATAGCAGCGACAGCTTTGGGTGGGCTCGTGGGCGAGCGTGCTGCAGGAAAAATTAGGTCCCCGCCAGCGACGAGCTTGCTGGAGCCGATGAAGGGACCCGTGCGCGTTGGCCGGCCTTGCTCTGGCGGAGGAGCTCGAGGGCGTGCCGGCTGCTGCACGTGGCGGAGCTGCTGCTCCTGCTTTTCCGCTGCGTCGGCCGACCTTCAGTGGCGGCGGCGCCGGCCTTGCTATGGCGACCGAGCTCGAGGGCGTGCCGGCTACTGCACGTGGCGAAGCTGCTGCTCCTGATGTTCCCCCGCCGTCGGCCGACCTTCAGTGGCGGCGGCTCGAGCTCCTGGGCATGGCCAGCGGCTGCTCCAGTTGCTGGGCGCGGCAGCCGGAGCAGCACGCACCAGTTCTTCCTGCAGCCTTGTCGCCCACGTTCCCGAAAACCACCGTCTGCCATCGCCGATGAACCCAGTGCTCTCGAGCCCCTCGGCTTGCTCCCGCAGCACCAACATGCTCCTGATCTAGAAGAATTGCCGACGCGTCTAGGGTGGGACTGCTCTCCAATACGGACTCCAGGTCATTCTTGGACTGAAAGAATTCCAGGTGTTTATTTAGCTGAACTGAATCCCGAGATTTGGACATGCTGTTTTATGTGATGCTATTAGAAACGGCTAGAAAAAGATAAATTAGTAGAAACTGGAAAAATGAATACTTGCGGAAGGTCTACAATAGCTGATTGTATTCATTGTAGAAAAAGCATTTAACCTCTTTAATTTATTAATTGATCCTGGAGCTATGGTGCAGATAGTGGCCATGGTGGACGGATGATATGAGGTGATCTGGGTGCTGCATTTGATGTCCATGATCTGTTTGCTGCAGGCCAACTCCCTGCTTGTGGCCTCTGAAGGTTGGGAAACTATAACTCAAATGTATCTGAAGACATGGTCAGCACGTTTAGGCACTTATGAATTCGAAATGTTATTTTTTTTGTTGTGCACTGAAGTTTTTTTGTTCATAGTACTTCACGCCGATAGCTGATAAGGCATTGATTTTTTGCCAATGTATACATAGAAAAGACATGTAATGTAACATCCCAAATTTTTCAATTTGGAATGTTATACATAGATCATTCATGCATATCATATTTTATTGCATTTCGTTTCGCAATCCTCGAAATCCTAAGCAACTCAAGGACCCTCGGAGAGAGTTGGGGATTTCCCTGTTTTCATATTTGAGTTTTATCAAATATTGAAACAAGGATTATTGGTTTTAATTATTTTTCTCTCCAAAAATATTTCATATTAAAATATATGAGAGGAGATAATATGACTTCTCCAAAATAATTGAAATATTGAAGGAAAAATATTAAAATAAAATATTTGATTTTATTCGGATTTTATTACTATTTTATTTGCATTAGAAAAATTGCACGTTTTTCAAAATTGCATTTTAGGGCCAAGAAAATGTTCATCTCGTTCTAATATTTTATTTAGACGGTGAAAATTTGTTTTGGTATTTTTAGATTTTTATTTATTTTTCTAGGATTTATTTATGTTTCGGCGAAATTATTAAAAAAAAATCTTCTCTTCGCCGACTGGGCCGAAGCCCAGCCAGCCGGCCCAGCCCGCCCAAGCCCTCCGCCTCGTCCTTGACCGGGAAACCGCCGCCGCCCGCGACGCCGAGTCCGGCCAGGACTCTCCCCGTGCCGCCTTGCCCCCTCCCCCAAGCTAGCCCCCCCTTTAGATACGCCGCCCTCGGACCCCCTGACCACCACCCGAAGCCCGTCGCTGCCGTCGCCGCCCCGCCGCCTAGCCCGCACCGTCGCTGCCGCCGCCGCCCCGCCGCCTAGCACCGTGCCGCCGCCTGCCGTTGCCGCCCGCGCCGCCGCCTGCCGTTGCCGCCCGCGCACCCCGCCGCCGCAGCCCACCTCGCCGGAGCCGCCCCGCCTCGCCGGACCTCGCCGGAGGTATAAGCCGCCGTTGCCGCCGTTCGGTTTTATTTTGAAACCGATCCGGTTCTTTTAGAAAACCCTAGGTTCGTTTTTTGGATAGATCGGTTTTATTTTTTTCTGGTTTAGTTTATTTAGCGGACGTTCGTCCGTACGTTCGTTTTAACGAACGGTGTTCACTCGTTAGCCGCAGACAGCGAACGTTCGTTCGTTAGCCTGTTCGTCAGTTTTTCTTTTTCTCGGATTTTTTGCGATTATTTTCGATTGCGATTTCTGATCCGATTTTCGTTTCAGTTTATCTTTTCGCTCGTTTATCGGAATCAGGCGATTCAAGCGCCTAGATCTTCGTCTCGAAACCCTCTTTCTGTTTAATCAACTTGAACAAGATTTTGGTACTATAAAATTTTACTTTAGTTCAGATTAGTAAACGGATCTTGTTTTTTTCGCAGTTTGAGTTTCGTTGCTCCATTTGATTTGATTCTTTTCGCAAACTGGAGTTCTTAAGTTGAACTTTCTGGTCAATTCTTCTTATTTGAGTTTTGCCCGTGCATCTTTGCTTGAATGCTTATGTATGCTATTGTTTGTTTGCGATAGAATTCCCGGAGTGCGAAGCGTGCTACTACGAGTCCCTTGGTTTTGCAGATCGTCAACAAGGCAAGTAACACATTGATCATACTCCTTTCATACCCACTTTTTATGCATTAGTTCCAATCCTCAAACATTGCATGACTAGGATGTGATTAACTTGTGGGTATTGGGAAGTAGTTGATGAGGTAGAACCTATTGCCCTGTTATATTCAAACCATTGGGAGTTACTTCTACGTATTGCTTATATTGCTATGCTATGCTCGTAGACGTGGTTTGGGTGAGTGAATCCATGACATATGTGAGATGATTTAATTAATGGTTCAACTTAAGGTGGCAACTTTAATACACATATGGGTGGATTGCTTGTCGGTCACCTAGAGAATCCAGTGTTGTCCTAGGATATCCCGGAGTACCCGTGTGATAATCCTAAGGTCCGCCACCCAGGCTCAAAGGGAACTGAGATATTTTCATGCTAGAAACTTCCGTGTGCAGCCACAAGCTATTATGGGCTCTAGCATAGTTGAGTAGGTTGCATGAGCTCTTGAAGAGGTGGATCAGCAGGTAGAGGGATGTAGGTTGGTATGGTCGGCCCGGAGTAAAGAGTTAATGTTTCTGAAAGACTGTGTCTCGGTCATCCGTTTCTCAAACACCATGTAGTGCGAGAAAACCAACGGAGGAGATCGAGTCTTGTGGGGAAAAGTGCGCAAACCTCTGCAGAGTGTACAATCTAATCATGGTTAGCCGTGTCCCCGGTTATGGACATCTTGAGTATCTAGTACTTGGATTATCCTAAGTATCTCATCACTCTAAACTAATATTGTTGGGTTGATAATTACTTTTAATTGGATTGAGTTGGAGGAACCTTCTCAATGATGTTTCAACTACCATGATAGTTAAAATAAAACTTATTCCTTTGTTGTAGGGAAAAATTGGCTTTTCGCAAAACTATAACCATAGAGCTTTCCACCAGCCAAATATGCATGTAGGATAGCATTATTCTGTTCTTGCTCTACTGTGTATATTGCCAGCATATTCCATGTGCTGACCCGTTTCCGGGCTGCAACGTATTATGTTGCAGACTTTTCAGACGAGGAGTAAGGTTCGTTAGGTCGTTGCCGTGCAGCTCAGCTATGCCGTTGGAGTTGATGGACTCACTTTATCTTCCAAGCCTTCCGCTGTTATCGTACTAGATGGCCTTAAGCCATATTTATTGTAGTAAGTTCTCTTTTGAGACATTCGATGTAATAAGTGTGTGATTGCTACTCTGTTATAAATCCTTCGAGTACTGTGTGTGTCAGCATTACCGATCCAGGGATGACACTGAAGCACAGAGACTTGACCGTTTGAGGTCGGGTCGCTACAAGATGGTATCAGAGCACACGCTGAGTGTAGGACACGACCACTAAGATAAGCCATAGGTCACTCTTCTCTACCCATTTCTGACTCCTCTCCATTTTCTACTCTTTAGGATGGCGGATTTGAAGAACAAGTTTGCACAACCGGATGAAGACACACCCTTTGGACGCCACTTGAAGGAAGTCACTAGGTACCTGAACATCAGAATACCAAGCTTCACCGGGACTTACAACGCCACTTGGCCAGAAGAGGAGCGCTGGATGATTCTAGTTCAAGTTCCAGGAAGGACGTTCTCGCCAACCACTAAGCCCATAGAATTTTTTTTGAAGCACCCACCTGGAGTCTAGGCAAGAGCATGGCAGCCCACATTACCATGGGATGCATTGGAGAAGTCTACAACAAGGATCTCAAGGACACTATCTATCAGATATGTGGGCGCCGAGATGAGCAATGGGAGATGATCAGCACCAAGAAGGACAAATCCATTGCAGCTTTCATCCAGGAGTTAAACCAGCACATTCGACGCCAGGAGAATCAGATGTGCGCAGACATGATATATTTGAAGAAAGCAAAGACAAGGATCATCGAGCTGGAAGAAGAACTCAAGTTTACACGCGATGGATATGAGGAGGAAATTGCAACACTATTGGAGAAGAATGACGACCTGATAAAGAAGATCGGAGTATTCATGGGCGACCCCGCGCCAGGAGGAGAGGACGACGATTCCACTTGCTCGGAGAACTACATCATCATCGACGACACCGACTCTGACCCCAGTGAAGATGACTTTGAAGACGAAGTTGGAGCAGAGTATATATAGTAGTATTCCCCCATGTATATATAGTAGTAGTTGAGCACTTTCAACAATAGTTCTAGACCGTTTGTATGCCTTGCTTGATTGATTGAGTGAAATGATTGTGTTTGTCTCATGTGCTTTCTCACTAGACCCCTTTTCTATTCTAATCTCTCCCCTCTAAACCCACCAGATGCCACCGAGACGTGACACCGGATTTGCCTTCCCGCCAGAGCTTACTCAGTTGATCCAGCAGCAGAATGCCTTGATGCAATTGTTAGTCCAGAACCAAGGCAATAACAACAACAACAACCCGCCTCCAGTTGACAACTTAGCTCGCTTTCTGAGGTTGCAGCCGCCGGTGTTTTCCAGTAGCACCGAGCCTATAGTTGCTGATGATTGGCTACGCGGTATTGGAAGGGAGGTGACCACCGTAGGTTGCATAGATGCTGAGAAGGTGCGCTTTGCCGCACATCAATTGGATGGACCAGCAGCCTCATGGTGGGAGAATTATACGACCACTTTCCCCATAGCCAACGTCACTTGGGATCAGTTTCAGCAAGCTTTTCGCACAGCCCATGTCTCAACTGGAGCTATGAGCATGAAGAAGCATGAGTTTCGCAACTTACGCCAGGGGAACCGTACTGTGGCTCAGTACATGGATGAGTTTAGCAAGTTATCTCGCTATGCCCCTGATGATGTGGCCACAGATGCCGCGAAGCAGAGTTTATGGAAGGGCTGAATGATGAGATGAGCATGCAGTTGATGGTGGAAACATTCAACAACTACCAGGAGTTGGTAGATAAGGCTCTTATGATTGAAGGGAAGCAGCAGCAGATTGAGAGCCGTAAGAGGAAATATGGACAAGGGAGGTATAACTCAGGAGCTCAGCAGAAACCTCGCCTAACCCCGAACTCGGGAGGACTTGTTCATAACCATGGAGGTCATAACCACACCGGAGGAAGTTCGCATAACCACAATGGTTCTAAGAATGGGACTGGGAACGGAACAAGCAACAATCAGAACTGCTCCAATCCAGCCACACCCGCCAAGAGAGATCTAAGGCACATTACTTGCTTTAAGTGCGGGAAGACTGGACACTATGCCACGGAGTGCCCTGAAGCGAAGAATGGAAACGGCAATGGGAGTGCTGGGAAGAAGCCCAATCCATTCAACAAAGGACAAGTGAACCACGTTAATGTGGAGGAGGTTGAAGATCAGCCAGACGCGGTTATCGGTAAGTTTTTGGTTAAGTCTTTTAGCGCCCTTGTTCTTTTTGACACTGGTGCATCGCATTCATACATATCAAGGGGATTCGTGGATAAGTTTAAACTACCAACCCAAACCCTTAGGACCCCTCTGTTAGTGAGTTCACTTGGATCAGAGTATATGGCTAGTCGATGGTGCGACCAGATACCCCTAACCATTGATAGCCATGTTTTCCCGTCAGACCTAATAATTTTGGAGTCACAAGGATTGGATGTGATATTAGGCATGGACTGGATGTCAAAGTATGGAGCAAGCATTGACTGTGCTAGTAAGTCGATTTATCTCACCACCCCGGAGGGAAAAAGGATTAAGTATGTATCTTAGCATGCGCCTAGGAGGAGCCAAGTAAATACCCTCACGGGAGTTGTTCAGGAGGAAGTGCTTGTAGTGAAGGATTACCCGGATGTTTTTCCAGAGGAGTTACCAGGCATGCCACCGGATCGTGACATCGAGTTTTTGATAGATCTATTGCCAGGTAGAGGGCCAATATCAAAGAGACCCTACCGGATGCTCGCAAATAATCTGGAGGAGATTAAGAAGCAGATCAAGGAGTTATTGGAGAAAGGTTACATTCAGCGGAGTTCATCATCATGGGGAGCCCCAGTGCTTTTGGTTGAGAAGAAGGATAAGTCTCTAAGAATGGTTGTTGATTATCGTGCGTTAAATGAGGTGACGATCAAGAACAAATACCCACTGCCGATGATCAATGATTTGTTTGACCAACTGCAAGGAGCTAAGGTGTTTTCAAAGATCGATCTGCGATCAGGATATCACCAGCTGAAGATTCGAGAGAAGGATATACCAAAGACAGCATTCACCACACGGTATGGGTTGTATGAATGTACGGTCATGTCATTTGGACTGACTAACGCCCCTGCCTATTTCATGAGCATGATGAACAAAGTGTTCATGGAATATTTGGATAAGTTTGTTGTGGTGTTCATTGATGATATAATGGTATACTCGAAGAATGAGGAGGAGCACGAAGAGCATTTGCGTTTAGTGCTCGAGAAACTCAGGGAACACCAGTTGTATGCCAAGTTCAGCAAATGTGAGTTTTGGTTGAAGGAAGTCGGATTCCTTGGACATGTTATATCAGGAGAAGGTATAGCAGTAGACCCCACCAAGGTTCAGTCAGTCACTGAATGGTTGGCACCCACTTCAGTTAGCAAGATCCGCAGTTTTCTTGGATTCACAGGATACTATCGAAGATTCATTGAGAATTTTTCCAAGATTGCAAAGCCAATGACGGAGTTATTGAAGAAGGATACCGAATTTAAATGGACGGAAGAACGTGAGGCAAGTTTTCAGGAGTTAAAGAAACGTTTGACTACATCCCCAGTGCTGATTCTGCCGGATATCCGCAAGGATTTCCAAGTGTATTGCGACGCCTCTCGCCTAGGACTTGGAAGTGTGCTTATGCAGGACGGAAGAGTTGTTTCGTATGCCTCACGACAACTAAAACCGCACGAATTGAATTATGCCACGCATGATTTGGAGTTAGCAGCAGTAGTGCATGCGCTCAAGACTTGGAGACATTACCTTATTGGAAATCGTGGTGATGTGTACACGGATCATAAGAGTTTGAAGTACATTTTCACACAAAAGGAGCTGAACCTTAGGCAGAGGAGATGGTTGGAGCTTATAAAAGATTGTGACATGAAGCTGCACTATCATCCAGGCAAGGCCAATGTCGTAGCAGACGCCTTGAGTCGGAAGAGTTATGCTAACACCCTAGTGAGCACGGGATTGCCAAAGGAGTTAGCAGAAGATCTCAGGGAACTTCGATTGGAGATTGTTCCTAGAGGTTTTGTTGCAACAATGGAAGTTCAGTCTACATTGTTAGGAAAGAGTCGGGAAGCTCGGAAGGATGACAAAGAGATTGCCGAGATAAAAGAAAGAATGAGAAAAGGAAAGGCCAAAGGTTTTCGTGAGGATGAGCACGACACCTTATGGTTTGAGGACCATGTTTATGTGCCCAATAACACAGAGATCAGGAAGTTAATACTTCAGGAGGCTCATGACTCACCATACTCGATACACCCCGGAAACACCAAGATGTATTTGGATTTGAAGGAACGTTTCTGGTGGACTGGTATGAAGAAGGATATTGCTGAGTATGTAGCCGTATGTGATGTATGTCAGAGAGTGTACAGCCTATGCCGATACCCGAATGGAAGTGGGATAAACTTGGCATGGATTTCATCACTGGATTGCCCAGGACCAAATCAGGATATGATTCTATATGGGTAGTAGTTGATCGCTTGATCAAAGTGGCTCACTTTATCCCAGTGAAAACAACCTATACAAGTGCGAAGTTGGCCAAGATATATATGACCAGGATCGTATGTCTGCATGGAGTTCCGAGGACCATCGTATCAGATAGAGGAACACAGTTTACCTCAAAGTTTTGGCATCAACTGCACCAGACTTTGGAAACGAGATTGGAGTTCAGTACAGCATTTCACCCACAGACGGATGGACAGACCAAGAGAGTCAACCAGATTCTGGAGGATATGTTGAGGGCTTGTGTGCTGGATTATGGATCTAGTTGGGATGACAATTTGCCCTACGCAGAGTTCTCATACAACAATAGCTACCAAGCCAGTTTGAAGATGGCACCGTTCGAAGCCCTGTATGGACGAAGGTGCAGAACACCGTTGATGTGGGATGAAGTTGGAGACCGGCAGTTGTTTGGACCAGACTTGATCAATGAGTCTGAAGAGAAAGTTAAGCTGATCCGAGATAGACTGAAGGTAGCTCAGTCCAGGCAGAAGAGTTACGCAGATTTGAAACGCAAGGAGGTAACCTATGAAATTGGAGACAGAGCATATCTGCGAGTGTCACCCTTGCGAGGAGTGCAACGTTTTGGAGTCAAGGGAAAGTTAGCCCCAAGATTTGTAGGACCGTATCGTGTTTTGGAACGTATGGGAGAAGTTGCCTACAAGTTGGAGTTACCTGAAGGACTGTCAGGAGTTCATGATGTGTTTCATGTTTCACAGCTGAAGAAGTGTCATGCTGAGATGGCTGATATACCGTTAAGAGATACAGTACCCTTGGAGGCGATTCAGTTGGACAGTGATCTGACCTATGAGGAGAAGCCAGTCAGGATTCTTGAATTTGCCAGCCGAGTCACCCGCAGCAAGGTTATCAAGTTTTGCAAAGTTCAGTGGAGCCACCATACCGAGGATGAAGCCACCTGGGAATGAGAGGATGATCTTCGCAAAGACCACCCACACCTATTTTCTAGCCAACCCGAATCCCGAGGGCGAGATTCATCTTAAGGGGGTAGGTTTGTAACATCCCAAATTTTCAATTTGGAATGTTATACATAGATCATTCATGCATATCATATTTTATGGCATTTCGTTTCGCAATCCTCGAAATCCTAAGCAACTCAAGGACCCTCGGAGAGAGTTGGGGATTTCCCTGTTTTCATATTTGAGTTTTATCAAATATTGAAACGAGGATTATTGGTTTTAATTATTTTTCTCTCCAAAAATATTTCATATTAAAATATATGAGAGGAGATAATATGACTTCTCCAAAGTAATTGAAATATTGGAGGAAAATATTAAAATCAAATATTTGATTTTATTCGGATTTTATTGCTATTTTATTTGCATTAGAAAAATTGCACGTTTTTCAAAATTGCATTTTAGGGCCAAGAAAATGTTCATCTAATTCTAAATATTTTATTTAGACGGTGAAAATTTGTTTTGGTATTTTTGGATTTTCATTTATTTTTCTAGGATTTATTTAAGTTTCGGCGAAATTATTTTAAAAAAAATCTTCTCTTCGCCGACTGGGCCGAAGCCCAGCCAGCCGGCCCAGCCCGCCCGAGTCCTCCGCCTCGTCCCCGACCGGGAGATCGCCGCCACCCGCGACGCCGAGTCCGGCTAGGACTCTCCCCGCGCCGCCTTGCCCCCTCCCCCAAGCTAGCCCCCCTCCTTTATATACGCCGCCCCCGGACCCCCTCACCACCACCCGAACCCCGCCGCCCGCCGAACGCCGCCGCTGCCATCGCCTCCTCGCCGCCTAGCCCGCGCCGCCGCTGCCGTCGCCGCCCCGGCACCTAGCGCCGCGCCGCCGCCGCCCGCGCACGCCGCCGCCGCATCCCACCTCGCCGGAGCCGCCCCGCCTCGCCGGACCTCGCCGGAGGTATAAGCCGTCGTTGTCGCCGTTCGGTTTTATTTTAAAACCGATCTGGTTTTTTTTAGAAAACCCTATGTTCATTTTTTTGATAGATCGGTTTTATTTTTTTCCGGTTTAGTTTATTTAGCGGACGTTCGTCCGTATGTTCGTTTCAACGAACGGTGTTCACTCGTTAGCCGTAGACAGCGAATGTTCGTTCGTTAGCCTGTTCGTCAGTTTTTCTTTTTCTTGTATTTTTCGCGATTATTTTCGATCGTGATTTCTGATCCGATTTTCGTTTCAGTTTATCTTTTCGCTCGTTTATCGGAATCAGGCGATTCAAGCGCCTACATCTTCGTCTCGAAACCCTCTTTCTATTTAATCAACTTGAACAAGATTTTGGTACTGTAAAATTTGACTTTTGTTCAGATTAGTAAACGGATCTTGTTTCTTTCGCAGTTTGAGTTTCGTTGCTCCGTTTGATTTGATTCTTTTCGCAAACCTGAGTTCTTAAGTTGAATTTTCTGGTCAATTCTTCTTATTTGAGTTTTGCCCGTGCATCTTTGCTTGAATGCTTATGTATGCTATTGTTTGTTAGCGATAGAATTCCCGGAGTGCGAAGCGTGCTACTACGAGTCCCTAGGTTTTGCGGATCGTCAGCAAGGCAAGTAACACATTGATCATACTCCTTTCATACCCAGTTTTTGTGCATTAGTTCCAATCCTCAAACATTGCATGACTAGGATGTGATTAACTTGTGGGTATTGGGAAGTAGTTGATGAGGTAGAACCTATTGCCGTATTATATTCAAACCCTTGGGAGTTACTTCTACGTATTGCTTATATTGCTATGCTATGCTCGTAGACGTGGTTTGGGTGAGTGAATCCATGACAGATGTGAGATGATTTAATTAATGGTTCAACTTAAGGTGACAACTTTAATACACATCTGGGTGGATTTCTTGTCGGGCACCTGGAGAATCCAGTGTTGTCCTAGGATATCCCGGAGTACCCGTGTGATAATCCTAAGGTCCGCCACCCAGGCTCAAAGGGAACTGAGATATTTTCATGCTAGAAACTTCCGTGTGCAGCCACAAGCTATTATGGGCTCTAGCATAGTTGAGTAGGTTGCATGAGCTCTTGAAGAGGTGGATCAGCAGGTAGAGGGATGTAGGTTGATATGGTCTGCCCGAAGTAAAGAGTTAATGTTTCTGAAAGACTGTGTCTCGGTCATCCGTTTCTCAAACACCATGTAGTGCGAGAAAACCAACGGAGGAGATCGAGTCTTGTGGGGAAAAGTGCGCAAACCTCTGCAGAGTGTACAATCTAATCATGGTTAGCCGTGTCCCCGGTTATGGACATCTTGAGTATCTAGTACTTGGATTATCCTAAGTATCTCATCACTCTAAATTAATATTGTTGGGTTGATAATTACTTTTAATTGGGATTGAGTTGGAGGAACCTTCTCAATGATGTTTCAACTACCATGATAGTTAAAATAAAACTTATTCCTTTGTTGTAGGAAAAAATTGGGTTTTCGCAAAACTATAAGCATAGAGCTTTCCACCAGCCAAATATGCATGTAGTGATAGCATTATTCTGTTCTTGCTCTACTGTGTTATATTGCCAGCATATTCCATGTGTTGACCCGTTTCCGGGCTGCAACGTATTATGTTGCAGACTTTTCAGACGGGGAGTAAGGTTCGTTAGGTCATTGCCGTGCAGCTCAGCTATGCCGTTGGAGTTGATGGACTCACTTTATCTTCCAAGCCTTCCGCTGTTATCGTATTAGATGTCCTTAAGCCATATTTATTGTAGTAAGTTCTCTTCTGAGACATTCGATGCAATAAGTGTGTGATTGCTACTCTGTTATAAATCCTTCGAGTAGTGTGTGTGTCAGCATTACCGATCCAGGGATGACACTGAAGCACAGAGACTTGACCGTTTGAGGTCGGGTCACTACATGTAACTGTATATTTTTTAAGACAGCTAGCTACTTGGATTACGCATCAGCAAGTGATATGCTTCCAACGTATCTATAGTTTTTGATAGTTCCATGCTATTATATTATCTGATTGGGATGTTTAATGGGCTTTATTATGCACTTTTATATTATTTTTGGGACTAACCTATTAACCGTAGGCCCAGTGCAAATTGATGTTTTTTTTTGCCTATTTCAATGTTTCACAGAAAAGGAATATCAAACGGAATCAAACCTTCACGAGAATCGTTTTTGGAACGAACGCTATCCAGGAGACTTCGAGTGGACGTCAAGGAAGCAACGAGGCGGCCACGAGGCAGGGAGGTGCGCCCCCCACCCTCGTGGGCCCCTCGTGGATCCACCGACCTACTTCTTTCGCCTATATATACTCATATACCCTGAAAACATTCGAGAGCACCAGGAAACCCTATTTCCACCGCCGCAACCTTCTGTACCCGTGAGATCCCATCTTGGGGTCTTTTCCGGCGCTCCGCCGGAGGGGGAATCGATCACGGAGGGCTTCTACATCAACACCATAGCCTCTCCGATGATATGTGAGTAGTTTACCACAGACCTTCGGGTCCATAGTTATTAGCTAGATGGCTTCTTCTCTCTCTTTGGATCTCCATACAAAGTTCTCATCGATCTTCTTGGAGATCAATTCGATGTAATTCTTTTTGCGTTGTGTTTGTCGAGATCCGATGAATTTTGGGTTTATGATCAAGATTATCTATGAACAATATTTGATTCTTCCCTGAATTCTTATATGCATGATTTATTATCTTTGCAAGTCTCTTCAAATTATTAGTTTGGTTTGGCCTACTAGATTGATCTTTCTTCCCATGGGAGAAGTGCTTAGCTTTGGGTTCAATCTTGCGGTGTACTTTCCCGGTGACAGCAGGGGCAGCAAGGCACGTATTGTATTGTTGCCATCAAGGATAAGAAGATGGGGTTTATAACATATTGCTTGAGTTTATCCCTCTACATCATGTCATCTTGCCTAATGCGTTACTCTGTTCTTATGAACTTAATACTCTAGATGCATGCTGGATAGCGGTCGATGTGTGGAGTAATAGTAGTAGATGCAGAATTGTTTGGGTCTACTTGTCACGGACGTGATGCCTATATACATGATCATGCCTAGATATTCTCATAACTATGCCTTTATCGCGTTGGTTGCAAGGTTCTTGATTGTTTGTGCAGGTACTAGGTGACTTGCGCGTTGTCTCCTACTGGATTGATACCTTGGTTCTCAAAAACCAAGGGAAATACTTATGCTACTTTGCTGCATCACCCTTTCCTCTTCAAGGGAAAACCAACGCATGCTCAAGTGGTAGCAAGAAGGATTTATGGCGCCGTTGCCGGGGAGATCTACGCACAAGTCAAGACATACCAAGTACCCATCACAAACTCTTCTCCCTCGCATTACATTATTTGCCATTTGCCTCTCATTTTCCTCTTCCCCACTTCACCTTTGCTGTTTTATTCGCCCACTTTTTCCGCTCGTCTCTTTTCGCTTGCTTCTTGTGTGCTTGTGTGTTGGATTGTTTGTCACGATGGCTCAAGACAATACTAAATTGTGTGACTTTTCCAATACCAACAACAATGATTTTATTAGCACTCCGATTGCTCCTATTACCGATGCTGAATCCTGTGAAATTAATGCTGCTTTGTTGAATCTTGTCATGAAAGATCAATTTTCTGGCGTTCCTAGTGAAGATGCCGCTACCCATCTAAACAACTTTGTTTATTTGTGTGATATGCAAAAGAAGAAAGATGCGGATAATGATATTGTTAAATTTCTGTTTTCACTTAGAGATCAGGCTAAAACTTGCTTTTCTTCTTTGCCTAAAAATAGTATTGATTCATGGAATAAGTGCAAAGATGCTTTTATCTCTAAGTATTTTCCTCCCGCTAAGATCATCTCTCTTAGAAACGATATTATGAATTTTAAGCAACTTGATCATGAGCATGTTGCACAATCTTGGGAGAGGATGAAATTAATGATACGTAATTGCCCTACACATGGTTTGAATTTATGGATGATTATACAAAAAATTTATGTTGGATTGAATTTTGCTTCTAGAAATCTTTTAGATTCTGTTGCGGGAGGCACTTTTATGGAAATAAATTTAGGAGAAGCTACTAAACTCCTAGATAATATTATGGTTAATTATTCTCAATGGCACACCGAAAGATCTACTAGTAAAAAGGTTCATGTGATAGAAGAGATTAATGTTTTGAGTGGAAAGATGGATGAACTTATGAAATTGTTTGCTAATAAGAGTGTTTCTTATGATCCTAATGATATGCATTTGTCTACTTTGATTGAGAATAATAATGAATCTATGGATGTGAATTTTGTTGGTAGGAACAATTTTGGTAACAACGCGTATAGAGGAAACTTTAATTCTAGACCGTTCCCTAGTAATTCCTCTAACAATTATGGTAATTCCTACAACAACTCTTATGGAAATTTTAATAAGATGCCTTCTGATTTTGAGACTAGTGTTAAGAATTTATGATTTCGCAAAAGAATTTCAATGCCTTGCTTGAAGAAAAATTGCCTAAGATTGATGAGTTGGCTAGGAACGTGGATAGAATTTCTCTTGATGTTGATTCTTTGAAACTTAGATCTATTCCTCCTAAGCATGATATCAATGAGTCTCTCAAATCTATGAGAGTTTCCATTGATGAGTGCAAAGAAAGAACCGCTAGGATGCGTGCTAAAAAGATTGCTTTGTAAAAGCGTGTTCTTCTAGTTTTCATGATAATAATGATGAAGATCTAAAAGTAATTGATGTGTCCCCAATTAAATCTTTGTTTTCCAATATGAATCTTGATAGAGATGGGACTGGAGATGAGTGAACTTTAGTTAAAAGGCGTCCCAATGATTCGAAGTTTTTAGATCTTGATGCAAAAATAGGTAAAAGTGGGATTGAAGAGGTCAAAACTTTAGGTAGCAATGAACCCACTATTTTGGATTTCAAGGAATTTAATTGTGATAATTGTTCTTTGATAGATTGTATTTCCTTGTTGCAATCCGTGTTAAATTCTCCTCATGCTTATGATCAAAATAAAGCTTTTACTAAACATATCGTTGATGCTCTAATGCAGTCCTATGAAGAAAAGCTTGAATTGGAAGTTTCTATACCTAGAAAACTTTATGATGAGTGGGAACCTACTATTAAAATTAAGATTAAAGATCATGAATGCTATGCTTTATGTGATTTGGGTGCTAGTGTTTCCACGATTCCAATTTTTTTGTGTGATGTGTTAGGTTTCCGTGAATTTGATGATTGTTCTTTAAATTTGCATCTTGCGGATTCCACCATTAAGAAACCTATGGGAAGGATTAATGATGTTATTATTGTTGCAAATAGGAATTATGTGCCCGTAGACTTCATTGTTCTTGATATAGATTGCAATCCTACATGTCCTATTATTCTTGGTAGACCTTTCCTTAGAACGACTGGTGCAATTATTGATATGAAAGAAGGAAATATTAGATTACAATTTCCATTAAGGAAAGGCATGGAACACTTTCCTAGGAACAAAATTAAATTACCTTAAGAATCTATTATGAGAGCCACTTATGGATTGCATACCAAAGATGATAATAGCTAAATCTATTCTTGCTTTTATGCCTAGCTAGGGGCGTTAAATGATAGCGCTTGTTGGGAGGCAACCCAATTTTATTTTTGTTTCTTTTTAGTAATAAATAATTCATCTAGCTTCTGATTAGATGTGTTTTTTTGTTTTAATTAGTGTTTGTGCCAAGTAGAACCAATAGGATATTCTTGGGTGATAATTGTTTGATTTTGCTGAAAAAGACAGAAACTTTGCGCTCACGAAAATAATTGTTAAAATTCACCGGAACATGATAAATTGCTAATTCTTTTTGAAGTAGAACAATATAAAAATTATACAGGTTTTCCTAGTTTTTCATAATTTTTGGAGTTACAGAAGTATTCGAACAAATCAGATTCCTACAGACTGTTCTGTTTTTGACAGATTCTGTTTTTCATGTGTTGTTTGCTTATTTTGATGAATCTATGGCTAGTATCGGGGGGTATGAACCATAGGTAAGTTGGAATAAAGTAGGTTTAACACCAATATAAATAAAGAATGAGTTCATTACAGTAACTTGAGGGGGTGATTTGTTTTCTTATACTAACGGAGCTCATGAGATTTTCTGTTGACTTTTGTGTTGTGAAGTTTTCAAGTTTTTGGTAAAGATTTGATGGATTTTGGAATAAGGAGTGGAAAGAGCCTAAGCTTAGGGATGCCCAAGGCACCCCAAGGTAAAATTAAAGGACAACCAAAAGCCTAAGCTTGGGGATGCCCCGGAAGGCATCCCCTCTTTCGTCTTCGTCCATCGGTAACTTTACTTGAGGCTATATTTTTATTCACCACATGCTATGTGTTTTGCTTGGAGCGTCTTGTATGATTTGAGTCTTTGTTTGTTAGTTTACCACAATCATCCTTGCTGTACACACCTTTTGGAGAGACACACATGAATTGGAATTTATTAGAATACTCTTTGTGCTTCACTTATATCTTTCGAGCTAAATAATTTTTGCTCTAGTGCTTCACTTATATCTTTTAGAGCACGGTGGTGGTTTTATTTTATAGAAATTATTGATCTCTCATGCTTTATTATATTATTTTGAGAGTCCTTTAGAACAGCATGGTAATTTGCTTTGGCTATAAAATTGGTCCTAATATGATAGGCATCCAAGATGGGTATAATAAAAACTTTCATAAAAAGTGCATTGAATACTATGAGAAGTTTGATACTTGATGATTGTTTTGAGATATGAAGGTGGTAATATTAGAGTCGTGCTAGTTGAGTAGTTGTGAATTTGAGAAATACTTGTGTTGAAGTTTGCAAGTCCCGTAGCATGCACGTATGGTAAACGTTGTGTGACAAATTTGAAACATGAGGTGTTCTTTGATTGTCATCCTTATGAGTGGCGGTCGGGGATGAGCGATGGTGTTTTCCTACCAATCTATCCCCCTAGGAGCATGCGCGTAGTGCTTGGTTTTTGATGACTTGTAGATTTTTGCAATAAGTATGTGAGTTCTTTATGACTAATGTTGAGTCCATGGATTATACGCACTCTCACCTTTCCATCATTGCTAGCCTCTTCGGTACCGTGCATTGCCCTTTCTCACCTTGATAGTTGGTGCAAAGTTCGCCGGTGCATCCATACCCCGTGATACGATACGCTCTATCACACATAAACCTCCTTATATCTTCCTCAAAACAGCCACCATACCTACCTATTATGGCATTTCCATAGCCATTCGAGATATATTGCCATGCAACTTTCCACCGTTTCATTTAGTGACACGCCTCATCATTGTCATATTGCCTTGCATGATCATGTAGTTGACATCGTATTTGTGGCAAAGCCACCATGCATAATTTTTTCATACATGTCACTCTTGATTCATTGCCTATCCCAGTACACCGCCGGAGGAATTCATATAGAGTCATATTTTGTTCTAGTATCGAGTTGTAATCATTGAGTTGTAAATAAATAGAAGTGTGATGATCATCATTAATAGAGCATTGTCCCAAAAAACAGAAAGGCCAAAAAAGGCCCCAAAAAGGGAGAAAGGAAATAAAAGGGACAATGCTACTATCCTTTTTCCGCACTTGTGCTTCAAAGTAGCACCATGATATTTATAATAAAGAGTCTCTTATTTTGTCACTTTCATATACTAGTGTGAATTTTTCATTATAGAACTTTGCTTGTATATTCCAACAATGGGCTCCCTCAAATGCCCTAGGTCTTCGTGAGCAAGCAAGTTGGATGCACACCCACTTAGTTTCTTTTGTTGAGCTTTCATACATTTATAGCTCTAGTGCATCCGTTGCATGGAAATCCCTACTCCTTGCATTGACATCAATTGATGGGCATCTCCCTAGCCCATTGATTAGCCGCGTCAATATGAGACTTTCTCCTTTTTTGTCTTCTCCACACAACCCCCATCATTATACTCTATTCCACCCATAGTGCTATGTCCATGGCTCACGCTCATGTATTGCGTGAAAGTTGAAAAAAGTTGGAGATTACTAAAGTATGAAACAATTGCTTGGCTTGTCATTGGGATTGTGCTTGATGAGAGCATTCTTGTATGACGAAAATGAAGCATAGCCAAACTATATGATTTTGTAGGGATAAGCTTTCTTTGACATGTTATTTTGAGAAGACATAATTGCTTAGTTAGTATGCTTGAAGTATTATTATTTTTATGTCAATATTAAACTTTTGTCTTGAATCTTTCAGATCTGAACATTCATGCCACAATAAAGAGAATTACTTAGAAAATTATGTTAGGTAGCATTCCACACAAAAAGTTCTGTTTTTATCATTTACCTACTCGAGGACGAGCAGGAATTAAGCTTGGGGATGCTTGATACGTCTCCAACGTATCTATAATTTTTTATTGTTCCATGCTATTATATTATCTGTTTTGGATGTTTAACGGGCTTTATTATGCACTTTTATATTATTTTGGGGACTAACCTATTAACCGAAGGCCCAGTGCAAATTGCTATTTTTTTGCCTATTTCAGTGTTTCACAGAAAAGGAATATCAAACGGAATCCAAGCGGAATGAAACCTTCGCGAGGATTATTTTTGGAACAAACGCAATCCAGGAGACTTGGAGTGGACGTCAAGGAAGCAATGAGGCGGCCACGAGGCAGGGAGGCGCGCCCAGGGGGGTAGGCGCGCCCCCACCCTCGTGGGCCCCTCGTGGCTCCACCGACCTACTTCTTTCGCCTATATATACTCATCTACCCTGAAAACATCTGAGAGCACCACGAAACCCTATTTCCACTGCCGCAACCTTCTGTACCCATGAGATCCTATCTTGGGGCCTTTTCCGGCGCTCCACTGGATGGGGAATCGATCACGGAGGGCTTCTACATCAACACCATAGCCTCTCCGATGATGTGTGAGTTGTTTACTGCTACCTCTTGAGCACTGCGTTGGTTTTCCCTTGAAGAGGAAAGGGTGATGCAGCAAAGTAGCGTAAGTATTTCCCTCAGTTTTTGAGAATAAAGGTATCAATCCAGTAGGAGACTACACGCAAGTCGCCTTGTACCTACACAAACAAATAAGAACCTTGCAACCAACGCGATAAAGGGGTTGTCAATCCCTCCACGGCCACTTGCAAAAGTGAGATCTGATAGAGATAATAAGATAAATATTTTTGGTATTTTTATGATATAGATTGAAAGTAAAGATTGCAAGTAAAATAAATTGGAAACTTATATGATGGAAAATAGACCCGGGGGCCATAGGTTTCACTAGTGGCTTCTCTCAAGATAGCATCTACGGTGGGTGAACAAATTACTGTCGATCAATTGATAGAAAAGCGCATAGTTATGACAATATCTAGGCATGATCATGTATATAGGCATCATGTCCGTGACAAGTAGACCGAAACGATTCTGCATCTACTACTATTACTCCACGCATCGACCGCTATCCAGCATGCATCTAGAGTATTAAGTTCATAAGAACAGAGTAACGCATTAGGCAAGATGGCATGATGTAGAGGGATAAACTCAAGCAATATGATATAAACCCCATCTTTTTATCCTCGATGGCAACAATACAATACCTGCCTTGCTGCCCCTGCTGTCACTGGGAAAGGACACCGCAAGGTTGAGCCCAAAGCTAAGCACTTCTCCCATTGCAAGAAAGATCAATCTAGTAGGCCAAACCAAACTGATAATTCGAAGAGACTTGCAAAGATATCAAATCATACATAAAAGAATTCAGAGGAGATTCAAATATTGTTCATAGATAATCTTGATCATAAACCCACAATTCATCGGATCTCGACAAACACACCGCAAAAAGAATTACATCGAATAGATCTCCAAGAGAATCAAGGAGAACTTTGTATTGAGATCCAAAGAGAGAGAAGAAGCCATCTAGCTAATAACTATGGACCTGAAGGTCTATGGTAAACTACTCACACATCATCGGAGTGGCTATGGTGTTGATGTAGAAGCCCTCTGTGATCGATTCCCCCTCCGGCGGAGCGCCGGAAAAGGCCCCAAGATGGGATCTCACGGGTACAGAAGGTTAAGGCGCTGGAAATAGGGTTTTGTGGTGCTCTCGGATGTTTTCGGGGTATATGAGTATATATAGGCGAAAGAAGTCGGTCAGCGGAGCTACGAGGGTGGGGGCGCCTACCCCCCTAGGAGCGCCTCCCTGCCTCGTGGCTTCCTCGTTGCTTGCTTGACGTCCACTCCAAGTCTCCTGGATTGCGTTTGTTCCAAAAATCACTCTCCCGAAGGTTTCATTCCGTTTGGATTCCGTTTGATATTCCTTCTCTGCGAAACACTGAAATAGGCAAAAAACAGCAATTTGCACTGGGCCTCCGGTTAATAGGTTAGTCCCAAAAATAATATTAAAGTGTATAATAAAGCCCATTAAACATCCAAAACAGATAATATAATAGCATGGAACAATCAAAAATTATAGATACATCGGAGACGTATCAAGCATCCCCAAGCTTAATTCCTGCTCGTCCTCGAGTAGGTAAATGATAAAAACAGAATTTTTGATGTGGAATGGTACCTAACATAATTTTCTAAGTAATCCTCTTATTGTGGCATGAATGTTCAGATCCGAAAGATTCAAGACAAAAGTTTAATATCGACATAAAAATAATAATACTTCAAGCATACTAACTAAGCAATTATGTCTTCTCAAAATAACATGGCCAAAGAAAGTTCATCCCTACAAAATCATATATTTTGGCTATGCTTCATTTCCGTCACACAAAAATGCTCTCATCATGCACAACCCCAATGACAAGCCAAGCAATTGTTTCATACTTTAGTAATCTCAAACTTTTTTCAACTTTCACGCAATACATGAGCGTGAGCCATGGACATAGCACTATGGGTGGAATAGAATATAATGATGGGGGTTGTGTGGAGAAGACAAAAAAGGAAGAAAGTCTCACATTGACGCGGCTAATCAACGGGCTAGGGAGATGCCCATCAATTGATGTCAATGCAAGGAGTAGGGATTGCCATGCAACAGATGCACTAGAGCTATAAATGTATGAAAGCTCAACAAAAGAAACTAAGTGGGTGTGCATCCAACTTGCTTGCTCACGAAGACCTAGGGCATTTGAGGAAGCCCATTGTTGGAATATACAAGCCAAGTTCTATAATGAAAAGTTCCCACTAGTATATGAAAGTGACGAAACAAGAGACTCTCTATCATAAAGATCATGGTGCTACTTTGAAGCACAAGTGTGGAAAAAAGGATAGTAGCATTGTCCCTTTTTATTTCTTTTTTGGGCCTTTCTTCTTTTCTTTTTTTGGCCGTTCTCTTTTTTTTGGGGGGGGGGGGCAATGCTCTATTAATGATGATCATCACACTTCTATTTATTTACATCTCAATGATTACAACTCGATACTTCGAACAAAATATGACTCTACATGAATGCCTCCGGCGGTGTACCGGGATGGGCAATGAATCAAGAGTGACATGTATGATAAATTATGCATGGTGGCTTTGCCACATATACGATGTCAACTACATGATCATGCAAGGCAATATGACAATGATGAAGTGTGTCATAATAAATGAACCAGTGGAAAGTTGCATGGCAATATATCTCAGAATGGCTATGGAAATGCCATAATAGGTAGGTGTGGCTGTTTTGAGGAAGATATAAGAGGGTTTATGTGTGATAGAGCATATAGTATCACGGGTTTGGATGCACCGGCGAAGTTTGCACCAACTCTCAAGGTGAGAAAGGGAAATGCACGGTACCGAAGAGGCTAGCAATGATGGAAAGGTGAGAGTGTGTATAATCCATGGACTCAACATTAGTCATAAAGAACTCACATACTTATTGCAAAAATCTACAAGTCATCAGAAACCAAGCACTACACGCATGCTCCTAGGGGGATAGATTGGTATAAAAAGACCATCGCTCATCCCCGACCGCCGCTCATAAGGATGACAATCAAAGAACACCTCATGTTTCAAATTTGTTACATAACAGTTACCATACGTGCATGCTACGGGACTTGCAAACTTCAACACAAGTATTTCTCAAATTCACAATTACTTAACTAGCACAACTTTAATATTACCATCTTCATATCTCAAAACAATCATCAAGTATCAAACTTCTCATAGTATTCAATGCACTTTTTATGTAAGTTTTTATTATACCCATCTTGGATGCCTATCATATTAGGACTAATTTTATAACCAAAGCAAATTACCATGCTGTTCTAAAGGACTCTCAAAACAATATACGTGAAGCATGAGAGATCAATAATTTCTATAAAATAAAACTACCACCGTGCTCTAAAAGATATAAGTGAAGCACTAGAGCAAAACTATCTAGCTCAAAAGATATAAGTGAAGCACATAGAGTATTCTAATAAATTCCGATTCATGTGTGTTTCTCTCAAAAGTTTTGTACTGCAAGGATGATTGTGGTAACTAAAAAGCAAAGACTCAAATCATACAAGACGCTCCAAGCAAAACACATATCACGTGGTGAATAAAAATATAGCATCAAGTAAAGTTACCGATAGATGAAGACGAAAGAGGGGATGCCTTCCGGGGCATCCCCAAGCTTAGGCTTTTGGTTGTCCTTGAATTTTACCTTGGAGTGCCTTGGGCATCCCCAAGCTTAGGCTCTTTCCACTCCTTATTCCGTAATCCATCAAATCTTTACCCAAAACTTTCAAACTTCACAACACAAAACTCAACAGAAAATCTCATGAGCTCCGTTAGTATAAGAAAACAAATCACCACTTTAAGGTACTGTAATGAACTCATTATTTATTTATATTGGTGTTAAACCTACTGTATTCCAACTTCTCTATGGTTCATACCCCCCGATACTAGCCATAGATTCATCAAAATAAGCAAAGAACACACGAAAAACAGAATCTGTCAAAAACAGAACAGTCTGTAGCAATCAGATTTGTTCGAATACTTCTGGAACTCCAAAAGGTCTAAAAAACTAGGACAACCTGTACAATTTTTATATTGATCTACTGCAAAAAGACTTGGTATTTTATCACGTTCTGGTGAATTTTAATAATTATTTTCGTGAGCGCAAACTTTCTGTCTTTTTCAGCAAGATCAAACAACTATCTCCCAAGAAGATCCTATTGGTTCTACTTGGCACAAACACTAATTAAAACATAAAAACACATCCAAACATAGGCTAGATGAATTATTTATTACTAAATAGAAACTAAAATAAAATTGGGTTGCCTCCCAACAAGCGCTATCGTTTAATGCCCCTAGCTAGGCACAAAGGCAAGAATATATCTAGGTATTATCATCTTTAGTAGGCAATTCTTCAATTGAACACTTATAACCCTTAGGAGTTTCCTTCTTTTTATTAATGATCAAACTCCTAGGCAAGAAATCGAGAAAATCATTTGTAGCAAAAGGTTCCTTAATGATAGCGAAAAAGTTGGGGTGAACACTTATGGATTTGAGATCCGCATTTTCCTTACTAGAAGATTCACCCTTATTTTTAGGAACATACATAAATTTGGCAACTTTGGTAGTTGGAGGATTTGAAGTATTTCTCACGGCGGAAAAAGCAGAACCTAAGTTGGTAATGATATCCTCAAGTTTATCAATTCTTGTGGAATCTTGATCTATCTTTTCGTTAACTATGGGTTCTTTTTCTTTAAAAAATTTCAGAGTAACTCCTACCTTAGATCCATATTGGGTAATCTGGTTGTGGATCTTTTTATCCAAATTCTCAATCAACTCTACAGTGGCAACTTTATTTTCAATAATTTCAAGCCTTTGCATCACATGTTCCAAAGTTAAAATAGTTTCATTAACCAAAAGAGGTGGTGGGCCAAACAAATCTATCATAGCATTATAAGAATCAAAAGTATGGCTACCCAAGAAATTCCCTCCGGTAATGGTATCAAGAATATATCTATTCCAAGGGGTGATGCCTACATAAAAATTGCGAATAAGAACGGAAGTAGATTGCTTCCTAGTAGATCTATTCTGAGCATTGCAAATTCTATGCCAAGCATCTTTTAGATTTTCTCCCTCCCTTTGTTTAAAATTAAGAACTTCATGATCGGGATTAGTAACAATGATAGAAGGACTAGCCATGACAGCAAAGCAAACGATCTAACGCACGGACACACAAGAAGCAAGCGGAAAGAGACAAACGGAAAAAAGAAGGCGAATAAAACGGCAAAGGTGAAGTGGGGGAGAGGAAAACGAGAGGCAAATGGAAAATAATGTAATGAGAGGGATAAGAGTTTGTGATGGGTACTTGATGTGTCTTGACTTGTGCGTAGACTCCCCGACAACGGCACCAGAAATCGCACATTGGCGGGAGATCAAATCTTGACTTGACTTGGTGTAAGCCTCCCCGGCAACGACGCCAGAAATCCTTCTTGCTACCTCTTGAGCACTGCGTTGGGTTTCCCTTGAAGAGGAAAGGGTGATGCGGCAAAGTAGCGTAAGTATTTCCCTCAGTTTTTGAGAATAAAGGTATCAATCCAGTAGGAGACTACACGCAAGTCGCCTTGTACCTACACAAACAAATAAGAACCTTGCAACCAACGCGATAAAGGGGTTGTCAATCCCTTCACGGCCACTTGCAAAAGTGAGATCTGATAGAGATAATAAGATAAATATTTTTGGTATTTTTATGATATAGATTGAAAGTAAAGATTGCAAGTAAAATAGATTGGAAACTTATATGATGGAAAATAGAGCCGGGGGCCATAGGTTTCACTAGTGGCTTCTCTCAAGATAGCATGTACGGTGGGTGAACAAATTACTGTCGAGCAATTGATAGAAAAGTGCATAGTTATGAGAATATCTAGGCATGATCATGTATATAGGCGTCACGTCCGTGACAAGTAGACCGAAATGATTCTGCATCTACTACTATTACTCCACACATCGACCTCTATCCAGCATGCATCTAGAGTATTAAGTTCATAAGGACAGAGTAACGCATTAGGAAAGATGACATGATGTAGAGGGATAAACTCAAGCAATATGATATAAACCCCATCTTTTATCGTCGATGGCAACAATACAATACGTGCCTTGCTGCCCTTGCTGTCACTGGGAAAGGACACCGCAAGATTGAACCCAAAGCTAAGCACTTCTCCCATTGCAAGGAAGATCAATCTAGTAGGCCAAACCAAACTGATAATTCAAAGAGACTTGCAAAGATATCAAGTCATACATAAAATAATTCAGAGGAGATTCAAATATTGTTCATAGATAATCTTGATCATAAACCCACAATCCATCGGATCTCGACAAACACACCGCAAAAAGAATTACATCGAATAGATCTCCAAGAGAATCAAGGAGAACTTATTGAGATCCAAAGAGAGAGAAGAAGCCATCTAGCTAATAACTATGGACCCGAAGGTCTGTGGTACACTACTCACACATCATCGGAGAGGCTATGGTGTTGATGTAGAAGCCCTCCGTGATCAATTCCCCCTCCGGCGGAGCGCCGGAAAAGGCCCCAAGATGGGATCTCACGAGTACAGAAGGTTGCGATGGTGGAAATAGGGTTTCGTGGTGCTCTCGGATGTTTTCAGGGTATATGAGTATATATAGGCGAAAGAAGTCAGTTAGGGGAGCCACGAGGGGCCCACGAGGGTGGGGCGCGCCTCCCTGCCTCGTGGCTTCCTCGTTGCTTGCTTGACATCCACTCCAAGTCTCCTGGATTGCGTTTGTTCCAAAAATCACTCTCCCGAAGGTTTCGTTCCGTTTGATATTCCTTTTCTGCGAAACACTGAAATAGGCAAAAAAACAGCAATTTGCACTGGGCCTCCGGTTAATAGGTTAGTCCCAAAACTAATACAAAAGTGTATAATAAAGCCCATTAAACATCCAAAACAGATAATATAATAGCATGGAACAATAAAAAATTATAGATACGTTGGAGACATATCATTTACCACAGACCTTCGGGTCCATAGTTATTAGCTAGATGGCTTCTTCTCTCTCTTTGGATCTCTACAAAGTTCTCCTCGATCTTCTTGGAGATCTATTTGATGTAATTCCTTTTGCGGTGTGTTTGTCGAGATCCAATGAATTGTGGGTTTATGGTCAAGATTATCTATGAACAATATTTGATTCTTCTCTGAATTCTTATATGCATGATTTAATATCTTTGCAAGTCTCTTCGAATTATCAGTTTGGTTTGGCCTACTAGATTGATCTTTCTTGCCATGGGAGAAGTGCTTAGCTTTGGGTTCAATCTTGTGGGTCCTTTCCCAGTGACAGCAGGGGCAGCAAGGCACGCATTGAATTGTATTGTTGCCATCGAGGATAAAAAGATGGGGTTTATAACATATTGCTTGAGTTTATCCCTCTACATCATGTCATCTTGCCTAATGCGTTACTCTGTTCTTATGAACTTAATACTCTAGATGCATGCTGGATAGCGGTCGATGTGTGGAGTAATAGTAGTAGATGCAGAATTGTTTGGGTCTACTTGTCACGGACGTGATGCCTATATACATGATCATGCCTAGATATTCTCATAACTATGCGTTTTTCTATCAATTGCTCGACAGTAATTTGTTCACCCACCGTAGATGCTATCTTGAGAGAAGCCACTAGTGAAACCTATGGCCCCGAGTCTATCTTCCATCATATTAATCCTTCGTCAACTAGCTATTTCTTTCTCCATTTATTTTTGCAATCTTCACTTTTCAATCTATACAACAAAAATACCAAAAATATTTATCTTATTATCCCTATCAGATCTCACTTTTGCAAGTGGCCGTGAAGGGATTGACAACCCCTTTATCGCGTTGGTTGCAAGGTTCTTGATTGTTGGTGCAGGTACGAGGGACTTGCGTGTAGTCTCCTACTGGATTGATACCTTGGTTCTCAAAAACTGAGGGAAATACTTACGCTACTTTGCTGCATCACCCTTTCCTCTTCAAGGGAAAACCAACGCATGCTCAAGAGGTAGCAGCAAGTACTCCCACAGATACAATTAGAACTGGGTTTGCTCTTAATTAAGCAGCTCACTAGATAACTTTTAAGGATTTTCCCCAAATCAAAATAATAACCTTGAAGTTCAGATCTTCTACTGAAAGTCCTTTTCTATCTATGAACATCAGGAGACAATGATATGTCTCCGTCGTATCTACTTTTCCAAACACTTTAGGGGATCACAACAGTTTTCGAGGGTAGAGTATTCAACCCAAATTTATTGATTCGACACAAGGGGAGCCAAAGAATATTCTCAAGTATTAGCAGCTGAGTTGTCAATTCAACCAGACCTAGATAACTTAGTATCTGCAGCAAAGTATTTAGTAGCAAAGTAGTATGGAAGTAACGGTAACGGTGGCAAAAGTAACATTGATAGGTTTGTAGTGATTGTAACAGCAGCAACGGAAAAGTAAATAAGCGAAGAACAATATGTGAAAAGCTCGTAGGCATTGGATCGGTGATGGAGAATTTTGCCGGATGCGATTCCTCATGCAATAGTTATAACATACGGTGACACAGAACTAGCTCCAATTCATCAATGTAATGTAGGCATGTATTCCGAATATAGTCATACGTGCTTATGGAAAAGAACTTGCATGACATCTTTTGTCCTACCCTCCCGTGGCAGCGGGGTCCTATTGGAAACTAAGGGATATTAAGGCCTCCTTTTAATAGAGTACCGGACCAAAGCATTAACACTTAGTGAATACATGAACTCCTCAAACTACGGTCATCACCGGTAGTGCTCCCGATTATTGTCACTTCGAGGTTAATGGATCATAACACATAATAGGTGACTATAGACTTGCAAGATAGGATCAAGAACTCACATATATTCATGGAAACATAATAGGTTCAGATCTGAAATCATGGCACTCGGGCCGTAGTGACAAGCATTAAGCATAGCAAAGTCATAGCAACATCAATCTCAGAACATAGTGGATACTAGGGATCAAATCCTAACAAAACTAACTCGATTACATGGTAAATCTCATCCAACCCATCACCGTCCAGCAAGCCTACGGTGGAATTACTCACGCACGGCGGTGAGCATCATGAAATTGGTGATGGAGGATGGTTGATGATGACGATGGCGACGGATTCCCCTCTCCGGAGCCCCGAACGGACTCCAGATCAACCCTCCCGAGAGATATTCGGGCTTGGCAGCGGCTCTGTGTCGTAAAACGTGATGAATCCTTCTCTCTGATTTTTTTCTCCCCGAACACGAATATATAGAGTTGGAGTTGAGGTCGGTGGAGCACCAAGGGGCCCACAAGGCAGGGGGGCGCGCCCCCCACCCTCGCGGACAGGGTGTGGGCCCCCTGGCCTTGATTCTTTCGCCAGTATTTATTATTAATTCCAAAAATAATCTCCGTTGATTTTCAGGTCATTCCAAGAAATTTTATTGCTGCACAAAAATAACACCATGGCAATTCTGCTAAAAACATCGTCAGTGCGGGTTAGTTCCGTTCAAATCATGCAAGTTAGAGTCCAAAACAAGGGCTACTTGTGGGTTATCAAGACTATTTTCTGGCGCTATTGCCGGGGAGCATAGCTCTATTCTTTGAGTCAGTTGGGATTTATATCTGCTGGTCACTATGAGGAACTTGAAAGACGAAAGAACCAAGATTTTTCCCTCAACTATGAGGGGAGGTAAGGAACTGCTATCTAGCTCTGCACTTGATTCACCTTCTATTTTGAGTAAGATTGCGACACCTAAACCTGTTTCTGCTATTAATTATGATATGTCGCATGTTATTGATGATGCCACTTCTGCTATGCATGATACTTATGATGAAACTACTTATATGCTTGATACTACTGTGCCACTAGGTGAATTTCTTGATGAACAACTTGCTAGGGCTAGAGAGAATGAAATTATTGAAACTGATAATATTGATGAGAGTGATGATGAAGATTCTCCCCCTAGATATGAATTGCCTGTTGTGCCTGAGGGTTATGTTATGGATGAAGAAACTGCTAGAGACTTTCTTGCTTGCAATGATAGGAGTGATCTTAAGAAATTATTAGCTAAGCTGAAAGAAAAATCTGTGAATGCTAGAATGAAATATGACCCTGCTTTTGCTACTTCACCTATCTTTGTTACTGATAAGGATTATGATTTCTCTGTTGATACTGAGATAATTACTTTGGTTGAATCTGATCCTTTTTATTGCTATGAATCTGAAACTGTTGTGGCACATCTTACTAAGTTAAATGATATAGCCACCCTGTTCACTAATGATGAGAAAACTCGCTACTACTATATCCTTAAATTATTTCCGTTCTCATTAAAGGGTGATGCTAAAATATGGTTTAATTCTCTTGATCCTGGTTGTGTGCGTAGTCCCCAGGATATGATTTATTAATTCTCTGCTAAATATTTCCCCACTCATAAGAAACAAGCTGCTTTAAGGGAAATATATAATTTTGTGCAAATTGAAGAAGAGAGTCTCCCACAAGCTTGGGGGAGGCTTCTCCAATTACTTAATGCTTTGCATGATCATCCTCTCAAGAAAAATGAAATACTTGATATCTTTTATAATGGACTAACCGATGCTTCCAGAGAACACCTGGATAGTTGTGCTCGTTGTGTTTTCAGGGAAAGAACAGTTGATCAAGCTGAATTGCTATTGAATAATATGTTGACTAATGAACATAATTGGACACTTCCTGAACCAACTCCTAAGCCAACTCCAAACAAAAGGGGTATTCTATTTCTCAGTCCTGAAGATATGCAAGAGGCAAAGAAATCTATGAAAGAAAAGGGTATTAAAGCTGAAAATGTTAAGAATTTACCTCCTATTGAAGAAATACATGGTCTTAATTTGCCGCCTGTTGAACAAATACATGGTCTTGATAACCCGACACAGGTAGTAAAGGTAAATTCTCTTTATAGATTTGATGAAGGTAATATTCCTCGTTATAAGTCTGCTAGCCTATGCTTTGATGAGTTTGATCATTTTATTGTCAAACAAGAAAACTTCAATGCTTATGTTGGTAGAAAATTGAAACACAATACTGATATGCTTGAACACTTGAGTGATTATATGTCTAGAGTTAAAGGTGAACTTAAACTCATTAGTAAACATGCTTCTATGGTTACGACTCAAGTAGAACAAGTGCTTAAAGCTCAGAATGATTTGCTCAATGAATTAAATAATAAGAAAAATGACTTTGCTGTTAGAGTTATGACTAGAGGGGGTAAAATAACTCAGGAACCTTTGTATCCTGAGGGTCATCCTAAGAGAATTGAGCAAGATTCTCAGGGAACTAATGTTGATGCACCTAGTCCTTCTAAGAAGAAGAAAAAGAAAAATGATAGGACTTTGCATGCTTCTAGTGAATCTGTTGTAGACACACCTGAGAATCCCAATGATATTTCTATCTCTGATGATGAAACACAATCTGGTGATGAACATGAACCTAGAGATAATATTAATGATGATGTTCATGTTGATGCTCAACCTAGTAATAACAATGATGTAGAAATTGAACCCGCTGTTAATCTTGATAACCCACAATCAAAGAATCAACATTATGATAAGAGAGACTTCGTTGCTAGGAAGCACGGTAAAGAAAGAGAACCATGGGTTCAGAAATCCATGCCTTTTCCTCCCAAACCATCCAAGAAAAAGGATGATGAGGATTTTGAGCGCTTTGCTAAAATGATTAGACCTATCTTTTTGCGTATGTGTTTTACTGATATGCTTAAAATGAATCCTTATGCTAAGTATATGAAAGAAATTGTTACAAATAAGAGAAAGATGCCGGAAGCTAAAATTTCCACCATGCTTGCTAATTACACTTTTAAAGGTGGAATACCACAGAAACTTGGAGATCCAGGAGTACCAACTATACCATGCTCCATTAAAAGAAACTATGTTAGAACTGCTTTATGTGATCTTGGAGCCGGTGTTAGTGCTATGCCTCTCTCTTTATATCGTAGACTTGATTTTAATAAGTTGACACCTACTGAAATATCTTTGCAGATGGCTGATAAATCAACTGCTATACCTGTCGGTATTTGTGAGGATGTGCCTGTTGTGGTTGCAAATGTTACTATTTTAATGGACTTTGTTATTCTTGATATTCCCGAGGACGATAGTATGTCAATTATCCTTGGTAGACCCTTTTTGAATACTGCAGGGGCTGTTATTGATTGCAATAAAGGCAATGTCACTTTTCATGTTAATGGAAATGAGCATACGGTACACTTTCCGAGGAAACAACCTCAAGTCCACAGTATCAATTCTATTGGAAAAATCCCATCGATTACTATTGGAGGTTTTGAATTTCCTCTTCTTACTGTCAAAAAGAGATATGATATTCTTATTGTTGGGGATGTGCATATCCCCGTTGAGGTAACATAGTGTTATTCGAAATTTCTCCGGTTCCATGTTATTCGGAATGAGTTTGTTAACAAGACTTGATCAACCTTGTTAGTGGATTCCTTTTGATGAGCATGAGATGGATGAAGTTAGAAAGCACAACCTTCTGTACCCTCCTTTTACTTTCTGTTATTTAGATTAAATAAAGCAAAAATAGTATATTCTGTCAGTTTTCTGAATTATCCGTGCAATAAAAAATACCCCGAAAATAAAAGTTCTCCAAATGCCCCGAAAATGAAATATGATTTTTCTGAAATATTTGAGAATATCTGGCACTGAGAACACTCAAGGGGAGCAAGCACCTGGCCACGAGGGTCCAGGGCGCGCCCACCCCCCTGGGCGTGCCCCCTGCCTCGTGGGCCCATGGTGGCTCCCCTCCACTTATTCCAGCCACCACACACTCCTTCTTCCTCCCAAAAAATTCACCAACCAGCTCAAGCACGAGTTCTAGCTCAGTTTACTGCGATTTTCGATCTCCTAGCTCAAAGCTCCACTCACAAAACTGCTTTGGGGGATTGTTCTTCGGTATGTGACTCCTCCAATGGTCCAATTAGTTTTTGTTCTAGTGCTTTATTCACTGCAAATTTTTGCTGCTTAGGTGACCCTGTTCTTGAGCTTGCATGTCAAATTTATTTGGTCCCAAGTAGTTCTAATGCATGATATAGTCTCTAGGCACTTGTGGGAGTAGTTGCTATCAATTTTGTTGAGTTTGGTTCACTTTAATTTTAAGTTACTAAAATTTTTGGAAATTTTTCATAAGAAGAAATATGTTTAGGAAAATGTACCAAGGTGGTTCTTCAAGGAAGCAAGGACCCAGGCCCGCAATACGTGAGCCAGACCATGAACCACCAAGAGAAGCTCAAGTGCGGCCTTGTGAATGGCCGTCAGAAGATTTCATGGTTTGAGCAGGAAGTAAGGAGGAATTTGATGCATGTGTGCGTAATGCTGAACTCGAGGGCTTCATGCTAGATAAGTGCCCTCAATACTATCACCTAACTGATTCCTTTGTGAGAAGGTTCAAATTTTCATCTTCACGTAATTCTCACACTGTCCTATTTGATATCTATGGCCAATCTTATACTATGGACTTAGAGGGTTTTAGTACTGCTTGCAAACTTCCACAATGGGGTAGTGTTAGTGAACCTCGCAAATATGAGTTTAGAGATTTTCTTGCTAGTATTATAGTGCGGGAATCTAGAGATGTAACACAAGCTACCATAGGGAGCATTCATTTTCCTGCTATACATTATTTTGCTCTCTTCATAGGTAGGTGCATAAATGGTAAGGATGAAGCATGTCACATGTGTGTCCCTGATCTTAGCGTTCTCAAGAGTGCTGTTTTAGGAGATAAACATTATAACTTGGGAGCCATTGTTGCACGGAGGTTGCATAATAATGGTTTAAGTGGAGACTTTTTTGGTGGAACTTATGCAACCCGTGTGGCTAATTTCCTTGGGATACCCATACATGAAAGTGATATGGAATTGCCTCCCACTTATCTAGGATATGAGGCTATGGTTCGCCATCAGTTTATTGAGAGAAACGAACAACCTCTCCAGTACTAACTAATGTTTGACAGGCGCCACATTTTCCATGTTGCTCTCCCTGCTCCTACTTTCTTAGACTTTCAGACAAAAGGAAGATTTATTACAACCAGGGAGGAGGCGAACGAGTATAAGAGGAGGACAGAGACAGCTCGCCTCCAAGCGGCAGCTCATGAGGCAATAGCTGCTGCATCATAGTTCGACCCCAACTACAACTTTGGATATCCGCCAGGCCAGCCGTGGCAGTAGACCAACTTAGGCCAAAAGCCTAAGCTTGGGGGAGTACGTATTTCTCACCGAAATTACATTCATATTCACACACTCATGCTAGTTGTCGGTGCTCATACTTTTTCATTGTAATATCCATGCTAGTTTATTTTCTTTTTCTCGCTTTCTTCTTGTGTGTTTGATAAACCTTAAGAAAAACAAAAAAAATTAGTTGTAGCTCTTAGCTAGTTTACTTTCCTTGCTTGTAGTAGTAATAATTAAAAGAAAACCCAAAAAGATTTCCTGTACTTCTTTTGTTTGTTGGGAGCTTTCCCGTGTAAATAGTTTTATTTCTTTTCTTTTCTTTGGGGGTCGAGAGGAGAAGACCATAATGAAAATGTTGAAGTGGCTCTTATATGCATTATTGTTGATTTAACCAAGAGCCAATATTACCTTGTATTCTCCTTTGTACTGAATGCCTGCAGATTCCAGCTTAGTCCAATGCACGTGCACTATTATTATTATCCACATCGTTCGATCGTGCAAGTGAAAGGCAATAATGACGATATATGATGGACTGTCTGAGATGAGAGAAGCTGGTATGAACTCGACCTCTCTTGTTTTTCTAAATATGATTAGTTCATCGTTCCTGATTCAGCCTATTATGAATAAACATGTTTGCAATGACAATTGGAGATTATAGTTGCTTATGCCATGCTTAATTAGCTAGGAGTTTATAATGGTTTACCTTGCGTGCCAACATGCTATTAAAATGGTTGTGATGTGGTATGATAGGGTGGTATCCTCCTTTGAATGATTCGAGTGACTTGACTTGGCACATGTTTACGCATGTAGTTGAAACAAAATCAACATAGCCTCCATGATATTTATGTTCATGGTGGATTATATCCTACTCATCTTTGCACTCAATGTTTATTAATTTTAATGCATGTTCATGACTATTGTTGCTCTCTAGTTGGTCGCTTCCCAGTCTTTTTCTAGCCTTCATTTGTACTAAACGGGAATACTGCTTATGCATCCACTTCCATAAACCCCAAAGTTATTCCATATGAGTCCACCATACCTTCCTATATGCGGTATCAACCTGCCGTTCCAAGTAAATTTGTATGTGCCAAAGTATAAACCTTCAAATGAAATTCTGTTTTGCATGCTCGAATAGCTCATGTATCAACTAGGGTTGTCTGTATCTTCCATGCTAGGTGGGTTATTCTCAAGAGGAGTGGACTCCGCTCCTCACTCATGAGAAAATGGCTGGTCACCGGGATGCCCAGTCCCATGCTCTAAGCAAATCAAATCGAAATAATTGCAAACAAAACTCCCCCGGGACGCTTGTTAGTTGGAGGCACTCGTTGTTTCGAGCCAGCCATGGATTGATGCTTGTTGGTGGAGGGGGGTATAAAGTTTACCATTCTGTTTGGGAACCGCCTATAATGTGTGTAGCATGCAATATATCGAGATCTCTCCGTTGTTATGTTGACAATGAAAGTATGCCGCTCAAAATATTATTTATCTCTATTTCAAAATCGAGCTCTAGCGCCTCTACAAATCCCTGCTTCCCTCTGCGAAGGGCCTATCTATTTACTTTTATGTTGAGTCATCACCCTCTTATTAAAAAGCACCAGCTGGAGAGCACCGCTGTCATTTGCACCCATTACTATTAATTTATATTGGGTATGACTATGACTGGATCTTTTTTACCATGAATTACGATGTTTAGTCAGTCCTTGATCTTCAAAGGTGCTCTGCATTTATGTTTTGCGGTCTCAGAAAGGGCTAGCGAGATACCATCTTGTTATATCATATTATGATTGTTTTGAGAAAGTGTTGTCATCCGAGATTTATTATTATTGCTCGCTAGTTGATTATGCCATTGATATGAGTAAACATGAGACCTAAATGTTATTGTGAATATGGTTAGTTCATAATCTTTGCTGAAAACTTGAATGCTGGCTTTACATATTTACAACAACAAGAGCAAACAGAGTTTGTAAAAGTTTTTCTTTATCACTTTCAGTTTATCAACTGAATTGCTTGAGGACAAGCAAATGTTTAAGCTTGGGGGAGTTGATACGTCTCCGTCATATCTACTTTTCCAAACACTTTTGCCCTTGTTTTGGACTCTAACTTGCATGATTTGAATGGAACTAACCCGGACTGACGCTGTTTTCAGCAGAATTGCCATGGTTATTTTTGTGCAGAAATAAAAGTTCTCGGAATGACCTGAAAATCAACAGATATTATTGTTGGAATTAATAAAAAATACTGGCGAAAGAATGAAGGCCAGGGGGCCCACACCCTATCCACGAGGGTGGGGGGCGCGCCTACCCCCTGGGCGCGCCCCCTGCCTCGTGGGGCCCCTGGTGCTCCACCGACCTCAACTCCAACTCTATATATTCATGTTTGGGGAGAAAAAAATCAGAGAGGAGGATTCATCACGTTTTACGATATGGAGCTGCCGCCAAGCCCTAATCTCTCTCGGGAGGGCTGATCTGGAGTCCATTCGGGGCTCCGGAGAGGGGAATCCATCGCCATCGTCATCATCAACCAATCCTCCATCACCAATTTCATGATGCTCACCGCCGTGCGTGAGTAATTCCATCGTAGGCTTGCTGGACGGTGATGGGTTGGATGAGATTTACCATGTAATCGAGTTAGTTTTGTTAGGGTTTGATCCCTAGTATCTACTATGTTCTGAGATTGATGTTGCTATGACTTTGCTATGCTTAATGCTTGTCACTAGGGCCCGAGTGCCATGATTTCAGATCTAAACCTATTATGTTTGCATGAATATATGTGAGTTCTTGATCCTATCTTGCAAGTCTATAGTCACCTATTATGTGTTATGATCCGTAAACCCCGAAGTGACAATAATCGGGAGCACTACCGGTGATGACCGTAGTTTGAGGAGTTCATGTATTCACTAAGTGTTAATGCTTTAGTCCGGTACTCTATTAAAAGGAGGCCTTAATATCCCTTAGTTTCCAATAGGACCCCGCTGCCACGGGAGGGTAGGACAAAAGATGTCATGCAAGTTCTTTTCCATAAGCACGTATGACTACATTCGGAATACATGCCTACATTACATTGATGAATTGGAGCTAGTTCTGTGTTACCCTATGTTATAACTATTGCATGAGGAATCGCATCCAGCATAATTCTCCATCACCGATCCAATGCCTACGAGCTTTTCACATATTTTTCTTCGCTTATTTACTTTTCCGTTGCTACTGTTACAATCACTACAAAACTATCACTGTTACTTTTGCCACCGTTACTGTTGCTTCCATACTACTTTGCTACTAAATACTTTGCTGCAGATACTAAGTTATCCAGGTGTGGTTGAATTGACAACTCAACTGCTAATACTTGAGAATATTCTTTGGCTCCCCTTGTGTCGAATCAATAAATTTGGGTTGAATACTCTACCCTCGAAAACCGTTGTGATCCCCTATACTTGTGGGTTATCAGACAACTTCCGGTTCCAGTAGACCTATCCGATAGAATTCTCGAAGCTATTAGCCTGCAAGCTCTCAATCAGGTATTGTATTCGCAACTTAGCATATTTTTTACTGAAGTTTGGTGCCTAACTCCCAAACATCTTTTGTCAATGGTAAGGATGTAGATGTTGACTACTTGACATAAATTTTATGCCTTCTGCAAGAAGAGTGGTATCAATATTAATAGAGAAGTAGACATTGTTCAAATTATTCTCGATTATTTGTGTTATGTTAATAGCTGCCTGCTCTATTCTTAACTGTGTATCCTTGCTTCTTGGTCCCCTCTCAACTGTACAAAAGGTAATTTATCAGAATCTTATAGCCTTTTAGCTGCACCTAAGCCTATGAGGTTCCTTAGTTTCACCACTGAACATGAAGCCACTCAAGTCTGAAGTCTGAAACGATTGTCGGCGATCGCAGTATGAATTCAAAATTGAGAAAATGATGCACTATCAATAAAATAATTACAACTAGTGTCGATTTGAACCGATGAATGTGCTTACTTCCATGGTGCTATAGTATATACAATCCCAATGATTTGTATTCCTTGTGCCATAAAAATTTCTGCCGATGCAACTGTGAGCTCAGGGGCAATTTGTTTTATATTTTATATAGTTGCAATAAAATGCTACGGTTGCGTGTTGGCTTTGCATGTCTGATTAGCTGGCTGATGAATATTGTTACTCAATTAAAATGATCTCGGATCTTTTCATGCCAATAAATACTCTCTGAATTGTTTGTGTTTTGCACACAGTTCATGTAGCAAGAAATGTGATGTCTGAACGGATGCACATGTCTCCTTGGTAAAAAAAAAAGACCGCAATTAACACAAATCCAATGCATCAAGGTCACCAAATCCATATTTTTATGACCGGGAGTGTACCACTTCATGCATGCACTTTGTTTTATTGTTGATAACACGCCCGATGCTTTGGGAAATGTCTGAATGAGAAAGAAAGAAAGAAAGATAGATAGATAGATAGATAAACAGATAGATAGGTAGAGATAGAGAGTATGTAAGTGATGGAGCATCATGTGGTCTTGATGCACGGACATTCGTATCTACTCCTACTTACTTGAATCTTCTATTCCCAGTTAATTAGAATTTTTTTATTTGTGGTCATCTCCTAAGTACGCACATTACTTTTGTGTTAAAGAGCAGTACGTTCTGTTTTCATTTGTGACCTAAAGGTCAGCAACGTAAAGCTTGCATGCATCTAAAGGCATGTTCCATCCTTGAATATATACTAATATAAAGGCATGTTACAATTGTGGGCAGGTAGAAAATTCATCATTTTATACAAGGACTATGGAGTTAAAGTTTGGTTGGTTGCTATCGACTTTCACCATTTGGCCAGCTCTATCTCTTTCACACCTCTTCCTCTATGACAAAGGGATGAAGCTATTGGTTTTGAAATTTGAAATAGAGGCCTGAAGTCGGCACCAACGCTCCAACGCAAATTTGATACATCAAGGTTAGCTTTTACATAGCTTTTGTTACTGAAAATATATCAGAGAAGCACTTCCGAATCAAGTATCGGTGTTTAAAATATATTTTTAGATATCATGGAGCATACATAATCCCGGCATCAACTTTTGTGTAGCGCTTGATATATGTTTATAATCATTTGCAAGACTGCGTTAAGAAAATGATGTGAAATATTTAGATTGGTACGCTGCGAGGAGTGGGCTGGAATGACATGTTTCCTCTCTCTATATTGTCATAGTGGTGGAGGTACATGCAGATCTGACGCCATTTTTACATATTTATATATCAATGGTCAATTTTTTCTCTGTTTTCCTACTGACATTTACATACTACTTTGCGTTTTAAAAGCTACAAACAGTTTTCTCTGTGCAGACCATGAAGAGATGCATCTCAGAGGACAAGCAATGCCATGTTTTCATTGTACTGAAAACACTTAGTTTCCTGGTCAATTTTGTTAGTAATCTATATATAACTATATTTCTTATTGATTTTCTCTGTGCAGACCATAAAGGGATGCCTGCTGGGACAAGCATTGACGTATTTTCATTGTACTAAAAAACATAATTTCCTGGTCATTTTTGTTATTAATCTATACATAACTATATTTATTATTATGAGGTGAAAATATTCTGAGGATGCTTTCAGGTACATAAAGATATTTAATGTATTCAGCTTCTTCTTACACTTTAGTTCAATGTGTCCATTACCTCATACCACCAGGAGTGTCAGTTTTGCTTACTTCCATTAATAGCCATGTAGGGATTAATCCTGCCCTGTTATGTCCTGTCCAATTACGTATTTATTCCTTTTCTTTGGAGTTAGATTAATTAGATATTGTATTATGAGACTAGAGACATGTTATTGGTAATTTGAGCATTAGAATTCATCGTTGTTAGTTGCCAGTCATGCATCGAGTCTACCAGCGCCAATCAGCTACTCATGGAAAAGGGTCCAATTATATTTCCTTTTTACAATTTCATGTAACTAGGATGGATAAGAAAAAGCTTGAATGATGCAGTTGATTAGAATGTGGAGTGCATATTTGCTGTAATTAAATATAGAGCCATTTTTTGTCTCCCGTTGCAACACACGGGCATCTTTGCTAGTAAGGAAATAAAATAATAACTTTATTATTGCCTCTAGGGCATATTTCCTTCAGTCTCCCACTTGCACTAGAGTCAATAATCTAGTTCACATCGCCATGTGATTTAACATCAATAGTTCAAATCGTCATGTGATTTAACACTCTATAGTTCACATCGCCATGTGACCAATACCCAAAGGGTTTACTAGAGTCAATAATCTAGTTCACATCGCCATGTGATTAACACCCAAGTGTACTAAGGTGTGATCATGTTTTGCTTGTGAGAGAGGTTTAGTCAATGGGTCTGCCACATTCAGATCCGTATGTATTTTGCAAATTTCTATGTATACAATGCTCTGCACTCTAGCTAAATGCTCCCATTTTCAATATGTATCCAGATTGAGACTCAGAGTCATCCAGATCGGTGTCAAAGCTTGCATCAACGCAACTCTTTATGATGAACTCTTTATCACCTCCATAACCGAGAAATATCTCCTTAGTCTTATAAGGATAATTTTGACCGTTGTCCAGTGATCTACTCCTAGATCACTATTGTAATCCCTTGCCAAACTCAGGGCAGGGTATACAATAAGTCTTGTACACAACATGGCATACTTTATAGAACCTATGACCGAGGCATAGGGAATGACTTTTCATTCTCTTTCTATTTTCTGCCGTGGTCGGGTTTTTGAGTCTTTACTCAACTTCACACCTTGCAATACAGGCAAAAACTCCTTCTTTGACTGTTCCATTTTGAACTACTTCAAAATCTTGTAAAGGTATGTACTCATTGGAAAAACTTATCAAGCGTCTTGATCTATCTCTATAGATCTTGATGCTCAATATGTAAGCAGCTTCACCGAGGTCTTTCTTTGAAAATCTTCTTTCAAACACTCCTTTATGCTTTCCAGAAAATTCTACATCATTTCCGATCAACAATATGTCATTCGCATATACTTATCAGAAAAGTTGTAGTGCTCCCACTCACTTTCTTGTAAATACAGGCTTCACCGCAACTCTGTATAAAACTATATGCTTTGATCAACTCATCAAAGCGTATAATCCAACTCCGAGATGCTTGCACCAGTCCATAGATGGATCGCTGGAGTTTGCACACTTTGTTAGCACCTTTAGGATTGACAAAACCTTCTTGTTGCATCATATACAACTCTTCTTTAAGAAATCCATTTAAGGAATGTAGTTTTGACATCCATTTGCCAGGTTTCATAAAATGTGGCAATTGCTAACATGATTCGGACAGACTTAAGCATCGCTACGATTGAGAAAATCTCATCGTAGTCAACACCTTGAACTTGTCAAAAACCTTTTTCGATAATTCGAGCTTTGTAGATAGTAACACTACTATCAGCGTCCGTCTTCCTCTTGAAGATCCATTTATTCTCAATGGCTTGCCGACCATCGGGCAAGTACACCAAAGTCCACACTTTGTTCTCATACATGGATCCTATCTCAGATTTCATGGCCTCAAGCCATTTTTCAGAATCTGGGCTCATCATCGCTTCCTCATAGTTCGTAGGTTCATCATGGTCTAGTAACATGACTTCCAGAACCATTTACCGTACCACTCTGGTGCGGAACGTACTCTGGTTGACCTACGAGGTTTGGTAGTAACTTGATATGAAGTTTCATGATCATTATCATTAGCTTCCTCACTAATTGATGTAGGCGTCACCTGGAACTGATTTCTGTGATGAACCACTTTCAATTCAGGAGTAGGTACAATTACCTCATCAAGTTCTACTTTCATCCCACTCACTTCTTTCAAGAGAAACTCCTTCTCTAGAAAGGATCCATTCTTAGCAACAAATATCTTGCCATCAGATCTGTGATAGAAGGTGTACCCAACAGTTACTTTTGGGTATCCTTTGAAGACGCACTTCTCCAATTTGGGTTCGAGCTATCAGGTTGAAGCTTTTTCACATAAGCATCGCAGCCCCAAACTTTAAGAAACGATAGCTTAGGTTTCTTGCCAAACCACAGTTCATACGGTGTCATCTCAACGGATTTAGATGGTGCCCTATTTAATGTGAATGCAGTTGTGTCTAATGCATAACCCCAAAATGATAGCGGTAAATCAGTAAGAGACATCATAGATCGCATCATATCTAATAAAGTGCGGTTACGACGTTCGGACACACCATTACGCTGTGGTGTTTCGGGTGGCGTGAGTTGTGAAACTATTCTGCATTGTTTCAAATGAAGACCAAACTTGTAACTCAAATATTCACCTCCATGATCAGATCGTAGAAATTTTATTTTCTTGTATACGATGATTTTCCACTTCACTCTAAAATTCTTTGAACTTTTCAAATGTTTCAGACTTATTTTTCATTAAGTAGATATACACATATCTGCTCAAATCATCTGTGAAGGTCAGAAAATAACGATACCCGCCGCGAGCCTCAACACTCATTGGACCGCATACATCAGTATGTATTATTTCCAACAAGTCCGTTGCTCGCTCCATTGTTCCGGAGAACGGAGTCTTAGTCATCTTGCCCATAAGGCATGGTCCGCAAGAATCAAGTGATTCATAATCAAGTGATTCGAAAAGCCCATCAACATGGAGTTTCTTCATGCGCTTTACACCAATATGACCTAAACGGCAGTGCCACAAATAAGTTGTACTATCATTATTAACTTTGCATCTTTTGGCTTCAATATTATGAATATGTGTATCACTACGATCGAGATTCAATAAACCATTTATATTGAGTGTATGACTGTAGATGGTTTTATTCATGTAAATAGAACAACAATTATTCTTTGACTTAAATGAATAACCATATTGCAATAAACATGATCCAATCATATTCATTCTCAACGCAAACACCAAATAACATTTATTTTAAGTTCAACACTAATCCCTAAGGTAAAGGGAGTGTGCGATGGTGATCTTATCAACCTTGAATCACTTTCAACACACATCATCACCTCGCCCTTAACTAGTCTCTGTTTATTTTGCAACTCCCGTTTCGAGTTACTACTCTCAGCAACTGAACCAGTATTATATACCAAGGGGTTGCTATAAACACTAGTAAAGTACACATCAATAACATGTATATCAAATATACTTTTGTTCACTTTGCCATCCTTCTTATCCGCCAAGTATTTGGGGTAGTTTCGCCTCCAGTGACCATTCCCTTTGCAGTAGAAGCACTCAGTTTCGGGCTTAGGTCTAGCTTTGGGTTTCTTTACGGGAGTGGCAACTTGCTTGCCATTCTTTGAAGTTCCCTTTCTTTCCCTTGCCCTTTTACTTGAAACTAGTGGTCTTGTCAACCATCAACACTTGATGCTTTTTCTTGATTTCTACCTTCGCTGATTTCAGCATCGCGAAGAGCTTGGGAATTGTTTCCGTTATCCCTTGCATATTATAGTTCATCATGAAGTTCTAGTAACTTTTTGATAGTGACTAGAGAACTCTGTCAATCAGTATCTTATCTGGAAGATTAACTCCCACTTGATTCAAGTGATTGTAGTACTGAGACATTCTGAGCACATGCTCACTGGTTGAGCTATTCTCCTCCATCTTGTAGGCAAAGTACTTGTCAGAGGTCTCATACCTCTTAAAATAGGCATGAGTCTGAAATACCAATTTCAGCTCTTGGAACATATTGTATGTTTTGTGGCGTTCAAAACGTTTTTGAAGTCCCGGTTCTAAGCCGTAAAGCATGGCGCACTAAACTATCAAGTAGTCATCTTATCGAGCTTTGCCAAACGTTCACAACATCTGCATCTGCTCCTGCAATAGGTCCGTCACCTAGCGGTGCATCAAGGACATAATTCTTCTGTGTAGCAATGAGGATAATCCTCAGATTATGGACCTAGTCCGCATCATTGCTACTATCATCTTTCAACTTAGTTTTCTCTAGGAACATATCAAAATTAAACGGGGAGCTTCATCGCGAGCTATTGATCTACAACATAGTTATGCAAATACTCTCAGGACTAAGTTCATGATAAATTAAAGTTCAATTAATCATAGTACTTAAGAACTCCCACTTAGATAGACATCCCTCGAGTCATATAAATGATCATGTGATCCAAATCAACTAAACCATGTCCGATCATCACGTGAGATGAAGTAGTTTTCAATGGTGAACATCTCTATGTTGATCATATCTACTATATGATTCACGTTTGATCTTTCGATCTCAGTGTTCCGAGGCCATATCTGCATATGCTAGGCTCATCAAGTTTAACCCGAGTATTCTGTGTGTGCAAAACTGGCTTGCACCCGTTGTATGTGAACGTAGAGCTTATCACACCCGATCATCACGTGGTGTCTCAGCACGAAGAACTGTCGCAACGGTGCATACTCAGGGAGAACACTTATACCTTGAAATTTTAGTAAGGGATCATCTCATAATGCTACCGTCATACTAAGCAAAATAAGATGCATAAAAGATAAACATCATATGCAATCAAAATATGTGACATGATATGGCCATCATCATCTTGTGCATTTGATCTCCATCTCCAAAGTCCCGTCATGATCTCCATCGTCACCGGCATGACACCATGATCTCCATCATCTTGATCTCTATCAACATGTCGTCACATGGTTGTCTCGCCAACTATTGCTTTCGCAACTATTGCTATCGCATAGCAATAAAGCAAAGCAATTATATGGCGCTTGCATCTTATGGAATAAAGAGACAACCATAAGGCTCCTGCCAGTTGCCGATAACTTTAACAAAACATGATCATCTCATACAACAAATTATACCACATCATGTCTTGACCATATCACATAACAACATGCCCTGCAAAAATAAGTTAGACGTCCTCTACTTTGTTGTTGCAAGTTTTACATGGCTGCTACGGGCTTCTAGCAAGAACCGTTCTTACCTACGCATCAAAACCACAACGATTTTTCGTCAAGTGTGATGTTTTAACCTTCAACAAGGACCGGGCGTAGTCAAACTTGATTCAACTAAAGTTGGAGAAACAGACACCCACTAGCCACATGTGTGTGAAGCACGGCAGTAGAACTAGTCTCATGAACGCGGTCATTTAATGTCGGTCTAGGCCGCAACAATACCGCCAAATCAAAGTATGACATGCTGGTAAGTAGTATGACTATTATCGCCCACAACTCTTTGTGTTCTACTCGTGCATATAACATCTACGCATAGACCTGGCTCGGATGCCACTGTTGGGGAACGTAGTATTTCAAATTTTTTGCCTACGATCACGCAAGATCTATCTAGGAGAAGCATAGCAACGAGCGGGGAGAGTGTGTCCACATACCCTCGTAGACCGAAAGCGGAAGCATTTAGTAACGCGGTTGATGTAGTTGAACGTCTTCGCGATCCAACCGATCCAAGTACCGAACACACGGCACCTCCATGATCTGCACACGTTCAGCTCAGTGACGTCCCTCGAACTCTTGATCCAGTTGAGGTCGAGGGAGAGTTTCGTCAGCACGACGGCGTGGTGACGGTGATGATGAAGTTACCGGCGTAGGGCTTCGCCTAAGCACTACGACGATATGACCGAGGTGTCTAACGGTGGAGGGGGGCACCGCACACGGCTAAAGATTAACTTGTGTTGTCTATGGGGTCCCCCTCTCCCCTGTATATAAAGGAGGGAGGAAGAGGAGGCCGGCCCTAGAGGGGGCGCGCCAAAAAGGGGGAGTCCTACTTGGACTCCCGGTCCAAGTAGGATTCGGTCCCCCTTTCCTATTCCAACTAGGAGAAGGAAGGGAAGGAGGAAGAGGGGAGAAGGAAGGAGGAGGGCGCCGCCCCTTCCTAGTCCAATTCGGATCAGTCCATGGGGGGCGCGCGGCCACCCCTTGAGGCCCTTCTCTCCTTTCCCGTATGGCCCATTAAGGCCCAATACTTCCCCCGGCGAATTCCCGTAACTCTCCGGTACTACGAAAAATACCTGAATCACTCGGAACCTTTCCGATGTCTGAATATAGCCTTCTAATATATCGATCTTTACCTCTCGACCATTTAGAGACTCCTCATCATGTCCGTGATCTCATCCGGGACTCCGAACAAACTTCGGTCATCAAATCACATAACTCATAATACAAATTGTCATCGAACGTTAAGCGTGCGGACCCTATGGGTTCGAGAACTATGTAGACATGGCCGAGACACATCTCCGGTCAATAACCAATAGCAGAACCTGGATGCTCATATTGGCTCCTACATATTCTACGGAGATCTTTATCGGTCAAACCGCATAACAACATACGTTGTTCCCTTTGTCATTGGTATGTTACTTGACTGAGATTCAATCATCGGTATCATCATACCTAGTTCAATCTCATTACCGGCATGTCTCTTTACTCGTTCCGTAATGCATCATCCCGCAACTAACTCATTAGTCACATTGCTTGCAAGGCTTATAGTGATGTGCATTACCGAGAGGGCCCAGAGATACCTCTCCGATACACGGAGTGACAAATCCTAATCTCGATCTATGCCAACCCAACACACACCTTCGGAGACACCTGTAGAGCATCTTTATAATCACCCAGTTACGTTGTGACGTTTGATAGCACACAAGGTGTTCCTCCAGTATTCGGGAGTTGCATAATCTCATAGTTAGAGGAACATGTATAAGTCATGAAGAAAATAATATCAATAAAACTCAACGATCATAATGCTAAGCTAACGGATGGGTCTTGTCCATCACATCATTCTCTAATGATGTGATCCCATTCATCAAATGACAACACATGTCTATGGTCAGGAAACTTAACCATCTTTGATTAACAAGCTAGTCTAGTAGAGGCATACTAGGGACACTTTGTTTTGTCTATGTATTCACACATGTATCAAGTTTCCGGTTAATACAATTCTAGCATGAATAATAAACATTTATCATGATATAAGGAAATAAAATAATAACTTTATTATTTCCTCTAGGGCATATTTCCTTCAACAGAATCACACACGAATTAACTGTAGTAACCATCTGTGTTATAATTTCTCATCGCAAACTGTTCATCCGTGTGGGCTGTTTCCGCGTATCACACACATCTTTTTACACAAATCATTTGTGTTCATTTGGCTCATTGCAAACAGTTCATCTATGCGAACTGTATGCCGCATATCACACACATCTTGTTAAGTTGAACCGTTTTTGTTCTGTTCCCTAATCGAAAACAGTTCGTCCGAGTGAACCGTATGCCATATATCACACACACCTTGATATGGCTGACTGTTTCTGTTGTGTTGCCTAATCACAAACAGTTCATCAGAGCAAACTATATGCCATATATCGTACACACCTTGATATGGTTGCCCGTTTTTGTTGTTCTGTCTCATCGCAAATAGTTTGTATGGATCAACCGTATGCCCTGCATCACACACGCAACTAAAATCTGAACCGTGTTTGGTGTCTCTGTCATCACAAACATTTTGCATCTTTGACGGATTTTTACATCATTGTTTGCGATTAATGCATCGCACACAGTTTCGTCAAAGGGTCTCTGATCGTAGTGTCGCGTTAGCAGCATCCAACAGTAGTGATGGAGTCCTTGCTGAGGAGGGCACTCATTCTTAGTTCTCTTGTCTTAGTGCTCATTCTTATAATGACATGCCTGAGAGCAAGCATCGGTGCCTTCTTGAGACGGCTCATGCGTTGATGGTCGCTGCCTCTCTTCCTCCTCACTTTTGGGCTAAGACTATCTCCACTTCCACCTATCTCATCAATCTTCAACCATCCGCTACTTTGCAGGGTGCCATTCCTTTCGAGCATCTATTTTATCATTATCTTGATTATTTGATGCTTCATTTATTTGGTTGTGTTTGCTGTGTACTTTTTGCCCCCACGAACGCACTGAAATTGACCGCTCAATCTATTGAGTGTGCCTTTTTAGGATACATCGATGAGCATAAGGGATATAATTGATGGGATCTGTCGGGGAATTTATTCAAGCTACGGGGAAACCTCTAATAACCCACAAGTATAGGGGATTGCAACATTTTTCGAGGGTAGAGTATTCAACCCAAATTTATTGATTCGACACAAGGGGAGCCAAAGAATATTCTCAAGTATTAGCAGTTGCTACTTCTTGAGCTTGCGTTGGTTTCTCCCTTGAAGAGGAAAGGGTGATGCAGCAAAGTAGAGATAAGTATTTCCCTCAGTTTGAGAACCAAGGTATCAATCCAGTAGGAGACAACGCACAGATTACCGAATACCTACACAGACAATCAAACAACTTGCACCCAACGCAATAAAGGGGTTGTCAATCCCTTCACTATTACTTGCAAAAGTGAGATCTGATAGAGATAGATAAACGATAAGGAAAATATTTTTGGTTTATAGATCAAAAAGTAAAAGATTGCAAAATAGTAGATCGGAAACTTATATGATGGAAACCCAGGGGCCGTAGGTTTCACTAGAGGCTTCTCTCAAGATAGAAAATAATACGGTGGGTGAACAAATTACTGCCGAGCAATTGATAAAAAAGCGCAAAGTTATGACGATGTCAAGGCAATGATCATGAATATAGGCATCACGTCCGTGTCAAGTAGACTGAAACGATTTTGCATCTACTACTATTACTCCACCCATCGACCGCTATCCAGCATGCATCTAGAGTAGTAAGTTCATAAAGAATGGAGTAACACATTAAGTAATATGACATGATGTAGAGGAATTAACTCAAGCAATATGATGAAAACCCCATATTTTTATCCTCGATGGCAACAATACAATACGTGCCTTTTGCCCCTACTGTCACTGGGAAAGGACACCGCAAGATTGAACCCAAAGCTAAGCACTTCTCCCATTGCAAGAAAAAACAATCTAGTTGGCCAAACCAAACCGATAGTTCGAAGAGAATTACAAAGATATCAAATCATGCATAAAAGAACCAGAAAAAATTCAAATAATATTCATAGATAAGCTGATCATAAATCCACAATTCATCGGATCTCGGCAAACACACCGCAAAAAAGTATTACATCGAATAGATCTCCAAGAACATCGAGGAGAACATGACACTGAGAATCAAAGAGAGAGAATAAGCCATTTAGCTACTAGCTATGGACCTATAGGTCTATGGTAAACTACTCACGTTTCATCGGAAGGGCAATAGTGTTGATGTATAAGCCCTCCATGATCGAATCCCCCTCCAACAGGGTGCCGGAAAAGGTCCCTAGCGATCTCACGGGTACAGAAGGTTGCGGCGGTGGAAAAGTGTTTTAGTGGATGCCTCCTGTGGTTTGGGGATATTTAGGTGTTTTCGTGGATGCCTCTGGTGGTTTGGGGATATTTGGGAATATATTGTGGCACCCCGGCTCAGAGAAACCGGAACGCCCCGTATTCCAACCCAGAGATCAAGGTGAAGTCTTCTGGAATATGGCACTGCTTAGCATAGAACAAACCAGCTCTCTATTACAACACAAATACGAATACAAGGTCTCCGATATTACAAGGAATAACACCGGCACGGCGACGCTACGCCAAGCACAGTTGCTCTATGCAAGCAGCATAACAACTCGAGGCAGCGGAACCTCTACTGGCAGCGGAACAACGAACGTCGATGATGGACTCCATGAAGGAAATATGCCCTAGAGGCAATAATAAAGTTATTATTTATTTCCTTATTTCATGATAAATGTTTATTATTCATGCTAGAATTGTATTAACCGGAAACATAATACATGTGTGAATACATAGACAAACATAGTGTCACTAGTATGCCTCTACTTGACTAGCTCGTTGATCAAAGATGGTTACGTTTCCTAGCCATAGACATGAGTTGTCATTTGATTAACGGGATCACATCATTAGGAGAATGATGTGATTGACTTGACCCATTCCGTTAGCTTAGCACTCGATCGTTTAGTATGTTGCTATTGCTTTCTTCATGACTTATACATGTTGCTATGAGATTATGCAACTCCCGTTTACCAGAGGAACACTTTGTGTGCTACCAAACGTCACAACGTAACTGGGTGATTATAAAGGTGCTCTACAGGTGTCTCCAAAGGTACTTGTTGGGTTGGCGTATTTCGAGATTAGGATTTGTCACTCCGATTGTCGGAGAGGTATCTCTGGGCCCACTCGGTAATGCACATCACTATAAGCCTTGCAAGCATTGCAACTAATGAGTTAGTTGCGGGATGATGTATTATGGAACGAGAAAAGAGACTTGCCGGTAACGAGATTGAACTAGGTGTTGAGATACCGACGATCGAATCTCGGGCAAGTAACATACCGATGACAAAGGGAACAACGTATGTTGTTATGCGGTTTGACCGATAAAGATCTTCGTAGAATATGTGGGAGCCAATATGAGCATCCAGGTTCCGCTATTGGTTATTGACCGAAGACGTGTCTCGGTCATGTCTACATAGTTCTCGAACCCGTAGGGTCCGCACACTTAAAGTTCGATGACGGTTATATTATGAGTTTATGTGTTTTGATGCACCGAAGGTTGTTCGGAGTCCCGGATGTGATCACGGACATGACGAGGAGTCTCGAAATGGTTGAGACGTAAAGATCGATATATTGGACGACTATGTTTGGACACCGGAAAGGTTCCGGAAGGATTCGGACATTTATCGGAGTACCGGGGGTTACCGGAACACCCCCCCCCCCCCCCCCCCCGGAACTAACGGGCCTTGTTGGGCCCTAGTGGAGAGAGAGAGGGGCCGGCCAGGGCAAGAGGCGCCCCCCTTGCCTTTCCCCTCTCCCACTCCTTCCTTCCCCCTCCTTCTTGACTAGGAAAGGGAGGGGCAAACCTACTTGGAGTAGGTTTCCCCCTCCTAGGGCGCGCCACCCCCTTGGCCGGCCCTCTCCTCCTCCCCCCCTTAATATACGGAGGAGGGGGGCACCCCATAGACATAACAATTGATCTCTTGATCTCTTAGCCGTGTGCGGTGCCCCCTCCACCATAATCCATCTCGATAATATCGTAGCGGTGCTTAGGCGAAGCCCTGCATCGGTAGAACATCATCATCGTCACCACGCCGTTGTGCTGACGGAACTCTCCCTCAAAGCTCAGCTGGATCGGAGTTTGAGGGACGTCATCGAGCTGAACGTGTGCTGAACTCGGAGGTGCCGTACGTTCGGTACTTGGTCGGTCGGATCGTGAAGACGTACGACTACATCAACCGCGTTGTGCTAACACTTCCGCTTTCGGTCTACGAGGGTACGTGGACAACACTCTCCCCTCTCGTTGCTATGCATCACCATGATCTTGCGTGTGCGTAGGAAAATTTTGAAATTACTACGTTTCCCAACAGTGGCATCCGAGCCAGGTTTTATGCGTTGATGTAATATGCACGAGTAGAGCACAAGTGAGTTGTGGGCGATATAAGTCATACTGCTTACCAGCATGTCACACTTTGGTTCGGCGGTATTGTTGGATGAAGCGGCCCGGACCGACATTACGCGTACGCTTACGCGAGACTGGTTTTACCGCCGTGCTATGCACACAGGTGACTAGCGGGTGTCAGTTTCTCCAACTTTAGTTGAACCGAGTGTGGCTACGCCCGGTCCTTGAGAAGGTTAAAACAGCACTAACTTGACAAACTATCGTTGTGGTTTTGATGCGTAGGTAAGAACGGTTCTTGCTCAGCCCGTAGCAGCCACGTAAAACTTGCAACAACAAAGTAGAGGACGTCTAACTTGTTTTTGCAGGGCATGTTGTGATGTGATATGGTCAAGGCATGATGCTATATTTTATTGTATGAGATGATCATGTTTTGTAACCGAGTTATCGGCAACTGGCAGGAGCCATATGGTTGTCGCTTTATTGTATGCAATGCAATCGCCCTATAATGCTTTACTTTATCACTAAGCGGTAGCGATAGTCGTAGAAGCAATAGTTGGCGAGACGACAACGATGCTACGATGGAGATCAAGGTGTCGCGCCAGTGACGATGGTGATCATGACGGTGCTTCGGAGATGGAGATCACAAGCACAAGATGATGATGGCCATATCATATCACTTATATTGATTACATGTGATGTTTATCTTTTATGCATCTTATTTTGCTTAGATCGATGGTAGCATTATAAGATGATCTCTCACTAAATTTCAAGGTATAAGTGTTCTCCCTGAGTATGCACCGTTGCGAAAGTTCTTCGTGCTGAGACACCACGTGATGATCGGGTGTGATAGGCTCTACGTTCAAATACAACGGGTGCAAAACAGTTGCACACGCGGAATACTCAGGTTAAACTTGACGAGCTTAGCATATGCAGATATGGCCTCGGAACACTGAGACCGAAAGGTCGAGCGGGAATCATATAGTAGATATGATCAACATAGTGATGTTCACCATTGAAACTACTCCATCTCACGTGATGATCGGACATGGTTTAGTTGATTTGGATCACATGATCACTTAGATGATCAGAGAGATGTCTATCTAAGTGGGAGTTCTTAAGTAATATGCTTAATTGAACTTAAATTTATCATGAACTTAGTCCTGGTAGTATTAGCATATCTATGTTGTAGATCAATAGCTCGCGTTATTGCTCCCCGTTTATATTTTGATATGTTCCTAGAGAAAACTAAGTTGAAAGATGTTAGTAGCAATGATGCGCTTGGTCCGTGATCTGAGGATTTTCCTCATTGCTGCACAGAAGAATTATGTCCTTGATGCACCGCTAGGTGACAGACCTATTGCAGGAGCAGATGCAGACGTTATGAACGTTTTGACAAAAGCTCGGTATGATGACTACTTGATAGTTTAGTGCACCATGCTTTACGGCTTAGAACCGGGACTTCAAAAATGTTTTGAACGCCACAGGGCATATAAGATGTTCCAAGAGTTGAAATTGGTATTTCATACTCATGCCCGTGTCGAGAGGTATGAGACCTCTGACAGTACTTTGCCTACAAGATGGAGGAGAATAGCTCAACCAGTGAGCATGTGCTCAGATTGTCTGGGTACTACAATCACTTGAATCAAGTGGGAGTTAATCTTCCAGATAAGATAGTGATTGACAGAATTCCCTGGTCACTATCACCAAGTTACTAGAACTTCGTGATGAACTATAATATGCAAGGGATAACGGAAACAATTCCCAAGCTCTTCATGATGCTGAAATCGACGAAGGTAGAAATCAAGAAAAGCATCAAGTGTTGATGGTTGACAAGACCACTAGTTTCAAGAAAAGGGCAAAGGGAAGAAGGGGAACTTCAAAAAGAACGGCAAGCAAGTTGCTGCTCAAGTGAAGAAGCCCAAGTCTGGACCTAAGCCTGAGACTAAGCGCTTCTACTGCAAAGGGACTGGTCATTGGAAGCGGAACTGCCTCAAGTATTTGGCGGATAAGAAGGATGGCAAAGTGAACAAAGGTATATTTGATATACAGATTATTGATGCGTATTTTACTAGTGTTCATAGCAACCCCTCGGTATTTGATACTGGTTCAGTTGCTAAGAGTAGTAACTCGAAACGGGAGTTGCGGAATGAACAGAAACTAGTTAAGGGCAAGGTGATGAGGTGTGTTGGAAGTAGTTCCAAGATTGATATGATCATCATCGCACACTCCCTATATTTTCGGGATTAGTGTTGAACCTAAATAAGTGTTATTTGGTGTTTGTGTTGAGCATGAATATGATTTGATCATGTTTATTGCAATACGGTTATTCATTTAAGTTAGAGAATAATTGTTGTTCTGTTTACATGAATAAAAACCTTCTATGGTTATACACCCAATGAAAATGGTTCGTTGGATCTCGATCGTAGTGATACACATATTCATAATATTGAAGCCAAAAGATGCAAAGTTAATAATGATAGTGCAACTTATTTGTGGCACTGCCGCTGAGGTCATATTGGTGTAAAGCGCATGAAGAAACTCCATGCTGATGGGATTTTGGAATCACTTGATTATGAATCACTTGATGCTTGCGAACCATGCCTCCTAGGCAAGATGACTAAGACTTCGTTCTCCGAAACAATGGAGCGAGCAACATATTTGTTGGAAATCATACATACTGATGTATGTGGTCCGATGAACATTGAGGCTCGCGGCGGGTATCATTATTTTCTGACCTTCACAGGTGATTTGAGCAGATATGGGTATATCTACTTGATGAAACACAAGTCTGAAACATTTGAAAAGTTCAAAGAATTTCAGAGTGAAGTGGAGAATCATTGTAACAAGAAAATAAAGTTTTTCTGCGATTTGATCGCGGAGACGAATATTTGAGTTACGAGTTTGGCCTTCATCTAAAACAATGTGAAATAGTTTCACTACTCACGCCACCTGGAACACCATAGTGTAATGCTGTGTCCGAACATCGTAACCGTACTTTATTAGATATGGTGCGATCTATGATGCCTCTTACCGATCTACCACTATCGTTTTGGGGTTATGCATTAGAGACAGCTACATTCATGTTAAATAGGGCACCATCTAAATCCGTTGAACGACACCGTATGAACTATGGTTTGGCAAGAAATCAAAGTTGTCGTTTCTTAAAGTTTGGGGTTGCGATGCTTATTAGAAAAGGTTTCATCCTGATAAGCTCAAACCCAAATCGGAGAAATGTGTCTTCATAGGATACCAAAAGGAGACAGTTGGGTACACCTTCTATCACAGATCCGAAGGCAAGATATTCGTTGCTAAGAATGGATCCTTTCTAGAGAAGGAGTTTCTCTCGAAATAAGTGAGTGGGAGGAAAGTAAAACTTGATGAGGTAATTGTACCTAATCCCTTATTGGAAAGTAGTTTATCACAGAAATTTGTTCCTGTGACTCCTGCACCAATTAGTGAGGAAGCTAATGATGATGATCATGTAACTTCAGATCAAGTTACTACCGAACCTCATAGGTAAACCAGAGTGAGATCCGCACCAGTGTGGTACGGTAATTCTGTTCTGGAGGTCATGTTACTTGACCATGACGAACCTACGAACTATGAGGAAGCGATGATGAGCCCAGATTCCTCGAAATGGCTTGAGGCCATGAAATGTGAGATGAGATCCATGTATGAGAACAAAGTGTGGACTTTGATTGACTTGCCCGATGATCGGCAAGCCATAGAAAATAAATGGATCTTCAAGAGGAACACGGACGCTGATAGTAGTGTTACTATCTACAAAGCTAGACTTGTTGAAAAAGGTTTTTGACAAAGTTCAAGGTGTTGACTACGATGAGATTTTCTCACTCGTAGCGATGCTTAAGTCTGTCCGAATCATGTTAGCAAATTGCCACATTTTATGAAATCTGGCAAATGGATGTCAAAACTACGTTCCTTAATGGATTTCTTAAAGAAGAGTTGTATATGATGCAACCAGAAGGTTTTGTCGATCCTAAAGGTGTTGACAAAATGTGCAAACTCCAGCGATCCATCTATGGACTGGTGCAAGCATCTCGGAGTTGGAATATACACTTTGATGAGTTGATCAAAGCATATAGTTTTATACAGACTTGCGGTGAAGCCTGTATTTACAAGAAAGTGAGTGGGAGCACTACAACATTTTTGATAAGTATATGTGAATGACATATTGTTGATCGAAAATAATGTAGAATTATTCTGCAAATCATGAAGGAGTGTTTGAAAGGAGTTTTTTCAAAGAAAGACCTCGGTGAAGCTTCTTACATATTGAGCATCAAGATCTATAGAGATAAATCAAGACGCTTGATAAGTTTTTTCAGTGAGTACATACCTTGACAAGATTTTGAAGTAGTTCAAACTGGAACAGTCAAAGAAAGAGTTCTTGCCTGTGTTACAAGGTGTGAAATTGAGTAAGACTCAAAGCCCGACCACGGCAGAAGATATAAAGAGAATGAAAGTCATTCCCTATGCCTCAGCCATAGGTTCTATAAAGTATGCCATGCTGTGTACCATATCTATTGTATACCCTACACTGATTTTGGCAAGGGAGTACAATAGTGATCTAGGACACTGGACAACGGTCAAAATTATCCTTAGTGGAATAAGGATATGTTTCTCGATTATGGAGGTGACAAAAAGGTTCGTCGTAAAGGGTTATGTCGATGCAAGTTTTGACACTGATCTAGATGACTCTAAGTCTCAATCTGGATACATATTGAAAGTGGGAGAAATTAGCTAGAGTAGCTCCGTGCAGAGCATCGTTGACATAGAAATTTGCAAAATACATACGGATCTGAATGTGGCAGACCCGTTGACTAAACTTCCCTCACAAGCAAAACATGATCACACCTTAGTACTCTTTGGGTGTTAATCACATAGCAATGTGAACTAGATATTGACTCTAGTAAACCCTTTGGGTGTTGGTCACATGACGATGTGAACTATGGGTGTTAATCACATGGTGATGTGAACTATTGATGTTAAATCACATGGCGATGTGAACTAGATTATTGACTCTAGTGCAAGTGGGAGACTGAAGGAAATATGCCCTAGAGGCAATAATAAAGTTATTATTTATTTCCTTATTTCATGATAAATGTTTATTATTCATGCTAGAATTGTATTAACCGGAAACATAATACATGTGTGAATACATAGACAAACATAGTGTCAGTAGTATGCCTCTACTTGACTAGCTCGTTGATCAAAGATGGTTATGTTTCCTAGCCCTAGACATGAGTTGTCATTTGATTAATGGGATCACATCATTAGGAGAATGATGTGATTGACTTGACCCATTCCGTTAGCTTAGCACTCGATCGTTTAGTATGTTGCTATTGCTTTCTTCATGACTTATACATGTTCCTATGACTATGAGATTATGCAACTCCCGTTTACCAGAGGAACACTTTGTGTGCTACCAAACGTCACAACGTAACTGGGTGATTATAAAGGAGCTCTACAGGTGTCTCCAAAGGTACTTGTTGGGTTGGCGTATTTCGAGATTAGGATTTGTCACTCCGATTGTCGGAGAGGTATCTCTGGGCCCACTCGGTAATGCACATCACTATAAGCCTTGCAAGCATTGCAACTAATGAGTTAGTTGCGGGATGATGTATTACGGAACGAGTAAAGAGACTTGCCGGTAACGAGATTGAACTAGGTGTTGAGATACTGACGATCGAATCTCGGGCAAGTAACATACCGATGACAAAGGGAACAACGTATGTTGTTATGCGGTTTGACCGATAAAGATCTTCGTAGAATATGTGGGAGCCAATATGAGCATCCAGGTTCCGCTATTGGTTATTGACCGGAGACGTGTCTCGGTCATGTCTACATAGTTCTCGAACCCGTAGGGTCCGCACACTTAAAGTTCGATGACGGTTATATTATGAGTTTATGTGTTTTGATGTACCGAAGGTTGTTCGGAGTCCCGGATGTGATCACGGACATGATGATGAGTCTCGAAATGGTCGATACGTAAAGATCGATATATTGGACGACTATGTTTGGACACCAGAAAGGTTCCGGAAGGTTTCGGACATTTATCGGAGTACCGGGGGTTACCGGACCCCCCCCCCCCGGGAACAAATGGGCCTTGTTGGGCCCTAGTGGAGAGAGAGAGGGGCCGGCCAGGGCAAGAGGCGCGTCCCTCCCCTTGAGTCCGAATAGGACAAGGAAGGGGGGGCGGCGCCCCCCTTGCCTTTCCCCTTTCCCACTCCTTCCTTCCCCCTCCTTCTTAGACTAGGAAAGGGAGGGGCAAACCTACTTGGAGTAGGTTTCCCCCTCCTAGGGCACGCCACCCCCTTGGCCGGCCCTCTCCTCCTCCCCCCCTTTATATACGGAGGAGGGGGGCACCCCATAGACATAACAATTGATCTCTTGATGTCTTAGCCATGTGCGGTGCCCCCCTCCACCATAATCCACCTCGATAATATCATAGCGGTGCTTAGGTGAAGCCCTGCGTCGGTAGAACACCATCATCGTCACCACGCCGTCGTGCTGACGGAACTCTCCCTCAAAGCTCGGCTGGATCGGAGTTCGAGGGACGTCATCGAGCTGAACGTGTGCTGAACTCGGAGGTGCCGTATGTTCGGTACTTGATCGGTCGGATCGTGAAGACGTACGACTACATCAACCGCGTTGTGCGAACGCTTCTGCTTTCGGTCTACGAGGGTACGTGGACAACACTCTCCCCTCTCGTTGCTATGCATCACCATGATCTTGCGTGTGCGTAGGAAAATTTTGAAAGTACTACGTTCCCCAACACTCCAATCCGCAGGGACTCTGGCTGGAAAGTTTATTCTAGCTCGCGAACATAGGAACCACACCAAAAAAGCAAGCAATCCAGGCACAACCTGCAAACTGGAATGACATGCCAGGTCAGTACATTGAATGTACTTGCAAGCTCACAATTAACCAAAAACAGTCGAGACAAACAACAACATGGCATTAGCAGGTTAAAGCAATCATGAACATGATACATGGCATGCACAAACTGAACATGATACAGCTAGAATAACATTAGCAGGGCATGAGCATATGATCATGATGATTCTACATGCAACTGGTAAACCATATCATGCACCAACTTACTCTTATTCGACAGTTACCTTGTAACCATCTCATACATCCACTTACCAACCTCGGTATCCACGATACCGTCGTGATCCTCTCATGATCACTTAAAAATTAACCAACTTCGGTATCCACGATACCTCCGTGATCCTCTCTTGATCACAACCAATCTCTTTCTCATCATCAAACCGGGGTTATTATTAATCAAGTTATAATTATAGTTGGCTCATATAGTGTGACCGACTACGAACTGGGCCCATCCGCGGGCACAGCTATCGATAGATTAAACACACACTCTGCAGAGGTTAGTACACTGTACCCACACCACGGAATCCATGGCCTCGCACTCCCATTCGGGTGGACCAACGGCATTCCGACAAAACCGATCTATTGCCATCACACTCTCCCAGCCGCTCCGACAAACTCCCCTTTGGGCTAAGTCATGGGTGGCCCCGATGTCAACTCGTGACATCCACCACCTACGTCGCCAACCACCGTCGTGGCAAAAAAAATGGTCTCAAACGGGGACAAGGTACCTTACAACAACAACGGGCACACAAGGTTTATGTCCACCTACCTGATTAGGGTAGCACGCGCCCATAACCTTCCCTCGTTGGAGGCACCGGCGAGAGGCATGACAATAGACTGCATTAGGGCCTTCCCATAAAAGGCAAATGTGGTTGCATTGATCAGCTCGATTTGGTGGCACCATGACTCAGCCAACAGTTGTTCAAGTTCATTATTGTCCGGTTAAACTTGAATGCAATGAGCTGAGCCATAATAAAATATGATGCAACTATAATGCATGATCATAATATCAACATAAGCATGGAGGTGCAACACAATCATCGAGCATAACCATAATGAAGCATTTAACCAAATGAGGAGGGCATACCGACGAGCATAAGCATAACATTACACATGAGCATAGCACGACTACTAGCATCATAAATAGATACCATGCAAGAACATAACAAGAATACTACCAAGTAAGCATGTAACCAGCTAGATGCAAAGGAACATGCATAGCAACGATACTGGATAACCTACGGTAAATGTGCATCAGACTGAACACCACTACTACCAGCATGTACTACTACTACTACTACCAAGAATAACATGTGAACATGATACTAGCAAGCAGTACAAGATAACAAGATGCATCGGAACATAGCATGAGGGAGAACATGAAACCACGAGCATAACTGAAACAATGACAGTAGTAGCAAACAGCAAACAGTTAACAGGAAAACATTTATTAAATATTCAAGTAGAAACCATGGCTACTGCATGGCTATCATGCAAGTGGCTGTTGTGGCTTGCCTGGGGTGACAGAGACTCCGGGAAGAAGTGTGGTGAAGCCGCGGAACGAAACGCCAGACATACTTCTCTCTCGAAGGGGGCTGATTAGAAGCAAGGGCAAAATGGTCATTTTCACTATGGGGCCACCTAGTGAAAATGTCACCAACAGAAAGATCTTGACGAGGCGAAGAAGTGGGCGTTGGTTTCACCTCAATCGGAGTTACGGGCGCGGAGATACGAAGGGTGGAAGTTCAGGGACCAATCTATGAAAAATCTTCTACAAACAAGCCCCTTGTGGAATAAAACAGAAACGTATTTTCTCAGATTACGTTTTCAGAAAGTGAAAACATATTTTAAGCCGAAGGAGAGTTCGAATGCATTCTCCAGAGGTGAAAGCGTGTTTCTAGGAATACGCTTCCACTTAAAAACACGCGGTCCCGGGGCTAGAGCCACTTACAGATGGGGCCCACTGGCAGGGGGCCAGCGTGGTCGTCTTCTTCCTCCTCTCCCTGCCCCCGATGGAAACAGAGGAGGGAGTAGGGGAGGGCGCTGCCGGCGACGGGCCGGCCTGCTCCAGCCAGCTCCGGTCAGGCGGAGGCCACCGGAGGGCTCGGGCGTCCACGCCGCGCCCGTCCAGAGGCACAACCCGCGCCGGGGTGGAGCGGGGACGGCGGGGCTTGCGGCGACATAGAAGCGGAGAGGCGGCGGCCGGACGTGGGGACGCGTGGCCTCAGAGGCTCCGGCGACGAGCAGAGGGGATGGAGAGGTCCGCCGGAGAGTGGGGAAGGTGGTGGAGTGGCTAGAGGTGGAGGAGGAGCTCGGGATGAGCGAGACGAAGAGGTGACCGAACGGCGAAGGCGGTCGGGCGGTGATGGTACTCGGCCCTGCGGCCGTCTCCGGCGAGGGGAAAGGGGTTGGGGCGACTGGCGGAGATGTGGGGAGTGCGGTGGAGGTGGTGGGACAGCGAGGGGAGGCTCGGTTTGGCCGGGGTAGCTCGAACTCCGACGATGGCCGAGGACGAACGACGAACTCCGGCGAGATATGGTCACTCCGATGAGCAAATGAGGCGAGGAAGGAGTGAGTGAGAAGCGGAGGACCTCGGGGGTGCTTAGAGCAGATCTAGTAGGCCCTTAAACCCTCAAATAAACAGAAATAACCCTTTTTTTAGGGTTGAAACGAAAAAGGGCAAATAATAGAACCCCTAAACCCTTAAATTATTTTACGGATTGGATCTGGGGTTGCCCTCCCAATCTGTAAAAGTGAGCATTGGAGAGGGAAACCCACCTCCAACTCGCACTCCACCGGTCGTTGCGCGGGAGGGAAATTTCCCCTCGCGCGCTCCCTCCCGTCGGATGCCTCGTCGATCCCGTCGCCCCCGCGGCGAGCCATGGAGGCGCCGCCGGACTCCTCCGTCGCCCCGGCCACCCCGCCCGCGTCCTCCCTCCCTCCGCCCGTTGCTCCGCCCCCGGCCTCGGCCTCGGCGACGCCTGCGCCGGCCCCGTCCTCGCTCCCTCCGCCCGCGCCGAAGGTGCCGTCGGCGCGAAGAGGTGGCGTGCTGGCAAGCACGTCGTCCTCCCCCAGCCCGCCCCGGCCGTCGCCTCCGTCGCCCCGGCCGCAGCGGCGCCGAAGGTGAGGAAGAAGCCCTCCCTTGGGCCGAAGGGGGCAGCGGCGCCGAAGGTGAAGAAGGCCACCTCCAGGAAGAAGCCGACACCCGCCCCAGCCGCCCCGTCCGCCCCGCACCTCCGCCCGTCGTGCACGAGGTGCTCGACGGAATGCCTGCCCCGCCAATGTCGTTCATGGGGCTTCTCGAAGAAGCGGAGGTGGACATCGGGGCTCCCTCTCTCGAACCCTTTGGGTTTGGTGATGACTTGCAAGAAGAGGGTGATGAGGAGGAGGAAGGGGAAGATGAGGAGGAGGTGACCGAGATAGAGGAGGAGGCGTTCGCCGCCGTTGCAAAACCCACCGTGCGCTCGACAAACTATAGCGAGGACGAAGATATTCTCTTGGTTCATGCTTGGGCACATGTGGGGTTGGATGCAAGCACCGGTACCGATCAAACCGGTAAACGCTATTGGCAACGCATAGAGGACGTCTATTGCAAGATCAATCCGAAGACCGGTGGGTACATCCCTCGTAGTTACCGGTCGTTCACGGCCGGTGGGAGTTGATGAAGCCCCATTGTGCTCGTTGGAGTGCGGCAATGGACCAAGTGAAGGATGCACCGCCTAGTGGAACCGTGGAGAGTGACTATGTGAGTACATATATGTTTTTCACATTTATTTTGATTTTTTATGCTATTGTTATGTGAGTACATATATGTTTACTATGCTATTGGTGGGTTTGTAGGAGGCAATTGCCGACTTGAGGTACAAGGAGATGGCCGCTTCCAAGGGCAAAGCATTCCCATTTAAACATGTTTGGAAAATTCTTCAAACTTATGACAAGTGGAAGTTGAGGGATCAAGAGACCGCACCCAAGAAGTCGGCAATGCTTAGGATGGATGATAGTGAAGAGGAGGGAAGGAACGAGCACAAGCCCGCTGGAAACAAGAAGGATAAGCTAAGGAAGAAGATGGAAGGAGAGGCGTCAAGCATAAGGGAGAAGATAGAACATATGATGAAGTCAAGGGAGGCATTGACAATGAAGACATTGGAGACAAAGCTTCTTATCAACGAGAAGAAGAAAGAGGTGAAGCTTGCACAAGTTGAAGCAAGGCGTGAAGATGCCAAGCGCAAGGCCGACTTGGAGGAGAGGATGATCAAGGTCAAAGAAGCAAATGCATGGAAAGAACTCATGGTGGAAGAGAAGGAGCACATGATGATGTCCAAGAAGGACATGGATGAAGACCAATTGATGTGGTGGAAGGATTACAAGCAGGACATCGCGGATAGGAAGAGGATATTCCGTGGTGCGTCCTCTACTCTTCGAGGTGACACTCCGATGAGTGGTGGTGGCGATGGCGATGTGGAGGACTCCACCACCGGCGACAATGGAGGTGTTTGATGGACGTGGAAGTGGTCTAGGAGATAGCGCCAGGTGCAACTTTTTGGTGATGGTGCCGATGAGAGGGGGAAGATGATGATTGTGTGATGTAAACTATTAAACCATGCATCAATGATCTTCATTTTCGTGTTTGTTTGAAGGTTGATTGTGTTTTTCTAGTGAAAATTGTGATATGTCAAATGATAGTTTTAAGGGTTGGGGTTGGGGCAAAGACTAGAACCCTCAAACACAACCCTTATAACGGAATATTCTGTTATAAGGGTTGGCTTTGAGGGTTCTAGTCTTTGCCCCTGTTTTTCAACCCTTAAAAGTGTCAAAAATGGCCAATTCTCAACCCTTAAAACTAAAACCAGATTTAAGGGCTTGAGGGTTCTACTAGACATGCTCTTAAATAGGCAGCGGGGAAAGCTCTAGAGCATCACGGGCGAGCTCGAGAAGTGCTCTAATGGAGGACAGAGGCTGGACGCGGCACGACGTGGCTTTTGCGGACGAACGACGACGAAACAGGAGGGGGCCCGGGCACGGGGCGATGCTGTCGATCACGGGGGAGCTCCTGGACAAGGTTGGTCGTCGAGACGACGAGGGAGCGGACGAGCATAACGGCCGGAAAGAGCCAGAGCTCGCAATTAGCATGACGCAAGCATGGTCACCGCGTGCACGGCTGAAAGCGGCACGTTCTGGTCGGACCGACCATGTCTGGCATGTAGTCCTTCCATGCTAGGTTACAAATGTGGTGAGTAATCGATTATGGGCACTGTGGTTAGGTGGTAATGATCCTCTGAAGTTTGCTGTATCAAACTTGATCAGGTCACTGTGATTCACAGGGAGATGCTAAGGGCCAAACATGATGTCTGGGTTGTTTAGGCTAGGAAGGACTATGATCCTGTGCAATTAGAGAGGATTTGGACCAATATTTGTTATAATTGCTTTACAACCAACAAAATTGTTCAGAAAAGAGATTTTGATGATGCACTCACATAGTTGATTGGATTGAGCTGAAAATGGTCATGGTCCTATGATTTGAGGATATGCAGACGCTCAAAAAGTTTCATGCCATTTGGATGAACCAAAGTGCACTTGCTTCATATAGCATCTCTCTGGACAGAATCTTGTAAAAATTACATAGGGAAAATGGATTAATGAAATGGGCCAAAATTTGGTGGAGGGAGTTGATATGGATAGGAGAATGTCTTGTTAAATTTTCGGCTTAAATGAAGCAATATAAAATATGGTTGCTTCACAAATTGAAAATCTGACCAGAAACCAAGATTTGGAGCTGGGCTCACATAGATGAGTCATGAGCTCATATTTGGTGGAGATTAATTATTTGATCATATGAAGGACCTTGCAAAACTTCAACTCATTTGGATACTCCTAGCTTGTACTTCCTTCACACAGGCTTCCCTCAGACATGAACTTTGAAAAATTGCTTAGGAATATCTACTAGGCAAATTGAGTTGAATTTTGGCATGGGGCAATTATATGGACAGGAGAAGATGTCCAAAAAGTCTGGAATCAATCAAGCAAAGATAAATAACACTTCCTTCTCAAAAAGCCACTTAGGGCAGAATAAGAAAAGAATTATTTGTGAATTATCTTTGATGATGCCAAGGAAGAATTTTGACATATTTGAGGAAGATATGACCCAAAAAAATTATGAGAACTATTTGGGAATTTTGGGAGTGATAGAAATATAGGTTGCTTCACAACCTAGGGTTTTAAAGGGTTATTCCTTTAATAGAAAAGGAATATTCCCAAGAAAAAGAATATTGGATTAGGTCAAGGATGAAAATGGCATGATCTTGGGATGATGATGAGGATGGCAAGCCACTATAAAACCTACGAAGACATGATCTTCCCATGTTTCAGAACCACATAGCCACAGAAAAGCAAATCAAATCAAGAAATCCAAGAAAATCATCAGAAAAAGAAAAGGGCAAAATCCAGGTGTTACATATATAGGCGAAAGAATTAGGTCAGGAGGTGCACGGGGGCACGCCCTACCCCCATGGGCGCACCCTCCGTCCTTGTGGCCGCCTCGTGGATCCTCCGACTTCATCTCCAAGTCTCCTGGTTGTCTTTTGGTTCAAGAAAAATCATCGCGAAGGTTTCACTCCGTTTGGTTTTCCTTTTCTGCGAAACTCAAAAACAGGGAAAAAATTGGAACTGACACTGGGCTCTAGGTTAATAGGTTAGTCACAAAAATAATATAAAATAGCACATTAATGCATATAAAACATCCAAAACAGATAATATAATAGCATGGAACAATCAAAAATTATAGATACGTTGGAGACGTATCAAGCATCCCCAAGCTTAATTCCTGCTCGTCCTCGAGTAGGTAAATGATAAAAACAGAATTTTTGATGTGGAATGCTACCTAACATATTTATTTGTGTAATTTCTTTATTGTGGCATGAATGTTCAGATCCGTAAGATTCAAAACAAAAGTTTAATATTGACATAAAAACAACAATACTTCAAGAATACTAACAAGGCAATTATGTCTTCTCAAAATAACATGGCCAAAGAAAGCTTATCCCTACAAAATCATATAGTCTGGCTATGCTCCATCTTCATCACACAAAATATTTAAATCATGCACAACCCCGATGACAAGCCAAGCAATTGTTTCATACTTTTGATGTTCTCAAACTTTTTCAACTTTCACACAATACACGAGCGTGAGCCATGGACATAGCACTATAGGTGGAATAGAAGGTGGTTGTGGAGAAGACAAAAAGAAGGAGATAGTCTCACATCAACTAGGCGTATCAACGGGCTATGGAGATGCCCATCAATAGATATCAATGTGAGTGAGCAGGGATTGCCATGCAACAGATGCACCAGAGCTATAAGTTTATGAAAGCTCAAAAAGAAACTAAGTGGGTGCGCATCCAACTCGCTTGCTCATGGAGACCTAGGGCAATTTGAGGAGGCCCATCATTGGAATATACAAGCCAAGTTATATAATGAAAAATTCCCACTAGTATATGAAAGTGACAACATAGGAGACTCTCTATCATGAAGATCATGGTGCTACTTTGAAGCACAAGTGTGGTAAAAAGATAGTAGCATTGCCCCTTCTCTCTTTTCTCTCATTTTTTTATTTGGGCCTTGTCTCTTTTTTTTGCCTCTTTTTTTCGTCCGGAGTCTCATCCCGACTTGTGGGGGAGTCATAGTCTCCATCATCATTTCCTCACATGGGACAATGCTCTAATAATGAAGATCATCACACTTTTATTTACTTACAACTCAAGAATTACAACTCGATACATAGAACAAAATATGACTCTATATGAATGCCTCCGGCGGTGTACCGGGATGTGCAATGAATCAAGAGTGACATGTATGAAAGAATTATGAATGGTGGCTTTGCCACAAATACGATGTCAACTACATGATCATGCAAAGCAATAGGACAATGATGAAGCGTGTCATAATAAACGGAACGGTGGAAAGTTGCATGGCAATATATCTCGGAATGGCTATGGAAATGCCATAATAGGTAGGTATGGTGGCTGTTTTGAGGAAGGTATTTGGTGGGTTTATGGTACCGGCAAATGTTGCGCGGCACTAGAGAGGCTAGCAATGGTGGAAGGGTGAGAGTGTTTATAATCCATGGACTCAACATTAGTCATAAAGAACTCACATACTTATTGCAAAAATATATTAGTTATCAAAACGAAGTACTACGCCCATGCTCCTAGGGGGATAGATTGGTAGGAAAATACCATCGCTCGTCCCCGACCGCCACTCATAAGGAAGACAATCAATAAATAAATCATGCTCCGATCTCATCACATAACGGTTCACCATACGTGCATGCTACGGGAATCACAAACTTTAACACAAGTATTTATCAAATTCACAATTACTCACTAGCATGACTCTATTATCACCATCTTTAGATCTCAAAACAATCATAAGGAATCAAACTTCTCATAGTATTCAATGCACTTTATATGAAAGTTTTTGTTATATCCCTCTTGGATGCCTATCATATTAGGAGTAAATTTATAACCAGAGCAAATTACCATGTTGTTTAAAGAATCTCAAAATAATATAAGTGAATCAAGAGAGTTCAACAATTTCTATAAAATAAAACCACCGACGTGCTCTAAAAAGATATAAGTGAAACACTAGAGCAAAATTGCCTAGCTCAAAAGATATAAGTGAAGCACAAAGAGTATTCTAATAAATCACTATTCATGCGTGTCCCTCTCAAAAGGTGTGTACAGCAAGGATGATTGTGGAAAACTAAAAGGCAAAGACTCAAATCATACAAGACACTCCAAGCAAAACACATATCATGTGGTGAATAAAAATATAGCCTCAAGTAAAGTTACCGATAGACGGAGACGAAAGAGGGGATGCCTTCCAGGGCATCCCCAAGCTTAGGCTCTTGGCTGTCCTTGAATATTACCTTGGGGTGCCTTGGGCATCCCCAATCTTAGGCTCTTTCCACTCCTTATTCCATAGTCCATCAAATCCTTACCCAAAACTTGAAAACTTCACAACACAAAACTCAACAGAAAATCTCATAAGCTTCATTAGTATAAGAAAATAAATCACCACTTTTTGTACTATTGTGAAATCATTCTTTATTTATATTGGTGTAATATCTACTGTATTCCAACTTATCCATGGTTCATACCCCCCGATACTACCCATAGAATCATCAAAATAAGCAAACAACACATAGAAAACAGAATCTGTCAAAAACAGAACAGTCTGTAGTAATCTGTAACTCTTGAATACTTCTGTAACTCCAAATATTCTGAAAAATTAGGATGACCTAAGAATTTTTTTTATTAATCTTCTGCAAAAAGAATCAAATCAAAAGCACGCTTCTGTTAAAAATGAGACTTGTTTTCCTGAGTGCAAAAGTTTCTGTTTTTCTGCAAGATCAAATCAACTATCACCGTAAGCTATCCCAAAGGTCTTACTTGGCACAAATACTAATTAAGACACAAAAACACATCTAACCAGAGGCTAGATGAATTATTTATTGAAAAACAGCAAGGAAAAATATTGGGTTATCTCCCAACAAGCGTTTTTGTTTAAAGCCTTTTAGCTAGGCATTGATAATTTCGATGATGCTCACATGAAAGACAAGAATTGAAGCACAAAGAGAGCATCATATAGCATGTGAAAAACACACCTAAGTTTAACATACTTCCTATGCTTAGGCATCTCATAGGCAAACAAATTATCAAGGAAGGCAAAAACTAGCATATGCAAGGAAGAAGAAATTAAAGAAACAAAAGCAATCTCAATATAACGAGAGGTAATTTTATAACATGAAAATTTCCGCAACCATATTTTCATCTCTCATAATAATTACATGTAGGATCATAATCAAATTCAACAATATAGCTATCATATATAATATTCTCAACATGATCCACATGCATGCAAAGTTGACACTCTTCCAAAATAGTGGGATTATCATAAAATAAAGTCATGACTTCTCCAAACCCACTTTTATAAAAAAAATCATAAGATTGAACATCCTCCAAATATGTGGGATCTAAAGTTGACACTCTTCCAAACCCACTTTCAATATTATTACAAACTTTATTATCAATCTCATATTCATCATGGGGCTTAAACAAATTTTTAAGATCATAAGAAGAATCACCCCAATCGTGATCATTACAATAAGTAGTGGACATAACAAAATTAGCATCCCCAAGCTTAGGGTTTTGCATATTATTAGTATAATTGACATTAATATAATTTATAATAACATCATTGCAATCATGCTTTTTATTGAAGGATCTATCGTGAATCACTTCATAAAGCACTTCATTACAATTTTCAAATTCACGGATTTCAAGCAAAACATCATAAAGATAATCTAGTGCACTCAAGTCACTAGCAATTGGTTCATCGTAATTGGATCTCTTGAAAAGATTAGCAAGTGGATGAAGATCCATAAACCTTTGGTTTTGAATTTCAATAAACACACAATTATATCAAGCAAACAAGCAAACAAACCAAGTAATACATAAGGGCAAGCGAAGAGACGAACGAAAGAAGGGCGAAAGAAAAGGGCAAATCTTTTCGAAAACCATTTTAGAAGTGGGGGAGAGGAAAATGAGAGGCGAATGGAGAATAATGTAATGCAAGAGATGAGAGTTTATGATGGGTACTTGGTATGTCTTGACTTGGCATAGATCTCCCCGGCAATGGTGCTAGAAATTCTTCCTACTACTTCTTGAGCTTGCGTTGGTTTTTCCCTTGAAGAGGAAAGGGTGATGCAGCAAAGTAGGGATAAGTATTTCCCTCAGCTTGAGAACCAAGGTATCAATCCAGTAGGAGATAACGCACAAATCACCGAATACCTGCACAAACAATCAAACAACTTGCACCCAACACGATAAAGGGGTTGTCAATCCCTTCACGCTTACTTGCGAAAGTGAGATCTGATAGAGATAGATAAAAGATAAGGTAAATATTTTTGGTATTTTTGGTTTATAGATCGGAAAGTAAAAGATTGCAAAATAGTAGATCGGAAACTTATATGATGGAAAATAGACCCGGGGGCCATAGGTTTCACTAGAGGCTTCTCTCAAGATAGAAAATAATACGGTGGGTGAAGAAATTACTGCTGAGCAATTGATAGAAAAGCGCAAAGTTGTGACGATATCTAAGGAAATGATCATGAATATAGGCATCACGTCCGTGTCAAGTAGACCGAAATGATTCTGCATCTACTACTATTAGTCCACACATCGACCGCTATCCAGCATGCATCTAGAAAATTAAGTTCATAAAGAACGGAGTAACGCATTATGTAAGATGACATAATGTAGAGGAATTAACTCAAGCAATATGATGAAAACCCCATCTTTTTATCCTCGATGGCAACAATACAATACGTGCCTTGCTGCCCCTACTGTCACTGGGAAAGGACACCGCAAGATTGAACCCAAAGCTAAGCACTTCTCCCATTGCTAGAAAAACCAATCTAGTTGGCCAAACCAAACCGATAGTTCGAAGAGAATTACAAAGATATCAAATCGTGCATAAAAGAATCCAGAGAAGATCCAAATAATATTCATAGATAATCTGATTATAAATCCACAATTCATCGGATCTCGGCAAACACACCACAAAAAAGTATTACATCGAATAGATCTCCAAGAACATCGAGGAGAACATGGTATTGAGAATCAAAGAGAGAGAAGAAGCCATCTAGCTACTAGCTATGGCCGCATAGGTCTGTGGTAAACTACTCACGCTTCATCGAAAGGGCAATAGAGTTGATGTAGAAGCCCTCCGTGATTGAATCCCCCTCCGGCAGGGTGCCGGAAAAGGTCCCGAGATGGGATCTCACGGGTACAGAAGGTTGCGGCGGTGGAAAAGTGTTTTCGTGGATGCCTCTGGTGGTTTGGGGATATTTGGGAATATATAGGCGAAAGAATTAGGTCAGGAGGTGCGCGGGGGGGGGGGGGGGGGCACAAGGGTGGGGGCGTGTAACACCCCAAAAATTCAACCATAATTTTATTAAGTAAGATTTGGACAGAAATAAAATTTTGAATTATAATAGGTCATTTATTAATTTCAGAGCCTTTTCTATTTTGTTTTACAAAATTCTTCCCTCCATAGAAGATTATTTTTATGAAATGTTGTGGTCTTTGGTTGTTTTGTAAATCCTTTCATTTATATCATAAATAACAGTAGGAAATGTTTTCATAATAAAAGTTGCCACAAATAATTCTTTTAAAGGCATTTTCAATACTTAAAATGCCTCTGTTGCACTAGAATGATTTTGAATAATTGTTTTAAAACCCCACAAAAATTATGAGAGGTCAGGTGATGCCTATAAATCAATTTTATGCAAAAACCTAACTATGTCTTTTGAAAATTTTGAGTGAAACATCCTCTTTTCATTTCTGCCCCATTCTTGAGTTATAACTGTAACCCTAATTTTCCTACCTCCATTAATTCTGAAACGTTTCCATCTTGTATTCCTTCCAACCAAAACCTTAAATCCAGGATATCAACTCGATTTGCATCTTTTTAGTCCACCAAACATGCCACTCAAGTTTCTATCCAGAACTGAATTCTGGTAAAACTTGCACTAGCAAGTTTCTCATATTGCCAACCTAACTCCACCACCATCTCTATCATCTAAAGATACCCCATCCTGCCAAGTTTCAAATCCATCAAAGTCCTCTAGCTTGCCCTATCATTCTGTCGAACACTTCATGTGCATGACAAAAATTTGCAAGTTCATAAACTTGCATTGGGAACCTGCTCATCTTACCAAACCACCATGTCTAATAGCTCTATCATACCCTAATTAACCTCTCTGGAAAGTTTCATTAACACCAGAGGATCCTAGGTTGCCCTGGCATTTCGTCGAGCACTCTGTGCACGTGCTCTGGGCATGGCCAGAGCGTGCGTTTTGCACGCGTCGACACCGAGCTACTGCCGCCGCTCTGCTGCCTCCACCTCTTGTCCTGATCCTCCTCTGGATCAGATCGACCGCCCAGGACCTCGCTGACACCCTCGCTTGGCCCCTAGCGCCGTCCACTGACATCCACGATGACCAGGACTGCCGCCCGACGGGTCCCGCACGGCCACGTCTCTGCCCAACCCGCGTGGCGCGTCCTGAGCAGCCCAGCTCCTCCCAGTAGTAACTGCGGGCAGCCACCGTCCTCACCGGCCAACCTACCGACATCAACGGCCTCACCTACCGCCGTAATGATCGCCGCCGCCGTGCTTATCCTCTGGACACCGCGGAGCCGACCCCCTCGCGCTATAAAAGCTCACCCCGAGCTCGCTAGTATCCTCACCACACTCCCCTCCCCCTCTCTGATCCTCCCGTAGCCGCAACACGACCAGAGAAGGTCGTCTTCCGCAACTCCGGCAACCACGGCCGCTGCCACTACCGTGTTGATTCCGAAGCCACCACAGCCTCCCCCACTCCGTTCTATCCACCAGTAGACTCCTGGAGCTCTCACGAATCCGTTGCTCTTGTCAATAACACCGGAGATGGCCCGTGGGCAAAACGCCCAACTTGCCTCCGCCGGAGCTCTTCGGCCGAGCTCGCCGCCGGTGACTCCCTCCACTCCGGCGACCAAGGAGGGTACCCCCGTGTTTGCCTCGACCTCCTGAGCTCGCGGATGGCCTCGGTTTTCCAAACGGAGCCGCCAATCGCCGGCGAGCATCGCCGGAGCGCCGCCTCTGTTCGGCCGGAGGAGACAACACGCGCGTAAACTGGTCAAACCTGACCAGTGGGCCGGGCGGGCCCACTGTCAATGACCCGGCACGGTGCCAGCTTGTTTTAAGTGACGACGTATTCCTGAAAGTCCATCTCCTCCTCTGGGGAGTGTATTCCTGGGAAAACGCCTTCGACGTCGCAACCCTCCCACGCAGCCAAACGACTGGGCTCGGCCCAGTAGCGCTAGGCGGCTATACTGCGCTCGGGGCGCGTTTCTGCTCAGCCCATCACAGTAATCTTAGCTTCCTCTTTCTTTTCCAGCAGATTTCAAATAATTCCACAACATCCATTTCACATCCAAATTTGATGATTCAAATTTCTACCTACTTCTAAATTCATGTACTATTTATACAGGTAGGGTGAAATTTTTTCCTAGGACTGGTTTTTGCTGGATCTACTAAATAGTCCATTTCCTTGATTATTCCAGCTTAGTAAATCCATAGGAAAATCATATTAACTCCAAATTACTTGATTCTTTTTCTGTTATTTCTAAAATTTCATCTATTTTATTTTATTATTTATTTAAAAAACTTCCAAACAACGTTTTAGCACTGTTTTGGATTTATGTGGTAATTGTAATATTTTGAAACTAGGAAATGGAGGGGAGATATTATTTTCAAAGTTTTGGAGTGCACCCAATCTTTCTATATGCTCAAGGCAAGCATCTTGAGCACATGATATGGTGAATGCGTAGTGTTTGTTTGCATGTAGAATTGAATTATGAATATGTTGAACTCATATGAAATCTGCATAGTATTGGTCATACATGCATGATCCCCCTTGATGGTATTTTATCTTCATTTAAGCATGAAGTATAAGTAAGTAGGGTTATTGTCATGTGCCATATGTGCCTGTGTTGGTCCAGGCTAATCTGCAGGGAAGAATCAGTCACGAGAAAAGTGACCGTGAGATTGAAATCTCGTTGTGACGAGAATGATTAGCGAGGGTATGTTCAGACATACCAGGTGGTGACCCTGTTGGGTACTACCAAGGAATTGTATTGTGCTAACCACTGCAGGAAAACTTAAACCTCCTGAACTGACCGTAGATCGAGTCTTGTTCCGGTAACCCCCATGCTTGATTCGTGCTACCACATGTCCCTGCCAAAGGTAGGGTATGGTTCAGTAAGTTGATAACCCCTTTCCTACACACACACCGTACAGAGAGGCCATAGGGAATGATACTATTGGCCCCAGTAGTCATGTCACTTGGTACGGGGGCATGAGTGGCCGGCCTAGGACCGAGGCTGAATGTTCATGCTGTTGGAGGCCGTTGCGTGAGGCCTTCTCACTTAGAGTTTTACTTTATCATTGTTTTGGGTGATCCCTAGCTTGATGGATTAAAGCTGGTATGTGCGGGTCAGGTGTGTTTTCATCCCAAAGACCGTAATCGGAATTAGTCAACGTCTTGGGGTTGACTAAATAAATCCTTTACTTGTGGGTAAAGAGTACACCCTCTACAGAGTTATATCTATTCGAGTAGCCCTGTCCATGGTTAAGGACTACAGTCTGGGTTGGTCAAGTGTCAGTCTTAGTGTCAGTCTCCGGAGGAAATAATTGAATTGATCATGGTTCGTTCTACAGGATAATTATTGTCACTACTGGTGCCATTATGAATATTATTGTTGACATGAATATTGTTGTGGACTAACCTTTCCCTCTTATGTGCAACCTTGAGTATCTCTTGGGATGGCTAGACTACCCGGGATACTCATTTTGTTCTCTTCTCTTTTATGAGTATCACTTGGGATGGCTAGTCCACCTGAATACTCATGTTATTTTTTCTTATAAGCCCTTTAAGAGGCGTCGCTTCAGACACCCGACTGTGGCATGTATTTTCAACACCTCTTGTGGCGTCGCTTGAGTTCTCGGGCGGTCCTGTCTCGCCCGATTCTCTGTTAGACACCCGTTTGGCATTTCTCTTAGAATTTCTCGGGCGGTCCAACGCCCGACGTTCAGTTTCATTTCTTTGATTTACTAATAACATGAATTATTTATCCTTCCACACCATATGAATATTTTTCATGCCATGATTTAATTCTCAGTCAGCACATGCATATAATTTAATTCATCATGAGCATATGCATCCGGTATGTCTTTTGTTCTTGATGTTTGTGAGTACATTCAAACATACTCACTGGCTTGTCCCTGGCTATTGTCTTGGCCAGATCATGACTCAGAGAGGAGCACTACGAGGACACCCCACAACCTAGGATTCGGAGATAGCAGCCACGCGAGATAGGAGTTATCCAGGTCAGCTGTTCTCGTGGGAATGGAGTTCCATCAACGTTGGAGATCCACGAGTCGCTTCCACCATCTGCCACTAGAAATCATTATTGTACTCAATGGACCTATAAGGTCTTGTACTCAAATCCTTGTAATTGCTTGGAATTCTGTATCAAGGAAATGTCCACCAGAAACAGTAATCCTGGGGCTGGTGGTGACATAAGGGTCGTTTGCTGGGAATTTATGTCCCAGAAAAGCGGGCCCCTACAGGGCGCACCCTAACCCCCTGGGCGCGCCCTCCGTCCTTGTGGCTGCCTCGTGGCTCCTCCGACTTCATCTCCAAGTCTCTTGGTTGTCTTCTGGTCCAAGAAAAATCATCGCGAAGGTTTCATTCTGTTTGGACTCCGTTTGGTATTCCTATTCTGCGAAACTCAAAGACAGGAAAAAACAGGAACTGGCACTAGGCTCTAGGTTAATAGGTTAGTCCCAAAATAATATAAAATAGCTTATTAATGCATATAAAACATCCAAAACAGATAATATAATAGCATGGAACAATAAAAAATTATAGATATGTTGCAGATGTATAAGCAGCTGAGTTATCAATTCAACCACACCTGAAAGACTTAATATCTGCAGCAAAGTATTTAGTAGCAAAGTAGTATGGAAGTAACGGTAATAGTGGCAAAAGTAACAGTAGCAGTTTTGTAGTAATTGTAACAGTGGCAACGGAAAAGTAACTTAGCAAAGATCAATATGAAACGAGCTCGTAGGCAATGGATCAATGATGGATAATTATGTTGGATGGCATTCATCATGCAACAGTTATAACATAGGATGGCATAGAACTAGCTCCAATTCATCAATATAATGTAGGCATGTATTCCGAATATAGTCATACGCGCTTATGGAAAGGAAATTGCATGACATCTTTTGTCCTACCCTCCTGTGGCAGCGGGATCCTAATGGAAACTAAGGGATATTAAGGCCTCCTTTTAATAGAGAACCGGACCAAAGCATTAACACTTAGTGAATACATGAACTCCTCAAACTACGGTCATCACCGGAAGTGTCCCGACTATTATCACTCCGGGGTTGCCGGATCATAACACGTAGTAGGTGACTATAACTTGCAAGATAGGATCAAGAACACAAATATATTCATGAAAACATAATAGGTTCAGATCTGAAATCATGGCACTCGGGCCCTAGTGACAAGCATTAGGCATAGCAAAGTCATAGCAACATCAATCTTAGAACATAGTGGATACTAGGGATCAAACCCTAACAAAACTAACTCGATTACATGGTAAATTTCATCCAACCCATCACCGTCCAGCAAGCCTACGATGGGATTACTCACGCACGGCGGTGAGCATCATGAAATTGGTGATGGAGGATGGTTGATGATGACGATGGCGACGATTTCCCCTCTCCGGAGCCCAAAACGGACTCCAGATCTGCCCTCCCGAGGAAGAACAGGAGGTGGTGGCGGCTCGGTATCATAAATCGCGATGAATCCTTCTCCTTGATTTTTTTTCTCCCTGAACATGAATATATGGAGTTGGAGTTGAGGTCGGTGGAGGTCTGTGGGACCCACAAGACAGGGGGCGCGCCCTCCACCCTTGTGGACAGGTGGTGGGCCCTCTATGGTTGATTCTTTCACTAATATTGTTTATTTATTCCAAAAATAATCTCCGAGAATTTTCAGGTCATTCCGAGAACTTTTATTTCTGCACAAAAATAACACCATGAAATTCTGCTGAAAACAACGTCAGTCCGGGTTAGTTCCATTCAAATAATGCAAATTAGAGTCCAGGACAAGGGCAAAAGAGTTTGGAAAAGTAGATACGATGGAGACGTATCAACTCCCTCAAGCTTAACCCATTGGTTGTCCTCAAGCAATTCAGTTGACAAACTAAAAGTGATAAAGAAAAACTTTTACAAACGTTTGATCTTGTTGTTGCAAATATGTAAAGCCATCATTCAAGTTTTCAGCAAAGATTATGAACTAACCATATTCACAATAACGTTTAGGTCTCACATTTACTCATATCAATGGCATAATCAACTAGCGAGCAATAATAATAAATCTCAGATGACAACACTTTTTCAAAACAATCATGATATGATATAACAAGATGGTATCTCGCTAGCCCTTTCTGAGACTGCAAAACATAAATGCAGAGCACCCCTGAAGATCAAGGACTGACTAGACATCGTAATTCATGGCAAAAGAGATCCAGTCACAGTCAAATTCATAGCAATGCATACAAATGACAGTGGTGCTCTCTAACTGGTGCTTTTTATAAGAGGGTGATGACTCAGCAATAAAAGTAAATAGATAGGCCCTTCGCAGAGGGAAGCAGGGATTTGCAGAGGTGCCAGAGCTCGAGTTTTTGAAACAGAGATAAATAATATTTTGAGCGGTATGCTTTCATTGTCAACATAACAACCAAGAGATCGCGGTATCTTCCATACTAGATACATTATAGGCGGTTCCCAAATAGAATGGTAAAGTTTATACTCCCCCACCACCAACAAGCACATTCCACGGCTAGTCTGAAACAATGGGTACCGTCCAACTAACAACAGTCCTGGGGGAGTTTTGTTTGCAATTATATTTTGATTTGATTTGAGCATGGGACTGGGCATCCCGGCTACCAACCATTTTCTCGTGAATGATGAGCGGAGTCCACTCAGTGTGAGAATAACCCACCTAGCATGGAAGATATTGACAGCCCTAGTTGCTACATGAGCAATTGGAGCATACAAAACAGATTATCATTTGAAGGCTTAGAGTTTGGCACATGCGAATTTACTTGAAACGGCAGGTAAATACCGCATATAGGTAGGTATGATGGACTTATATGGAACAACTTTGGGTTTATGGAAGTGGATGCACAAGCAGTATTCCCGCTTAGTACACGTGAAGGCTAGAAAAAGACTGGGGAGCGACCAACTAGAGAGCGACAACGGTCATAAACATGCATTGAGATTAACCAACATTGAATGCAAGCATGAGTAGGATATAAATCACCATGAACATTGTGACGCTCGGATATTTAAGCTACAGTAATTCTCTGTTAATCATGCCACGTCATCGCGGTTACTGTTGTTAATCTCACGTTAGTTCAAAACGATTCAAATTCAAATTTGAGTTAAAGGCAAACCACAAAAGGTTTCAAATATTAAAACTAAAATGTTCGCATTGTGAAAAATAATGCATAGGTTATTATGGTGGAGAATCCAAAATTTTATAAATTATTTAAATACTCTAAAATGAGCAAAACTGTAGCAAAAACAAATATTTAAAAGCTTTTATAATAAGAAACCATCACAAACTATTTTACTTTGTGCGCCAAGTTAAATGTGGTTGCGGCATATTTACATATACTAAATTAGGTGCAACTTTGATATTTTACTAAAACTAAGATATATTGAAAATTAGAGAAAACAGTAAAAAGAAAATAAATAAAAAGAAAAATGAAAAGGTCTAAACAAAAAAAAACAGAATAACCCCCCACTGGACTTCGGCCCATCGGGCCTCCTTGCCGGCCCAACCGGCCGCGCCCCCACTCCCTTATCCTATCCCCACTCCCCCCGAACCCTAACACACCCCCACTCTCCTCGCCCTCCTCGCCGATCCCAGATCTAGATCGGGGGACCGAACCGCCGCCGACGCCGCCTGGAGGCCTCCAGCGCCCACCGCCGCCGCTCGGAGCTCGTCGTCCGTCGCCGCCTCCTCCCCACCGGCGCTCGTCCCCATCCTCCTCCTCAACTCGGCTCATGCGAGCCTCGCCGCCCGATCCCCTACATGCGCACGTGAGCGCCCCCCGTCCTCCCCCCTTGCCCCGCAGTCACCGCCGTACGTTCACGCTCTGCCCACGTGCTCACCGCGCCTGGCAACCCCCCTGCGGCTCTCTGCACCTCGCCGTTCACGCTCCTCGCGAGCCCCCGCCAGCGGCCCCGCACCCCGCCGTGCTCTGGACGCGCGAGCCCGCTACTGCCCGCGCATGGCCGTCCCTGCCCGACCGCGCTTTGCGTCGCGCCGGCCGCGTCTTGCGCTCCCCTGCCTGCGGCCGTTCGCACTTCGCCGTGCCGAACCCCCTCCCACCCCCACGGTGGCCTGGCCGCACCCGCGCCATGGCGCTGCTTGGCCGCGCCGCTGCCTGTTGCGGTGCTGCTGCCCCCATCGTGCGCGCCCGACGCCGCCTGCGCCCAGTGCGCACCTGCGTCGTCCGTCGTCCCGCTCGGACCCACTGCCTCGTTGCCGCCTCGCTCCACCGTGGCTGCAGCCACCTCCGGTGACGCGCCGTCGCCCGCTCGGCCCTCATACGGGTCGGGCGCCCGCAGCAACCCAGCACCCGTAATCGCTACGCCTATGACACGGGCCCCACCCCGAGAACGTAAAAAAAAGATACAACAAAGAATTAAAAATAAATAAATAAATAAATTAATTAACTCAATTAAATAGATTTAATTAAACTAACTAAAATCTATTATCCTAATAACCTAGTTAGACTAAATTAACTAGTTAGTTAATGTAACAGTCAATGACAGGGGGCCCCACCCCCTTTTGACCAGTCAAACGTTGACTGGTCAACAGGACCCCCTGGCCCACCTGTCAGCCTCCGGTACACTTCTGTGTACGCAGAGCTGGGTGCACCTAGCATTTAGCTATTTAATTTCGAATTAATAATAATTCTAGAATATTATTAAAACTTTGGAAAATCATATAAAATAAATAGTAGCTTGGATGAAAATACTTTGTACATGAAAGTTGCTCAAAACGACGAGACGAATGCGGATACGCAGCCCGTTCGTCCGCCACACATCCCTAGCATAGCAAACACGCAACTTTCCCCCTCCGGTTTGTGTGTCCGAAAACGCGAAACACCGGGGATTGTTTCCCGGATGTTTCCCCCCTTCGTCGGTATCACCTCCTACCGCGTTAGGGCACACCTAGCACCGCTCATTGTCATGTCATGCATCGTCATGCATATGTTTGCATTATATTTATTGTTTCTTCCCCCTCTTCTCTCGCTAGACACCGAGACCAACGCCGCTGCTACCCAATACGACTATGGTGTTGACAACCCCTCCTTCTTGCCAGAGCAACCAGGCAAGCCCCTCCTTGATAACCAGATATCGCCTATTACTTCTCTATACTGCTTGCATTAGAGTAGTGTAGCATGTTATTGCTTTCGTTTAATCCTATTCTGCTGCATAGCCTGTCCTTGCTACTACTGTTGTTACCTTTACCAGCAAACCTTAATACTTAGTATTGGATTCTAGTTTTCCATCAGTGGCCCTACATTCTTGTCCGTCTGCCATGCTATACTATCGGGCCGTGATCACTAGGGAGGTGATCACGGGTATATACTATATACTTTATATACATGACACATGTGGTGACTAAAGTCGGGTCAGCTCGTTGAGTACCCGCAAGTGATTCTGATGAGGGGGCTGAAAGGACAGGTGGCTCCATCTCGGTAGAGGTGGGCCTGGGTTCATGATGGCCCCCGACTGTTACTTTGTGGCGGAGCGACAGTGCAGGTTGAGACCACCTAGGAGAGAGGTGGGCCTGGCCCTGGTCGGCGTCCGCGGATACTTAAAAATAACACGCTTAACGAGTTCTTGGTATTTGATCTGAGTCTGGCCATTTGGTCTATACGCACTAACCAACTACGTGGGAAAGTTATGGGCACTCGACGTCGTGGTATCAGTCGAAGCCTTCGTGACATCAGCGACTGAGCGGCGCGCGCCAGATTGGAACGTAAGCCTGCTTTTGTATTAAGGGGGCTAGTTCTACTTCCGGCCGCATACGCAACGTGCAGGTGTGCAATGGGCGATGGGCCCAGACCCCTGCGCGCATAGGATTTAGACCGGCGTGCTGACCTCTCTGTTGAGCCTAGGCGGGGCTGCGACGTGTTGATCTTCCACGGCCGGGCATGACCCAGAAAAGTGTGTCCGGCCAAATGGGATCGAGCGTGTTGGGTAATGTGGTGCACCCCTGCAGGGAAGTTTATCTATTCGAATAGCCGTGATCTTCGGTAACAGGACGACTTGGAGTTGTACCATGACCTTATGACAACTAGAACCGGATACTTAATAAAACACACCCTTCCAAGTGCCAGATACAACCCGGTGGTCGCTCTCTAACAGGGTGACGAGGAGAGGATCGCCGGGTAGGAGTATGCTATACGATGCTACTTGGTGAACTTACCATCTACTCTCTTCTTCATGCTGCAAGATGGAGGCTGCCAGAAGCGTAGTCTTCGATAGGATTAGCTATCCCCCTCTTATTCTAGCATTCTGCAGTTCAGTCCACCGATATGGACCCTTTACACATATACCCATGCATATGTAGTGTAGATCCTTGCTTGCGAGTACTTTGGATGAGTACTCACGGTTGCTTTTCTCCCCCTTTCCACCTTTCCCCCTTTCCTTTCTTCCTGGTTGTCGCAACCAGATGCTGGAGCCCAGGAGCCAGACGCCACCGTCGACGACATCTCCTACTACACCGGAGGTGCCTACTACTATGTTCAGGCCACTGACGATGACCAGGAGTAGTTTAGGAGGATCCCAAGCAGGAGGCCTGCGCCTCTTTTGATCTGTATCCCAGTTTGTGCTAGCCATCTTATGGCAACTTGTTTAACTTATGTCTGTACTCAGATATTGTTGCTTCCGCTGACTCATCTATGATCGAGCACTTGTATTCGAGCCCTCGAGGCCCATGGCTTGTATTATGATGCTTGTATGACTTATTTATGCTTTTAGAGTTGTGTTGTGATATCTTCCCGTGAGTCCCTGATCTTGACCGTACACGTTTGCGTGCAAGATTAGTGTATGATTGAATCGGGGGCGTCACAAACATAAATATCGTGGAGGCTATGTTGATTTTGTTTCAACTACATGCGTGAGCATGTGCCAAGTCAAGCCACCCGAATCATTCAAAGGAGGATACCATCCTATCATACTACATCACAACCATTTTAAAAGCATGTTGGCACGCAAGGTAAACCATTATAAACTCCTAGCTAATTAAGCACGACATGAGTAACTATAATCTCTAAGTGTCATTGCAAACATGTTTCATTCATAATAGGATGAATCAGGAACGACGAACTAATCATATTTACAAAAACAAGATAGGTCGAGTTCATACCAGCTTTTCCTCATCTCAATCATTTCATCATATATCGTCATTATTGCCTTTCACTTGCACGACCAAACGGAGTGGATAATAATAATAGTGCACGTGCATTGGACTAAGCTGGAATCTGCAAACATTTATTCAAAGGAGAAGACAAGGTAATATGGGCTCCTTGTTAGATCAACAATAATGCATATGAGAGCCACTCAACGTTTTCATTGTGGTCTTCTCCTCTCGATCCCCAAAGAAAAGAAAAGAAAAGAATTTCAAAGAAACACACTGAAATGTTTTTGGGGTTTTTGTTTTTTTTGAAGAAAGTAAAACAAGAACGAGAAAAACTATTTACACGGGAAAGATCCCAACAAGCAAAAGAAGAATGAGAAATCTTTTTGAGTTTTCTTTAATACTATTACTAAGCATGGAAAGAAATAAGCTACAACTATTTTTTTTTTGTTTTTTCTTAAAGTTTTTTTCAAACACACAAGAAGAAAGCGAGAAAAAGAAATAAACTAACATGGATAATACAATAAAAAATTATGAACACCGACAACTGGAATGAGTGTGTGAACATGAATGTAACGTTGGTGAGAAATATGTACTACCCCAAGCTTAGGCTTTTGGCCTAAGTTGGTCTAGGGCCACTCCTAGCCCGGATTATATCCGAAATCATAGTTGGGGTTGTACTGTGCTGCGGCAGCTATTTCTTGGTGAGCTGCTTCTTGGAGGAGAGCAGCCTCCGTCGTTCTCTCATACTCGTTCGCCTCCTCTCTAGTTATAAAATATCTCCCATTTACCTGAAAGTTAAAGAAGGAAGGAGCAGGAAGGGTAATATGGACAGCACACCATCTGTCAAAGGTTAGTCGGTACTGGAGGGACTGTTCGTTCCTCTCAAGAAACTGGTAGCATACCATAGCATTATAATCTAGAAAAGTGGGTGGCAACTCAATGTCATTCCCTCTTATGGGTACGCCAAGATAATTAGCGAAATGAGTTGCATAAATCCCACCAATTAAATCTCCATCTTTAGCATTAAGATGTAACCTCCTTGCAATAATAGCCCCCAAGTTATAACTCTTATCACCTAACACTGCACACTTGAGGACACTAAGATCTCCGCACAAAGGAATCGGTGAGGTAATAGTATTGTCGGCACTTGTCTGACATGAAGTCCTCAGGGCCGACATTTTGTACGTATGCATAAAAACCATCCTTGAAACCTGCATGAACCATGAATTCATCTGATGGCCATCCACAAGGCTGCACTTGAGCTTCCCTGGGTAGTTCAAGTTCTGGCTCATGTATCGCGAGCCTCGGTGCTTGCTTCCTCGAAGAGCCACCTTGGTACATTTTCCTAGACATTTTTCTTCCTCTGAAAAATTTCTTAAATTTTTAGTGACTCAAAATAAAAGTGAACCAAACTCAACAATATTGATAGCAACTACTCCTACAAGTGCCTAGAGGCTATATCATGCATCAAAACTACTTTGGACCATATAAATTTGACATTAAAGCTCAAGAACAAGGTCACCACAACAGCAAAGATCTGCAATAAATAAAGCACTAGAATAAAAACTAATTGGACCATTGGAGGAGTCACATACCGAAGAACAATCCCCCAAAGCAGTTTTGCGAATGGAGCTTTGAGCAAGGAGATCGAAAATGGCAGCAAAATGAGCAAGAACACGGGTTTGAGCTACGAGATGATTTTTTCTGGAGGAAGACAAAGTGGATGGGTGCTGGAATAAGTGGAGGGGACCCACGTGGGACCCACAAGACAGGGGGCGCGCCCTCCACCCTTGTGGCCCACCGGTGCATCTCCCTGGTGTGCTCTCAGTGCCAGAAATTCTCAAATATTCTATAAAAAATCATACTAAATTTTCAGGGCATTTGGAGAACTTCTATTTTCAGGATATTTTTTATTTCACGGATAATTCAGAAAATAGACAGAAAATACTATCCTTGCTTTATTTAGTCTAAATAACAGAAAGTAAAAAGTAGGAACATAAAGTTGTGCCTTCTAAATTCATCCGTCTCATGCTCATCAAAAGGAATCCATTAACAAGGTTGATCAAGTCTTATTAACAAACTTCTTTTGAATGACATGAAACCGGAGAATTTTCGAATAAAACTAGGTTACCTCAACGGGGATATGCATGTCCCCAACAATAAGAATGTCATATTTCTTTTTGACAGTAGGAAGAGGAAATTCAAAACCTGCAATAGTAATAGTTGAAAATTTTCTAATAGAATTGATACTATGAACTTGAGGTTGTTTCCTCGGAAAGTGTACCGTGTGCTCATTACCATTAACATGAAAAGTGAAATTGCCTTTGTTGCAATCTTTCATGGGAAACCACAGCCACCTATGGGACCAAGGGGCCCCTTGCTGGTTCGGCAGGGGGGATGTCACGTTGCACAAAGAGCAGAAGAACGCGGGGCATCCCGACAGTGATCACACAGGCAGTTTTACCCAGGTTCGGGCCGCCGTGAGGCGTAAAACCCTACTGCTGCTTTGGTGGATTGATGGTGGAAGAATGGTGATGGAGCGCAGTACACTTGCCCGGGAGGGTAGCCTTGTGGGAGGCAGTGGCCTCGCGCGTATGAGTGTGTGGGTGTCCAACCTTCTAACCCCTTCTACGGTTCCATGGGCCTCCTTTTATAGATTAAGGGGTCACCACAATGGCAAAACAGTCATTATGCACTGGTAAGATAGCAAACAGTGCTATCATACCTAACTCTGCAGGCTGACAGGGTGCATTAAATGCACCGCTCAACGTCACATCGTTGCTTGCCCGGCAAGCCTTGCCGCGCTGTCTAGCTAGCTCCACGCCTGCTCGCCTGACACGTCGCATGACGGGATGTCTTATGTAGGTGTTTAGTGTAGAAAGAGGCCGCCATGTGGCGAATGGCTGCCACTTAGTCACTTTGCGGCTTGACACCGCATTGATCAACGACGTGGGTCGTGGTGAAATGGCCTGGTGAGGTGGCTCTGTCCCCGCGAGTCCCCGGCAGACCCTCCCGGGGAGTCTTGGAGGTTTTCTTCCCGGGGCCCCCTGTCCTTGCCAGGCCCGCGTACCCGGCAAGGGAAGCTTTTCTCCTGGTGACGTCTTGCTTCTTTAGCTTGGTCTTGGTCCTCTTGATCTGCATGTTGGTTCTTTGAAGATCTTAATCTCTTGTGCTCTGACTTGGTTCGGTGCTGTAATCTTGTTCCCGTGCCTGTGCACAGTCTGGGCAACAGACCCAGGGTTTGTTGCACCGACAGAAGCCCCCGGGCCTGCCCTGATCGCGCTGCCGAGCGTCGTCGGGGTGGGCCCTAATAAGTGCACAGGTAGGGGCGCCGAAGAGGCTGGTCTCTTGGAGTCTTCTGCCTGGTCCTGGAAGCGATGGCCAGGGGGGCGCTGGGGTGCTCCAACCGTCTTCCTCCCTCACAGCCTCGCCACTCCTGATCTTGTCAGGCTGTGTCCGGCAGCTGCTGATGGGGATCGGGGTGACGTTGTGCCGGCGCGTTGCCTACCCTCTTCTCTTCCCACCGCACTACCTGGGACAAGAGGGACAGGGAGAGGAGTTTACGGAGCACTTAACTTCTTTCAATCTTAAACTTGGCGGCTCTTGCCAAATTTTAGTTCAAATAATGTAATCTCTCGAGTCCATGTCTATGTTTTGTAAGGCTTGTACTTGTATGATTAGCATATTAATGAAAAAGATGAACCTTGCCGGGAACTCGTGCACGTATATGTCCATGCAGAGGTGAAAATGCCTCTTTATTTTAAATAAACGAGTTTTCCCCGGCAGGCTATCCTGCCGGTACCCTTTTTATTTTGTTGCCGGAGAACTGAGCCTACCGGGCAAGAAATAAAGGGACCAGGCCCTGGTCAGCCCCTTTCACTACAAAAAGTACACTTCCGTGATGATACGTGTTTGTCACAATAGGTCACGTTTTCTGTCATGCATGTACATCCATGACAAATTTATGACAGAATCAAGATTGTCATACCTGTGCTGTCGTAGAAGTGTTCCATGACATTACCAAAATTATCATCACGGAAGTGTCCACTTCCATGACGATAAATCGCGCGTCACAGAAGTGCTTTCGTCAAGGGTGACCGACACGTGGCATCCACCATAACGGAACGCCGTTAAGCTATCGGGTCCAGTTTTGGATCTGATAACCCGTTAACAGCCCGGACCAATGGGGATTTTCCACGTGTAAAATTCTGATTGGCTGACAGAAACACGTGTCAGCTCCGCGTTGGCACATGTGTCACTCGTCCAATGGGCGAGATGCGCCTATGATATGTTGACACGTGGACCGGCCCATAAAGTTGAAATGGGCCGGCCCAACTAAAGGCCCACAAGATTTTGCGGTCCACAATGGGCCGGCCCAGTAAAAGGCCCACGAGATTTTGCGTATCATAATGGGCCGGCCCAGCTAAAGGCCCACGAGATTTTGCAGGTCATAATGGGCTGGCCCAGCTAAAGGCCCGTGAGATTTTGCGGACCATAATGGGCCGGCCCAGCTAAAGGCCCACAAGATTTTGCGGACCATAATGGGCTGGCCTAGCTAAAGGCCCACAAGATTTCGCCGACCATAATGGGCCGGCCCAGCAGAAGGCCCAAAAGATTTTGATGACACTAGTAGGCTGGCCCATTAACTGGCTACCATGTTTTGGGCCAAATGTCGGCCCATATTTGATCCGGTCCATTAACAGGCTGCCACGTTCCGGGCCTAATAAAGGCCCATATGTGATCCGGCCCGTTAAAAGCCTACCACATTGTGGGCCAAATTACGGCCCAGATCAGGTCTGACCCTTTGAGAGGCTTTGGGCTAAATTATGGCCCATATCAGATTCGGCCCGTCAACTGGACGCTATCCTTTTGGGCCCACTTGATAAAGGCCCATTTAGTAATTCGGCCTGATATTAGTTTCGGCCTGTTAAAGGCTCGTTTAACATTTCGGCCCTATATATATTTCGGCCTGTTAAAAGCCCGTCATATAGTTGCGCCTAACTACGGCCCCGTTTGCATCCGACCTGCTCACAGACGATAATATGATTGGGCCAAACAAGGACCGAGACAATTTTGGCCTATTATAAGCCCATGATTTGATTGGCACAATCATGGGCCGGGGTCTATTTCGGCCTGCTGCCGGCCCGTGAGCTGTTCGACACGTTCCAGGCCCAACCTACTTTTCAGCCTCCTAAAAGCCCATTGAGTTTTCTTGGGAAAATAGGGCCGGCGGTTTACTCGGCCTATTAAAGGCCTGAATCTACTACTGGGCCAGTTTACATTTAGGCCTGTTAACGGACCAAGATGACGGGGCCATGATGTGGATCATACATGGTGATTTGCATGACGGCCTGATTATGTACCGTAATTTTACGGTTTGGCCGGTTTACTGCGAAGACAGGATATATATACAGTAAAATAACTACAGCATCATGAATAAGAAAAAACCTAGACTATACAATAAAGAAATTACGGCATATTACATCCACTGGGCATCAAAGTTCGCCACTATGATAATAAAGCACAAGCAGACAACAGATTACATACACTGGGCATCAAAGATCGCCACCAGTGCAATTAAACACGCTGACAAAATAATATACAAAACCGACAGCACTTCAATAGAGTTCAAGAAAGGTTAGCCCTGCTAGGGAGCTGTAGCGCAAGCAGCTGAGCAAGCTGGTGAGACTGCACTTGTTTGACACTTATATCCTCCTCACTCTGAAAGATAAACAAGCAGACAGATGACAGGTTTTGCACATTTAAGTATCAGTGCTGACAATTCATCACATTTCTTACTGACGAATAAAGTGACACAGTTTAAAATAGCATTAACACAATATGGTATTGTTTAGGTCAAGACATGGCAGGAAATGACATTGTGAAGGAGTTGGCAGCTTCATGACACCACTGGATTACACATCAAGAACTCATAAGTATAAATGGTTAGTGTGCTGTCAATTTATCCCATTTCAGATTGGCAAAATAAGATCGCTTGCTCTGTATAGTTTAATTTACATGGTATGAAGAAGGAACTTGGTTGTACAACTGAAAACTTAAATTGAGAAGGACAAACTTTTGTTTATGAACTACTCCCTCCGTCCCATAATATAAGAACGTTTTTTTACACTACACTAATGTCAAAAACGTTCTTATATTATAGGATGGAGGGAGTACATAATAAACTTTAAACATGCAATTTGATGCAAACACCAAAAATGAACAGCTGTTGCAGTCATGCCTAACCAAATATACACAACAAAGTTTGAAGGCTTGAGAAGGACAAACTTACATTACTCGTGAAGACAGGCTCTATAAAGCCCTTGTCCATGCTGATGCGGGGGGGGGGGGGGGGAATTCAAGAAGTTTACCATAGAATCTTCTTCATAAGTATTGCCTTTATTCTACATTTTGTTAAGAGTAAATATAGATGTGACAATATAAGAAAAAATGGAGAATATTTAAGATAAGATGAAGAGTGATGCTACATAACCAAGTAGCTATAAATGTAAGTACAGCGATACACGCAAAAGGTACATCCAAGAGCAATGCAGAGCTAAACTTCTTCAGTACCATCGGTGTTATCCAACCTTATGGTAAGAGTAAATATATATCTTATGTGTAGAAAATGGAGGGCAAAGGAAAATAAGCTACAGAGTGATGGTACATGAACAACTACCTGTCAATATAAGTACACTGATAAAGGACAACATGTACTTACAAGAACAATGCAGAGCTAAAAAAATTCATTGGCATTGGATATATTCTACACTAATGTAACCATTCATACAAATTAGATAATTTAGAGCGAACAATTGATAAGCAAGCTATCATGCATACTGCTGTCACATAATGAACCAGGTATATATGCAAGTACAGTGATATAGGACAACAGGTATTAAGAAGAGCAAAGCAGCGGGCAGCATATTTGCGATACCTGTCATTCTTTTCAAACCAGAATTCTTTTTCGAGCAGATTTCCTGCAAAAAAGATCCGTAAGGCACATGCGGAAAAGTAGAAGTTCAAATTGTCATGTGATATCATAGACAGTACCTCATCCTCGGAACGGGACCAGTGTATAACAAGGTTTTTCCATTCATTGTCTTCTAAATTTAGCACAGGAGACTTCACCAGAAATTCGTTTATAGACTTGCCATCAAAGTGTGATTTCCTCAAGTAACACCAATACTGCTGCAATGCTTCCTTGAAAAGCGCAAGCAAGCTTTGCTCGTCATTACTATCCAGATTGACCCTCGCCTACTTACAACAATGTAATGTAAATCATTGATGTGTTCAATCAGCAGAAAACAGGAAAATAATCACCATGAATAATAGCACTTACACGTAAGTGGGACAGGAAGATGTGAAAATGGTGTTTGTCTTCACTATAATCTTCCCATGATGGGAATATATGCACGTAGTCCCTAACAACATTGAAAGCATTGTCTTTTAAACTGAGAATAACTAGAATGGGGTTCCAATCTACAGGAATTGGCCGTCTCTGCAGTTGGGATAGGTCTTCGGCCGGTGGACTTACTGTACTTTTTGCTGGAGTGGGATTTTTCTGTGGTACGGCTGGTGCTATGGCAACTGAAATCGGCATACCTTTTGCTGGAGTGCAGGTCCTGTGTGGTGCTGCTAGTGGTGTGGCCAGTGAAGTATGGGTACAGTCTGCTGGAGTCGGTCCTACGTTTTGTGTCACTAGTTGTACAGCCAATATAAGTGGGCTGTTGTCAGATTTCTCCGGCACAACCATGTTTTTGAAGGACTTTGTTGGTGCTCCTTCAGGTTCGGCAATCACCCTCTTACTTTTTGATGTCCGATGCACAAGAACAACATTTGAGTGGAAAAACATTGTATGATGAAAGATGGAATATGTATTGATAATGGATGGGCATGGCATCTCGACATATATGATGAGTAAACTAAGCAGATGGCGGTGCAATAAAGTAGAAGAAATGCAAGACAACATATGCAAGATATGCGCAATCAATAAAACCTTGCCAAATTAGAACAGGCACCTTGATGGGTGAATAGGACAGGCCATCTGCCCTTGACTCCTCAAGGTTAGAATAGTCATTAGGATCATATTCTGAACAAGAATCAACAGGTGGGGAGCGTATGAGTTTCAATGCATCCAGAATGGCACTCAATGCCTTGGTGCCAATTTTGTAAGTCATTGTGGTGTTTAGCTTCAAGAGTGGACTGCTGCTAGTGCGACACAAAGCAGCTACACAGATCACAGTGTAGATATAATGGGAAAACCGTAAGCATCAGAGTAAAATCAGCAAAGTGGAACTTGCTGGAATATATGTGCTAGTATTGCCGGTACGGCTAGAAGGCTTCGAATACCAGCTCTCTTCAACTGAAGGTGCGGTACTGTTAATATCAATGTAACTCTCAAAGGCGACACATCTCCCTGCATTTCCTTGCTATTCTTATAGGATTCAAGTGGGCAGGCCACTACAAATCCTATTCCCATGTTTACAAAATCCTACGAATCAAAGAGGCCCGAAGAGTTCAAAGTGTCCATACCAACCGACCGTATAGACCGCTACACTGCAAATGTCCCTGCTCATCTTCACTACAAGGAACATACTGTACTACTATCATACTCCCTCCGTTCCAAAATATAAGTCTTGGTAGAGATTTCCACTATGGATCACATACAGATGTATCCAGATACATTTTAGAGTGTAGATTCACTCATTTTGCTCCATATGTAGTCCATGGTGGAATCTATACAAAGACTTGTATTTAGGAACGGAGAGAGTACTTATTAAAGAAGAACGGAAGAGGAACATGCTAAAGAAGAGCAAGCAGATTTTGGATAATAAAATGTTCGTTGCGTAGTGCCCACACACGATGAACCAGAGTGCATTAAGAAAGCAACTCCCTGCTGTCTCTCTATATGTGGTGCACGTGCTTTTTCGAAAGTAAAGTAGGAACATTAGCTGACCAATTAAATGTTATCTATTTTAGTAATATCAGCATCATATCAGATTCGTACTTGAGCAACAAGTTTGGAATTATGAGTGGCACGTTGTTTAGCTTGATGGATTCAGGAGCAGTGCTAAGCAGGTACAATGATGGTACTGAATATAAAGGCATGTCTGCATGCAAGTCGCGTGACTTTTGTCATTTGGGTCAGTCGACCATTTCAGGCGGTTGGATGAAGATCCTATGTCTCCTAACCCTTCTTCTTCCTCATCTCTGATTCTCCCCATACAGAACACCGCACGGGCCGCCGGCCGGACCACCGGCCCCACCGCCTGTGTTCGTCCGCCACCCCCACCCCCAACCCCCTCCCCCACCAGCGTCGAGTTTTCTTCGTTGGGCGAGGCCCCACCCCCCACAACCAAAGTCCCCACCCGAGCCCCTTTGTTCGCACCGGCAAACTCCGGCGAGCTCTGAAAAATCGACTGACCCAATTTTGAAATTTAGTCTACTGTGATTTAACTAGTGTGGAATATAAAAGGGGAAAACCATAAGCATTGGGAGTATAGTGTTGAGCGTGCCATGGCGGATCTGAAGGTGCAAACTGGACAAAGGCAACTTCGCAACCAATGTTTGCTCTCAACTAGCAAGTAAGTGATGGACAAGAAATCAGAGTAAAGCAGTGGCGATCTATTTTCTTGCTACGATAAATAAGTTGAGCAGATACGAAAGAGTACCACCTCTGGTGCGGCGCCGTGTATGCATCTGCTGAGAATTTGATGGTGCTGCGGTAGCGATGGCTGTTGGCGGCGTGGAAGCAGATCTAGGAGGGTAGACGGTGGCGGCGGGGCGCGGTGGACGAGACGGTCGTAGGAGCGGCGCCGGCAAGGTGGACGATGGCGGCATGAAGCGAGAGGACGGGATGCAAGGATCCCGGTCCGAAGCCGTGGATGAGAGAGGTTGATCTCTTGTAATGGACGGCGGCGTCGGGGTATCAGCTTCGGCATGGTGGAGGAGGACGGCGGTGGATGGGGTGGCGGACGGAGGAGGCTGGGGTGGAGTGGGTGTTTTGGCGCCCATGGAGTACGAATGGGGAAATGGAGGTGGAGAGGAAGGGGGGAACCATGTCTTCAGGGCGCGCTTGCCTAAAATGCGAGGAAATTTACAAACTTAGCCACCGTTTCAAATTTCCTACATCACAGCAATATTAGTCGGTTGGGGATAGGACGGTAATCTCGCATACACCGAATATTTGCCGACGAGAGTTTGTTTTTGGCGCCCACCGTGTATGAATCGGGGAGGGAGTCGATTTCGGCCGAGGACACACTGTGTTTTGGCGCCCACCATGTATGAATCCGGGTGAGAGGCGGTTATGTCACGTTTGAGTGAAATTACAAACCTACCCCTATCGAAACCTATAGAAATTGTCACGACCGGGTTTTCGGGATAATAATTTCCCAGAAAAACGGCCTTTGTGCTCACCAGCCCCAGGATTACTGTTAGCTGATGAGGCACCAACTTAATACAAGAATTCCAAGCAAAGTACAAAATATGTAGTACAAGACCATTGTGGCCTAGGAGTACAACACTTGGTTTCTAATGGTTGATGGCGGAAGCGGTTTGTGGTACATCTGCATCTATGGGACTCCATTTCCCACAAGAACAGCTGACCAGGATAACTCCTATCTTTGCGAGGCTGCTATCGTCAACGCGTAGGTTCCGGGGCTGTCATCGGAATGCTTATCTCCAAGCGAGGAATCTGGCCAAGACAATAGCCAGGGACAAGCCAGTGAGTACGTTTGAATGTACTCGCAAACATTAAGAACACGGGTATAATATAATAAGAGACAATCATGCTCCGAGATACTCATGACTGTAACGTCTGCCACGAAAATCTGTGATGCACGTATGCGGAGAGAATATGAACATGCAATACGGGAGTAAAAATGGAATGCACTGAGCGAGTGTCTGAAATGACTCCTCGAAAGGTTGCAAATAAAAAGACAATGCCGCAGTCGGGCGTCTGAGCGACACCACATAAAGGGCTTATAAAGAAAATAAAATGACAAACATGCCGCAGTCGAGCGTCTGAGCGACACCACATAAAGGGCTTATAAAGAAAATAAAATGACAAACATGCCGCAGTCGGGCGTCTGAGCGACACCACATAAAGGGCTTATAAAGAAAATAAAATGACAAACATGCCGCAGTCGGGTGTCTGAGCGACACCACATAAAGGGCTTATAAAGAAAATAAAATGACAAACATGCCGCAGTCGGGCGTCTGAGCGACACCACATAAAGGGCTTATAAAGAAAATAAAATGACGAACATGCCGCAGTCGGGCGTCTGAGCGACACCACATAAAGGGCTTATATAAGAATAATCACAGTGAATATCCAGGAGGTAGAACCGTCCCAGGGATACTCAATAATCCATATAATGTAAATGGTTAGTCCATGGTAATAATAGACTTAATCCTCATATGTCACAGGTCATAAACAAAATCTAGTCTAGCTGTTCCTCCATCCGAAGACCGTCACTAGATTCTAATTAAGCCGCTCTCCATCCGAATACCGTTACTATGATCTAGCATCCGTGTCTCCATCCGAAAACCGTCACTAGGCCCATCTCAGACTGTGGTCCTTACGCATGAACATGGCTATCCGAATGGATATATCCTCTGCAGAGGGCGTACTCTTTACCCACGAGTAACGGATTTATTTAGCCCATCGGGACTAATTCCGCCTACGGCCTTTTAATTGAAAACACGCCTGACCTGCATACACCAGCTTAACTTACCGGTGTCTGGAATCACCCACGACACCTGCCAAGCAAAACTCTAAGTGGGGTGGCTACAACCTCGACGTAGCATGGGATCAAATTTATATTCGCGCGCTCTAAAGGGTGCCCCCCTCTCGGTCCCAACCGGAAATACCCATGCCCCCGGACCAGGTGGCATGCCTACCGGAGGCCTCCGGTATCTTCCACCATGGCCTCTCTGTACGGTGTGTGCTTTGGTAAGGGGTTGACAACTTACTGAACCGTACCCTACCCGCGGCAGGGACAAGTTGTAGTACAAAGCAAGTAGGGGAAGATACTAAACAAGACTCGACCTACGACCGACTCAGGAGGTCCAGGTATTCTCCAACAATATTACCATTAACAGATAAACTCACCACTCATCAAGCCTTACCATGCCATACCGGACATACTCGTCTCAACGAGGAACTAGGGACAAGCTCGTGTCTACCCAAGACCACGACTTTCCCGGCTTCCTTCCGGTATGCATGAGAAGCTCACGAGGATGAACACTATCACCAGCATATCCATATCTAACAGCAAAACATCTCCAATGTGCACTCACGCGTGTGACCGATCGATACATAGAAATGACACACGCTCCAAGTCGAAGTGGTGTTGTAACCGTATCAAAACACCACACAAAAATATTATGCCAGAGTTCAGAATGCTTGCCTTCAAGAGTATGCAAAGGGTGCACTTTTTGAAAGCTTTCTTCTCTCTCCATTTCCTATTTGGAAAAATATTCAAATAACAAATATTTCAAACACAGTACAAAAAGTTGTCCCAAATATTTTTGAAATAAATCTTAAAATAAACTAGATTAAAATTGAGGAAGGTAGGAAAAGGAACCAACTCATTTGGAGTTTTATTTTAAAAGTTATAGTCAGTCAAAGATTAGTCAAACTTCTGTTTTTAAAATAAAACCAGAAAAGAAAACGCTTCGGGGGAGAATACGCTTTCGAAGCAGAGAAGACGTACTCGGGATTTTGCGCTATTACTTAACCAGAGAGGGCGGGCGCGCGAGTCACTGACAGTGGGTCCAGAGGGCCCACTGGTCAGGTTTGACCCTTCCTCCCTCTCCCTCCTCTTCTTTGCCCGAACGGGAGCGGGGCTCCGGCGATCGCCGACGATGAATGGAGGCTCCTCGAGGGCACCTGAGGCCAGGGATGGATCGGCCAGACGGAGACGGTCCTCTCGGTGGGCGCTAGGCAAGTGGGGACGGAGGAGGTCACCGGCGGCGAGCTCTGCGGCGGACGGAGGTTCGGGAGCAAAGTGAGCTTCGGGCTATGGTGGTCCTTGGTCGAGGCTGAGTCGCTAGGCAGCTCCGCAAGGCTATGGGGAGACTGTTGGTGGCGTTGGATGGGCGGGGGAGAGCCTGGCTGCGACGTATTGCACCGGAGCTCGGCGGCGGCCGAACTGGCCGGTGTTGGGGAAGATGGCTTCTTCGGGTCAATCCACTGCTTGGGGAGTGCTAGGGGGGAAATCTGAGGTCGCCTGAGGTCTTGAACGAGTTCGGGGATCCCTTAATAGGCGCTCGAGGCCGGTCCCGCGGCGGCCGAGGATAAGAACACCGGCGACAGCCGTGCTGTAGCTGTAGGGCGACGTGGCGGCGACGAGCGCGTGCCGACGAGCTTCGGGATAAGATCGAGCTGTTCATAGGGGCAGCTGGCGCGCTGGTGTGGTTTGGGCGGCGCCGTCTATGGCAGAGGCTCGCTGCCGACGCCGGCGTGCCGCCAAGAGCTCTGCCAGCGGCGCTGTAGGGCGCCAGGGGTGGCGTGGAGAGTGGGCGAGGTAGTGCGCGGTTCAGCGGGCAAGCAGGGGCCAGGGACGGGACGCGACGAGGGCGGCAGTGCGACGCGGCGGCTCAGTGCGCGCTCGTGCAAAACGTGCGCTCTGGGCGCGCCCAGAGCACGCATGGGACATGCTCGACGAAATGCCAGGGCGGCCTAGAGTGCGAGGGTGAGGCTGGTAATTAACAGGACTAGGGTAGGGATAGCTAGGCATTTAGTGGACAAGGTTGCTGGGTCAGTGGGTCAAGATCATAGTGCAAACTAGGAAACATGCCCAAAACTGACTGTGCACACTATGTGTTCGACAGAATGCCAAGGGCATTTAGGCAACTCTTGGAGTGGCCAAAATCTCCAGATCAGGGTCTCTTTAGATGTAGATGATGATGGTAAGTTCATATGGGAGAAACCAGAAACTTGCTAGTGCAAGTTTTGCAAAACTTCAGTTTTGGCCAGAAAGAACAGGGGCTCATTGCAGGCACTTAAAATCCTCCAATGGGTCCATACTCCTGGACTTAAGGGTTTGGTAGGGAGAACTATAAGTAGGAAAAAGCTCAGGGTCACTAGAGCAAAATAAAGTAGGGTTGCAGTACAAATCACCAAACTGGACCAGAATGAAAAGGAGGTTGATTCATCAAATTTTTCAAAGATCATCACTGGGTTTTTTGCATGAAGGTGAATTATATGCATCTACTGCCATCTCCAAACATTTGGAAGAATATTTAAAGGAATATTTAAATAGGTTGTAGTGCAAAAATGCCTACTGGACCAGATTTGAAAAGTTGATGTGGAGCTCAAAATATCCAATGACCACAAGATATTTTTGCATAAAAGTGATGTGGAAACATCACATGACATCCCCAAATTTTGGTGAAAATTTTGAATGCATTTATCAAAAGGTTGCAGTGCAAAAAGGGGCTCCAAAATTATGAAAGATCATTTTAAATGCGTTAAAGTTCATGGAAATTAATTATGCAAGTAAATCCACTGATATAGAATTGTTTTTATAAAAAGGGCATATAAGTCCAATAAAACTTTTGGAAAGTTCCACTTGAGGTAAAACCCATAATATCCAAAGAGTAAATCTAGACAAAATGGAAAAGTTTTATTTCCTGGCAAAATTTTAATTGATAAAACAAGGTCAAAAATTTGGGGTGTCGCAACACTACCCCCCTTAAGAAAAAATCTCGTCCTCGAGATTTGTTAAAAGCTGTTTTGAACAAACATTGCTCTCACCAAAAGAAATCATTCAACTGTGTAAAAACAAAGCGGCTACAGTGTGAGGGCAATAAGTGGTGTAAAACCACAGTGTGGTACACTGGCGTAGCGTGGAAAAATCCACGGTTCAGTAAAACGGGATATTTCTACGCGGATACAGTAATTTAGAATAAATCCTAAATTACTAAAACACGCTGGTCGCACCCGAGAGCACAGTGCTCCCTCTGGCTGATAGGTGGACCCGGGGCCCACTGTCGGCCTCTTCTTCCACCTCTGGCTCTCTCTTCTCTCTCGCGTGCTCTCCCGCGCTTCCTCCATCGGCGACGCCTAGCTCGTAGGGCATCTAGGCCGTACTGAGGTAGTGCGCGGCGTGCTAGCTGCCGGGGCAGCGTGCACTCACCTCGCGGGCCAGTGCGCTGTCGGCACTGCTCGCGGACTCGCCTCCGAACACCGGCGATCAAGCGACGAGTGGCGCTGGTGGACCTCGCCCACCGTACACCGATATCGAGCTATAAAACGATCGTGGTGCTCCTCTCTTCTTCCTCACACCTGGCCTTGCTTCTACTCCTCCTTCCTTCTCCTCCATTGCCGTTAGCAGGAGCTCGAGACGAGGCTCTAATGGCGGAGGCGATGCCGGACTGGTACGTGGTCCTGGTGTGTGAAGGTTTGGCGGTGCTGCTGGGATTCTCCGTGCTCCTTTGCGCGATGATCCTGGATGATCGTCGTGATGCTGCCGCTCGAGTGTTAGCTCTTCGCGGTGGCGGCGATCACGTGGATTAGGCGCGGCATCGAGGGCTAACTGTTGTCGGAGTGCTGGGGCAGCTCGCGCCCGAATGATCACTCACAAATCTCTCTTACTGAGACTGTGGAGTACTCGGGTGTGATCAGTTAGTCGTAACAATGTGTACGAGGATTTGCAAAATGTGCACGAGGTCGAGTGGTTGTAGCGGTGAGTCTGCTGTTACGGTGCTGCGCGAATAAAAATCTATGTCGCGAAGATACATATATGCTGCAGCAACTCGGGAAAAGAAAACTCATTACAAAATTTTTATCGCGAGCGAAAAAAAGTCTAGTTAAAACAAAATCAATAGCAGCAAAATTGCCCACATAATTGAAACCAAAAATCCGATCCGTAGCACAAATTTGGGTACCACGCACAAGTTACAACACATAAATAAATACTGGGATAATAAACACAGCGGTGACGTTTACAAAGAAAACGGCAAAAAGACAGGGTCCTGGGAAAACGCCTCTGGTACCGAGGCACACTCCTCTTCTATCGGGGGGAGCGGGTTGACCAGTCGATGAATGCGCCTCTCCTGGTCAGGCCTCAGTGGTCTGCCAATAGCGATCCGAGGATTTAAATCAGCGAGGCTCTGGAGATAACCCATTACTCGCTGAGTCAAACGCTCCTGGGCGATAACGTACTGAGCAAGGTTGGCCAGTACTGGATCTCTCTCAATTCGCCCACCGGGAAAGGATACAACTTCTTCGGGTGCTGCACGACTCGGAAAATAATAATATCCTCGCTCGCTGGCATAGGGTACCGCGAATCGAAGACGAGCGAGCGCCTCGTACGCAGCAGCTTCTATGGCCATATGCGGAGTCGGCATGGATTTCCCCATGAAGGAAACTTCCGTTGGGTCTTGGTTTGGGTATGCGGGAGGGATGTGCACCACTGCCCAATATTTCGAGGTGGAAGGGGTGATCCTCGATTTGAGCAACTCGTACTGGGGTGGATGGGTGGCACTCATGGTATTGCAGGTAAAGTCCCACAATAATTTAACGAAACTACCCGGGGTAGCGTCTGGGGTTCTTAGATAAATACTGGGGGTCGGCATGGCAAAGAAATGGCTGTGAAAGTTGCGCACAAGGTGAGGGGTACTTGGCAAGGTCACGAGGTGGCCTTTTATAAAGCACTGGGGCTGGGTTATCTATCGGTGCGAAGGGTGACTGGTTGTCGATCCTGTTCTCGGGTCAAGGCCACAGATATACATATCATACAAATGTGACGCATTACTGTGGGTGCCGTCGGGATTGGTCTTGGTAGCTGCGCCCGAAATTTAAAAATGCAACTGTACGCCAACGTACATATGCATAGCTATTCCTCCAAAAATAGGGACGCACAAGCAGACAACATTTAAATAAAAGCGATACAAGGTCACACCGTTAAAAGCGGAGGTAAACTAAGGCTCGATACTACTCGAGCGACTTAGTCCACTTCGTTAATGTCTAAGCGTGCTGGCCTGGCGGATGCCGAGGTTTCTCCACGGGTCTCTCCGTCAGGATTTGCTGGTTGAGGTTGAGGGGATGCAGGGTCGGGGAAGTGGTGATGACCATCGCAGGGGTTGCTGGCCACAATCCCGTTGGAATGGGTTCCCAAAAGGCGACGAAGCGCTTCTGGGGACACCAAAGCACTCTGGTTGATGGCTGGGGCAGACCTCAAGGGATCGATCGGGTGTCCGAACAGTACGACTGGGTTGTCGGCGTCGGGCTCCGCTTCTCTTCTCGCCGGGGCTCGGCGAACCAGTTCTCCACAAGCTGTGATCAGATCAAGGGTGACCTGATCGAACAGTTTCTCCAGTGCACTTACATAGCGCACCAGATGTAATAGTGCAGGATATGTCTCGTGATCTCCGTTGGCAACCTGGGGCGGCCTACCATACCCGTCACGACTGGGGTAGTAGTAGAACGAGCGACAGTTAACTTTGGGCGACAAGTGCCGGAGTTGAACTATAGCTTCTCGAGCTGCCAGTTGGATGGCTTGTGGCTCAAAGGAAGTTGTCCTTCCAGTGAACCTGTAGGGGCGTTCTGGCGAGAGACCCCTACCATAGATGTGCACAGTGGCCCAGTACTGACGGCTCTCACCGTACATGGGTCCTTGGTACACAACATATTCAGGAGGCTCTTCTAATGCATAGGCACGGCGGGTGAGGTTTGCGAGCACGGTCACAAAACCTCCAAGGTTGGTTGCTGTGGTCTCATTGTGAACAATGGGGCCAGGCATCATGGCTTGGTTTGGGGAAAGGGCTGTGCTGTGCTGTGGCTAGTGTGCCCTTTTTATAGGAAAAGGGGACGGAGTCTTCCTTCGCACGCTTGCGAATGAGATGGGTTGGGTGTCGGTCACTGGCGCGTGATCGACGGGCTAAGCTGATAGGTTGGGCACCGTCCGCCGAAAGGCGTCGGGTCACTGTGGGGCTATCTTACGCGAGAAGCTTGGCCGGGGTTAGGTCAAGGTCTGGTGGTTTGGTTAACCTGGGTTTATTGACCTGGCTAAGATAGGATTAGCCAATGGTCAGCCTGGCTCTGATACCAAGTCTGTCACGACCGGGTTTTCGGGATAATAATTTCCCAGAAAAATGGCCTTTGTGCTCACCAGCCCCACGATTACTGTTAGCTGATGAGGCACCAACTTAATACAAGAATTCCAAGCAAAGTACAAAATATGTATTACAAGACCATTGTGGCCTAGGAGTACAACACTTGGTTTCTAATGGTTGATGGCGGAAGCGGTTTGTGGTACATCTGCGTCTATGGGACTCCATTTCCCACAAGAACAGCTGACCAGGATAACTCCTATCTTTGCGAGGCTGCTATCGTCAACGCGTAGGTTCCGGGGCTGTCATCGGAATGCTTATCTCCAAGCGAGGAATCTGGCCAAGACAATAGCCAGGGACAAGCCAGTGAGTACGTTTGAATGTACTCGCAAACATTAAGAACACGGGTATAATATAATAAGAGACAATCATGCTCCGAGATACTCATGACTGTAACGTCTGCCACGAAAATCTGTGATGCACGTATGCGGAGAGAATATGAACATGCAATACGGGAGTAAAAATGGAATGCACTGAGCGAGTGTCTGAAATGACTCCTCGAAAGGTTGCAAATAAAAAGACAATGCCGCAGTCGGGCGTCTGAGCGACACCACATAAAGGGCTTATAAAGAAAATAAAATGACAAACATGCCGCAGTCGAGCGTCTGAGCGACACCACATAAAGGGCTTATAAAGAAAATAAAATGACAAACATGCCGCAGTCGGGCGTCTGAGCGACACCACATAAAGGGCTTATAAAGAAAATAAAATGACAAACATGCCGCAGTCGGGTGTCTGAGCGACACCACATAAAGGGCTTATAAAGAAAATAAAATGACAAACATGCCGCAGTCGGGCGTCTGAGCGACACCACATAAAGGGCTTATAAAGAAAATAAAATGACGAACATGCCGCAGTCGGGCGTCTGAGCGACACCACATAAAGGGCTTATATAAGAATAATCACAGTGAATATCCAGGAGGTAGAACCGTCCCAGGGATACTCAATAATCCATATAATGTAAATGGTTAGTCCATGGTAATAATAGACTTAATCCTCATATGTCACAGGTCATAAACAAAATCTAGTCTAGCCGTTCCTCCATCCGAAGACCGTCACTAGATTCTAATTAAGCCGCTCTCCATCCGAATACCGTTACTATGATCTAGCATCCGTGTCTCCATCCGAAAACCGTCACTAGGCCCATCTCAGACTGTGGTCCTTACCCATGAACATGGCTATCCGAATGGATATATCCTCTGCAGAGGGCGTACTCTTTACCCACGAGTAACGGATTTATTTAGCCCATCGGGACTAATTCCGCCTACGGCCTTTTAATTGAAAACACGCGTGACCTGCACACACCAGCTTAACTTACCGGTGTCTGGAATCACCCACGACACCTGCCAAGCAAAACTCTAAGTGGGGAGGCTACAACCTCGACGTAGCATGGGATCAAATTTATATTCGCGCGCTCTAAGGGGTGCCCCCCTCTCGGTCCCAACCAGAAACACCCATGCCCCCGGACCAGGTGGCATGCCTACCGGAGGCCTCCGGTACCTTCCACCATGGCCTCTCTGTACGGTGTGTGCTTTGGTAAGGGGTTGACAACTTACTGAACCGTACCCTACCCGCGGCAGGGACAAGTGGTAGTACAAAACAAGTAGGGGAAGAAGATACTAAACAAGACTCGACCTACGACCGACTCAGGAGGTCCAGGTATTCTCCAACAATATTACCATTAACAGATAAACTCACCACTCATCAAGCCTTACCATGCCATACCGGACATACTCGTCTCAACGAGGAACTAGGGACAAGCTCGTGTCTACCCAAGACCACGACTTTCCCGGCTTCCTTCCGGGATGCATGAGAAGCTCACGAGGATGAACACTATCACCAGCATATCCATATCTAACAGAAAAACATCTCCAATGTGCACTCACGCATGTGACCGATCGATACATAGAAATGACGCACGCTCCAAGTCGAAGTGGTGTTGTAACCGTATCAAAACACCACACAAAAATATTATGCCAGAGTTCAGAATGCTTGCCTTCAAGAGTATGCAAAGGGTGCACTTTTTGAAAGCTTTCTTCTCTCTCCATTTCCTATTTGGAAAAATATTCAAATAACAAATATTTCAAACACAGTACAAAAAGTTGTCCCAAATATTTTTGAAATAAATCTTAAAATAAACTAGACGAAAATTGAGGAAGGTAGGAAAAGGAACCAACTCATTTGGAGTTTTATTTTAAAAGTTATAGTCAGCCAAAGATTAGTCAAACTTCTGTTTTTTAAAATAAAACCAGAAAAGAAAACGCTTCGGGGGAGAATACGCTTTCGAAGCAGAGAAGACGTACTCGGGATTTTGCGCTATTACTTGACCAGAGAGGGCGGGCGCGCGAGTCACTGACAGTGGGTCCAGAGGGCCCACTGGTCAGGTTTGACCCTTCCTCCCTCTCCCTCCTCTTCTTTGCCCGAACGGGAGCGGGGCTCCGGCGATCGCCGGTGATGAATGGCGGTTCCTCAAGGGCACCTGAGGCCAGGGATGGATCGGCCAGACCGAGGCGGTCCTCTCGGTGGGCGCTAGGCAGGTGGGGACGGAGGAGGTCACCGGCGGCGAGCTCCGCGGCGGACGGAGGTTCGGGAGCAAAGTGAGCTTCGGGCTATGGTGGTCCTTGGTCGAGGCTGAGTCGCTAGGCAGCTCCGCAAGGCTATGGGGAGACTCTTGGTGGCGTTGGATGGGCGGGGGAGAGCCTGGCTGCGACGTATTGCACCGGAGCTCGGCGGCGGCCGAACTGGCCGGTGTTGGGGAAGATGGCTTCTTCGGGTCAATCCATTGCTTGGGGAGTGCTAGGGGGAAAATCTGAGGTCGCCTGAGGTCTTGAACGAGTTCGGGGATCCCTTAAATAGGCGCTCGAGGCCGGTCCCGCGGCGGCCGAGGATAAGAACGCCGGCGACAGCCGTGCTGTAGCTGCAGGGCGACGTGGCGGCGACGAGCGCGTGCCGACGAGCTTCGGGATAAGATCGAGCTGTTCATAGGGGCAGCTGGCGCGCTGGTGTGGTTTGGGCGGCGCCGTCTATGGCAGAGGCTCGCTGCCGACGCCGGCGTGCCGCCAAGAGCTCTGCCAGCGGCGCTGTAGGGCGCCAGGGGTGGCGTGGAGAGTGGGCGAGGTAGTGCGCGGTTCAGCCGGCGAGCAGGGGCCAGGGACGGGACGCGACGAGGGCGGTAGTGCGACGCGGCGGCTCAGTGCGCGCGTGTGCAAAACGTGCGCTCTGGGCGCGCCCAGAGCACGCACGGGACATGCTCGATGAAATGCCAGGGCGGCCTAGAGTGCGAGGGTGAGGCTGGCAATTAACAAGACTAGGGTAGGGATAGCTAGGAGTTTAGTGGACAAGGTTGCTGGGTCAGTGGGTCAAGATCATAGTGCAAACTAGGAAACATGCCCAAAACTGACTGTGCACACTAAGTGTTCGACAGAATGCCAAGGGCATTTAGGCAACTCTTGGAGTGGCCAAAATCTCCAGATCAGGGTCTCATTAGATGTAGATGATGATGGTAAGGTCATATGGGAGAAACCAGAAACTTGCTAGTGCAAGTTTTGCAAAACTTCAGTTTTGGCCAGAAAGAACAGGGGCTCATTGCAGGCACTTAAAATCCTCCAATGGGTCCATACTCCTGGACTTAAGGGTTTGGTAGGGAGAACTATAAGTAGGGAAAAGCTCAGGGTCACTAGAGCAAAATAAAGTAGGGTTGCAGTACAAATCACCAAACTGGACCAGAATGAAAAGGAGGTTGATTCACTCAAATATTTCAAAGATCATCACTGGGTTTTTTGCATGAAGGTGAATTATATGCATCTACTACCATCTCCAAACATTTGGAAGAATTTTTAAAGGAATATTTAAATAGGTTGTAGTGCAAAAATGCCTACTGGACCAGATTTGAAAAGTTGATGTGGAGCTCAAAATCTCCAATGACCACAAGATATTTTTGCATAAAAGTGATGTGGAAACATCACATGACATCCCCAAATTTTGGTGAAAATTTTGAATGCATTTATCAAAAGGTTGCAGTGCAAAAAGGGGCTCCAAAATTATGAAAGATCATTTTAAAGGTATTAAAGTTCATGGAAATTAATTATGCAAATAAATCCACTGATATAGAATTGTTTTTATAAAAAGGGCATATAAGTCCAATAAAACTTTTAGAAAGTTCCACTTGAGGTAAAACCCATAATATCCAAAGAGTAAATCTAGACAAAATGGAAAAGTTTTATTTCCTGGCAAAATTTTAATTGATAAAACAAGGTCAAAAATTTGGGGTGTCACAGAAATCGAGCAGATAGGCTTTGCGTGGCAGGGATAGGCAGTAGTAATTTCCATCTCGCAGATTTTGGTTTCGGACGGTTACTGCGACTTTCCCCGCTTCGTTCAAATTTTGGAGAGTGCACATTTACCATGCCAACTCAATTTGAATCCCGTTTGTATTCTATTTTTTCGGGCGGGATCCATTTTCGATTGGAATAAAATTCTATATACATCATTTTTTATATATACTTTCAAAAGCACAACACCCTTTATACATAAATATGGTTTACAAATGGCATGATCTCAGATTCATAAGGTTGTATCCATCAATTTGGATTTTCAAATATTTGAAACCACTTCATGTTGAAATCTAATGTATGCATTCCTCGCTAACTGTCTCCAATTAATGTGTGTTTAATCCAGATATTCGTCTCATATAACTATCACTCATGCTTATAGAGGACTATCTCTCTAGACCTATACGCGTTCATCATCTCTCGGGTATCTCTCGTGCTACCTGTATGTCGACAATGATCTTTTATCTTCGTAACACACTGACGGTACTCTCTCCCTCGACCTTCATCACTCTATCTCTCTCTAAGTATATCTCGCTCCCTGCTAAGTGTAACTATGATTCTCCATGTGGAATCTCTTTCTCTCACACAAACACAAAACTTTGTCTCCCGGGGTCTCATTTCTCTCTACTATTCCCCTATGTGCCACTCGCACACCCCTCATACAGAGATGTCTTTCGCTCCTTAGGTATGAGAACCTACGACTCTTCCTCTTAAATATCACTTTCTCACACACAAACACAAACTCTGTCTCCCAGGGTCTCATATTTCTCCACTGTTCTCTTGTATGTCGCTCACACACACTCTCTCTCCCTAGAGATATCTTGCGTTCCCTCATATGTTTCTCTAGCTATCACTCTCGTTTTGAAATTCTTTCTCTCTCGCAGACACAAAACTCTGTCTCTCGGGATCTCATTTCTCTCCGATATTTTTTTGTATGTGAGTCACATGCACCCTTTCTTCATCTCTCTCACACCCACACCCATAACTCAACCTTCTGATCCACTCGACTCCTATCTCTAACGCACACTAGCTAGCATCTTTATCTTTGTATTTATCTGTTTCTCCATCAACCTTCTTTCATTTATAGGTTGATCTCTTTTGCACAATCGTTGTGCCTCACTCCCTCTGCTCGCCATAGATGCATGCTCCAGCCCACGCCACTATCTCTTAAAGACAGAAACACATGCTCAATTATCGGGCCATCTTCCCTGCATTCTCGCATGCATGCATATTGTCATACCGATCCGTCTCTCCCATGTCGTTGATCTTAGCTTATGACTTATATCTTTCTTTTATCTCGATCATGCGCCCGCACACACACACACATCCCGCGTATACATGTATACCTCTCACACATGCACGTTGAAGGTCTCTATGTCTCCACACGTAGTTAATTACCCTCAACCCTAACGCCACATCGAATCGTTCTCTTCTTGTGTGCACATAACTTCCGCCTGGATGTGTAAAACACACACTCACACTTAACAATCTCCTTCTAGCTACCCCCCTCTCACTCTTCCCCTATATCCCCGAAACCAATAAGACCATCCCTTCGTTTAATTCCTGCCTACATGCACCATCGATATATAGTAGTCTTCCTCGGTGTCTCTCGAACAAACACGTTCTCTTGATGTCGACTACTCTCACGCGCACACACCTTCTCTTCCCTCTCTACGGGCATTTTCTCTCTCGCACCCCATCGTTTGTGGCCTCTGCCATACACATCACCTCTCTATGATGAAGCCATGCACACTTAAATTACATCCGCCACCGAGGACCCCACGACACACACACACAAACAAAGACACACACACACACACACACACACACGCACGCACCCACCCACCCACACACACACAAACACACACGCACACACACACACACACTAAGACTCCATCACACACACACACGCACACACACACTAAGACTCCATCTCTCTCTCTCTCTCTCTCTCTCTCACACACACACACTGAGACTCCATCTCACACACACATGCTCTAGGCGGAGCATTTGTTCCTACCACCTACCCGTATGATAAACAATCACCTTAATTTACTTGTATAACATGGAAAAATTCCACTTTACTTTAGTAGTTAGCAAACTTATCATCTGTACCCTTATAAAAAAACCGAGTTGGCGATGATGGTGTGCCTGCCATCTTGTAATATAGACCGTCTGATCTATATCTGACGGATAGAAAACAAACTATGATAATTTTACAAAAGATAGCCGCACCTCTCTCCACATCCTTATCTCCCACAACCTCATTTCTAAGCAATTAAAAAAGAAAGTCTCTGGAACAATCTAGCATGGTGGCCGCCGCCGCCTGCCGGCGCCGTCCATCCCCATGCCTCCGCCCATTCCGACCACCAGTCACCACCACGCTCCACTCCTCCTCACCTTATCTCTCATCTTTCATTTTTTCGATGACATTCTTGAGATACCAGTTTTCCAATAAAATTCTCGAAATATCATTAGTTTTTACGCATGGGATTACTCCTGCATGGGTAAATCACAACAGGTGTTTTGTAAAAAAATGCATTTTGATGTTCCGTGCAATGCACGAGCATCTTGCTTGTAATTGTATAACGCAAATCACGAGCAGGAAGTGACATTTTTTTACACAACCACGTTAACATGGCCACGTAAATCACTAGCTAAAGTAAATACCATTATACTTATATCCCAATGCAAAAGGTTGAGTACATGTCCGAAGAGTAGAGTCGCACACACGCACTCTGTCTCTCAGAATCTCTCACACACACACCAGTTACGTGACGCCCACTTAAGCAGACACGTATGTTACAATTTGTGCACCCGCGGGTACACGTGATGCTGCGCATTTATTTAAGCCGGAAGGCGAACCCAAACAGTAGCTGCATTCATTCCCCTCCCGCCGCCTCTGCTCTGGTCGCCGTCGCCCGGTAGGATGAGGATCCCCCGACGTGAACAATCCTACCATTCTATCACTGACATGTGGGACCCCCAAGCATGGGTCCCACCAGTCATCGAAGGAAAGGCAGGGTAAGGCAGTGATAGCCACGTCAAAGGATCCATGTCCCTCCGGTAGCCATGGCCCGGCCAAAGGTAACAACATACGCCATACTCCCGCCGGAGCGGCTCTTCAATCTGGAAATTTTAGTGGTCATGCATGCATCTTTTTGTGCTAGCACTCCTATATAAGGGTTGACCGGTCACTTCCCACGGACGTGCGCAGGCGGTGGAAGAGGAAGGAGAAGGGAAGCGGGCTGTGGAGTAACTTTTTTACCACAATTTCTTAGGAAACTGAGTGCAATAATTGAGTAGTTTTGCAAACTACCAGTACTACACCTGAAACGGTTCAAAACCTATACTCCCTTGCCAGCGCACGCTTCCCGCGTGAAACGGTCAGCGTCGCCCTGGAGCGTCAGTGCCGCATTAATGCCCGGCCAGAGCGGAGGCGACCTCTCACTGGCGCCAGCTTTGAAGCGACGCGACGGCCGAGAGAGCGCCGCTTCCCGGTGCACCGACTGCTCTGCGTCGAGGCTGGCCATAGGCCCTGTTTGGATCGATGGGTTAGAGTTAGTTTGAGTTAGTTGGGGCTCAAATAGCCCTAAAGTATCCAAGCATGAGGGTTTAAATTGTAGCAAGTTGCACCGAACCCACCAAAAAAAACTATCCCACCCAAGAGGTGCTAACTGGAGATAGTTCTCATTGGGACCACTGAAAAATCACCTTTCTCTCTTCATCAAGTGCATTTATTGTCAATCTAACCCTATCACCCAAACACCTCTTTGGCTACAGTTAGTTCAGGGTTAGTCATGAGTTAGTCTAACCTCTAGCTAAGTTAGAGTATCCAAACAGGAGCAGTATAGGACATGCAAGTTGCTCAAAGCATACAGTCAAATTCATACGTGAAAGGATTTTTTTCTTTTTGAAAACGGAACGTGAAAGGAATTTTTATAGAATGCTCTTGGCATGTCGCTAACATGTGATGAGTAAACCGACCTCAATAGATGGCAAAAACGCCAGCCCGCCGCACTTTGAGAGAGACGAGGAGGGAGAATTGATACGGGCTGCTCTAGAGATAGATGTCGCACGGAAGCCAAGAAATATGGTGATAGCGTGGGTTAGCCATGTACTAGTATGATGTAACTACACTGGGCTGCCATGTTTCATACTCTTCCAGTCCACTGTGGAGATGATTGGTTGATTTTATATCGCTGAATAATATAAAATATTATGAGTGCAGACACTCCACCCCGAGGTTCCTTGCTCCTTCTCGGTCGTCGGGAATCTATGTTCTTCCACTCTATTTGTTTACGTGAGCTTTGTTCATCCTTTTGCCAACACGCGACACATCTAGCATCAAGGTGCACGTGTCATGCAAGGATTGTTCCATCTATATGAAGAACACGTGGGACTGGAACTACGAGACGGACATATACCCAGGAGTGGACGTGCGAACCTGTGTAATGTAGCGCAGTAAGTGAAGTAGAAAGGCACAAATAGTATGAACATGCGTGGCATATAGGCATTTGTCTCTTACTACCACTAAATGTTGTACGTGCAATGCCCGGTGATGTTATGGAGTACGTGACTAAGTACTCTACTACTACTATATTAATTGGAGGCACATATTAGGTTTTATATTTGTTTACGTGTATGCCCCGAGACCTTCCAACTAGACGTGTCTTTCTCTCCGGGTCGCACTTTGTATCGTTCATACCACTAGTACAGTAGTACTACCGCGTGTTGTCTCTGACCCAAAAGTGGAGACGCTCTACCACGCTGTTCATGTCCCACTCCTTTCGCTGACGTGTGGGACATCCAGCACGTGCCGTGTGTTTGGCACTCCTTCATCATAAGAGTTGAAACGCTAGCATTCATTAGAAATAAAAAATAAATATAAATCACCAGTGATACTATACCACACAGTTTCCTTGCTCCTCGATATCGGAAAGAATACTTCCGCTCGCCGACATGTGGGACGTCGACCATCCTGGTCCACTTGCCATGCCCGCAGAACTCCAAGGGAGAGTCACCCCGGTCATCGCGCCGCAGTAATTACTAATGAGCCGTCAAATCACAGGCCCAACCTTACCCACTGTGAAGTTGCTCGGACGAAGGAACCATCATGACTTCGTTGAATTCCGCTTCTTGAAGAAAACTACTGTACCAGCAGTACTGCTAGCTACAGTAGTTACTCTAGCAGAGGCCTCCTTTGGTTCATAGGATAGGAATTTTATAGGAATATGAAAATCATAGGAAGTGAGATGACATGCATCTCAATTCCTATAGAGAAAGAGATGCCATTTGATGCATAGGATAGGAATTTTTCCATTGAGTCTAGGCTAATGTACTGGTAATTTGCTCTAAAAACTACAGTAGTAACTAGTAGTACTGTTACATGCTCGTAATTACTTAAACAAACGTACGGGTGACACAGACACACACACTAACTACTAGTACTACTACTTCTCACATGCTGGCTAGACGCCGTCGTTCTCCTTCCCGGCTTTGTCGGCGACACCCCACCGTGCTTGGATCTCCGTCGACCTCTCCGCAGCAGCGCGTGCATCCTCTTCTTTCTTGCGGCGGCGGGCCTCTCTTTTCTTGAGTGCTTTCTGAATTTTCCGCTCCCTCTATGCGGCTTTGGCCGCCTCTTGCTCTACCGCCCATTCGGCCTTGGCAGCTTCAAATTCCGCCCACATAGGTGTGAGGTCGCGAGCGGTGATGAACTCGGCACGGCGGGATGCCACCGCTTGCCTACCATTCTGTGTGCGGTCGTGGGCGGCGAGGAACTCGGCGCGGCGGGATGCCATCGCTTCCTTACCGGTTAGTGTGCGGCACGGTGGCATGAACGACGCTTGGTGACAGCTCTGGGGTGGAGTGGCCGGACAACCGTAAAGTGCATTGGTTTGTCAAGAGCTCAAGTACAGAAGATGAAGGAAATTTGGATTCCCCTTCAATCCTGGTCATTTATTACCGAGTAAAATGCATTGGCGGTCATTGAACTTGTCTTGATAGCTCACTTTGATCATTGTATACGAGATATGGTGATTATACGGTCACTGGCTCAGCGTATAGCTTCGTATTTGTCTGGTTGACCAGTCAAACAGTCCGCATGCGCCTCATCAGCTCGTGTTCTTTATCTATCTATCTATGCGGGCCTACCTGTTAGTGGAGAAAGAAATAAAAACCAAAATTATGCGTATGTGACATTACTGTTTAGACGTTTGCTGGAGGCCTCCGCGAACACCGAGCATGTATTCACCTGGCTCAACACCAACGGTCATACTCGTGACTCGGCGCCTTGCTCATGTATATCGTCCATCACAACGACAATCTATAAAACATCCTAGCTAGAGAGGGTACTATGGTGCAAAGTATGTACTGTCGTGAGCAACCGATCATAGTGCCACTGCACACGAGTGTGTGTCTGATCGATTCGTCCATTATTCATAAGTTATGTATGGTTGTGTGGTGTCTAATGGTGGTCGTCGAATGCTAGCTGGCGACAAGAGCGGTTGCATGGACGCCTGGTTGCCAATGCATGCCGCATATGCTTCAAAGGCTCGTCATCCATGAGTTCACATTTTACCACCACGCCAGCGTCTGACCGCCCTGGCCTACCGAAACCCCTTCCATCGCTAGCGTGCACTTCCCGCCTGAAACGATCACCGTCTCTCCAGAACGTCAATGCCGCATTCACCGGCCTTAACTGTAGGTGCATTTGGTGTGTCACTGACATGTGGGCCTGATGCCCGTTGGCCCACATGTCAGTGAGACAACGCACTTGCGGTTAAGTCACTGAAGCAGCGTCCGCATTCACGCCCGACGCGACCTCTCACTGGCGCCGGCATTGCAGCAGCGCGACGGCCGAGAGAGCGCCACCCGCGCGGCATCCCGGTGCAAGCGACTGCTCCGTGTTAATGACACCACGGCCATCCTTCCGTCCGCCGCCAACATTTATGACACGTGGCTGCCGAAGAACCTACTCCGGTGCCAGCCGTCCATCCGTCTGCCGCGGCTCATTGCCATTCGTCCGCTATATTAACTTGAGCCCCAGCTCCCAGCCATAGCCAAAGACCCACACACATTCTCCTCCGGTCCCTTCCTTCTGTTGGCACCACTCCAACCATGGCCTCCGGACACTCCAAAGCTCTCTTGGACGTACTGTCGCAGGAGCAGACGAAGGACATCGGTGGCTCCGCTCCGGGCGTGCTTCAAAGCTCTCTTGGACGTACTCTCGCAGGAGCAGACGAAGGAGATCGCCGGCTCCCCCTGGCCGCCCTCCGCCGCCACGACCACGAAGCCGGCGCGCGTGCGCGGGCGCAGCCGGCAACGAGGAAGAGTAGTACACGGTAGGTCGCCACCGCTCTGGTCCCAGGAAGGCCATCGCTCCTCCACTCAGTCGACGCCAAGCTTGGTGGTATAAAAATCGGCGGCCGATTAGCCGCTTGACGGCGACGTGGAGGCGGAAATCTTCATAACCTTGTGCTCTGAAGGAGGAGGTTATCGAGGCGGATAAGGAGGAGGAAAAGGCAATGGCCGGCTTTCTCGTGTTCATGGCCGGACATGGTGGTCGCGGCCCGGTGATCGTTTAGATTAGGTTTACAGTTTTTAGTACGGTTTTTGCGAAATATGTAATGAACTTCGTCCAGTTTATAGGAAAAGTTCTCGAAATGTAATGAATTTCATCCGATCAATTTGAAATTTGCTTTGTTTGCATGAATTTCGTTCGGTTAGTTCATATAGTTGTCGAAAGGTATGCGGCCAGCATTGGATGGCATCCATCAGTGTCCTCGGACAGATGCCAGTGTAAATTTGAGGGCCAGCGTTGGAGATGCCCTAACTATCATGCTATAATCGCTAACAGTGCTCCATTATTTCGCAGGGAACAGTTATCCCTCGATCAAAATCAGATCCGCCGTGTTTCGTACTCCTCCCACGTAAGAGTGTAGACTCTTGCTTACATAAAAATTGAGTAAGTGGATGGCACTGTAGCACGTCATATCACTCAAACTAGTCCACCTAACGCGCGGGAAAGCACCGCCCTCGTCATTTTGTTCTGGATTTCTTTCAATCGATCGCACAAAAATGTTACGCTTTGCAAGTTCAAAAGGAAAAGGTAGCACACTTACAACTCGTACGCATCGCCTTCACGTCGCACCCCCGACAGTCCAGCTCGCACGCCGCTCACCAGAGGGGACACGCGTTGTCTTGCATTTTCACTGACATGTGGGACTGCAATTGAATAAACCGTCGATAGCCGAAATCTAATCGCTCGGCGGGCGTCGACTGAGAGGAGAGAGACGAGGGAGGGAGAAGAGATCGCCCGCCCGCCATGCACGGACTCCAAGAAATATGTGGTGATAATGTGAGGTGGGCCATGCGGGAGTCCGCACCGCTTCCAAGCCCGCTTCTTACCGCCCTGGCCCACCAGAACCCCTCCCCCACCCCACCACCTCCCCGCGCGCGCTCCCCCCTCAGAGGCCAGCTGCCCGCATTCATAGCAAGTAGTACCAGTAAAATTCTGGGCTATAAAGGGCATGTACAATGGTTAGTAAGATAGTCTTATCATAAGTCTTGCATGTAATTTAGAGATGACAAAAAAACATGTGTACAATGGATCATGTCTTAGCCTTATCTTCAATAACTAGTTATTCCTAAAAACATGGTGAAACATATTTTGCTAAGAGATCATCTCTTGTCTTCTCGACAAGCCCGCTTATGTGGAGGAGAGAGAGGCATTGACAAAGTCAAGGAGTGGGATCTGCAGGAGCCCGTCTCTACACGTGCTCCTAGGTATAAAAAAACTAATTCTAAAAAAGAGGCATCAAAAACAATTGTGTCTAAAAAAATAAAGGTAAAAAACATTTGAGAGGAAATAGATAGAGAGAAAGTGAGAAAAAGTTGTAACCTTATAGTCAACACTATGGTAGTATTACATGAGGAAGGAGGGAGTGGTGCACATGCCAAGTTCACTGGGCTACCGTGTTTCACACTCCTCCGTTGTAATAGTGGAGACAATAGGTTTCATCAAAAATAAACAATGAATACTCGTTGCTCGTCCACTATATCGGAAAGAATACTTTCATTTGCCGACATGTGGGACGTCGACCATCCTGGTCCACCTGCCATGCACAAAATTATCCTGGTCCACCTGCCATGGACAAAGTTAGTCGGACGAAGGAACCATCATGACTTCGTTGAATTCCGCTTCTTCATGAAAACTTACTCTACCCGTAGTACTGCTACCACACGCGAAGACTGGACGACACTGTACCACGTCATATCACTAAAACCCACTAGGCCAAACTAGCCCGCCTGGGATTTGTACTCCCTCCGTTTCAAAGTTAGTAGTACAAAGTTGACTCATCTATTTTGGAACAGAGGGACGTCTCTGTACTGCTATGATTTTGTGTTGTACGTCTCTATACTTTTGCTACGATTTTCCTACCCTATGAACCAAATGAGGTCTGAATGTATCCGTGTCGACTATTGTCTGATCGATCGCTAAGCCTACAATTTTAGGAGCTTGGGCTATTGGCCGATCGACGACGGATCAGTATAAGCGTACCACGAGCTCATCAGCCCCAACATTTCTCTTTGGTGAGTGTTTTGCAAGTACCATAGCTCGCACAGTAGCTAGCCTACTAACACCAAGAATCATCAAATAAGCCCTGCTGATATGATAAACAGTTCAAACTTACATCTAAGCATGCCATATATTACATCAAAAGCTGGTGAGGATACATTTGTATCCATACCTCGGAGAGGGTTCGCATGATTCACTATCAAACAAAAGTAGCAAGTACCGCCCACACAAGACAGTGCACTAGCCCTAAGATGGTTTGATAACACGCATCGTTCTGGTAATTAAACACAGGGCAATGCAAGCTACCCTGAAGGATTAGCGCGACCAACTATTTCTTGTCATCGATCTCTGGGGCAATGACCACAGCACAGACAGCGGCATGGGAATCGATCTCTGGGGCGATGTCCACAGTACTGACCGCGACATCGGAATCGATCTCCGGGGCGATGTCCACAGGATGGACAACGGCATCGGAATCGATCTCCGGGGCGATGCCAACAGGACGGACCGCGACATCGAAAACGATCTCTGGGGTGTTGTCCACAGGACGAGCCGCGACATCGGAATCATCAAGGACGTCCATCGGCACCTGCACAACCCTAACATATTAGCAAGCACATTGCAAATAATCAGAAACCACAACTTTCGGTAATAAGCCATTATTTTTTACCTTGTGCAGCTCATCGGGGGATCCCATCCCTCCAGGGGCCATCTCCTCGTCCTCGATGGGGGCCATCACCTTGCCAGGGGAATACTGCTTCTCAACAGCGACTATCTCCTCAAACTCGGCCTTGAGCCTCGCATAGGTGGCCATCAGAGTTTCTGGGGTAGGCATGGTGGGGCCCTTGCTGTTCTTCCAACTTTCTTTGAGGAGTTCGTCCACCAACGCCGTCAACTCTTTGGCCAGTGCTTGTTTCTTGGAGTTCTTCATCTCCATGGGTTGGCCCGCCAACATGGTCAACTCGTTGGTCGGTGCTTGCTTCCTGGAGATCGCTGTCTCCAGTGGGTTGTCTGCTGGCAACTCTTTGCCTAGTGCTCCAGGATCCATCAATGAACTGACAAACAAAAAGCAATCGAAAGGAAACCACAATCGCAATGAAAACAGGAAAAGAATAGGCTGTGAGAATCGGTCGGTGCTTCGCAAAAAGAAGATTCTTGGAATGAAAATATAGCAGCATCACTGATTCGCCCACCTTTCCTTCTTCGGTACAGAAGAAAAATGGCAGAAGTGAGTAGCCTGGAGTGAGGTTTTCTTCAAGAAAGGGGAGAAAGGGCTTCAACGAGCGTTCCAGTGAAATGATGGTTGCTTCGTCCAGTCCAACTTTGAGGCCACTTTACCACTGCTGGTAAAGGTGTGGGCTTTGTGATATGACGGGTCATGACGGGCACACCGGGGTGACCAGTGAGTTTCGACTGTAGCACCTCGCTGTGATTTGGTGGATGGCACGCGGGCCCGGATGCTTTGATGTCCCGCATGTAGATAGAGCGGCTAGTCATATAGGAGTGCTCAATATTGTGCACCGCGACCAAGGCGGAGAGGAAAATGAGAGAACTACGTAATTAATGCATGAGTTTAATTAGGGTAGTTTTGTAAAGTACGAGATACATTCCTCCAATCGTAAAATGCCTTGGTTGATGAGATTTGAGATTTGAGCCCTATAAACCGGAAGGGAGATTTGAGATACTGCAGCGGTGTAGTCTAGTCACTTGTTGGAATCTCCAGAAAGACTTATACCGCATGATTCTTTGCTCCTTCTTACTACTACGTACAAGTTCGCCGACATGTGGGACAACCAGCAGCATCCGGGTCGATGTAATACGTGTCATGCACCAGATTAGAGTGCGGAATGGAAGGGGGCATCACCCCAGTTGTACCGCCTGGCCCTGTTTGGATACTCTAACTCAGTTAAAGGTTAGAGTTAGATTCTAATCCTGAACTAACCCTGAAGTAACTCTAGCGAAAGAGGTGTTTGGATGACAGGGTTAGATGGAGCACGGATACTGCAAGGTGCCTTCATGGGCGGTGCGAGAGGGAGGGAGGGAGAGGACGAGAAGCTTCGAGGAAGTGGGTAGGGATCTGCTGCAGGGAGAGCGAGAGCAAAATGTGTTTTTTAGTGTCCCGAGAAGAACTAACCCAAATAAGCACCTCTTGGGTGGGTTAGATTTTTTTTGGGTTAGTTGAGTTCAAACTAACCCAAACTAAATCTAACACATGGATCCAAACAGTAACCCAAACTAACCCTCCTGTTTGGATACTTTTGGGTTAGTTGAGTTCAAACTAACCCAAACTAACTCTAACACATGGATCCAAACAGTAACGCGTTGTCAAATCGCACAGTCCGACCTTTCCAGCAGTAAGTAAGTTGAATCCGCTACTCCCTCACCCTCCTCGCCTCTCTGTCAAACTGCCTACGCGAAAACTGCCGCGCGTACTGCCCGGGAAAAGCCCCGCCCTCAACTTTTAACTACGCGAAAATAGTTCGAGCTTGTTCATTCTATATAAATACTAGTACTGTATGTTTATTCACCCGTGGGGTTGTTCAATGAATGGATGGCCGGGGAGCACAAGTGAACAATACTACTACTAGTAGTAGTAAGTAGGAGTCGTACAGGTAGTCACCTTAAATAGAGAGTTTCTTTTCTTTAATGCCACGTACACAAATTGAAACGCTTGTTGTGGAGAGAAAAAGATAATCACTGCACTCTATATGTATGCAGGGGCCTGAGCGCTTGCTTTACTAGGGTTGCTCTCTTCATTCTCTCATCCTCTCCAGATATAAACAAGACAGCGGTAGCGACATTTTCTCTCTGCTCACCGCTGGTCACAGATCCGGCCGGATCCCTTCGGCTGGTGTGTGTAGAGTACTAGGTGCATCGTTCACGCGGTCATCGCCGGCGAGGGAGGAAACCCACAGCTGCCGGAGGGGCCCGATCCTCTGCCCGTGCCGTTCTCTCCGACACAGTGCCGGCTCGGGAGGTCCTCCGACCCTTCTTCCTCCCTGCCGTATTGTCCGCAGATCCGACCTGCCGCCGCCGACATCCTGACGACCCTCAGGTATAAGTTCTTCGAAAGTGGCCTTGCTCTACTGCCCCAGCTCCCCACGTGTCTGCATGTGCATCTTTTTCTACTCCCATCAGCTCTTCCAAAGCCACCTAAATTTTTAGTATTATTAGAGGTAAAGCTACTTCATGCATTCGAATCTAGGGCTTTGTTCAAACAACAAAGAAAGGGGGGAAAGTTGTAGCATGAATCTAGGACTTGATTCAAAGAGGAAATAATATGGTGAAAGTAGTAGAGACCAGATACCCAACCGGTCTCTTGGTTGAAAAGGGAAATAATGGGAAAACGCAATACAAACTGGATAAGGAACAGATCTATTATTGGTTAAAAAAAGGATAGAAAGTGGCGGCTGGTGGACAAGTCAACAGAGTATGTCCAGGATTAGATTTGTTGCCCTCACATAGTAAAAGGTCTCCAGGATTAGAATTGTTGCCCTCACATAGTAAAAGGTCTCAGGATTAGATTTGCTGCCCTCACATAGTAAAAGGTCTCCAGGATTAGATTTGCTACCCTCACATAGTAAAAGGTCTCTAGGATTAGATTTGCTGCCCTCACATAGTACAAGGTCTCCAGGATTAGGTTTGCTGCCCTCACATAGTAAAAGGTCCCCAGGATTAGATTTGCTGCCCTCACATAGCATGAACAAACTCGGCATCACCACTTTATGCCTCCTTGTAGGTACATTGTGCTGATGCGTCCAGTGTCGCATGTTCTTATACCAACCTTTTGCTGTTGTTAATGTAAGGGCGCATGTAAAATGAAGCGATCACACTGTTACCTTAGGGACATGTCTAACCAGTGTTATTGTTAATCTAATGCCTCCAGTGATAAGATGCAATTAAACTGTGTTACAAATGGTACTCCTGCTGTGTTCCCCAGTATGATAAGTAAGTTGCTCCTTTACGCTGCTGAGTGTCCTGGTGTCCCCACGGTCCCATGCCCTTAAACCAACTCTTTAGCTGCTGTTGATTTACTGTATCTGGTAAACAAGCAATGCCACCATTAAAGTAATCCCATATATGAGGAATCTCATTGTTGATCGTAATGCTTCTGGTAACATGAAGCATTGCTGACGTTTTAAAAATTCTACTGTCCTTGCGTGATTGCCATGAACATAATTAAGATGCTTCTTTTCATTTCGTATATGTTTCGTATATTCTTATTGACCAACAACTGTTTACTTTCTATCTTTTTGTGCAGATAGGGATATCCATTTCACCTTGTTGCTATTGTGACCTTTTGGTGAACTGCACAAAACACTTTTTTTGGAATGAGTGTCTTGTGCAGTTCAACTAAAATGTCACGTGGGCAACATCTCTCAAATTTGGTGGAACTGCACAAAATGGTGATTGGAGTTTCCAAAATCTCCGTCAAGTTCTGCTGGTAATCTTGTGCAACATTTTATTAGCCGTTGCAAGATGAGCCGTCACTGTCACCACAATGGCACTTTATTTTAGTGGAACTGCACAAAAGGATAAGAAAATTATAGTTGCACCTTACATGAGTCGGACAGCCAACCTTAATGTTCCTCACTTTTAGTGCAACTACTAAAGAAGAACCTGCCAGCTCACGAGAGCAAGTACTTCTTGCTAGCTGAATGATGCAACCTTTGCTTCATTTCAGGTGAATTGCAGAAAAAGGCGCATGAATTGAATCATGGAACTCCAGGCAGGCCTCATCCGAGTGGAGCTGCAGGTTGAGTTTAAGGAGGCCACTATTAAAGTGAAATCGTGCTCTTCTTCTTTGTGCTGTGCAAACAGGAATACTCAACTGCAGATGTTGTGACGGTCAAGAGCATTCAACAAGTTCTTCGATTGTATGACATGGCTAGCCAAGATGGATTTAATCCCGATATTCACTTTATCAAAAGGCTCTAATGGGTTGGTTCTGAATCTTGCAAGCTGGGAATCAATGAGATGTGTAGGCATCTTTGTTGTACTTATTATTTGAATCTTATTTGTTGGTTCTGAATCTTGCAAGCTGGGAATCAATGAGATGTGTAGGCATCTTTGTTGTACTTATTATTTGGATCTTATTTGTTGGTTCTGAATCTTGCAAGCTGGGAATCAATGAGATGTGTAGGCATCTTTGTTGTACTTATTATTTGGATCTTATTTGTTGGTTCTGAATCTTGCAAGCTGGGAAACACGGCATGATGATGCAGAGGACAACAACCATAACAAACAGTTCAAACTTGGTAGTATTATCTTTGTGAAACTGCGACAAATGTGCTGATCGTGTGCGTCCTGAGAATAATAATTCTAATTGTTGTGCATGTTGATCCCGTGGCACTGATAGAACGAGCCAATGCATTGCTTGTTTTAAGTATAAATTTCTATTAAAGCTAATTAAATTTAAGTAAAGTGACCACTATCTCCTGTTATTATAGTACCAATACAGACCCACTCATGAACTGACGTGTGGGCGGAGTAGGTTTCTTAATCGAGGCATTTGAATGCGCCAAGGGTGCATCTTCTACCGGGCGTGCAGCGGACGAGGGAGGGGTAGTAAATGTTGTCGCCTGTACACACTCAGTTTACTGTTGAATCCAATTCCCCAAGAGCTGAAAAACGAACTGCTGCCGCCGCCTACACACTCGTTCACTTGAAGAGACTCCAATGGCGATCCGAGGGGTGAGCCTGCTGGATATGGACTTCAGCAAGGAGTTCCCCTTTGAGTTTGCTGTTCAGTCCTATGGCTGCACCAAGTTGAATGTGATGTACACCAACGATTCGGACTTGGTGAAGCTCTGCCTCGCCGAGTTCAAGCAGTACCTATAGGACGAGAAAGCACAAGGTTGCAGGACTAGACCTTGTGCCCATCCATTCGTCTCTTGACAGGGACCAGTGGATCGCCGTCGCCCAGGTATGTGTGCGGGACGAGGTTCTCATCTACCAATTCTGTAGGGCCATTATAGGTTCTGGAGCATTCGCCCGTTTCATCGGCAGCGCCGACTGCACCTTCGCTACGGTGGAGAGAAGGAAGAACACGACGATTCGGCCATCTGGTGCAACAAGCTTGTCGACATCCAGAAGCAATACAAGATCATCAGCAACGGGCAGGAGAAGGACTCCGTGGTTGACCTCGCCGAGACCATCATCGACCCCTGATACGCCAACATGAAAGAAGACAACGATACCAAGGACCTGAACACGTGGGAGGTACCTCTGAATCTAGCCTACATAACCTACGCGGCCCACCAAATGGGCTTTAAATTCTACCATATATATAAACAGGCTGCATAGATGCTACATCATTGTTTCACCCAGCCCACCAAATGGACTAAGAAAACAAATGGACTGGCTGACATGTGGGCCAGTAGGTCGAAGCCTAAGAATGGTCTGTAGGGCCACCAAATGGACTGGATTTACATCCAGCGGCCGGCATTCTTCTTCAATCTCTCGTCTTCTTCTCCCAGCGCTGCCGGGACTGCCTGCTCCAGCCTCCGGCGTCCAGCGGTGTTGTTTTGCGCTCCTCAGCAAAACGCTACCCCATCGACGGCCAGGCCATCCCTCCACTCCGCACCTCCTGTTATTCTCTGCAGAGTGTAGCCCACCCCGCACCTGAACCAGTCAAGTTTCCCACTCCTCTCCGTCTGCGACTCCACTGCCGCGTCTTCCCCATCTCCGGGTTGTTCCAGTCTGGGGCCTTGCCGTCGTCCACCGCCTCGGTGCGCTCGGCGCGGCGTGGTCAACATACGAGAGTCATCGGAAGAGGACTGTACATGGAGAGCCTGACGGCTGGGACCCACGAGGTCCATGGTCGCACGCAAGGAAAGTTCCTCCTTATTACGCACTGTACGTGGACTGTACCTGGGAAGGGCTTCTGTATTTCATGAAAAAAACGTTCCCCCTGCTGACAGGTCGGACCCACCAGCTATATCTTCGCACGCAAGGAAGTGCCTCCTTATTACACAAAAAAAATGAAAACCCCCTACTAGCTGGGACCCACCATAGTGGGTGGCTGACTTGTGGGCCTACTAAGTTGACGGGGATGGAGGGCTTTGTCAACTTAGTCAATATGAACGATTCTAGCTCCAGTGACCATACAATGTCCATCCAACGGCCATAGTGCTTCTTCAACCTCTGGTCTTCTTGCTCCAGCCACCCAAAGCAGCGCCGGTCGTGCCGCCTGCTCCTGCCTCCCGTGGCCGGCTGTGCTGCCGTGGAGGCCTCATCGCCCCCATACTACTCCCACCGCTGGCCAGGCCATCCCTCCACTCACCCACACCCCCTGTTATTCTGCGGCGACGGCAGCCTCACACTGCAGCCGAACCAGTGAACCCTCATACTCCTCTCCGCGTGGGCATCCACTGCCGCGTCTTCCCCGGCTCCGCGTCGTCCCCTTCCTAGGCCTCGCCGTCGTCCACTGCCTTGGTGCTCTCGGCACGGCGTGGTCAATGTGGTCAATGACCGACTTCCATCGGAAGAGTACTATACGTGGAGAGGCTGACAGCTGGGTCCACGGCCACAGCCCAGTTTTTTTGTGATTTGCCAAGTAAGTCGCTTTGTCAGGCCTGTTGGGCTACAAATCTTCCAAGACGAGGAGAGCTTCATTCGGCTGGCCGAGAAAATGGCCTATCAGTAATGAGAAATGGTCTGTACATTTTTAAAACACATCAAACCGATAATTAGTTTCAAATTTCTTTTTTTCATTTCGAGATTTTAAATTGCATTGATTTTTATGCGTGGACAATTTGTTGGATTTTATATTGATATACATTTATTTTTAAAATCAGTTTGAATGTGACTCAAAATTTCGGGATTAAAAACAGTTCGGACCGCACCGAAATATGCAAAATTTCATACAATTTTTTAACCGTGGCCACAATATGGGCTATAATGCTAACAAAAAGAATATGGGCTCCAAAAAAAACCTTAAGAATTAGCAAATGGGCTGTAAATTATTAGAAATAATGGCAGATGGGTTGTATGCTGTTTTCCACAGATTTAAGGCTTTCCTAAAAAAAGGTTGGCGCACAAGCAGTGACTGTTGGATTTCCATCCAACGGCCGTCATGCTTCTTCAATCTCTGCTCTTCCTGCTCCAGCCGCTCAAACAAGCGCCGGCGGGACTGCTTGCTCCCTCCTCCCCGCGGTCGGCTGTGCTGCCGCGCAGGCCTCACCGCCCCACCGTACTCCCATCGCTGGCCTAGCCATCCCTCTACTCACCCACACCTGCTGTTATTCTCCGGCGACGCCAGACGAACCAGTAAACCCTCGTACAGTCGTACTCCCCTCCGCGTGGGAAACAACTGCCGAGTCTTCCCTGGCTCCGTGTCGTTCCCTTCCTAGGCCTCGCCGTCGTCCACCGCCCAGGTGCTCTCGGCGCGGCCTGGTCAACGTGGTCAACGCCGACATGCATCTGAAGTGGACTGTACGTGGAGAGGCTGACAGCTGGGTCCACGGCCGCACGCAAGGAAATGCCTCCTTATTACGCGCAAAATAATGATTCCTCCACCTGACATGTGGGACCCACCGAAAGGGCCTCTGTATTTTGTGAAAAAACGTTACCGCCGCTAACAGCTCGGACCCACCAGCTATATCTTCGCACACAAGGAAGTGCCTCCTTATTACGCAGAAAAAATTGAATACTCCCCCTGTTAGCTGGGACCCAGTATAGTGGCAGGCTGACTTGTGGGCCTACTAAGTTGACGGGGACGGAGGGCTTTGTCAACTTAGTCAATATGCACGATTCTAGCTCCAGTGACCGTACGATGTCCATCAAATGGCCGTAGTGCTTCTTCAACCTCTGGTCTTCTTGCTCCTGCAGCCCAAACCAGCGCCGGTCGTGCCTCGTGCTCCTGCCTCCCATGGCCGGCTGTGCTGCCATGGAGGCCTCACCGCCCCCTACTACTCCCACCGCTGGCCAGGCCATCCCTCTACTCACCCACACCCCCTGTTATTCTGCGACGATGGCAGCCTCACACCGCAGCCGAACCAGTGAACCCTCGTATTCCTCTCCGCGCGGGCTTCCACTGCCGCGTCTTCCCCGGCTCTGCGTCGTCCCCTTCCTAGGCCTCGCCGTCGTCCACTGCCCTGGTGCTCTCGGCGCAGCATGGTCAACGTGGTCAAGGAACGGCTTCCATCGGACATGGACTGTACGTGGAGAGGCTGACAGCTGGGTCCATGGCCGCAGCAAGGAAGTGCCTCCTTATTACGCGCAAAATAATTATTCCTCCACCTGACAGCGGGGATCCACCGGACGGGCCACCGTATTTTGAAAAAAAAAACGTTTCTCCCTGACTGCTGGGACCCACCAGCTATAGCTTCGCACGCAAGGAAGTGTGTCTGGGCAAAAAAAATGATTCGCTCCCCTGACTGCTGGGACCCACTAGCTACATCTTCGCACGCAAGGAAGTGCCTGATAGTCGGAACCCACCTGGTCAAAGCGTACGTAGCATTGTCATTCTGGTCGCAAACGTGTACGTACATACTGGTTGATGTAGAGGCGCGCACGTGTCGTAGTAGAGGCGCGCACGTAGCATGTACACGTACCTACAGCGGCCAGTGTGCAAGAAAGAAAATACGGCCACGTACGTACATACGGGCAGGGACTCAAATGCCTACTCGCGCATACGTATGGCCAGGGCTCGTGTACATGGCTGGGTTGTCTCCGAGAAACAGCGTCGTCGTCGTGTTCATGGGGAGCCAACCGGCTGGGTCGGAACAGAATGCGTCGTCGTGTTCATCGGAAGGGCTTGGATGGAACAACCGATGGAAACGAGGCCTGGCGTACCGCAGAACGGAAGAAATGTCCTTGTGTTCGACCGACCACATTCGAAACGGGATCCTGTTCATAGGGAGGGGTCTGGCGTACCGCAAAACGGAGGAAACGGACCTCCTATGGTCGAAATGGGGGTCCTGTTGATCGGGAGGGGTGTGGTGTACCGCAAAACGGAGGAAACGGACTTGTGTTGGAACGCTACGGTCGAAACGGGGGTCCTGTTCATCGGGAGGGGTGTGGCGTACCACAAAACGGGACTCCACGGGATACTGTTCATCTCCTCCATCGACCCCTCTAGCCCCCACGGGCTACTGTTCATCCACCGTCGACCTCCTCCAGCCTCCACCTGCGACTGTTCATCCACGGGCTCATGTTCATCCAGCCTCCACCGCGCGCTACTCCACGGGCTACTGTTCAACCAGCGCTCTCCACGGGCTCCTGTTCAACCACCCCTACACGGGCTACTGTTCATCCAGCCCTCCACCGTATACTGTCCATCCAGCCCTCCACGGGGTGGTCCTGTTCATCCAGCCCTCCACGGGGTCTTGTTCATCCAGCCCCAACCGGCTCGATCGATCGGGGTCCTGTTCATCCAAAGGAAACACCACGGGGTCGTGTTCATCCACCCCCACCGGGAACTGTTCATCCAAACCCCCCGGCAACGCTCACTGTTCATCCAGAGGCAGCATAGATCGGCTTCAGTTAGCAGCAGTAGAAGGAATCGCTCGGTCGGGTTCAGTTAACAGCCATCGATCGATCGCTCGGGTTCAGTAACGCGTAGCCTGCAGTGCAATCGCTCGGGTTCAGTTAGAGCCCAATGCCTCGCACCCACGCGCGTGCGTGTACGAGAGAAACGCGCATCGCTCGGCCCCGACCACCCACCGTAACCGGGAACACCCTGATATTTTCCTCGCCCTCGCTTCTACCATGGTTTTTTCCGTCATGGACGGCCCAAAGAATGTCATGCAGCTGCGTCTCCAGCCCGCCCAGGACGAAAAGCCCATTTTCTATCATGATTTTTTGTCATAGAAGTAGGAGCCCACCACATCTATGATGATACCGGGTTTTGTCACAATTATCGTCATAGAAGTGTCATAAGTATGAAAGAATTTTTTTCGTTCGGCCCAAAATGTCACGGATGTGTCTTTTTTTGTAGTGTTTTCATTGAAGGCCACTGCGACCATCCTGGCTGAAGCAACGTTGAAGCCAAGGATGGGAGCACCTAAGTTTCGAAGAGCGGCGAGGTTTTCTCATGCACAAGTTTCAGCTTACAGAACACTTATGGACAAGAGGTAGAACTTACCTATTTGGCTTGCCGGGGATCGTAGTACTGGTCCATCTCCCCAACTCCTTGTAGAAGCCAAGTTCTCGGCAGGAACCTGCAGCTTTATGCAGATGGGAATGATGTAGGATGCGATCCTATCTATATGCACATGCAAATGCTCATGAAATGCTTATGCAATGCTCTTGAAATGCTCATGCATGCATGCAACTTGATTAGGGGCCCCCAGCGCTTCATTTATTTCTCTGTTGCTCAGGGTCATCGCCTGGCTTTGTACAAGGGGTTACATGCAGCTGAGGCAAGGCCTGTACAAAAGGGTGGCTGTCGGGCAGGGCCCGACAGCCGCGCCTTATGGGTAGAACTTGCGGAGATGCTCAACATTCCATGAGTTTTGCAATTGAATGCCATCTCTGGTCTCCAGACGGACTGCACCAGGTCTGGTGACTCAAACTACCCGGTAAGGGCCCTCCCAGTTTGGCGTCAACTTGTTTGTACCCTTGGCGGACTGAACACGCCTAAGGACAAGGTTGCCTTCCTCAAAACACCGGGCATGAACCCTGCGGCTGTGATATCGACGCATGGCTTGCTGATAGCGTGCAGCACGCTTAGCAGCCCGGAGACGGTTCTCCTCGAGTAGCATAGCGTCATCACACCGGTGCTGATCTTGCGCTACTTCATCATAGGCAAGCACTCGAGGCGACCCGTAAATGATTTCCGTGGGGATAACTGCTTCTGCTTCATAGACTAGGGAGAAGGGAGTCTGCCCGGTAGCTCAATTTGGTGTCATTCTGACGGACCAGAGAACTACCGACAGTTCATCGATCCACTGCCGGCCGTGCTTCTACATCGTATCAAAGGTTCTTGTCTTGAGTCCCCGCAACACTTCAGCGTTCGCCCTCTCAGCTTGCCTATTGC